>NC_084508.1:6365000-6965000 GCF_024500385.1 Phyllopteryx taeniolatus
ACACCACCAAGATCACACCAGAGGGTGATAAAGTAATACATTTATTGCTTTTACCTGAGCACAAAAACAGCAAATAAACAATATTTTCCGCGAATAACAGATAGCTTTATTTATTTATTTTAAACCTAATTAGAAAATGTTGACCAATGACTATGCGGGGTTTAACTATACTGCTTCTGTGTGTCATCCCTTTAGAGTCCTTTGGATCGGGCCCAAGCAGCAAAGAACAAAGGCAACAAATACTTCAAGGCAGCCAAGTACGAAAACGCCATCCAGTGTTACACCGAGGCCATCGCGCTCTGCCCCTCCGAGCAGAAGAGCGACCTGTCGACATTCTACCAGAACCGAGCAGCGGCCTACGAGCAGCAGGTTGGCACCACACTCGACTAAACTAAGAAGGAGCACTTTAGTCTCTCTCCTAGGGCTGCAAAACATATCGTTTGAGTGGCATCATCGCAATATACGTGTTCGCAATAGTAGTCACGTCGCTGGCTCCTTCGCAATGTTTAAGTTTATGTTTAAAAAGGAAAATCACACTGTAATTTTTCCCCCCAATATCTTGCAGCCCAAGTCTCTGCTGCATTTTGTTTCTATTTGACAAGGCTATGGCCTGACAGAACCATCTGCCTCCCCTCACTTCAACATACTCGTCCTTAGTGCCAGATGCCACAAGATGGCGCCAAAGCGATATTTTATCGTCATCATCGTAAACGTAAAAATGCCCAAGTAAAAGCAAAACACACTTCCTCCTGCAGGCTTAAGACCTCTTTATACTCCTGCGGTCGTGCGGCTGACGACGCCCGCATTGCATCACGTGACCGACGAGTTGCCCCGTGCGGCCCCTCTGCTAAGCTTGATGTGCACAAGGCAAAAATGGTTGCCCGCGGAGATCATCTCTCGTGAATGGTCCTTTTTTGTCACATGCTTTTTTTGTCCATTTGTTCTAGTCGCCGTTGTTGTTGCTTTGTTCCTTGTTACGGAAAGGAAATTAAAAATGGCTACCAGAAATGGGCAAAAAAATGCAGAGGAAACGCCATCCTGTGGTGTCCTAGCCAATACCAGCTGTAGCGACACCCCTGACTTGGAGGTGAACTGCAGTACATTTTCAAAACTGCGCGCGTGGGTCGCGCTCGAGTATAAAGGCAAACTACACGCGGGACAGCCGCAGTGACATTGAGGCATATTTCATGACCAGCGCTTTGCTTTTACCGCAGATGAAATGGACCGAGGTGGTGCAAGACTGCTCGCAGGCGGTAAAGCTCAACCCACGCTATGTCAAGGCTCTCTTCAGGAGGGCCAAAGCTCTGGAGAAACTGGACAACAAGAAGGAGTGCTTGGAAGGTGAGTACGTACGTCTGGCCACATTTAACGTGGGGAGTGTTCACTCGAGTATCTGTTTGTATGCGTTGCGGCTCCATGCGTGTTAACATAGCAGTTGCTTGAAAGTTTATGATTACTGTATCGTCTATGCCGAGGTTATCAAACATACGGCCCGCGGACCAGAACCGTCCCGTCAGGGTTTCCAATCCTTCCCGTGGGGATGGAGAACACATTGACTGCTATTTTATAACAAAAGTAACTGTTGGTCCATGCTTTTTATTTATTTATTTTTTTTAAATATTTGAATAAGTTTAAATGCATTTAAAGTGTGTGGGAGGGGCATTTGTTCTGTCTTTATCGCAGCTTGTTACCTACCGCGTGTGGGTCTGGAACGTATCCCCTGCGATAAACGTGTGGAAAGATGGGCGATGGTGCGGCATTGATGGTTGTTACTTTACTTCCACCAGATGTCACTGCTGTGTGTATCCTGGAAGCCTTCCAGAACCAGCAGAGTATGCTGCTGGCGGACAAAGTGCTCAAGCAGCTAGGAAAGGAGAAGGCCAAAAACAAATACAAGGCATGTACTTCATCACTTTTTACAGACATTTGTTGTGGTTTGAAGTTTTGTTGGACTTTTGAGGACATCGTTTTTCTACATTACTGGTTGAACTCCAAATTGTGCCACTTTTGTGGTGTTCAACTGCTGAGATTCCATAGTATGAAATATGTGGTGGAAAATCAATGAGGCACATCTACCCCCACAACTTTGCTTCTTCTTGTACACTTGCGTTAAAGAAAAGCGAAAGTAACCATTTTGCTTTTGTTGTAGAACCGCGAGCCGATGATGCCATCTCCCCAGTTCATCAAGTCCTACTTCGGCTCTTTCACTGATGACATCATCTCGCAGCCGCTGCAGAAGGGCGAGAAGAAGGACGAGGACAAGGACAAGGAGGGCGAGGCCTCTGAGGTCACAGCGAGGTACGAGAAAACGTTGGCTCGTTCTTGAGGGGATGCTAACGAGCAACAGCTTCAGTGAGCTTCCTAATTGGCTGTCGTTCAGTTTCACATTCCAATCACAAAAAACTGTTCAAATTCAGCCTTATTGTCGACATGTGTATACCACATTTCATAGCTGGTCTGCTCCGCCTCCTCAGCTCGGGCTACCTGAAGGCCAAGCACTACATGGAGGAGGAGAACTACGACAAGATCATTAGCGAGTGCACCAAGGAGGTGGACTCGGAGGGCCGCTACACCGCCGAGGCGCTGCTTCTGCGCGCCACCTTCTACCTGTTGATCGGCAACGCCACCGCCGCTCAACCCGACTTGGACCGCGTCATCAACATGCAGGAGGCCAACGTCAAGGTACGTCCGCTGTTAGCATTGGAGCTTCTATATGGAGTTGGTAACGCTAACAACTGGTCCCTTACACAGTGAACCACTGCTTATCATGGAGGATACATTCATCATCCACAGGTTAAAATCAATGATACAGAGCGAGCTCATTTAGAAGATTAGTGTCCCAAATTCTTGTGAATGTTCCAAAGTAGTATTGAAACCCGGCGATGCTGCAGGGAAGCTTTGGTTCTTAATTTGGGTATGGTGAAGCCCTGCGTGTAGGACTATAGCACCCCCTGGGGTCGTGGAAGCAACATGCTGTCTCTTTTTAAATACCTTCTCCATGTGCTTTTGGGATCATCTCTTTACTTGCTCCTGGTTGTCTGCAGCTGCGAGCCAACGCTCTCATCAAGCGCGGGAGCATGTACATGCAGCAACAGCAGCCCATGCTCTCCACGCAAGACTTCAACATGGCGGCGGAGATTGACACCCGCAACCCTGACGTGTACCACCACAGGGGGCAGGTAATAGTCCGGTGGAACAGCTGGTACTGGTCTAGTGCTAGATGTTACCTAGTATAATTTTATATTGTCACTACTCGCCATGCTAATAGCACATTATTGTCAACTAGTGCAAAGTTTTGCCTAGAAACACTAGAAACATGTAGAGCGTACTAGTACATGGACGCTAAGCTCGATATCAAGGATATGGAATAAATGCTCACATGGCTTTCCATGTGTTAGCTCTCCCAGAATTGACATTATGTGATTGTGGCTTCGTCCTCTCAGCTGAAGATCCTGCTGGACCAGGTAGACGAGGCTGTGGGGGACTTTGACGAGTGCATCCTGCTCAGGCCCGACTCTGCTCTCGCCCAGGCACAGAAATGCTTCGCTCTAGTGAGTTTTGATGACGGTCTGTCACGTGTTTGGGTGAATGGTTTTGGATTAAAAGCTACTCCCATGTCCTCCAGTACAGGCAAGCGTACACTGGCAACAACCCATCACAAGTCCAGATCGCCATGGACGGCTTCGAGGACGTTATCAGAAGGTTCCCCAAGTGTGCTGAGGGCTACGCACTATACGCTCAGGTAGGAACTCGTATTTATTCTTACCATGACATGAAAACTTCTTTTTCACTTCTCCTTCTCAGGCTTTGACCGATCAGCAGCAGTTCGGAAAGGCAGACGAGATGTACGACAAGTGTATTGAACTGGAAGCAGACAACGCCACTACATATGTCCACAAGGGGTAAGACTGATACAGTGGAGGATTTCAAAGGTTTCCATTGGGTACACCTGCACATCATGAGATTCAATACGTCTTTTCACCATGACATCACGTGTACTTCTGGGTGACAATAGCGATGATGACAGCACTCGTAAACAAACCCATGTCATTTGACCATGGAAGACCATTGTGGAAACCATTTAAATGGTTTGGGTGACAGTTTCAGCATTTTTCTCTAACACCGGAGTTTGAATCTGTGAAGTGTCAGTTGAAAAGCTGCTGCGCGAGGTAAATTGCTTCGAAGGGAGATAAAACATTCAGCGCAGCCCTCAAACGCCACAACTGTTGAAGTAATCTATAAAACACTCATGACGCAATATAGTATGCGCAAAATGGTCTTTTCTCAATCAAACATAGGCACTCACTTGACTGAAAAAGCTCCACAGACACTTATTTGAATGCCCTTTGGCGACGTACACATGTTCAGCACTTCTGGTCATCAGTGATGCAGAAACTCTCCTCTGTTTTTAATACGATTCAAAAATAGATCGATCCCTATTTTGTGCAGTTTATTACAGCTCCAGTGGAAGCAAGACCTGGACCTGGGTCTGGACCTCATCAGCAAGGCCATCGAGATTGACAACAAATGCGACTTTGCCTACGAAACAATGGGAACAATCGAAGTTCAAAGGTGAGGCGACCCGACTGACTATATGATGTCTTTGGCTGGATTTACACTGCAGGTCCAAGTGCCCAATGCCAGTGTAACGCCTACTACACGTTGAACACTAGTGCATTTGCACTTTAATCACTTTACTGAACAAATGGCAACAAAATAAACACAAGCACATTCATAGAAGAACTGCTATGCCCGCAACAGATGCCCAGGCACTCAACACACAGCCAGTCGCTAACAACTCTACACTCTCATTCACTGACGCCCGCGTCACTCACCAGACTGGACCCCACCTTTTACAGCCACACACACTAAGTCACAGATATCAGTATGGAACGTGAGGAAGGTCTCCCCAGGTGGACAACAAAAATTCCTGCACCTCACTTGCACATTGTTGTTTAATAATGCAAAATCAATATTTATCCAATTACCCAATGGGATAAACAGTAGAATAATAGATTGGAAAAAAATGTTTGATAGCTGAATCCCCTGCGGGTTGGTTCACTGTATGTGACTGGTCAAAAGCAGTGTTAATCCAGCCTTTTGTTGTCATGACAAAAACAAAAACAAAACGAGGGTAACTTCCTTTCAGGGGCAATTTGGACAAAGCGATAGAGATGTTCAACAAGGCCATCAATTTAGCCAAGTCGGAGATGGAGATGGCGCACTTGTACTCGCTGTGCGACGCGGCGTATGCCCAGACGGAGGTCGCCAGGAAGTACGGCCTCAAGCCCCCGACGCTCTAACTCATCTGCCAATCTGAGGGGTGGTCTTTCTCAAACTCTCATGTTCAACTCTGCATCCGTTTTTTTTAAGTGAGGGGTGGGGGGGGATGCTGGATTATAATGTAAAAAATCTAATTATACTAAGGATGAGCCCTCCCGCAGATATAAACAGCATCGTGTTTACGTTGTATTTGAAAAAGGGTTTGGAATGCTTAGTTTTCCTTTCACAATGTGTCACACAGGAATGCTTTTACACACATAATTCAAAACTGGACTTGTGACCGGTTTTTGGAGTCGACAGACAATACTGTGAGAGTTAGTTCTACTATCAAGTGTTTTGTTTCATTATTCACCATCAGTTGTGATTCAAAACCATATAGCCAAATGTGTAGTATCTGTTTGTAATGCTGGGTTTAATTCATGGATAAAGGGCCTGTATGTGAAAGATTGCTGATTAATTTGGAAGCAGGGAGTTTTTTTTGTTTTGTTTTCTTAAAGCATTGAATTGCCAGTTTTTTGTTTTTTCTTTTTCTACATTTTGTGCAGCATAACGTTTTCATGTAAATGTAACGCCTGCGCTGTTTGAACACCGTAGGAGTATCTTTGTTATCAGGCTGTCCCAAATGCCTCCTTTTTGTAGCACTTAGATTGCTAACACAATCTCAGTTGTACAATTTATTTACTTTTTGGGGCGGGGCGGGGGGCAGATCAAAACCGGGTTTATTTCCTGTTCACTTATGGGTGGTCCTTCTTTTAAACTTGTTACCTGAGCCTTTTTTTCCCCCATTGTTTCTCAATTGACAGGCAGGCACAAACCTCTTAGGAATTGTCAACGTTTTGAGACCCCCACTTTGATTTTGACTGACAAATTCCACTGACTGACATTCTTCATCGGTATCTATGGTGACCAAAGTGAAAATAGAATTTGAATCCTAATAAAGTTCTGATTACTGGAAAGACTGAAGTGGTGGCTTGCGTTCTTTTACGCCATCAGTTTTTTTTTGTTTGTTTAAAGTTGTCATTTTTTGAGTTGGACTTTTAAGACATTGAATATTGCAAAATATCAGTCAACCGCTTCAGTTCAAAAGGTTGGCTTGGAGTAACCCTTATTATTTTTCGTGCACTGCCACAGCTTGCATTTTTATGTATACATTTACAAGGTAGGTGGACACTGACACACACTGAACAATATAGTTGTCATTTTAGTTTGAAACTTCAACAAGGACTCTTACAGTGAACCCTGAGAGCAGTGATTCTCAACCTTTTTGGGGCCTGGGACCCCCCCCTGCATATTTTTAATCGACCCCCCCACAGGAATATACCATTCCTCTATATCCAAAACAGAACACTTTTACACTAACGGGAAAACTAACTAATCCAATCCGGCAGTTCCCCCCACAACCAATCAAATTGCTGTGATGGGTACATGAGCTGAGCGGTTTCAATTTGGAATGGTTTGAATCTTCCATAATGTGGAAATAGGTACAGTAAATATGTTTAAAAAAAAAAAAAAAAAAACATTTGGGAATTGGGGACATGGTGAAAAGTGTGGCGTTTTGGAATATGAGAATGTGGAAAATAATACCCAAGTCTCCTGAATTTGTATAATGATTTTCGAGTGTTTTGAATGGCTTGGGAACTCGGCTTTCACGCAAGCGTTAATAATCGCCTCGTAAGCCCCGCCCCCGGGCGAGCGACAAACTCTCGCGATACTCGGCGGCGCTTGACGTGTCCGGCCAACACAATAATGGCGGCGGATGCTGTGGAGGAAGCGCTCCGGGGCAGCTGGTGAGAGATTGTTTTTTTTTTTTGTCCTCAATCGTGGCGCGACACCTCTGAGCCTCCCGCTGTCAGACGCGCTCTCACCGGGGCGTTAACCGAATTCGCCTGACAATGAGTTTGAGTTTGTAATCCCGCCGTGCTGACTGCTTTTGTCACATTTGCACATCCTGCGCTGTACTTCGTTTTGTTAGCCAGCTAAATTGGCTAAATCAGTTCGAAAATTAAGAATTAAACCCACGGCCATTTATATGTGTAGTTTCTGGGATGTTTTGAAGGAAATGCCAGTTTGGAAATTCCTCTTGAGTTGCTGTAATATGTCGATGAATACTTATGTAGACGGTTAAGCTAACAATATGAGCAACTCCGGCTGATAGCTGCGATTTGTTCCACTCAAGCACAACTAAACCGGAACGCTCGCTTCAACAATAGCGTCTTGTTTGATTTTTTTTTTGTCAGCGTGAGCTGCTTAAATAAAGCGGCTATCAGACTCCATAGAAAAGCGTCTTTTTCGACTTGGCCGAGTTGGATAGCTGTCATAACAGACAAGAGGCCAGCATCATCCCCACGGAATGAATGGAATGGAATGGAATGGAATGGGATGGGATAGGAAGCGTAGTTTAGCCGCCTGTTGCAATTCTAACACGTGCAATAACTGAGAATCCAATTTTATATTTGGAATTACGCTTCAACTGGCTCCTGATTCCAGATGTGGGGCAATTTTAGAGTCCAGTAATCGTCTCCTTCCTGTCTAAACATTTGTCACTGCTTCACATTGCCACATCAAATTTGTTGAGCTGTAACATTATGAATAATAAACCACACAAAAGCCCCTGTTGTATTGACTCAATACAATGTGGAACTAGTAAGAAAACAAGAACAAAAATGTATTTATTGGTGCTTTTTTGAGGGGTAAGAAAAAAGGGTAATTTTGATACTCAAAGGGACCAAGATCTAGCGGAGGCTCTGGACTCTGGCGGTTCCGACATGGAGACGGACAAAGGCGTCGTCCACATCGAGGAGACTTCAGCTCAACAGAGAGCAAAAATGTGGAAGGTACAGAGCTTCATTCATGCAATTGACTGAAAATGGCCGTTTAAATGTCAGCCGTTTAAGAGCGACGGTTTGCTGTGTGTCGCCAGCTCGCGCTGAACGTGTCCGGTAAAGGAGACTCTCTCGCTCCCTGGGATGGCGTCCTGGATTTACCAGAACAGACGCTCATTCACAGTCGCAGTCTGCAGCTGATTGGTGAGGAAATGCATGCCACGGTTTATGACAGAGAGAGCAACATTCTTAGCTCTCTGACAAGTGCAAAACAAAAATGTATTTAATGTATATATTTTTTTTTCCAAAATAAAAAAATGATGGTAAGAAATGCATCTTGTTTTCAATTCATAATATCATAAAAAGCATTTTCATAAAAATATTTAAAAAATATTTAATAAGTTAATGACAGTTACAAAAAAAGTCCTGTTACCTAATTTAACAACTGACTTTGTTTCAACAAAAATTATGTGAATGAAATGTATCTAAAAACGTGTAAGTAAAAACTTCATTTTTTTTGTGATTTATATTAAAAAATGACGACAACCTCCATCCATCCATCCATCCATTTTCAACACCGCTTATCCTGGTTAGGGTCGCGGGACGCTGGAGCCTATCCCAGCTGACTTCGGGCGCAAAGCGGACTACACCCTGAACTGGTCGCCAGTCAGTCGCAGGGCACATATAGACACGGACAACCATTCCCACTCACACTCACATTCACACCGTCACTGAGTGGGAACTGAACCCACGCTGCCTGCACCAAAGTCAGGCGAGTGGACCACTACACCATCAGTGACTGACTACAACCTATTTTTGTTTAAAAAAAAAAAAAAAAAAAAAAAAAAGTACAAACCGTATACTTAATTACTTTTTTAAAACATGCATTTTTAAAAAAATGAAATTGAATTTTAGCTACTATTAGTAATAATACATAAAAACAATCAAACTGACTGATCATTTTGACATCTTGTGTAACACGAGCAGTGGTGGCGCGCCATCTGTCTAAACATGCCCAGAAATAATCCTTTCATGCCTGTGATTGGGCTGACTGCCATCATTCCACATTCTGTTGTGCGACTTTCCCCAACAATTTGGTATAAAGTGACTTTATTTTTTTAATTTGTTATAAAAGTACTCATTCTGTCCAGTCGTTTAAGACAGTTTTAAGTTTAAACATGTCTGTTTTTGTGTGCCCACATCCAGACAAGCTGCAAGTGTCCGAGGAAGAGCGGAGCGACATGGTGTCCGACGTGGAGGCGGTGGTCACGTTCTACTGCAAGTCGCGCAACATCAGCTTCACGTCGGACCTGAGCTGGCCTCACCTCCTCAAGCCGCTGCTGGGGCTTCGGCTGGCCCGCAGAGACCTCTACAACTGCTTCTACGCCATCATGAACAAGCACGTACCCCGGTGAGTGAGCTGTCCAACCACTCGACTCCCTATCCCCTGCATAGTGCCCGTGCCCTATAGTTGATGGTCGCCCACTATCGCCGCAATGTATCCCGCGATGCACCGTAAAACGTAGTGAGCAACCGATGGTCACTAGAAAAGCAATATACCGCGAGCAAACGTTTGCGATAAGGCTGCTAGATAGTGGCAGTAAACTCCCTTTCACAACAAGTTTGGCAGATAGTGAACAATTCCTCAAAAGGGAGGCTTCGAGATGTTTTAAGCCTCTTCCTGTTCAACTTTACTGTCAAACTAAACCTAAAACAAAGAGAATTGCACAGTGTGTTTTTAAAATGTGAACGTCTGCGTCGCTTAACGCTAACAAACAATAGAAAACCCCTCAGACGGGCTAACAAATAGTGTTTTGACCCTTGATGCAAGGGATATTTGAACACAAATGGAGCAACACGTGTACAATAATACTCGGATGCTTATATTCTTTATCCTCTGCGAAAAGCAATTGTTATTACGGAAGCTTACTGAGGGGTTGTGACTGTCTCAATTTATAGCTGTATGTCTGTATCATACTGCTACCAGGTGGCCAAGACGTGGACACCTGTAGCAGCACAGTGTCCATTGAATTGGAGCAAAAACTTTAACTTTTTTTTCTTTACGTTTTATTTTAGTATGTCATTGCTGTATTTTTTAAGACAATCTTTTAGTGCTGTTTTTCTTATTAAAATGCATGACTTTTTTTTTTTCCTCCTCACCTGTAAGTCAAGGTATCGCAGTATAGGGAGGCAGGAATGAGTGCAATGATTCCTAACACAGCCTGTGTGAATGCCATTTTGAATCATGCAAACATCCTTTGCATTTTTTCAGTGAGTGCGTACCCAAGGGCCGCCCTTTCCACCTATACAGACTGCTCCTGCAGTACCACGAGCCTGAACTCTGCTCCTTCTTGGATACCAAAAAGATCACGCCTGACTCGTACGCCATCAACTGGGTGTGTTTGAATTCCTCGAATGCCTGCCTGAATCTTTCGGGCACTCCCGCACTGTCACGGAAACGTCCCCGAACGCCTCTTTTCCTCCACAGATGGGCAGCCTCTTCTCCAGCCACTGCCCGCCCGACGTCACCCAGGCTCTGTGGGACTGCTACCTCCAGCAGGCGGACCCTTTCCTCATCTTCTTCCTCATGCTCATCATCCTCGTCAACGCCAAGTAAGTCTCTGCGTTTCCTCACGAGGGCAAATTTGACTTGACTTTTTTTTTTGTTTCTACCTGTTGTTTTGATTTCCCGCTGTAGAGAAGCGATCCTTGACAGAGAAGGAGACAGCAAAGAGGACGTCATCAGTAAGTGTGATCTTCTGTCTTCATGCTTGATAATATTCACTGGCAATGTTGCGGAAATCCGCGAGTAATCGACACCCACCCGAAAAGGTTTTGCGATTGCCTATGGATGCCACAAGATGGAGGCACAGCACATTTGTTTCTCAAAGACAAGGCTATGGCCTCACAAAATGAAGAATGGGTCCTCGGCACTAAGATGCTATAAGATGGCGCCGACACAATACAGTGGTGATAATAGACAATGAAAAAGGCCTTAGACACGGTCATGAATAGCATCAGTGTTCTGGTGTTACACGCCAACTAACGATGTAACACATTTAGACAGACAGTGGCATCACCAAACATCATGTTTTGTCTCTTTGGTGACACCGTGGTATCGGGGAGAGAGACGCAAGGAGACAGGAGCAAGATGACCTTTTCTTTGTCTTCACTAGAGCAGAGTTCATATGATATTAGAATTAACAGAATAGAAAGTGCAAAGAAATTGTTTTCTAATAGACTGTCTCCATGTATTTCTTTTAATTTTTTTAAAATTATTATCGTGCCCCAAGGTGGCAAAGGCGTGCGCACGAGGAGGAGCAGCACAATGCCCGTTGAACTGAAGCAAAAATGTTTATTTCTTTACATTTTAATGGTCATTACTGTGTGTTTTTATAACATACAATATTATAGCGGTAGTTTTCTTAATAAAAAAAAATGCATTACAGAATTTTATTTTTTATTTTTTTGGGTGGTGGGAGGCTGGAACGCATGAATGGTATTTCTGTTCATTTTAATGGGGAAAGATGACTTGAGATACAAGTAAATAAGTTATGAGCGTGGTCATGGAGCAAATTAAACGCTGGAGTTTGACTGAACTGCATGTAAGTGTCATATGAAAAAAAAAAAAAAAAAAAAAAAACGACAACATTGTCTCTAACAGAAATGCTGGAAGAATCTCCTTCCCTACTTGAGGCTGAGGACATTGAGGATTTATTTTCCCTGGCGCAATACTACCAGAGCAAGACCCCTCTGTCGCTCAGGAAGGTTGGAACTCCTCTTCTTGGCGAACATCTACTACACGCGGTCTGGCCTTGATGCCATTTTCTCTCGCTCTCTCTCTCTCTCTCTCCAGATGAACCAAAACCTGTTCGGTAGCAGCCTCGTAGCTTTGAAGGAAGAGGACATCGACCTGAGTCAGGCACTCTGCCTCCCCGTGTCCGTCCCGGAAATCCTGCAGGCCAACCAGCATCAGCAGGTCGCTGAGCTCCCGACCATTTTTAAAAGGAAGAGAATCACAACTAACGTGTGTCGTCCCCCCCCCCCCATCTTTCCTCAGGACGGGGTGCGCTTCTTTGTCGTGGATTGCCGTCCGGCTGAGCAGTACAACGCCGGTCATTTGTCCACCGCCTTCCACCTGGACTCAGACCTGGTGAGTGGGCCGTACTGTTCCATACTGCTTTGTCAGCGTTTTCCCAGGTCAGGTCAGCAGTAGTCACTCACGTTCTGCCACCCGCAAGTACCCTGGCGCCTATTATTTACAAACAATTTCAATTGGTCTATTCACGTGTTCCGGCACAGATGCTCCAGAACCCGTCCGAGTTCGCCCTGTCGGTCAAGTCCCTCCTGGAGGCCCAGAAGCAATCCCTGGAGTCGGGCTCCGTCGCCAGCGGAGAGCACCTGTGCTTCATGGGCAGCGGCAGAGAGGAGGAGGACATGTACATGAACATGGTGCTGGCTCATTTCCTGCAGGTGAGAAACTCAAAAGGTGTGCTAGTACGCACATGCTGATTTTATGCTGACCAAGCTTCTCGTGTTGCAGAAAAACAAGGAGTATGTCAGCATCGCTAAGGGGGGCTTTATGGGTGAGTGCTCCACATCTACACAAGTGTTAAAATTAGGGCTGCAAAAATGTATTGAAAATCTTGATTAATTTGATTACAAAAAAAAAAGGTTGAAGCTAACGCGTCGCATGGATGATTTTTCCACACCGACTATTCATCATTTTCAGACTAATTGCACTTGATGCGTGGGCAGGCACTCCAGTGACTCAATGATTTGTTGCGCCATCTCAGCTCTTCAGCAGCACCTGGTGGACATGAACGTGGAGGGCTTGGACTCGTCGTACATCCACTGGATCGTCAGCACGTCGGGATCTCACGGCGGCCTCGGCTCGGCAGACGTACGACGCGGTCGTTATTTTTTGGGGGGGCTCAAACTGTAGTTGGAAGTTAACACGTTTCTTGCGTGCCGATCCAGGGGGAGTCTTTGAGCGACGGCAAAGGCGTCAAGTCGTTGGTCAACAAAATGACTTTTGCCCTCAAGTCCAAGTCGGTGAATGTAAAAGAGAAGATGATCAGCTTCATTGAAAACACGTCCACCCCTGTGGACAGGTGAGAGACCTCATTATATATTGTGTGGGTGTACCTTTGTCGTGAGTGGTTTTGTCTCGAACTACATTTTTGCTTTTCCACTTTTTCTGTCAACCTCAAGCACTTAGCAATTGGGTCATGTCCACATTTACACGCACATTTAAAAGCTGATTTTTCATTGCGATTTGGCCAAGCGTCCACACATTTGCCCTGAAAATGTTCGCCTTGGCTTCATTATAGAAGGGACACTTTTTGTGCAATGACATTATTTCATGTATTTAACCATTATGTGACAATAGAAGATGTCTCATGACGTTACACGTTAACGCTTGCAACATTTATGTTGTCTCCCGGGCTCCCCCCAAAAAAAACAACAACTCAGATTTGAAGCAGAATGTCCGCTTTGATGTCTACTATCGCACAATGGGATGAAATGATGTGCTGATAAATTGTGATAACTATGCAGACTATTTTTTTATTATTATTATTTTGCGGGTAATTTTCATTTTAATATTTGCAATTTGTTTTACTTGTTTTTGTCTGGTTTCATTTTCGATTTATCATATTTTGTATTTGTCCTAAAATTAGTTTTGATTATCAATGTGTTTTTATCTCATAATTTCTGTCCTAATAATTTTTGTCATCTTTTTTGCCTAATTTTTATATACTCGTTTTCATTTTTTTCAACATTTTTGGGTCCAATATTTTAATAGGTTTTGTCTCATCTTTTTTTTTTTTTTTTGGTCTTAATTTGTGTATTTTTCAGCTATTTTTCTGAAAAAAAAGAGTTTTTATATTTGTGTAGACTTCCCGTTATTTTTACATTTTTGTACAATGCTGCATTTTTGTATTTTTTGACTCATCTTTTTTGCCTAATGTATTTTTTCATGAAATATTTTTGATGTCTACTAGTTTTTGTTCTCAATATTTATGAATTTTCCGTAATCTTTTCTGGTTTCAAATATTTTCTGTATTTTTGTAATGTTTTAGCATTATTGTTGTCATGATTATTTTGGCCCTTACGGAGCTTGGAGGATTAAGGCTTTAGAAATGTATATGTAAATGTGGACTTGACCTTTTGTGTGTGTTGCTTACCCCCAAACCCCAAAGCAATTGATATTCACCGTACGTACCTTGTACCTTATTTCACGCTAGAATATCTTTCAATCTGCCCTGGCCAGAGAAGGCGATTCCCGATAGGTAAGCGCTCGCTACTCGCGCTGAGCTCCTTTTGTCACCAGCATGCCAGCAACTGGCTGCGGTGCGCTCAAAAGGACGGACGGGCGCCTGTGTCGCATTAACGCATGCCGCTCTTTGTATTAGCATCCACGCCTCTCCAATAACTCCTCACGCGCACGTGCTCGTCGTCATGCTTCCACTAACAACATGCAACGTTCTGGTTTTTTGGAACTGTTGATTCATCCTCACTTAAGCTTCCATCCACGTCGGAGTGACATGCAGAAGAGAAACGGCTTCACTGTTTGCTTGGCAATCACGGCCTGTGTTCGCATTGCACCTGTATTCATCGAGATCACTTCCCCAAAGGAGAAATTGGATCCAAAAGTGATCAAATACTGTGCCACCTCCTCCTGTATTGCCATAATGTGTACGTACGTATACAGTGGACAACCAACTTCAAATCTTAAGGAAATGCAGTCCAAAAGTCCAACAAGAACCCAGAATCTGAGCAAAAATTGGACTCACTTTTTGATGAAAACGATTTACTCATCTAATATTTGTATAGTTTTCATTTTCCCCTTAATATTTTTAGACTGCTATATTTTATTTTTCCCATCTTTTTTTCCTCGACTTTTTTAGTTTTTTCTTCTATTTGTTTTTATTTTTTAAGTTTGACTCAACGAAGTATTGGGATTTGACCAAATGGATTTAATCACCAAGGCAATTAAGTGGATGAAATAAATGATTTTCTTGATATTATTCTTGTGGTTTGAGAACCTCCCGATTTCGTATGTGATTACGAAATTGACAATTGATAGGCTTCTTAACCATTAAATAATTGATCATGCCAGTCCCTGTTGTTAATACTAAAATGAAATAATTTTTGCACTGAAGTGACCATTTACTATTCTAAAATTATATTTCAAAATGTAAATGTGAGATTAATTTCTATTATTTCTTCGGGGTAATTGTTGGAAATGCGCACCGGTTTTCACAGCTTGTATCATCAAGAAAATGTCTGTTAGTCAATTCGATTTGGATGAACCTCCTCCGTGTTTAGCATTTCACATCCCGCGTTTCTTTTTTTTTCCTTGCAGCTTGGAGGTCTTCATCTGCCGTCGCCATTCGCGTAGATGAATCGGGCCTTTTCCACACTAGTGTTGCCATCTGAGCTTTCTTCCTGCTAAGTCCTTGTCTTTCTGCAGACACGTGAGCAGCAGCGACCGCGTGGGCAAACCTTACCGCGGGGTGAAGCCCGTTTTCAGTATCGGTGACGAAGAGGAGTACGACACAGGTGGAGGCTGCTGCTGCTACTTTTGGCATTGTCCGTCGTGAGGAGCGTTTTTATTAATGGGTCGCCCTCTTGCTTCCTTCAGACGAGATCGACAGTTCATCTATGTCGGACGACGACCGGAAGGAGATTGTCAACGTCCAGACGTGGATCAACAAGCCGGACGTGAAGCATCGCATCCCGTGCAACGAGGTGAAGGAGACGGGTCACATGTTCCCCAGGTGAGGCGAGGAAAGACGTTTCTCCCTTGTTCCTGTCGTCCGAACGCTTCGTTTTTTTTCCGAAATTGGCAGATAATAAAAGATTTGCAGGCACCTCGAAACGCAAGCCGACGCAAGGCGCGATTTCAATTACCGTTCAACCGTCGAACGCTGCAAAGAGTCAAAAACACACTCACAAGGAGCTGCTGTAGGCCACAACTCACGGGCAGACACTCACGCATAATGTAACAGGCCAACCCAACCTCGTCACTACTAGGCCACGCCCCTTAAAAAGGTACGCATCCAGCACTAGAACACTACAATTGTAGCAATAATTCTACTTTTTAAAAGTAGTTGTAAGTCAAGGTGGAAATGTTGTACATAATATATGTCCCCTTCAAATTAAGTCTGTTGTGGTTGAAATGAATATTGAAAAAATAAAAAAATAAAAAAATCCAGTATTCAGGCTCCCAAAACACCGGTTGCATGTGGACGGAAGTAGAAATGACGAAAAGCACCTAAACTGGTTTCTGTGTATTTGTTTAAAAATGTCTGTTGTGGTTGGTTGTAGCCACTTGCTGGTCACGGCGACGCACATGTACTGCCTGCGCGAGATCGGCGCCAGGAAGGGCTTCGCTTACATCCAGTCCAGGCAAGCGCTGAGCTCCGTGGTGAAGATCACGTCCAAGAAGAAGCACCCGGAGCTCATCACCTTCAAGTTTGGCAGCAACAACTCGACCGCGGGAGTGGAGATCTCCGCCGTGGAACGGTAACTTTGTTTGGGTTCTTGTTTTAGCCACCTTTTGTCACAGCAGTCACGTTGAGTAATTACTCACGCCAAGCTGTACCAGTAGCCTCTCATGATATCCCCGCTCTCGCTTTATTTTTCGCCCGTTTCCCATCTTTGCGGCAGTCTGCTTGTTGGCTGAGGGCTGCTCTCAGTTCCTCATGTTTCCATCCTCGCAGATATCTGATCCCCAACGCCGGAGACGCCACCAAGGTGATCAAGCAGCAGATCATGAAAGTCCTCGATGCGCTGGAGAGCTCGTAAAATGGAAGACGACGACGACGACGACGACAATGGCGCCGTATGGTGGCCGCTTGCCCCCCGCACACAAACTGTTCAAGTCACCTCGGGACCCGACCCGACGCGGTGCGGCGTGGCGTCCGCTGCACAACTGCGAGAGCCGGGAGCGTATAATGCTGCCCTCTTTACATTAACTTATAAATGATCTATATATTGGATATACTGTCATATTTGTTCATTCTAAAGCAGTGCAATTCCACTTTGGAAGCGTCCCTCTGGCCTTAAAGGTAGCGTTACCCTCCGAGCATTTGTTTAATGATTACGTGACATTCTGTGTTTAACGTTGATCAGTGTTTGCGCTGACATATTTCCACAAGAGCTGATTTAGGCGGAAACGTGCAGAATGTACAGAACTACTGGCGTCGAGGCGCCAGCCCGTTGCAGTCAGATTTTCCTTCTCGTCTTTGAATTTCCTTCATTTCTTTGATTTTCCAGCAGGCAGCCTTAAGTAGAAAGCCCCTGTGAGGTTCATTATTAATATGTACATATGATACGCTGCTGTTATGTGAAGCATATCCAGAATTAGAGTATGCAGCAAGGCTTTAAAAATCATCTCCTGATGGGTGTGTGATGTAGCAATTGAGCATCTTCCTTTGCTTATGAGAGGAGGTTTAATGATCGTCGTTTATCACACCCGTCCGTATTTGTTTTTTGCACTTGCGCTTGAAAGGAAACATTATTGATGATACATTCTGTACAATAACACAAAAACTTGAATGCTCAAATTGCAACGATTGCCTTTATTCACGCCGATCTTTCTCCCGCGTTACGCCCAATGCATCGTGCTGTAAATGTGATACTTGCAGTATTTGAACAGGAATGAAATTATTGGGACTAGTCTGTGTACAACTGGTTAAAATCACTTAGGGTCATTTGCACCTTACTGTATTGCTATTATTTTCTAAACAATT
Source organism: Phyllopteryx taeniolatus (assembly GCF_024500385.1). NCBI lineage: Eukaryota > Metazoa > Chordata > Actinopteri > Syngnathiformes > Syngnathidae > Phyllopteryx > Phyllopteryx taeniolatus. Next base: position 6,382,867 of record NC_084508.1, read on the forward strand.
CCCATTTTAATAAAAGAAAGTGATATCACTGCTGTATAATCTTTTTATGGCCTTTAAGTAGTATAATTCAAAATACTCAATAGCGTCATGTTAGCCAATGACGAAAGCGACATTCTCGCACACAAACTCGATTGGTGGCCACACTTCCGCCCCCAAACAGTGTCACTTCCTTTCAAATTTCAAAGTAAAGTTTATTGTCTGCGCGTAAATACGTTGGTCGCATAAGTATGATGAATGACATTTATAGAATGGTATTGTAATACGTATAAGAAGGCTTCATACTATTAAATATTGTCTGCGGTCATATTTAAAGATGTCAAATACAATTCAAAATTTTTATTTCGAAGAGCTATTTTGAAGCTGATAGTTAGCATATACACAAGTCACGAGAAAGTACAGCATTTGCCTCATGTCTGCGATAGCAAAAGCAATGTCAAGTAAGTGGGGGTTTTTTTATTATTATTTTTTAAAAATATTTTCTTACTATGTACCTAATATGTAGCCGAATGTTTGAACGTTTAAACACGTTTTATCATATTCTTCTGTGACTGCGTTTCCTCAAAACAACAACACACAAGTAAAAACCGAATGGCGTCTTGTTGTCGCTCCTCGCAGAGTTCCGGCTGGCCGTCATCCAGCTGCAGGTGGGCAGCGTCAAGGCGGACAACCTGAGCCGGGCGCGGAGGCTCATCGACGAGGCGGCGGCACAAGGCAGCAAAGTGGTGCTTCTGCCGGTGAGGACCGAGGACGAGGAGTCGTGGGAGGAAGCTCTTAGTTGGCAAATTAGATTATGGTGCACGTCCGCCTGGGCAACCCCAAAGAAACGATCAGTTCAATAATAATAATAAAATTTTTTTTTAAAAAAATCATAATTTTCACAGTATACACACACACACCTCCATAGCTACATAATAGCAATACTGTCAAGCCAATAAATCAAATATTAATTCAAAAGCACAGACAGAGGAAATACAATTAGAAAATCAAATCACATCATTTGTTACTTGTCTTCACAATAATGAATGACTGTCAAATACAAGATATGATTAGGAAAAAATATATATTTTGGCGATTTTTCAAATGTATTTAAAACATTTTGTGGATATTTTTATTTTTTTTTATGACATTGTCAGTATTGTAAAGATTCTCACCTAAAAGTCAGTGAATAGCTTTTTTTCCATCCATTGCCTGAGCCGCTTCTCCTCACAAGGGTCGCGGGAGTGCTGGAGCCCATCCCGGCTCTCATCTCGTACATTCAAATAAATGAGAATTCAAAACTTTCAGGAATGCTTCAATTCGCCTTACGGAAGCGGCTTCTTCCCCGCCCACGCTGAGAAGATCCCAGGAGAGTCCACGCAGCTTCTGTCCCAGGCCGCCAAGGACAACAAAATCTACCTGGTGGGAGGTAAGAAGCTAGCAGCTACTAGTATATCCCGATTTCTAACTGAGACCAATGGTTGTCAAACATTCGACACCAATCACCAACTATAACACTATTTAATTTCTTTCCATTCTCTTTTATTCTGTTTTTATTAGGGATTAAATGATTATTTAAAAAAAAAAAAAAAAAAAAGTCAAGCAAAATCTCCGCCTCGAAGCTTCGCAGTTGATCATTTTTCCCACACAGAGTAACGTTACTACAGACTCACGCACCACTGTGATAATAATCATCTATAGTTAGGCATTCAAGTCAGCCAGCTGCGAACCCGAGCTCACAAACTCTCATGCCCGCCTCACCCGCCAGGCCCCGCCATTGAAAGCCATACACCCTCAAAAGTCACAGATACTACAGTAGAACGTGAGGACGGCGACCCCAAACGGGACAAAAATAATGCCTGCGCGTTTTGTTGAGTAGTGCAAAATCCATTTTTGATGGTGAGCGCCCTATTGTGGTACAGGATCCATTCCTGAGGAGGATGCAGGCAAGTTGTACAACAGCTGCACGGTGTTTGGACCTGATGGACAGCTGCTCGTCAAACACAGGAAGGTACGCTATTTGACATTTTTCACACACACATCAGATACACAGTTTTTTTGTTTTTCTCTTCAAGATCCACCTCTTTGACATCGACATCCCAGGCAAGATCCGCTTCCAGGAGTCGGAGACGCTGAGCCCAGGCAACACCTTGTCCATGTTTGAAACGCGTGAGTGACGTTGATTTATTATTATGACTTGTTATTTGTTTGTTTGTTTGTTTTCTCAATATCTCACCGTAATTCTTAACTCGCAGCTTTCTGCAAAGTGGGCGTGGGGATTTGTTATGACCTGCGGTTCGCTGAGCTGGCGCAGATCTACAGCAGGAAGGGTGAGTGTGTGAGACGTGTCAACATTGTCGTCGATGTTTCCGGAAACACCTAAGTAAGGTTCAACGGGACTTTTGAACCCTCCGGACTTTATGCTGGACGTTTGTGTCCACCTTGCTTCCTTTCGTCAAGCTTTAGTGTTAATGCAAATGTCATGAACGTTGCCAAGGGTGGGAATTTGATCTGATGTCGTCATTTCCAACTTCAGCTCTTTAAATATTTCAATAATATAATGTTGAAATCAAATTGTATATTTTGGCTCGATCATGGTAACTTTTGACCAATTGAAACCAATGAAAACTGCATTTTTAAATTCCTTGTTATGTACTTGATTGAATCATACAATTTGGGTAAAATGGCTTTCAGTCTCGACTGGAACTTTTTGGCTTTTATGATTTACACCAGATTACATCATTCATGATTTTTTGGACAGGGGATTAGTTTCATGTAATCTTTCTCTTCGAGGCATTTATTGGCGTGCTGCAGGAGGACAGCGCAGAATGCTCATTAAAGTTCTAGAGTGACTCTGGCACATGCTAACATCTCTGTTGAAACATCCACAATAAGTCAAACATGAAACAAAAGCGGATGTCATCGGACGAAGCCACTGTTGTCCAAAACAAACATTTACGGGTTTAAAGTTTCAAAAAGGAGTTCTACTGGGATATTGTGTGGTCACATCAAAACCTCATCCCAGCTTTGAAGTATACTGGAGGGGGCATCATGGTTTGGGGCTGCTTTGCACAATCAGAGCCTGGACATATTACTATGATTGACAGAAAAAAAGGAATTTCGACGTTCATTAAGACGTTTTGCAGGGGATATTGTTAGGTTCAGCGGGACCCCAAAGTGTTGTTGATGTTTGGTTTCTCCTATTTTTGACGAGACGTGAATGTGAGAGTTTTGCCAATGTTCTTTTTGTTGGGTGGTCAGGATGTCAGCTGCTGCTCTACCCAGGAGCCTTCAACATGACCACGGGTCCAGCCCACTGGGAGCTCCTGCAGAGGGGCAGGTAAGGCCATGCATTTTTCCACTTGAGGTCGCCATCCACACACTCTCCACAAGCACATGCCTTTAAGAGGCGGTTGTGCTTTGATGAGTGACATGAAAGTCAAGCCATGCAGATGTCCGAAAGGCGGGCGATTTACTGGCGAAACCATTAAGCAATGTGCCTCACAGTGGCGGTTTCGGCGTTGTCGGCAGCGCAAAGCATCAACGTGCTGCTGCTCCCCTGAATTCCTTGTAGTGCTCTTTTGAACCACAGGTCATAGAAAATCAAGCTAAACGTTGCTCTTTACTTGCAATCGTTCCATATTTTGGGCCCAACCGGTTCCATATTGTTAGGAGTTTGTGTAAAAGAGCAGCCTATTTGTCCTTATGTGAGTCAGTGCTGCCACTTTATCGTCCAATAGCCAGCCATGCTAACTGAACCAAAGATATGCAGGTGAGTGACCGCACTAATACGGATGTAGCGAGGGATTACTGTACTGTAAGTGCGAGGAAACGACATGAACCACTAGTGGTGGGTTGTAGTGAAGTCTACTGCTGCCATCTAGTGGCGTAGTACCTGACAAAGCAAAAAAAAAAAAAAAAATATCAAGCGACTTCTCGTAAGTGGAAAAACGGATCCTTTGAGGCACTCGAAAGTCAAGGTACCATGGTAGCTGTGTTTTTTTTTTTCCCCCTCGCTGCAGAGCTCTGGACAACCAGGTGTACGTGGCCACAGCGTCGCCAGCCAGGGACGAGAGCGCCTCCTACGTGGCCTGGGGACACAGCACTGTGGTGAACCCCTGGTGAGATGTAATTCTTGACAAGACTTTGTCAAGCGTTGCCTTCCTAGTTTATTGCAGACGCACAAGCTTTTCCGACTAACAAGGCAGCTGCTGTCCCGCCCGTACGAAACGTCGAGACCGCTTGTGACCGCAAACGTACAATTGTTTCAGTGGATCAGAGATCAAAAAATGAACCACGTGCTGCTTCACCAAGACATTGTCTCGTTTCAAGGGGGGAAGTCATCTCCAAGGCCGGAGCAGAGGAGACCGTGATCTACGCCGATATCGGTGAGTGTCAGTATTTTTGCATTTACGTTGAACTCATTTCAGCATCTCCGGTGAGTACCATGTATTTGACTTCGATTTTGTTTTATTGTTTTTAAAAATCTTTTGGTCATGCTATTCGATAAATATTGGTGGTGAACCGCTCCAGATGATGCACGTGGCACAGATGCACGTTGTTGTAGCGTGTTTGGGATAGCATTGATGGTTTCTGTAATCACGGCGTGATAGCGGTGGATTAAGGCGCCAGTGAAGGCCCAGGCACCGAACGCACGGCCCGACACGCCCCGAAACTAAACTAGCGACGCCCGCACGCCGATTTCAGACCTGCAGTACCTGGCTGATGTGCGGCAGCAGATCCCCATCACGGCCCAGCGTCGCCACGACGTCTACGCCGTCACCTCGGCGCAGGAGAGCCCAGATGACGGACGGACGGAGAGATGATGACGAAGACAAGACGACGCCCACTTTTTTGTCACATGTGACGGTCTGTTATTTTGAATGGTGATCTCCAAGCGCAATAAACTTCCTCCAGCGTGCGGTATCACTCCAGGATATTTGCGTAAATTGCCTCGATTGGGATCGTCCTGACATGACATGTTTGGAGGTTACAAACAGCGTGAAATCAACTCGTTGGCGCAACGGTGCAAGAATGTGTGGTCACGTGGAACGAGACGGCACAGTGACCCGCTGGTTTTCATTTGATTGCTTTTTATTTTTAGGTGTAGCATTCGTCATGTGTTAGGATCTGATAAGTGGCATATGCTCAGTTGTTTGACCAGCTTGTCGTTATGGCAACAGGATGAAGAATAAGGCTGCGGAAAAAAATGCATTTATTGAAAAAAAAATAACATCTTCAACAAAGGAAGTAAAAATGTTAAAGATTAAATTTGCGAGCAGCGATGAAGGAAAACCTTGCGTCCCCTTTTCTATGGCGAATCCTCCAAAAAAAACAGTCTTCTACCATTTTTATGGTTTAGGGGGAGGAAGAAAGCTTGATAATTTCATTTTCAGTTTAGCATACCGCCACTACCGATTGAGGACTATTTGGACAAGTTCACACCAAATAGGTCCTTCGCATATCCTGTCATGATATACGCAATTTCGTATCGACCTGTGAAACTGGTGTCGGGCCAATTCTTTTTCTAACCATCACGGGAAATGGCCGACTTCCTGTTCACTTTTGGTCATGGCGTAGTCTCCTTGGCTGAGATAATAATCGTGAGCGGGAAGACGAATCCGGTTCAGACGCTGGACTCCCACGACCGCAACGTGACCACCTCCGTTTCCTCCGTGTCGTGACGTCTCCTGTGCCCTGCGCAAAGTGCTGCCGTTATTTTCACACGCGGGTGAAGAATGCGATGACATGACTCAAAAAACTGTTTGCGTAGTGTGTGTCGAAAATCAATTCATTGCGTTGAAAGTGATGTGTCCTTGTGAAATTGACAAGATTTTCTTAGAAACATGGTGACTAACATAATAACGACTCCAGCTATTGGGAACTAGAGTGGGCTAACTCCACGGTCATTTTTGAATTCAGTGTAGATTGGGATTTTTTTTTTAAATGCATATTTTTCACATGAATATTGGTCTAAATTAAAGCAACGTTCCAATTTTGTAACAGTGGGCCAAGAATCAGAAAGTATGCACTGTTGTGTGTTAGTTTGGGTGCCATTGTATCGGCGTGTTAATCTAAACGAATGTTATTTATCATTGATGAAATATTTGTAGATTTGACGCTTCCTTGGACTTATACCACTATTGCACTTCACTTTTTTTTTTTTTTTTTTTAAATAATCCCAGGTTGTTTCTTTTTCTTTCAGGCAACTTAGATAAACTTAACGATGGACTACCTCAGTTGTAGATCAAACTGGAATATCCAATATGATCCAAGTCCAAAGTAATTCTTTAGCTAAGTATCCAGAAGATGCTATCATTGCCATATAAAACTTGTAATTACTCTCCTGCAAAATGACCCAAAAAAGGGAGTTAGCCCACTCTAGTTCTCAGTTCTGCAGTGTTAGCATTAGCTACCAATAACAACGTTCTAATAATGTTCAGTTCAGTTCTTTACACGAGGATGGCACATATTTGCACCACACCGCTGCTTGATGATGAAATGCTGCGTCCCAGAAAAAAACAAATCTTTCTGTGTCCATTAATGTAGTCCAAATATTTACTTCTGTTCCTCAGGTGTTGTTTCTTCTTCTTCTTGCTCACGCGGTCCAGGTGGATCTGGTAGGCCAAGCCCACGACCACCAAGGCACCCACCACCGCGCACAGTGCCGTGCTGAACACCCACAAGGCGTCGGTCGCCCGGGTCACCACGGGACCGTGCCACACCGCGTCTTCAGCACAGACACACACAAAAAAAGATGGAGGGCATTGTGCCAAAAATGGTAACAAGAAAAACCCTCCACCCCTTAAACAGCAAATGTGGCAGTAATCGTATGTAAATGTTGCCGCCATATTGGATGTGGCAAATTGTATTGGAACAGGAAGGCACTGCTCGTCCGAATAGTCACTGAATATACTTGAACAACTATTCATCCACATCAGTGAAATGTGAATGTTTGGGATGCCACATATCACATCTCCATTTCAGGATCTGGCTATTACAAATACACACAGATTAACACCCCTCCTCCCTCCAGCGCTAATACAAGCCCCCACACTCATTACAAATGACGTCACAAGCTCCCCACCTCCTTCGGGTGACATCAAAAACCCCTCCTCCCCCTGTGGTGTATCACAAGACCCCCGTACCCCCTGCAGTGACATCAAACATACACGTGGTGGAGGTGAGGGTCTGGTTGGTGGCCGTGTTGTGGACGACACAGGACACGTTGGCGCCCGTCACGTTGATGGTCAGGTAGCTGGTGACGTAGTAGAGGAGCGAGTCCGGCCGCAGCTCCACCAGGGTCTCTACCGAGCCCTCTGGGATTTCCCGGACCCCTTCGTCAATCAGCCAGGAGACGGCCGGCTCGGGGAAGCCGCCGCCCGAGTGGCACTGGAAGACGCTGGGGGCATCCTCCGCTGCCGCCTCCTCCCACTTCAACTCGGGGGGGCTGAACGGAGCTGACGCGCACGCAGGAAACAACACGTCGCTAAAGGTTTGTTGATTGCCACGGTTTGACCTCGGAACAGACTGCACTATTTCGATTAAAGTTGCTGTAAACGAAAAAGAAAACGAGAGCAAAGAACAAAAACCGCAATTGTTCAAAGGTGTTAAACTTATCTTATTTTACAAAAAAAAAAAAAACATTTTAAATCTTAATTAAAATATAGTCACAGTGCAGTTAATTTATTTACAGTACACGACAGTTAATAAATATGAATTTGTTTTTACACTTGTCCAACGATTACAAATCCTACTTACAGTGAAATCTTTTACTATAGATGAATAATAATAATAGCAGTTAACTTATCTTGACACTCATGTGACAGATTTTCAAATCTTAATTAATTTTTTTTCAGATGAACTGTGGTTAACTTATTTAGACCCTTGTATGACAGTTAAAAATGTTACCTGAAATATTTGACAATAATAACTGCTTATTTAGACACTTAACTGTAACAGTAAAGAAATGTTCATATTTGCCAATTTGTAAAAAAATATAAACCAGATAAGTAATTTTACCCTTATATAAGAATGAAACATTCAAATATTTTACAACAACTATTTTAACTGTTTAACTTATTTTTACACTTAGTATATGACCGTTAGAAATTTGAATGAATGACAAAAAAAAAAGACTGACTAACTTTGAGAAGTCAAAAATTTTGAAAAGCGACAAAATATTTTACAATCATTTAAAAAATGTTAACCTATCATGACACTTGTAAGAAAGTTAGAAAATGTTACTTAAACTATTTGACAATAAATAAATTAAAAACAAAACCAAAAAAAACCAGTAAGCGTGTTGAAGTTACCAGTGACCCTGAGGCACACCGTGCAGGCCTCCACGCTGTTGTTTCCCCGAGAGGTGACGATGACGCTGTAGGTGGCGTTGTCCTCCCGGGCGTCCACGGCGGGCAGCCGCAGGGTGAAGTTGCCCATGCCGAGAGCGACGTCGTCCTCGTCGCCGTCGCCTCGCACCACCTCGTCCTCGTTCCTCCTCCACTCCGCGGAGACGTCGGTCAGGGCGACGGCGCCCGGGTAAAAGCAGGAAAGCCGCAGCGGCCGGCCCACGATGCCCAGCACGCACTTCTCGTCTGGGGACGGCGCAGGGGAGAGCATTTTCATATTGTGAGTCGTATTTATATATATAAAAAAAAAATATATAATAATAATCAATTTCCATCCCTTTATTTTTTTAAAAACATGACATTATTTTCAATTGACAGTGCAGAAAATGCACCAACATAAATTGATATGATTCAGTTACCGGTTCTGTCCGTAACGTGATAAAATAGGCAGAAATGTCGATCATCGTTTTACAAGCAGATGTTCGCAAATGTCTTATTTTGATTGAACACAAAAGATAATTAGTCTCCTTTCACGGAGGACAACAGAAATCGGAGAATATTTACTGTCGCAAGGATTTCGACAATTTGAAGTCAAAGCGTCTCTAAACGATGACTCGATTATAATAATCGTTGCCGGTTCACTTGAAAACTCGCTTTGTTGTCGATCAAGCGATTCATTGTAACTGTTTAGTGTTTGTTTCGCAGCCGTGCCGTGTAAGTACAACTATTAATGAGCACAAATAAAGGTGAAAGCGTCACGGTGATGATTTGTGGTTTCACAGCTGGGATTCTTTGATTTAATTATACACCTAAACTGATAAATGACTTTTTTTTTTTTTTTTTAAATGTCCTGTCATTATAACATTGCTAATACCGCAAATGTACTGGCAGTCTTTTAGACTTGTTCTTTTTTTTATTTTTATGTTACACACGCACACAATTTCTGATGAAGCCGGGGCCTCTCGTTAGTGACGTCATCAAAGGTGAACTTCTCGCTTCTTTCTTACCCAAAGTGTCGCAGAAGGTGAAGATGAAGCCGAGCAGCAGTCCAATGCGCCACAGTGGCCCGCGCATCGCCTCTCAGGCCAGCAGCCCAAATGAATTGCAATACTCCTGAGCCTTGATGAAGATTCTCGGCGCTTTTAGTCACCCATTCTTGGTTCACCCCAGAAGGAATGTCAGCGTCATGTCGCGTCCCGCAAGTTTCTCTCGCTCTGCTTGAACGAAAGATATTTCAATCAAGTCTCGCACCGAGCGAAGGAAAGATGACATTGGAAGGATTCACTTTCACTGAGGGCTTCATCTGTTTCGCCATTGAGGCTTGAGGCGTCTTTCCGTCCAACCTGTTCGGTTTCTTCAACCTTTGAAGCGCACGCCCACAAAACGACGACGAAGCGCGCATTTGAATGCTACCAATCACTTTTCATATATATATTATATTTAACACTGGGAAATGGGTTCAATAATACATTAATCCCATGTTAAAATGGCAAATTCGAAATCTTTATCATCTATCGCGTGAAAACACTTGAGGGGAAGTTGGGGGAGTTTTAAAGCGTAATGACGCCATCGTCCTTTAGAGGGCAGTGTCGAAACACGGGAAAAGGCAAGAGACACGACGAGAATGAAAATAAATGATCAAATACATCAAATCATAATTTATTAACTATACTCATTCTTGTGGGCATGTATATTTAGACTTTATCATTGTGTAATGCATGCCATTATATATATATAAGTCTGGGCGTCCCTGCTAAGTGATAGAACATTTATATATATGTATATATGTATTTATATACATATATATATATATATATATAAAGCATTCGTAGAAAAAGGAAGTGACGTTAAGAACTGAAGACTGCAAAGAAATCAAAACAAAGCAATAGTATATATATATATATATATATATATATAAAATAATAACTATATTATTCTTTTCAGAGGGTGTGTTGTGGTTTTGTAATTCGTGAATCACACTAAATAAATAAATACAGGAAGTGAGGCACTGTCTTCGTGGTTACTGAGAGTAAAATAGCACTCGAGTCGTTGTAAGAACTCGGTAAATTACACGAATCAACACGCTAAAGGGAGATTGGACGCAGTTTTGGGACAAACATGACAAAATATTATTATCATTATTATTAAATAATATTTTTATGCTAATTAGTCTGTGTGTTTTTTAGTGGTTTTAGTTGCTCTCTGTATTCGTCTAATTCGTTGAAAAAAATAATGACCAAACCTGTACCGGAAGTGGCGTAAAGATCAACATGGCAGCCGTTAAATTTTTCCATCATTTTTCCTTGTAGGCACCCACGTCGCGTATGCAGGGAACAAAATACCATACATTTTTAATGACATGATAAATTATGAGTCCAGAAGGAATATGAAAAATCTATCATTTTGACTGCATTATATTTTTACTCGGTATTCAGCGACTGTGGACTTATTGTAGCATTCAGTCGTTGGGAAGTGTTGCCTGCAAGTACAAATTTAGGGATACACGACGATATGTTAGAAAGTCAACGCAGTGGATCAGCCGGAGCCGAACTATGAAGATATTATTAGAGAAAGGTCGATATGGAGTACATTGTGGTGCTATATATTTTCCAAGTATGTATGTAGTATGAAGAAACGGTGTATTATGAAGTGATTTAAGAGGCTCCTCGACTAACATGGCAACCGTGAGGAGGATTCACGCGTGGTCGTCCCTCCTGCACCGAGCCTGCACACGCAACAGCCGGGCAGCAGCCTCGCTGGCCCCGGCGTGGACCAGCTGCATTCCCCGGCACGGAGACGCCCCCGGGCCGCAGCGCAGCAGAGCGTTTGGCCTCTCTGGATGCACCCTGAGGCGCTCTGACGACTTCACCGAGGACAGAGGTGGCCAAAGTACTCATTTACTCAAGTACAGTACAGAGTACAAAAAAGGAGCAAAATTAACATCCTGTACTGTCAAATATACTAGGACAGAACCTTTTCGTTGAAACAACTTAAAAAAAAATAATAATAATAATAATTTCACATTACAACTTTACCTCGGAAAAATCGGACTTTTTCTTCATCTCACAAAAATAATCGATTCCAGGAAAAAAATATGCCGTTTTCTTGAAATGCGAAATAAGATTTTATTCTCAAAATATATATATTGTCTTTTCAGTCATTTAAGACTTTCTAATATTGCCTCTGAAGATTAGTTGGAATTTATATCTAATACCCGTTTTGATGACGACGAAATAAAGAGTACAAAGTACAGATTTCTGTTTTCACGTCGGGAGTAAAAGTAAAAAGTCTGAAAAGTAAATACTCAACTAAAGTACAGATACCTTAAAAATCTGCTAAAGTAACACAGTATTTGTACTTGGCAGGTTTCACACAGCACGATGATGACGGAGATGAGGAAGAAGACTCAATGGAGGAGCAGGAGGCGGACGAGCTCTTCCGGGAGCTGCAGCCCCCCACGGCTCTGGCAGGGGGCCAACACCGGGTCTTTGTGGTCCACCCGGATGTCAAGTGGGGAAGCAGGAAGCAGCACCTGACAACAGGTAAATAGTACAGTCAACACCCACTTTTCCCCCAAGTCGCCTATTTGTGGATTTATTTGAGAACCTCGCAGCCGAGCTGATGATGGCCGAGGCCGTGGCTCTGGTCAACACGCTGGACAAGTGGTCGGTGGTGGACGAGCTCATCCTGTCCACCAAGACCCCGGAGAAGAAAAAGATCTTTGGCAAAGGGAACTTCCAGATGCTCACAGGTATTTTGTGATCACGTCGTCCTTGCGTTTAACGTCACGCGTCATTTCTGGGAAGTTTGCAGTCAATTTACGTGGACTTGACATGTGACTCACGTCTTCCTTATCACCGTGTAGAGAAGATCAGACGGACGGCGGGCGTCACCGCCGTTTTGGTCAACGTGGAGCGTCTCTCGCCGTTGTCCGAGGTAAGGTCGTCTCTTACGGTCTTTCTCCGTGGGTGCTAAACGGGTTCGAAAACTTGCTGGGTCCCGAAGACCACTTATTGGGGAGACGTTTTTCCCGGTGCACGTTCAGGGATGTCGTGTTTATGGGATATGTCGCCATCATATCAGAGCTTTGAATTGGCCAAAAGCTAAGGTAGGGAGGATTCATGTGTGTTTTACTGACATTAATTCTGATTTTTTTTTTTTTTTTTTTGATAAAATTGACAAATGAAAATAACTGTATTTATCAAATTAAATAATTGGTTAATTTATTGATTTTTAATCATTAAATTAATTTGAATGGAAAATAAAACATTTCATATATTACTTTACCAATTTTTGTAAACAAAGTGAAAAATAGTAAAACTATTTTATGTACATTAAATTTTTTTTTCATTAAATATTTGGTTGTTAATTCATTGTCAAAGAAATTGTAAAGAAAGTAGTAATTTTCTTTTTCTTTTTTTTTTATTGGCATTCATTTTGCGGTGCTGAAGCAGACAAAATCTGAACGCTAAAGTACGCCAAACGTGTGTATCGTCCTCCAGAGGGAGCTGGAGGACGCGTGGGGGGTGAAGGTGTTTGACCGATACTCGCTGGTGCTGCACATCTTCCGCTGTAACGCCAAGACCAAAGAGGCCAAGCTGCAGATCTCGCTGGCCGAAATCCCTCTGCTAAGGTACGACCACGTCACAGCGTCTACTGGTTACGACTGGTTGATTTGTTTTCCATAAATCAATCAATTAGCTTTATTTACAGATATATTGCTCTGAAATATTGTTGACAAATTTGTCTAAATCGGTGTTGGTGAGCACTTCTCCTTTGCCAAGATAATTCATCCACCTCATTGGTGTGTCACATCAAAATGCCGATGAAACGGCACGCTTGCTTCTCGCACGTGTGCCTTCCTTCGGCCGCCCGCAATCCAAAGCTACTCTCTAAAATGTGCAGTTTTACTGCATCGAGCTGGATTAACTCGACCAATGAGACGTACTCCCCAAAACGTATTGAGACAAATTTGCGAACAATTTTTGAGAGATGGGCCTTTGGTGTACATCATTTAATTTTATTTTTTTAGATCAGCTCACGAGAAATTAGTATTTTCAATTACAATGCTGCAATAATATATATTTCAAATAATAATCATCGTCTCGGTGTGCCGTGAGTGCGTTGCAAGGGGCGGGACTTGTTTCCAGAGATGATGACGCAATCCGGTGTGCCTTGCGTGTCCCGATGTCGAATCCAGATGTCCTAAAATTGTTCTACGCCAAGTTCTTAATGTGGAAAAGATCCACTCAAAACTGTAGATGATGACGTTTATGATCATATTTTATACTGTAGCTTTTTGTACACAGAGCTAATGAAATCAAATGCGTAGCTACTCGTTGCTAGAAATGAAGGTGGCGGCGGCGGCACACGTTTTAGTTTGCCACATTTACCCCAACATTTATTTACCAGCATATTTGTAGCTTAATAAGCTAGAAATAACTATTTCAAATTCCTTCCCACTCAGGTGCAAGCATTCTGTATGCGAATATCTTTCGGAGAATCAAAGTTCATAGGCTTGAGACATCCAGTGCACAATATCGGTTTGTCCGGTAGAGCGTCTGTTTGCGCTGCTCTTGAAATCTGCAAGAAAGAATAGTAATAAAAAGGAAGAGAAAAAAACAACAACAACATTCAGTTAGGGCTAAAAATACTTTCCGACACATTCTGAAAGTCTTAAAATACCAATTCTTAATTATACGGCAGGTGCCGGCATTGTTATAGATGGGAGAAATATCCAAATAATGTCCAGCATACGCAGAACACTTATCTTAGCGTGAACTAAACACAGTGCAACAAGACAAATGAAAAATGGGATCTTTCTCAACGATATACGATACATACCATATATTTTTCTTCAGTCGGAAGCGAAGGCACATTTGATTCTAGGGGTTCCTCTTTCGCTGAAATATCTGAAGTTGTGTTCTACATACAAGAGAGTTAACAAATTAACCTTTTGATCAGGCTAGGTAGCTTTTAGCTAAACTCATATTTCAGACCTTCACTTTTTAATACTCGCTTGACCGCAAAACCCTTTGCGGTCATTGTCCATCTGCGCTGCGAAGGGCCGCACGGAAAAGTGACAAAAAACCCGCTCTATCTACCTGACCTGAACCCAATTGAGCATGCATTTCACTTGCTGACGACAAAACTGAAGGGAACACGCCCAAGGAACCGGAGATGAAATCCAGCATCTCGTGATGTTTTTGCGCTCCAGACTTCAGGCCGCATCTGACTGCAAAAAATTTGCAACCAAGTATTGAGGCATAAAGTGAAAGTTGGGTTTACAATTGATCATTTCCCCCCATTACTTTTAGTCCCTTAAAAAGTGGGAGACGTCCATACAAACTGCTGCAATTCCTACAAATTATAGCTGAAAATGTGCTGTTAAAGCAAATCTTCAAATCCGCTACGGTGGTGCGTTGAGCTGCAGAGATGAGAATTGTGTCGACGTCCCAATATCTACGGACCTGACTATCTATCCTTCAGCTATTGAATGAACACAAATCTGAGCTGTGCTTCTCAACCATCTACTATACATACCACAGGTTTTTCTTCCGTCTTAACCGTGGAAACATTTGATTCTATGGGTTCCTCTTTCGCTGAAATATCTGCGGTTGGGTTCTAGATCAACGAAAAGAAAGTTCAAGTAACATATTGATCAGGCAAGGTAGCTTTTGGCAAAACTGGCATGTCCACCAAAAATTCTTACTATTAAATTGAGTCGAAGAGTGAAGCGGACTACATACACGTCACTGAAAAGATCTCGTCTCTTCAATTATACTTCAGATTTGATAAGTAACAATGGAGCAGATGCAAGACGACGATCCCTCAATCCCAACATGACAGCTGAACATTCCGAAACTAGTCATTTCCCATATTCCGACAAAAATGATAATAATCAAGCACAGGTATATATATATATATGCATGTAAACACAATAACTATCGCCTTTGTGATTAGAACATTTGACCTCCACCCAAAAAAAAAACAACAACCCAAAATTACAAAGACTGTTGCTGATTTTACTTTACAATAATAATTGTTTCCGTTACCGGTGTCCTTTTTTCCACAATCCACACATCGGTTGCCGAAATGGTGCCCGTTTTCTTCACACATCGCAAAACTCCATGCGTTTCCTAAAATGAAAAAAACCAAAACAAAAAAAGAAAAAGGAATAAAACGTGTAACATCAGATTACAGGTGCCCGTTTCAGAACTTTATGACGGCTTATGAAGTCAAACACTTAAAATGCACGCACTACCCACCAAAAAATATATATATATTGTGACAAATTTAGAAAATTGATACGCAAAAACATTCAACCGGATTGCTATTAAGATGGAGGAGAAGGAAAGTTGATCCTGAAGTTGGAGACAAAAAAAAAAGAAAAAAAATGTTAACTCTAAAATTCCTCATACAGTCGTTATAGCAGCTGGGAGTAAAGGTGCGACTGCGAACGACATAGGACGATGTTGTTTTGTAACACGCAAAAGCGACAGAAAAGGGGGGAAAAAAGACATTGCCTGAGTACTTCGCTCCCTCCTCAGCATCCTTGCACGCACGGCCTCGTCGACTATCGGTATCAGCTTGCCGTGAGCAAAAAAAAAAACAGTCGGCGCAGCGTGTTCAACAATGTTTTTTTTCGTAGCTCGTAGTCCGGGATTTAAGTAAATAACACAGCTGTTAAATAAAACTCTAGTGGTGGCGAAGGCGGAGTAGAACTCTTTATTGAATGAATCGAGCCTACCAAGAACCCGGAAGAGAACCGGAAGTCCGGCACGCACAACCCAACGTGTGAGTAGAGGAAATGTTTTCAACGTATTTTTTTTTTAGGATAAATACGTTGTATATTTAAGTAAATAACAGCTGTTAAATACGACTATAGTGGTGGGGACGAAGGCTGAGTATTACGCTTTATGGAATATATCGAGTTTACGAAGAACCCGTAAAAACGAACTGGAAGTCCGGCACATACGAACCAACGTGTGAAACCCATCAACCAACATTTGGTTCCGCGTGGGTATAATGGCAAATCACCACAATACAATATGCACGTTTAAAATCTGATAAAGTTTCGACATCTTGGCTTTTGGTTCCCCCTAAAATGAAATAAAAAATAATATATTTACACACATGATGAATAACAATCATTAAATTCAATTTAAAAAGTACACAAATATACTGATCATAATAATTTACACAAATGGATCATAAAGAAAAACAGCAGAATACACATTACAATTATTTAAATGAAATTACAGTCAATCTGAACACTGCAATAATAATGTACTTACATTAAAATACATCACAATTAAAAAATAATTATAGACAATTCACCCACATGGATCTTTACAACAAATGATAAGGTTAACAAGAATCATAATACATAAAATAATGAAATACAATATAAATAAACAATTCATCTACATGTATAATAAAGAGGACAACATAACTAATAACAATCAAATTATTCAAATGAAATAAAAGTCCATTTTCACACTACAGTCGGAATACAATATAGTACATATATTCCGTGAACTAAAAACAAGAAAATGGCAGCAAATGTAAACTCCAGAATAAGACTGTCGTTAAAGTGATGTTCAAGGGTCAACCTTTTCCTCACAGGTCGCGTCTGAAGAAGGAATTCCTCGGCTTGGACCAGCAGGGCGGAGGCGCTCGTTACATCGGAGGCTCAGGTAACCAGCGTCGCAAACCCACAGTACTCGAGTATAGAACTGCGCGCGCCATTTCACATAATTCGCCCGTCAAAACAAAATGAACTGTTTTACTTCCTCGGTGTCATCATGTGTATTACAAGGTCTCAGGCGGGAATGGGGAGCATGACAATGTGCAATAGTGTGCACACCCTCATATAACGGGGCATGATGTGGCCGCGTTGAGAATTAACCAGTCGCGTTCCAACTGCCCCAAATCAAGTTCAGCTGCTCTCGTAGGGTTTGTTTGACATTGACTTATGACCGCCTCTTTGATCTGGGTGACGGGCGCAGGCGAGACGCAGCTGGAGGTGCAGCAGAGGCTGCTGAGGGAGCGCGAGATGAAGATCCGCTCGGCGCTGGACAAGCTGAGCAGGAAGCGCCGACTGCTCCGCTCCCGCCGGAAGCACAAGGAGTTCCCGCTGGTCTCCGTGCTGGGGTACACCAACTGCGGTGAGAGCCGACCTGCGCACGGTCCACCGGGACGTCCGCTCCAGTGCGCTTTTCTTCGTTTGTTCATTTCGATCCAATACACGTTCCGTATCACGTACGGCGTTGCGTCTCCAGGTAAAACGACGTTGATCAAAGCGCTGACGGGCGACGCGGGGCTGCAGCCGCGAGACGGGCTTTTCGCCACGCTGGACGTGACGGTGCACGCGGGCCGGCTGCCCGGCCGCGTGACGGTCCTCTACGCGGACACCATCGGTTTCCTGTCGCGGCTGCCGCATCGGCTGATCGACTCGTTTGCCGCCACGCTGGAGGACATCAAGCACTCGGTAGGTCGCTCCGCCGAACTGAACATTCGCGACATCATATGCGCGGACTGGATTGGGAAAGAGCGTACATCGTTTTGGCCTGGAAAATGGAGAATATATAGAGCTGTGAACACATTTTTCATTTTCTGCAAATAGATGCTCTACATGAAAATATCATTTTGGGGAATTTGGGAGTTGCGTTTTCAAGAGTTTGTGGAATAAAAGACAAATGTTTGCATTACTCAAACATTTGTACCCATAAATAGCATCATTAGACAAAACTAATTACTTTGCAGTCATTGTTTTATTTTTTCCTAAGCTGTAGATGATTTTTTTTAAAACATTTTTTTCTTACAAAGATCATCCAAAAAGTTGTATTAACAAATGTTTACGAATGTTTTATCACTTAAAATTTTTTTTTTATTATATATACTGTATGTTTTTAACATTTTCTGTTTTTTGCAAAATTCTATTATGACTCCTGTTTTTTTTTTACCAAATATTCTTACTTAATTTACCTTAAAATGTGTCCTGGTTATAAATGATTTTGGACCTGAAACCCTTTGGTCAAAATAATCAACAAATGTATACAATTTTAAAATGAAATGTTAAATATTATAAAGTGTACATTCTTTTTAAAATTATAAGTAAGTACTGTGATTTCGTTTCATTAGAATGTTAAAGAAATAAAATTCAATTATTATTATAATTTTTTAAAATTACAGAAGTTTTAGAAACTTTCCAAAAGCACAAATATTTCTATATTTGATCCTTCTGGAATGAGCAAGTTTCCGCAATCTTCTGGCTTGTCCACGTTTGTCAGGACGCGTTGATTCACGTGCGCGACGTGAGCCATCCGGAGAACGTCAACCAGAAGGCCAACGTGCTGAGCGTCTTGAGGGACCTCCGCGTGCCCGACGCGCTCATGAACTCCGTGATTGAAGTCCACAACAAGATCGACCTCATTGACGAGTAAGAGCTTTTTCTTTGGCTTTTTTGTTTTTTTGTTTTAAATCAAAATGTTATTTTATTTTGGTCACGTCAACCAGGCAAAAGTCAGGGGAATGTACAAGCCATACTTTTGGTCTCTCGCTTCCTTTTACACTTGTATGACTAATAAGAAAGTTAGAATGTGACTTGAAGCCGTGCCTGTACGCTCAATAACAGCGTTACCATGGCGACAGTTACTATTTAGGTCTTTTAGGACAGCTCGAGTGAGTTTGGAAAAGAACAAACAAACAAAATAACTCTGAAGACACTAAGATGCATTTTTGTTAATTTTCACAGAAAAGGCGTAATAAGCAGTGGGAGAAAAAAGAGAGATGTTGCAAATCATTCAACTTCGATGGGGGGCATAGCGGTAAAAAACATTTTGGCGTTAAAAGTGTGGGGGAAAAAATGGAACAATTATTACTTTTGGAAGAGTAACGACTGGCCAAAAAAAAAATCAAATACTCATATTAGTAAGTTTAATTGATTTTCAAAATGAAATTCAGTCTTTACCATTATTGATCAAATTCTACAGTATGAAAATGGACTGGTTTGCATGACTTCCAATAGGACAAAGGTAAATCAAAACATTCCGTCATGTTTTTCAGCTACGAGGCGACGGAAGCCGACGCCGTGGCCGTCTCGGCCCTGGAGGGGCGCGGCCTGGAGGCGCTGGCGGCGGCGGTGGAGCGCCGCGTCGTGGCCGCCACGGGCAAACGCGTCCTCAGCCTGAAGGTGGACCTCAGCACGCCGCAGCTAAGGTGAGGCCGGCGCAATTCGGGACGGGACGGCGCTCGATGAACTTTGCGGCGGTCAGTTGGCTGTACAGGGAGGCCGCCGTGCAGGACGTGAGCGTGGACGCCGACGAGGGCTCGGCCGTCGTCGAGGTCGTCATCGGCAACGCCGCCTACGGACGCTACAGGAAGATGTTTGGCTAGCGGCGCGCGCCATGAAGATTTGATGCTAACACCCACGACTGATTGTATGTATAAAAAAAAAAAAAAAAAAAAAAACCTAAATAATAAAATGCTGCCATTATTACATAATTGCACCACGTGGTTGCTGCTCGTTGCTTTCAGTGTCAAAATGTTCCTGAACTTTTTTTTTTTTCCTTCTTTACAGCCAGCACGTAAAGTTTGCAATATAAATGAGACAAGAAATGTGTTCATTACAGAGGGAGTATTGTGGAGTCTTACACTTCATGGTTATTTGTAAAGATTATTTGATTAGACTTTTTAAATTTTGATATCAAATGTTATATATATATTATGTTGTTAACATTTAACAACTAAAATATGCATTAAAAGCAGCCAGGTAATTAGTACATTTTCGAGGCTCTATTTATATTTTTGTTTCTGGCTTGGACTAAAAATTAAAATTTTAGTTTTGATTTTATTACATAGGTATATTCTCTTCATATAGATATTTTATATTTATCAAAAGTGTGAAATAACAACCAAATTATGTATTCATTTTAGAGGCACTATTATTGATTGTTCAATTTGTTGACATTTTTATATTTTGATTTTATATATAAACGATGATTTTTTTTTTTTTTTTTTTACATTTAACAACTCAAGTAATAAAGTGAATTTTAGACTGAGTCAAGTGTTTCTTGCTTGGTCAGAACAAAGTCAATTTGAGTTATTTTTTTTGTATTCCATATTTGATTCGTATATATTTTACACTTATCAATGGAAGTGTGTCTTAATTCCAACCTACTGAGAGCTGTTCCTAATATTGCGACCACCAGGGAAACCAAAACATTCCCAATAGTAGCAGCTCTTCTTATTCACTCGTTAGGCTGCAGGATTTAATTAATCACGTTGTTGCATGGCTGTCGATACAACGGATGGATGCACGAATCATAGTGAGCGCTATCCCTAATATTGTGACCACCACGGGAAGCAAACTTTGACATTAGCGACTCTCGATATAATAAAGATATTGTTCAACGAACAGAGTCGATTGGCCGGCGCGAGTGTCCGCCGCCGGGCACTCGGGCTAGCATCCGTTTTCCGCGCTCCGCTTTTTGTCCGTCAGCAGTTTCCCGTTGAGCCCGACGACGAGGGGGCAGAGCGGCAGCGGGCCGACAAAGTCCCCGGCGATGATGTTGAGGCTGCAGGGGTCCGAGCCGGGGGTCTGCTCCTTCACCCACTCGCTCAGGCTCTGCCACTGGCCCCGGCTCAGCGTGCGCAGAGACTCCTTGGGGTTGGTGATGATGTACTTCCTGTACGCCGTCAGGTTTAGGCCCGCCACGAAGAAACCCTCTGCGGAGGCAAACACAACGACCCCAGTGAGGATTCGCGGCACAGAAAATGGATGGAATTTGAGACAAGTTTTTTAAAAAAAAACATTTTTTTTTTTTTATCTATTCAGTTTTTGGGCGCCATTCCAGCCATCAATCCGAGCAACAGAAGTCCATGAATTAGCCGCTCCCCAATAATCCAATAATGATCCCGAGAGGAGAAATTCAGGTGTTACTGCAGCACACAGCAGATTATTTAAGAAATAAAAATAACAATAAATTTGTATTTTTTTTTCAATACATAGTAAGAAAGTGATAATCACGTTCACTCTTCTTTTCGACTGACGCTTAATCCACTCAAACAACGGCCGCAGAGAAGAAAGCAAAAATCATCAGTCCAAGCCACTTGCCCTGTTTTCGAAATTGCTCAAGCTTCGGTCAAAGGACGTGGACGAGTTTACTAGTGCGCCGTCTTCTGCCACGTGGACGAACACGTGTCGGCGTGTTTCGGTAGCACAGGTATGACGTGGACTCACCCGGCCGTCCGAGCTGCTTGTTCCACTCCAGGAAGTTGATGGCGGCGCGGGCCGTGCGCTGGTTGGCCCACCAGTAGGGGATGCCGGGGAGCAGCTCGGCGTGTCGAGAAGCGACGTCGGCGTCGTACGAGAGCAGGACCTGACGGCCCGACGACCACAGACGCCGCAGGGACCAGTCCGCTTCCTGTGCGGGGGGAATAAAGACATGCGTTACGGGAACGTCTCGTGCTCCAAAGCGTACCGCATCGTGTATGGCAAGGGCTCACCTGGCGCAGACAGAGTTTGGATCCAAAGATCTTCTTGAGATTGCATATGAAGAAGCGATGCAACGCGTCGCTGAGCCCCTCAAAGTGTCGGCAGGCCAGGATGACGACCTCCTTGGGGTGACCCTCCAGCCAGGAGGCCACGGACCACAGCGTGTCCTGATCGGGCAACGACCAAGACGACAACGCGATTTGACCTTAGTCCCGTAGCCAATGTTTCGGGCAGCGAGCGCGCAGCGGCCCTCACCAAGACGGTCACGTGCGTGTACAAGATGTGCGTGAAGTACAACTCGGACGAACTGTCGCCCGGTTTGTGCGCCACCCGCAGGTCGAAGTATCGAATGCCCATCGACAGCTGGTCCTCGATGCAGCGGTCCTGTTTGCAGAGAAAAGATGGAGGGGAAAAAAATACATAATAATCATATAATATGATGGTAGTCACATATTTTCCAACGTTATTAACTGATATAATTCTCGTGCTGAGAAGTAAAAAAACAACAACAACAACAAAAATCACGTTGCATTTTTTTTTTTTTTTTTTTTAATCAACGGCTACCTAGTGTTGGCTACTTTTAGGCTATAAAAATATTACAAATACTCTAGTGGAACAGATGTCGTTAATATCTATACAAAGATCGCAAGTCTGCCTAGTAGCGTAGTAGGGGTTGAACAACTACAGATTTTTTGTAGTCGATTCATCGATTATGTCGTTGATATTTTTCAGCACAGTACAGCGATCTTCAAATGTTTTTGGCGGCGAAGGTGGAGTTTTACTTGGTCCCGCCGAAGCTGGCGCGGCTAACCGCGGAAACGGCGACTCAAAAGTCCTCAGTAAATTGGCCGATCGGAAAATTGCCGATGCCATAAACACGTCATTAGCGATTAGTCGACTTCAAGTTTTCAATGTCGATGGGAAGTTGTGAAACGTGAAGTTGACTCGTCGATGAATCGGTTCAACCCCGAGAAAGTCCACATATCTGTTTTCAAATATAGGGGGTACAAATAACAAGTTGTCCGAAAAATAAAGCACCTGCGTGGTGGCCCATTTAAAGACGGTGGGCCTGGTGAGGCAGCAGCAAAATTCATCCAGCAACCTGAACAGGTCGGACTCGGACCTCACCAAGGGGGAGGTGATGTCCAAGCAGTAGCTCATTGTGTCATGACTTCCTGGAAGACACACACACGCACACCCTGAACAGCTAAAACTGGTTTACTGTTGTGACAATGATGTAATGCGAAAGGAATGTTTTTTTTTTCCCGTACTCTCTCACACCTCTGTATCGGAATTGATTTGTAAACCAAGTATGTGCTTTTAAATGACACAATTACATCGGATAGTTGTGAGGTAATGCACGGGTAATTGAAGTTTGTACAACATCATATTTTGTGTTATCTTTTTTTTAGTTACACGAGCAACAGCTCACGTAGTTGTAGTCATGTTGTTATCAAACATTCTAAACAAATTGAAGGCATACTTGGGTTATTTGTAGCATTATACAACCCCAATTCCAAAGACGTTGGGACGCTGTGTTAAACAGAATACAATGATTTGCAAATCATGTTCAACCTATATTTCATTGATGACACTACAAAGACCAGAAATGTAATGTTCAAACTGATAAAACAATTGTTTTTAGCAAATAATCATGAACTTCGAATTTTAGGACGAACATGATTTTCAAATCCTTGTATTGTTTTGTATTTATGTTTAACACAACGTCCCAATTTCATGAGAATTGGGCTTGTCGATGACTGGGTGTCCCTTTTTATACCCATTGTTTGAAAGCGAGTGATTTGGGACAGTGATTAAAGAGACAGTACCAGGTATGGCCAAGTGGGTCAGCGGGACGTCCAGCAGCTCCTCCGGCAAATTCGACATCCAGTCCTCGCACCAGTGCTCCATGTCGGAAAGCTCCTCAAAGTCGCTGAACGCGGAACGGCGTCGACGTAAAGAGCTTTTCCCTCATTTCACGCTCGATGAATCGATCGCGTTCGATTATTTCATCCTGTCCCTTTAAGAGATCCGAGGTCGAAGAGTAAACAGGAAGTACTCGTTTGTAGCTTCCTGAGAGAAAATCAAAAGCGCAATAACTCCACGCTTTTAGTCAGCTGGCTTGTCGCTAGAGGTCGACAAGTGGTCTTGTCACAGCGACATCGTCCTCCTCACTAAACAGGAGGACGATGTCCAGCATGGAGCTCTTTAGTTCCGGGCTGGTCTGACAACTTTAAGCTACGGCGCGTCCAATGCACCGGTGAGCTTTACTTCCTGGAAGGGCCACGCATGCGCACTCAACGTGACCAAGATGAAAAAGCGACAAGATGGTTCCCTCACGTCGCGCTCGTTAACCGTAATCGGGAAATAAATGGTATCGCTTCAAATGTGCAGAGGATTTCTCGGGACGACATTTCTATTGGTCTCGTTCCGTGCAATACAAATAATGACTACTGGGTAAACATTATTCTTGTCCTTGGCATTTCTTCTACATAAATGTCAAATTTTGAGGGTGAAAATCCTATCACGAGTTTAAAAGCCCTCAGAGATTTATGAAAAATCATAGCTAATTTTCTTTTTCTATGATTTATTTTGGAATGTACCTGTACATAATTACATTATTATAACTTTTATAGTGCACCACTGACTTGTCTTATGACACCAAATTACGAGTAAGATAACCAAATTGGGGTATGCCCTCGACTAACCGCGGGTGCGAATCCCCTGGTTATTAAAAGAACCAAATTCCCACTTGCATTAGGCCCCCACCTCTATAATACCACATGTGGACATTCGCTTTACATTTTCATTCAAAAGGCCCATTTCCACTGGCGCAGCGGCGCAGCGTATTGTATACTTACATATTGTTTGTGCTTATGTGTTTAACATGCGCAAAGTAAGGCGAGGGGTGGGCGACGTAGCAACCGCCGGCAACAACGCCAACCTCAGACCAATTGTCATCATCTCAGAGAGTTCTTTAATGCGAAAACACTTGCTCCCTATTCGCACCTGAGACCTTGGAACATTAATGAGTGAAAAGGAGGGACATTGGACCCAATGTGGACATTTTCACTTAGGGGTGTACTCACTTTTGTTGTTATGAGGGGGCAGTACATTTAGCA
The DNA here is from genome assembly GCF_024500385.1 of Phyllopteryx taeniolatus. Taxonomy (NCBI): domain Eukaryota; kingdom Metazoa; phylum Chordata; class Actinopteri; order Syngnathiformes; family Syngnathidae; genus Phyllopteryx; species Phyllopteryx taeniolatus. The sequence continues at coordinate 6,407,817 of NC_084508.1, forward strand.
AGCTGTACAATGACTACTTTACATCGTAGCGAAGTGTCATCTTTTTTTTTTTCCATGTCGTCCCGTGAAAAGATATAAGCAAATATTTACAAAAGTGCGAGGGGTGTACTCACGTTTGTGAGATACCGTAGACGAGGAAACATTTGGCACGGCGAGCAAATATGAGAACTTAGGAATCCGTGGCATTGAACGCTTCCTGAATCCGAATTTTGGAATTTGCATCCAGTGAACCCCACTGGTATTCGCCGTGGGGCAAAATGCAGCTTTTTGGGGCGACCCCGTCGCAAATGACACGTTCCTCTGTGTCACACGGCTTTTCAACGACATCGTTTCTCTCAAGGCGATGTCACGTAGATCTGGGCTGGCGGGTCCGAGGAAGAAACAACCGGTTCTCGCCGAAACGTTTCACCGAGCCGCAAATACGAAGTCTTGGATCTGAGGTTGACTCGCTTTTATGACGATGGACCTCGGAGGACTCGGGTGACGACATTACCCGTGTTGTTATTGCTTCGGTCACCTTTACACACAGAAAGAAAATTGCATCTCTAAACAAAGTTGAGCTTCGTGTGCGATTTGCCGGTCACTACTTCAAGTATTCCAGCGTGCTTTTCAGTCATTCGGTAGGGAAAGAAAAATAAACGTGTGCATTTCATGCTTTTTGTTTGTTTGTTTTTTGGAGGGTGGTGGTTCTTAGCGCAGCAGTTTGTCGTTGAGCGCCACGACGGTTTGCGCAAAGCGGCTCTCGGTGACAAAGTCGGCCGCCACGATGTTGAGCGCGCCCGGCTGGTTGCCGGGCGCCTGCTCCGTGAGCCACGTCAGCAGCGCGGGGTTGGCGGACATCGCCAAGTCCTTCAGCGACTCGGTCAGATGCGTGCAGATGTACTTCAGGTCCGCTGTCAGGTTGATTCCGGTGACGAAAAAACCTCCTGTAACAAATGTTTTTTAAAAAAAATATATATATATATATTTTACCTAAAGCTGGGTGGTTATTGTACATTTAAAAAAAAAAAAAAAGTTGGTTTTGTTGCGCTTACCCGGTCTGCCCCGTTGCTTCCTGAGCTCGAAGGCCTCAACGAGGGCCTCGGCTTTGCACTTGTTGGCCCACCAGTAAGGAATGTGAGGCCAAAGGTCGCCGTGGCGGACGACGGCGTGCTCGTACGACACGATCACCTGGCAGCCCGACGACCACAGCTTCCGAAGGGTTAGCGCTTCCTGACAAGACAGTTGTGACAAGCGAGCGAGAAGTCGGGGGAGCTTCGGTCAACAAGTGACGGATTTATGACGCCCGCTACCCCAATTTAGCCAAAAAATAACCTACACAAGCGACTCTCCAATTGTGGTACTGAAAACTGGTACACGAAAGAATTACTGCCCAAGTACAGCTCAGTAGTGTTTACATTTTTTTAAAGTTAATAAATGGCTTTTTTTTGTTTGTTCTTTGTTTAAAAATGTGACATTTTTCTTGAATGCGTTTTTTTCCCTGAAATTCTTTTTACTTTACTCTCGTATCATCGCAGCTTCATTTCTAAAAAATAAAAAAAATATATATTTTCTTGAAAAGTTACAACTTTATTCTCGAAACATGCAGATTTTTGTTTCTCGAAACACTCCAACCACTTATTAAATGACACTTTATTCTCATAGCAATATAGCTTATTTTCTCCAAAATATACTGGAAGTATATATACATTTTTCTGGAAATTATTCTGGAACCATTACAATTTGTCTAGAAACAAAGTTTTTTATTTTTTAAATAAACATGACTATGTTCGTAAAATTACACATTTTTTGTTAAAATTATTATTTTTTTGTATATTTTAACCGTTTACTCAAAAATATACAGATTTGTTCCTGAAAAAATATAACTATCCAACATTACATTCTTTTCCTCAAAAATATGACAATTTGCCTTGAAAAAAAATAGGACGAAAACAATTATTCTTGGAATATTACAAATGTTGTTTAAAAACTGAATATATGATTTTTATTCATGAAAAAAAATAAACATTTTCTCAAATCAGAGCTCTTTTCTCAAAAATATATGGAATTTATTTCTTGAAAAAAATTATTTTTTTCTTGAAAAAAATATATATTCTCAAAAATAGTATGACTTTTTTTTTTTTTTAAACTACTTTATTCTAACATTACAACTTTTTTGAATTGAAAAAAATATATATTTTTTTTTTTCCCCCCTCCATCTATTGCAACTTCAAAGACACTTAATAACATGAGAACTAAGAAAAACTAATTAAACAAAATAAGGAATGGGAGCCGTACCATTTTGGGACAGAGTTTGGAGGAGAAGACGTTTCGTATGGTGGCGAGCAGCAGCATGTGGAGCTCGCAGCTGATGTCCAGGAAATGGCTGAAGGACAGGACGACCACTTCTTTGGGGTGAGCGTCCAGCCACTGGCGGATCTCGCCCAGAACCGTCTGTCGGCAGAGAGAACACACCGGTGCAGCGCTACCGCGTCCCAATTTTTGTGTTTGGGCGTTTGAGCCGTTCAATTAACGGCTGAAAGGGCATCGGCGACCGTGGCTCTCCTTGCCCACGTGCGAGGCTCGCGCTACTCGGTACCTTAATTGCTCCCCCTCCCTCCACCACTTCAATCGCGCGCCGGCATATGTGAAGCCCGCCCGTGGCGGCGTACCTCCACAGTGAGCGTGGTGTAGACGCCGTGGTAGAAGTAGAGGTCGGTGGAGCCGTCGTTGGGCCTGTGCGCGATTCGCAGGTCGCAATAGCGGACGCCGCAGTCCAGCTGCTGCGTCACCGAGTACTCCTGCAACACATACACAGGTACATATAACTCCGTCTATCACCATGTCATCTTCTTGGAACGCCGTAGTCTTGGTCATTTTAACACTTGATCTTGTTGCTAGGCAGAAAATGAGAGGAGCTGCCCCAAAGGCCAATGGGGGAAAAAAAAAAATGAGGCAACATTTTTATTTCCTTGTTGTTACCTTATGACTTTTTTTTTTTTTTTTTACTTTTTTCTAAAAAAAACAACACAATTGTATTCTCATAATGTTATGACTCCATTCTCGGAAATATAACTGTTTTCTTGAAAAGACATACAATTATTATGTTTTTTTCCCCCCCCTAAAAAAATATAAGACTTATTTCAGGGAAAAAAGACAATACTTGAAACATTAAAAATGTTTCTTGAAAAATAGTATTTTGGTGAAAGAAATGTGATCATTTTGCTTGATAAAATTGGACATTATTCTCATGACATACCTTTGTTTAAAAAAAAAAAAAATATATATATATATATATATATGTATTGCTACTTCTTTCTTGAAAATACCAACTTTTTTTTCGCCCAAAAAAACAATATTGATAGATTTTCTTGTTTTAGATCTTCGGACCATTATTGCGCTTAACTGTTAAAAATCAAAGTCATTATTAAATAATTGTACTTTTAAAATATGTATATTTTAATATATTATTAAATGAATTAAAATGAAATGAACTAAGCAATTTTCTTTTAAACAATGAAGAAAACCACAATTTCTGTACAAGTGGTTGGACATAGACCACTATTGCACATACTTGATTAGATATTGCGTATACTATAAGACATTAATAAGCCTAGATATTTCATTATTTGATATTTATGTAAAAATATTAAGAAAACAGAACTGTTTTCATTTGGAAAAACGCCCAAAACTTTCTATAAATTCAGAATCATTGGAATTGGACCACTATTGCACTAAACGCTTTTCCTTAAACTATTAATTTGATATATATTATATTATTATATTGTTGATTATTCTTATGAAACAAACATGAGACCAATTAACCTTTTTTTGTTTGTTTGAAAAATGCCAAATCTGAGGAAAAGCACAATTTCTGTGCTATCCAGAAGAAGTAATCATTGGCATAGACCCGAGACATAAACACTTTATGTCATTTTATTTGACACTTCTAACTTCACATCTCTCCTGTAAAATGACAAAACAATGGAGTTAGCCCACTGTAGTTCTCTGTGGCTCGTACATTTTGTACGACGTCGTCATCGTCAGTTTCCGGCATGTGCATTATGTGCGACTGCACAGGGCAGCAACACGTCGCAAATAATGAAAACAAAAACAAAAAAAATAAATCTATATGAAATGTTGTTGTTTTTTATTGTGTAAAGTAATGGCATGACATATCAATCATTGTCGTTTGCATGTAGATTTGTGTGCCCGCATGACTCCTTGCGTTCATCCTACCTGCGTTACGGCCCACTTGTACAGGAGGGGCCGGACGAGGGGCTTCATGAACCTGTCCAGCTTCTGCAGCACGTCGGGCTGCGCGAGGTCGACGGGGGATCTTTGGTTGCTGTCCAGACAGTAGGTGATGGCGTTGTGGCTGCCTGCGCGGACAAGGAGAAACATCGGTACCGCCCCCCCGCGGAGGCTGACGAGCGACGCGAGATTGTGCGCGCGGCCTACCCGGAATGGCCAGGTGGTAGAGCGGGGTGTCCCACAGGGCCGGCGGCAGGCGACTCATCCAGCTGTCCGTGGGCAGATCCCCCAGGCTCGCGCTACTCGGCTCCATGCGGAAACATTTGCGTGGGAAATGTCAAAGCCGCGCGAACGTGGTCGGGGGGGGAGCAGGTGCGCGGGACGGCGGAGGGAGCGAGGGAGGCGGTCACGGAAGAGAGATGCGAGGGAGGAGGGGAGGTAGCAGGATGTAAGACACGGAGGAGGAAGGAGTCACGCATGGAAAGGAGGAGGGGGAGCGCACGGCCACCGTTCATGAAGCTTTTAGTCTGGGAAGGGCAGCATGTTTACGCTTCTCACCCTCATTCTCCTGCAGCTGAAACTAGGATCTTCTTCACACCGATTACCAGTTACGAGTGCCGAATAGCGATACGAGTACGGATACCGCTTGATGGCCCATTTATTGTATTGGGGTTTTTTTTTTTCCTTGCCTGGCCTTCACAAGAACCTGATAAATTTTGGAAAGAAAAAAAAAAAAAAAAAAAAAAAAAAAAAAAAAAGGGGGCCGGTATCGGTACGTCCTTTCCTTGCTGAAACGATTAATCGACTAACTCGAATAATTGTATTCCAAGAAAATGTCGACGCAAAATAATGTAGCTGCTGACTCATGTACAAGTTTGTGATCGTTTTGACACTTCAAAAAAAAACAACAACAACTGCAATGTAGAATTAACTTGCTAATTAACTAATCTACGACCGCGATCTAATTTAATATAGCCGACCACCTCGCGTTAAAATGCATCGTAAAGCCCTCACAAAGTACTTTCAATCACTTTCAATATACTCTGGTCCCGAGTATATTGAGTTGTTTTTTTGTCTCCACCCGGACATTGTTGCTCTCTTCTACAGCATCCATGACAATGAAACGCCAAGAACAGGTTACGCCAATGAGGCCGTGAAGCCACGCCGCCACGGCCAATAGCTACTCAACAGGTTTCCGAGCACAAACATTCTCCCGCTAATGAAAAGTCAACACTATTTGCTTGGAATCTTATTCCAATGTCAAAATGACTACTTCTTAAAGAACATATCACGGCGGTCACTTTTTTCCAGTGCGTGCATATTCTTGAACAAAAACAAGCTTTTTGCAGTGAGGACACTTGTTTTAAAGCGCTTACTCTGATTTTCCCCCCCCCCCCGACTTTATCCTCGTGAGTCGTAACATTACAACTCCCCCCCCCCCCTATAAAACAGGACTATTTCTCTTGGAGGGCGTGGGGGGGAGAAAAAAAAAAAAAAAAAAAAAAAACAAAAAAAAGACTTTTTCTTTTAAAAACTTGACTTTCCTCTTGTAACTTACAGTAGCTTTTTTTGTTGAAAAATTTTTTTTTTCTCAAATATACTTTAATTTTCTTGAAATATTTTTCTTTTTTTCTTAAAAAAAAACCCCAACTTATTTTCTTTCAACTATTTTGTTTGTATTGTTTTTAAATTGCGTTATTCGAATAGCTTAACTGCTATTTTCCAACTACTGCATGTCTTGGAAAAATTATTATTATTTTTTTTTTTGAAGGAAACAAATTTGTTTCCAAACACTGACTTTTTTTCCTGAAACATCTCTTTGAAAATACAACTTCACTCTTGTAGCATTATAGCTTGTTTGTCTCCAAAACATACTCCCAAGTATTTATTCCTGGAAAAAAACAACTATTTTTGAAACATTACAATTTTATTTTATTTATTTGAATGTGACTATCCTCATAACTTTGAAACGTAGAAAAGTTTTGTTTTTTTCCTCTCCATAATTCATGACTTTTTTTTCCCCAGAACGTAATGATTCTTTTTTTTTTTTTTTTTTAGGGAAAAAGGACTTATTTCTTGCGTGACCCATAACAGTAGCCAGTTGAAAATCTTTATTCATTACATAGTGCCGTGCAAAACAAACGTCTCCATTTTTATATCGGCGAGTGAATATATTAAGAGCAACAGAATATCGTCCGTACACAAGATTTGTACTTGCCTGCCCCGAATCCGACTAAAGATGCAGCATTAGACCAGTTCTTCAATCCCAGCTGGGCCTCAATTCAAACTCCACTGGAAAACTCTGCAGCATTAGAAGCATCTGGAAAGTATTCGCAACACTTCACTTTTCCCACATTTTGTTACTGCCTATTCCGAAATGGAACCCAAAAAACACTTTTATGTACGTACGTTATCGTGCAGTTCAAACTTTGGAGTCAACTTGGAAATGTTTTGGCTTTGAGAAGCACGACAGCGCGTATGAAAAGTCTACACACCCCTGTTGAAATGTCATTTTTGTAATACCAAAAAAAAAAAATAATAATAATAATTTGATATGACATAAAACTTGTACAACTCAATTGAAATTTTGGCGGATTCTTTTTTTCCTCTGAGAATGAACATATGAAATAATGTGGTTGCACAAGTGTGCACACCCCCTTATAATTGGGACAGTCACAAAAAAACGATGCTTTTCTTTCAAAAATAAGGCCAACAGTAATGTACCGCAGTCACACAACGTTGTGTTTTCACCGTGGAATTGTATGGGTGAGCCCAAACGTTTAAGCAGCGCTGCACGTCTAAGTATTGAAAGGCTTTTGTCAATACTCTGTTAGAGCACCTTTGGCCGCAACGACAGCCGTAAGTCTTTTGGAATATGACGCCACAAGCTGGGCACACCTATCTTTGGGCAGTTTCACCCACTCCTCTTTGCAGAAACACTCCAGCTCCATCAGGCTGGACGGGGATTGTCGGCGCACGGCCATTTTCACGTCTCTCCAGAGATGCTCAATGGGGTTCAAGTCCGGGCTCTTGCTGGGCCACTCCAGGACGTTCACACAGTTGTCCTCCAGCCATTTCTGGGATATCTTGGCTTTGTGCTGCCGGTTGTTGTCCTGCTGGAAGACGAACTCTCGCCCCAGTCTGAGTTCAAGAGCGCTCTGGAACAGGTTCGCATCCAGGATGTCTCTGTACACTTCTGCATTCCACTTCTCCTCAATCCGGACCAGTCTCCCAGTTCCTGCCGCTGAAAAACATCCCCACATCGTGATGCCGCTGCCGTCGGCGTTCACTGTCGGGATGCTGTTGGCCGGGTAATGAGCGCTGCCTGGTTGGCATCTGCCGTTCGCTCCAAAGAGTTCAATCTTTGTCTCCCCAGACCAGATAATTCTGTCTCTCACGGTCTGAGGGTCCTTTAGGTGCCTTTGGGCAAACTCCAGGCGAGCCGCCATGTGCCGTTTGCCAAGGAGTGGCTTCCGTCTGGCCACATACACGCCCGATCGTTGGATCGCTGCAGAGATGCTCGTCTTCCTGGAAGCTTCTCTGTCCGCTGAGGAACCCTGGAGCTCTGACGGAGCGACCGTGGGGTTGACGATGTCCTCCTTTGTCCCTTGATGGCTCGGTTTAGTCGGGCGGCCAGATCTAGGGAGAGTCCTGGTGGTTCCGAACGTCTTCCATTTACGGATGACGGAGCCCACTGTGCTCATCGGCACCTTTAAAGCGGCGGAGATTTTCCTGTACCCTTCCCCAGATCTGTGACTCGAGACAATTTTGTCTCGGAGTTCTACAGACAGTTCCCTGGACTTCATGCTTGCTCTGACGTGCACCGTGTCCCAATCACGTCCGATCTGTAGCTGTCCCTCAGCTCAACGAACAGGCGAGGAATTTCCAGACGGGATCTTGACTTGATTTGAAGCTTTGTACCATCAGAAAGCGGGCGCAGTCGCCTAACGCCGGGAAAACAATGGACACAACATCAGTTCCGAGATCAGGACACACTACGATGATGCATACGTGAGTCTTTTTTTTTTTTATAAGCACAAAGAAAATGCTTGGCAAGGGAGCTCTGTTTCTTCTTTCTGTAGCTTTGGTTCTTTGCTGGAAATTGTCTTGAGTTTCAGGACACCGTCATTATCTATCTGGTTTTGTGCGACCAAGACAAGCACAATGGCGCCAAAGCTTTGGATTCAATTCAGTTTATGGTTTTTTTCCTCGACTCCAGCTGTCCCTGTTAAAAATGAAATGTGTACCCTGAGCACAAAAGTTTGCGAAAAGCTCCAGTAAAGTCGTCTTAACGAAACCTTAAAATGGCAAAACCATCAAAACGCATACTTTTAACAGCTATTACATAGTCGAATTCTAGCTAACCACGAAGAGCGATGTACACCGTTTCAAGAAGCAGGCAAGAAACTGGACTACCAAAATACACGGAAAGCCACAAATGATCACAAATCTTAAACAAAGGCTAACAAGGCTAACACAGGACAACACTTACTTCTGGAAAATACTCAGCGAAATGGCGACGGCAGCTCAGCTCAGTTCGTTATGACCAACTGCCCATAGTGATGCACATATAGACGCCACATCCAATATGGCGACACAGGCGAAATACGTTGGTCAATACGCCATTTTTGTTACGTACGTCAAACCTACTTGTCATTTTACGTTTAGTTGCCTGCTTCAAAAGCACGCACAATTAGAGCGCTTCAAGAGTTATTTTACTTGGAAAAAAAACCCAACAAGAACAGATTGTACTTTATGGATATCTGCGCTCTATTACATTTAGTAGTTGAGAAAGAACCCTGCTAAAAAAAAAAAAGAAGCCGATTAAAGCTCATATTTTCCACCTGGCGCCTACCGCCCCAATGTCCTACGTCATCGTACGTGCCCAGGAAGTTGGCTTGCTCTCACAAACACACGAAGGCGACGAGCTAACAACAAAGCGCTCGTGGAAAATTGCGCCACGCTGAGACCGATTTCTCCGCTACGATGCCTTACGCTAACCAACCCACGGTAAAAATCACGGAACTTACCGATGAAAATGTCAAGTTTGTCATTGAGAATACCGATTTGGCGGTGGGCAATTCTATTCGACGTGTCTTCATGTCGGAGGTCCCGACAGTCGCAATTGACTGGATCCAGATTGACGCGAACTCGTCAGTGCTGCACGACGAGTTCATCGCGCACAGAGTCGGTCTCATCCCGCTCACCAGTGACGACATTGTGGAAAAAATGCAGTATTCCAGGGATTGCACCTGCGACGAGTTCTGCCCGGAGTGCTCCGTTGAGTTGACACTGGATGTCCGTTGTACCGACGAAAAGACGCGCAACGTCACCTCCCGCGACCTGTTGTCCAACAACCACAGGGTCATCCCGGTGACGTCCAGGAGTCGCGACAACGATCCCAACGACTACGCCGAACGAAATGAAATTTTGCTGGTCAAGCTCCGCAAAGGCCAGGAACTGCGACTGAGAGCCTACGCCAAGAAAGGATTCGGTAAGGAGCACGCCAAGTGGAACCCGACAGCGGGAGTGGCCTTCGAGTATGACCCGGACAATGCCCTGAGGCACACCGTCTACCCCCGACCCGAGGAATGGCCCAAGAGTGAATATTCTGAAATTGAGGAGGATGAGGTGCAGGCTCCCTACGACCCGAACGGAAAGCCAGAAAGGTTCTACTACAACGTGGAGTCTTGCGGTTCCCTCCGACCCGAGACCATTGTCATGTCCGCACTGGCTGTCCTCAAGAAGAAGCTGAGCGACCTACAGACACAACTCAACCACGAAATCCAGAGTGATGTGCTCACCATCAACTGAAGGAAGTCACCATCATAAAGATCTCCTTCAGGGACCTGCTTACCGATCATGGACATTCAGTCTTTACTGCAGCTTAGTGTACTAGCGTGTCAATGGCCCAACCATATGTTGGATGAATACTTTGTTCAAATTTTCCTTACGTTTTAAATAGTGTAATAAAAAAAAAATGTCAAATCATTTTGACTGTGGATGTCTGGTTTAGATTATGTGCAAAACCACCATACCATGTTGACCTAATGACAAATGTGCACAATTTAGACAACAGCAACAGCCCAAGGTGGTGAGTGTTGTGTTTAAAAAAAAAAAAAGACTCAAATTATAGAGATGAATCTGTTAAAAGGCAATGTTCTTTTGTGTGTTTAGTGAAAACACTTTAAAAAAAAACAAAAAAAAAACGTTTGCAGCTATTTTTCAACTGAAGCTAAAATTCTAATCATGGAAGTTTGCAAAAGCAACTCATTACACATTTTCTCCCAGTAATATCACGGATTGCAATTACATACATTTTGTCATGATAGACATAAAACACACGAGGGATGCTATGTGAATGATTTTCTCTTATTTAAAAAGTTGAAACTTGGTGGATGTCTGTACTGGATACTCGAGTTTGGAGTCAGTTATTATCTAGGATTTAAATCTTTCTGAGCCTGGGCTCATGTTGGAACAAGCTCCTTCGCTTTTAAAGCAAAAGTGATGGGACAATATTGTGATGAATTTGTCAGTTTGCGCCCGTCACTAGATAAACACTGACGCGGCACTTCTGAAACACGCTAACGAACTGATTTGGCCTTTAAATCGATAGCATTCCGTGTGTATCTCTTCACGCACCACATGCTTTCCTTGAATAAGTCAGCAGACTTAAAACTGTGACCCCCCCCCCCCCCACCTCAGATAAGCAGAAGAAAATGGATGGATGGAAATTTATTTAAAAATCATCATTTCAAAACGAATTTAATAAAAAGAAAGTAACAATTTCGTAAATTAAATCACACGTGTCATGTAGGAGAGAGATGTAGTCATCATTCTAACAAAACCAAAAACTTGATTCACTTCTTTATTATCAAATCAGGGAGGAGACAAGAAAAGAGTGAACGCAGCGAAAATGTGACAACGGCGTGCCATTGTAAATGAAGATTTTAGTGTTCTCTGACGACATGACGTGCCGTTACCATAGCAACGACAAGACGCTACCAACGGTGCTTTGCTGCGAGCTGACCAGCAGAGTTTACATCATTTCTAATTCTATTTTTGTTCAAGGCAACTTTTTTTTTTTTTTTTTTTTTTAATAAAGAAAATAATTTGAAATACAACATCTGTTCATTTGCGCCAACTGGTCCTCCGCATCTTCGCAGATGTTTTCGGGGGGGACCGAGCCTCTGTAATTTGCTAGTCACTGTTTGTGCTCAGGCCGAAGTCCTGTGTAGTATTGCTTTGGCGCCATCTTGTGGCAATTACTCACGGTTTTCTATCATTTGCGGGAGGGATCTGAACCATTGCCCCCCACAAATAGCTGGAGAACACTGTATTCGGGTTGTGTGCCTTTAATGGGCATGGCCTAGTGAGTGATGTCAGGAGCTGGAGTCAACTCGAGCCTTTGAAAGTCAACTCATTTTGTATTTTGTCACAACACTGTACATCCAGTTGTGCAATGAGAAAGGTGGTGGAGCCGTTCTGTAAAAAGTTGTGCTACGTACAAACGTGGCGCTAAAGAGTTAGCACGCTAATCCGGTGTTCTCGCACAACGAGCCGGAGCTTGACAGTCTGCCGTCACCTTCGCACGCAGTGTGAGGCGGCGCCCAGCGACGGTCTCCCGCGGGCACCGCCGCCGCCCTTCTGGCCGCTACCGCCCCCCCGTCGGGCGACGTCCGGCGGGGGAGGCCCACCCTGGCGCCGGTGCCTCCCTTTGGCTTCGGGCTCCGAGTCGCTGAGCTCCAGGTCGGGACAGTAGCCGTCGCTGTCGTGGCACAAGCGTGTATTGTTGGCAGACACAGGCTTGGGCCACAGTTTCTCCTTGCGGGCGAGCTTATCCGAGGCCCGCATGTCTTCGGTGGTCCGCACCAAGTTCATGGTGGCTTCCTTGAAGGACCTGCCGAAGTGCTCCATGGCCGACTTGCCGAACGCGCCTTTGTCCAGCGGCTGCTTGGGCACGTCGGCCTCGCCGGGCGTCTGGCACGAGCTGTCTTTCTGCGCAACCAGTTTCTCCAAGAGGCCGTTCTTGGAGGCGCGCTCTTGCTCTGCTTTGCCATTGGACGAGTGGCCGTGGAGTGTGGAGTGCAGGGCCAGAGGCTTCCCCGCCAGAGGCTTTGCCACCATGGGATTCGCGGCCATGGGCTTCCCCGCCATGGGCTTTCCCGCTACCCGTCCATTGGTGCGCTCCTCCCGCCGGGCGTGCCCGTGCAGCTGTGGCTTGCCCTGGCCCAGGCCCTCGCTGGCACGCTCAGACAAGTTTCCGCTATTGTCCGGACACAGAGGCCCGTTGGCTGATTTGGATGCGGTGTGACAGTTTCCCAGGCCGGAGGCTTTGGGCATCTTCAGCTTCAGCGTGATCCTCGGAGGAGGCCGGAACAGAAGACTCTCCACCGGGAAGGACGCAGCGAGGCCTTGAAACACATAAAACGAACAAACGTGAGCAAAAGAGTCACCCCGCCAATTTCTTTATCGAAAGGGAAATCCGGAACGGGGATTGAAGTCGAACCACCGGTTTTCTACCTTTAGCAGCCAACAAAAGGGCTGTGACCGTGTCTTCTAAAGACACAGAGGAGGCGCCGCGAGAGTGTTTGGGTGTCACTGGCGATCTTTATTAAAAAGAAATAGGGATGGGCGAGTACCGATACCAGGTATCGGAAAATCATCATGCGAGTCAGAAAGAAAGAAAGAGGTCTCTGTTCACAATGATTGGTCATCGAGTTCATTGATATGTTATATACCAAGAGCATATCTGTCCTCAGTAGGGCAAAGACAGACAACGGCAGTCTTTTCGATTCCTATAGCAATTTGCGGTGTCTCAGCGTGAAAGGGGCTCAGACAGAATACGCAGAGCAAAGAGGAGCTCACCGGCAGAGATCTCCTGGCTCGTGAGGCTGACGTGCAGGTTGAACATCTGCTCCTGGGCTTTGCTCTGCAGCAGCTTGAGCTTCTCCCGTCGACTCACCATGTAGCACAAGTTCCTCACCTGCAGCAACGCATGACGCGTGACGTACAAGGAAACCTTCGACATCAATTCAACATATCACCGGAGCAAATTCCCCAAAAAAAGCATTCAATTAAAATTATTATTATTATTATTTTATTTTTTTAAGAACAATCTATTAAAGCAAAACATTTGATCTCATTTTAACAACTTCAAATTCACTTATTTTTTGTAAAAGTTCAAATTTTAACAAAATCCTTGAAAAATTTTTTTTAACCAAAATCTTCTTTTAGCACCAAATTAACAACTCATTTTTACTAACATTTGATTCAAATCTTAAGCAATTTTAAAAATGTCAAAAAACATGAATATAGTTTAAAAATGATTTAAAATTTCCGATTTAAAAAAAAAATCAATTAAAATGAAACATTAGGATCTCATTTAAAAATAATTAAAACAATTGGTTTAACCCAATTTATTTTTCAAAACTTAAAATTGTTGTATAAAATCAGTTTAAATGTTTTTTTGTTTGTTTTTAAAGTGAATTTTTTCCCCTAGTTCTGCCACTGGCGCTATTGCAACCCAGAAGTACGTGTGACGTGATGGTGAAAGGGTGCATGGAGGCAAGAACTAATTGCACTGACCCTCTCCAGGTCCTGTCGCAGGTGCATGAACATGCGCATACGCGTGTGGATGCTGTCCTGGTGCGGCTGCAGCACCAGGTTCTCCTCGTCTTCTTTGGGTGCCAGCAGGGCCTTGTTGAAGTTGCTCTTCCTCTTCAGCTTCCAGTACTGGTAGACAAAGTCCACCAGGCGCGGCGAGAGCCCCACGGCCCGCGACACCTCCTCCGGTCGCACCAGCCCGTAGAACTCCTCCTCCAGCTCCTGCAGCCGCTGCGCCCGCAGGCCCACCTTGGCCGACTCGGAGGGCGGCGGCTTGGCGCGCGCCGGGCTAAGGCCCGCCTCGCCTGCCGCTTTGGGCTTGCTGTGCTTGAGGCAGTACGACTTGAACTTGACCTCGTCGCCCTCGTCCAGGATGGTCTTCATCTCCAGGCTGTGCTCGAAGGCGCACGTCACGTGGAAGGGTGTGGTGCAGTTCTTCACCGAGCACTGTGGCGAGGGTAGCGCAGAGGAAGTAGTGAGCGAGTCGTAGCAGTATTACATGAAGCTGAATTAACAAACACCTTATACGGTACAGTGGTGCACCATCTTTTGTCACAATCGCGACACTCTACTACCTTCTGCAACACATACTGTTTATACCCGTTCGAGCATGAGCTGCCTAAACTTGTCTGACTTCCAACATGGTGGCATTTCTCTCCCGCAAAATGGAGGTGACAAGCCAAGAGTCACCTCCTAATCTTCTTCATCTACTGAAATGCTGTGCTGAGCTCCAATCCAAAGCAACGCAACGCCGCCATCTACAGGGATTTGTTAGTCATAACAGGGGTTTACACACCAACGCCTACCCATTGAAAAAGTACTTACATCGGTGGCAGTAAACGGTTGGATTGGTTGCGTGTGGCTCTCCTCCCTTTTCACTTCCCTTTAGTCACTGACTTAACTAAGGTCTGCGCCATGCTCCTTGCAAGTGTTTTCATTTTGTATTTGTATATTTGGCTGCTTGTCTGCTTCCATCAACGGTTGAAAGTGCATCAGCGACCGAGTCTTTTTTTTTTTTTTTTTTTTTAATTTAACTCGAGCCGCGCCGTACCTGAGGCCCGCTCGGAAATCAAATTTTGGCTCGCAACAAAGCTAAAAACAAAAACGAAAAAAACTGTACAAGTTACAGCTTGCAACTTACACTTTTAAGTTGGGTCACTTGTAAATCAAGGTACCACTGTATTGGAATTGATGTTGTAAATGTAAGTCCGTGCTCCTGATAGTGTTTATGCCAGCAGAGAAGACCTTGCCAGCCCCGACCGGTCACTACTGCTTAAGGGTGTACCCAATGAACGGAACTTGCAGCCTCACCTGGATGCACGCGCCCGTCTTGATCTTGCACACGCTGCAGATGAGCGACCAGCGGCTGGGTGGGATGTGGGACACTTTGGTGATGGGCTCCATCCTCTCGGGGCACGCGATGCTGACCTGCACGCGGCGAAGGGACAGAGGCTGAGCTTCAAGTTGGTAATCAGGCGGGAGATTTTATTTATTGACTTTTTACCTCTGGGATCCACAGGGCGCAGCTGACGTGTGCCCACTTGGTGCCAGCGCGCGTCGCCTTCATGGCCCCGCCCTTTTTGGGACACAGGAGGCACTGCGGGTCGATGCCGAGCACGCACGTGCGGCACAGCCAGTTGCCGACGGGCACTTTGACGATACCGTAACAGGCCTGGGGAGAAAAGCAGACACGCCGTCGTGACATAAGGGCAACGTCGTTACCCTGGCTGTGTTCGGAATGTAGTGAGATCGCCATTTTGTAGTACTGTTCGAATATGCAGTGAGTAGGTTGAACATTCTGGAAATATCTGGAAAGTCTCCGGTAAATTTCTATGGAAATGTGGAATTTTGGAAATATTCCATTGGTATTGGGATTTTTAGTGGACTTTTTACTGAACTATATAGTCCAGTCGATAGAAATCCCTAAACGGTGTTCGCCCACAATATCACTGGTCATCGTTCGCGCTGCCAGCGTATCACATATTTTGAAGCAATCTTTGTTTTTTGTTTTTTTAATGAGTTGCACGCATTCAGTGTCGTACCACGTTATGCCGCAACAGATTGGGCAGCACTGAGGTCTACTGGACGAGACGTGTAAAAGATTACAAGATTCAGTGAAGATTAGAAAATTCTTATGGTAACCCTAGCATTTATGCTAACTTCCATTAGCCCATCTATGGTGTTTCACATTATATGTTGGTGTTAAGCTGGCAGACTTTCTGGTTGCTTGAACATTTTGGTATTTAGATATACAATGTGTTTTAATAAGTGTTAATTACGTCAATAACTACAATTGGCATCATGGTGAGTTGTATTTCTAATCATTTGTTTTATTTGTTTCTATGCCAGTCCATCAAAATATGTCTTTACGTGAAACTGGTTTGTGGCGCAAAAAAATGGATGGGTACCGCTGTAATGCGCTGAAAAAATATCAATGATGTCATCGATTAATCGACTTTCATCACATTAATGTCGACTAAAGAAAATCTTCAGTTGTTTAACCTCAATTAGGGAGTAGGGAAAGAGTAAATGATTCCAAATACAGAAAACGTAACTCAACCTTTCAACGCCTACCTGGTGCACACAAATGTTGCACTTGTCGCAGAAAACCATGTCGTTGCCTTCTTCGCTGTCAGGCGAGCGGCACACGTCGCACACCACGTCCTCGTCGTACTCGATGCCCAGGCCCTCCACCGTCTCGATGGCGTGCCTCATGTTGTCGTGGCACTGGCCCTCCAGAGCCTCCATGGTGCGCTCCATCGTCAGCTCGTCCACCGGGTCCTCACCTGGACGACACAAAGGCACGCACACCACAGGCTGTAAAAAGCAGGTGAAAATGACAGTTGGCGCCATAACCCCTTACTGGGGGGGCCATTTTAACCAATCAGCAGCTTGGAGAAAATCATTTCCGAAAAAAAACACACACACACACACACACACACACACACCAAGACAGACAGATCGATGTGTGTGAAACACACCAGATAGATTCCCCTCCAAACAATTTGCGAAAGCCCAACCGTGAATATGCGGGCCTTCACTGTATGGCTGTCACTATCAAATCTTTTTAGAATCGATTATCCTATACATCGTTCGTCTTTTTTACGACTAACATGCATTTTAATCTCATTTATGAGGGCAGGACTTCTATCAATAAACTGCATATACTGGTACTGGGTGTCTGGTATAAACTGTACAGGATTTGAGACAACAAAATCAGTCTTTGCTAAAGGAGTAGCATTTGCGATTAGCATTAATGTGCTAGTTTTGGCAATGTTTTTCACGCGCCCCGACACTATGTCCGTCTGCAACAAATGTCCATGCGGTCAACGTGGACAGAAGCCAAATGGTTCCGGCGGCGCAAATGTGCTTTTATTAATATTTCCCCAAGGCAGAAATGTTCGCATCAACAAATGTTTGTGGCCGATTTAGCAGATTTCTTTTCTCACAGCCCTACTTCGCGGTACTGCGGTGCCGCTCACCCATGCAGAGCAGCTGGGCGTTGAGGGCCCGCAGCCAGTAGAGGTCGACGTCGTCCAGGTCGTAGCGACACATGGCCTCCGCCAGCTCCTTTATGTTGATGAAGCCCAGCTCTGTGGACTCTTGCCCGGAGCACTGGATATACTTCTTCTGGTGGCCGTACAAAATCTCCTTGGACCTCTCCGCAATGATCCTGAACATAAAAATGACCACAACTGTGATGTCAGGCTGTCATATCATCCTGGTACAGTGTACCTTGACGTACGAGAGGCGTCACTTGGTTGATCTTTTTGCTTTGTTTTGTGAGGGAAAACATAAGTTACAAGATACGCCACAATGCCGGTGAAGTGGGGGAAAAAATAATAGCGCAACTAAAGTACTAGAATTCATTTGCATCCCACAGGGGAACAGGCTAATTGGGAACAGGTGGGTGCAATAATTGGGTATAAAAGGAGCTTCCCTGAATTGCTCAGTCATTCACAAGCAAAGCTGGGGCGAGGTTCAACTCTTTGTGAAAACGTGCGTGAGAAAGTAGTCCAACAGTTGTCTCAATGTCCAATTGTAAGGAATTTAGGGATTTCATCATCCACGGTCCATAATATCATCAAAGGGATCAGAGAATGTGGAGAAACCACTGCATGGCCGAAAACCAACATTGAATTCCCGTGACCTTCGATCCCTCAGGCGGCACTGTATCAAAAACTGACATCAATGTGTAGTGGATATCGCCACATGGGCTTAGGAACACTTCAGAAAAACAACGTCAGTAAACGCAGTTCGGCGTTACATCCGTAAGTGCAACTTGAAAGTCTACTATGCAAAGCAAAAGCCATTTATCAACAACACCCAGAAACGCCGCCGGCTTCTCTGGGCCCGAGCTCCTCTAAGATGGACTCATGCAAAGTGGAAAAGTGTTCTGTGGTCCGACGAGTCCACATTTCTAATTGTTTTGGGAAATTGTTGACGTCGTGTCCTCCGGGTCAAAGAGGAAAAGAACCAGCCCGATTGTTATGGACGCAAAGTTCAAAAGCCAGCATCTGTGATGGTATGGGGCTATGTTAGTGTCAATGGCATGGGTAACTTACACATCTGTGAAGGCACCATTAATGCTGTAAGTTACATCCAGGTTTTGGAGAAATATGCTGCCATCCAAGCAATGTCTTTTTCATGGACGCCCCTGCTTATTTCAGCAAGACAATGGCAAACCACATTCTGCACGTGTTCCAACAGCGTGGCTACGTAGTAAAAGAGTGCGGGTACTAGACTGGCCTGCCTGCAGTCCAGGCCTGTCTCCCATTGAAAAGTGTGGCGCATTATGAAGCGTAAAATTTTACAACGGAGACGCCGGACTTTTGAACAGCTAAAGCTGTACATTTAGCAAGAATGGGGAAATAAAATCCACCTATAAAGCTTCAACAATTAGTGTCCTCAGTTCCCAAACGTTTATTGAATGTTGTTAAAAGAAAAGGTGATGTAACAAGTGGTAAACATGACCCTGTCCCAGCTCTTTTGGAATGTGTTGCAGCCAAATAATTTTAAGTTCATGATTATTTGCGAAAAACAATAAAGTTGATCAGTTTGAATATTAAATATATTGTCTTTGTAGTGCATTCAATTAAATATAGGTTGAACATGATTTGCAAATCATTGTATTCTGTTTTTATTTACATTTAACACAACGTCCCAACTTCATTGGAATTGGGGTTGTATTTTATTAGGCTTTATCATGTTATTTATACAAAACAGTGCTAATTTTCTTTATTAAAAACAAACAAAACATAACGTAATCGTACTCTTAAATCAGGGTACCACTATTACCTGACTGACGCCTGCGGGATGGTGTCCGGGCTCGCCAGAACCTGAACCCCTTTCTCCCACTCTTGCTTCCAGGTGTCGGCCAGCAGGTAGTACTCCTCCGGTGGGATGTGGTGCGAGTCGGGCAGCTTCATGGCGCTAATCAGGTCTTTTCGGAACACCTGTGAGACACGCCCGAGGTTAAGATACCGGGTGGGCACCTCAGAGGGCGTGCGCGCCACAGGGGGACTTACTTCAGCCGGTTTCTTCGGATCTGCGGCGGGGGTGCCCGGTTTGCTGCCATACTTGTTGGAGCAGAAGGAGGTTGAGGGACCTGGAGGGGACGGAAAAAAAGTTGATTAAGCTACATGCAGATAAAGAAAGTATTTTTGTCATCAGGTAGTGCTGTGCGCGTGATGCGGGGCCGGCGACTCACTCTCATTATCAGAAGTGTCGCTGCTGCTGGAGGTCCTGATACGTTTCATCCTGTCACATCCTGCAGACAAGACAGACGCAGCGTGAGGCCTTCAGAGGTACACATCATGCGCACACGAGGAGCGTGCTACGACTAATACCAGAGAAGTCACACTCGCCGTTGGCCAGTCACGAGAAGGTCTCAAGCTTAACCCTGAAGTTTTGAGTAACTGGAGCAAAACTCATGCAAGTTAAGCAAGTTAAGTGCAGTCCCCACTAAATTCAAGCAAGTTGACGCGAGTCATAAGTCAAGTCAATCGATCTCGCTCAGTCACAACGTATAGTCGCACATTCGGCAATTTGCACTCAGTATTTGGACCGGCGTAAGAGAAAGCTGTACTAACAACACATTAAAAAGCAGTTAGTCTTATAATGGTCTCAAACCAGTCCGCGTATCAGCTATTACTTTGTCTTCTCAATTAAACCTATAACTAGGGGCTGCAGCTATCGAGTGTTTTTATTGATGTATACATTGATATATTTATTGATGGCGTATCGATTAAATCGGACAAAAAATGACTCTACATTATTAAACACTACTTGGAGTCACCAGCCGCACGTTTTACTGTAGTATCTGTGACTTTGAGCGCGTATAGTTCTAAAAGGCGGGGCCCGGCCCGGTGAGTGACGTGGGCGTCAGCGAATGTACTGTTGGCTGGCTGTTAACTGGCTAACCTGTTGGCAAGTCTGCGTGTTGAGTGAGTGACCCAGCGTTGGTTGTGGCCATCGGCAGCTCGTCTATGAATGTGCTTATTCCATTTTTGTTTTCTTACAGTTTGTTCAACGTGGTTGAAAGAGCACTGGCGGCTGTGACTATCCTTGTCCACTTGCGCAGACATTACAATACGTTCTAACTTGCGATGGTAGGCTATTATTAAATTAAATTGCCAACTTACTTCTACACAGAGCGGTGCATGCGACTGCAATAACATTAGTCCGCGTGAAAAACGACCCTTGCGAAGTCTCGAGGAAGACATTTTGCTCCAACCTTCCTTTGTCATCGAATTGATTAATCTTTGCAGCCCGACATGTAAACAGGCAAGACTCGTCAAGTCATGTATGTAGTACAAGTCAAAGTCAAGTATTTCCAAAGTTTGAGCCAAGCAATTCCTAAAATGTCCGACTTAATTCACCACCTCTAGTTGCTGCGACGACTCTTACTACCTACCATAAAGCTCCAGTTGAAAAGCATGCTAATGGCTTCCTCCGATGAACACTCAACTGCTTAGTTTCATCCCTGAGAATAAGAGAAAGGAAGCGTAAGCTCAATAAAACTGGTGGTCTTGCATGCTTCTCTGGTCATTTCATGATTGTCACTAGCAGTCATGCTTTTGCTATCGACTTGGTCAAATTAATTTGAGTGGGCGATATTTAATTAATTGTATTGGTCTTTTTTTTTTTTTTTTTTTTTTACCTTTCCTGTGTGTATCACAGGGCAGGGAGGAGTGATTGGTTAAGTATGTTTGGTTTAATGGTCCCCATATGTAGGTATACACTCTTTTAAAATGATACAACAACATGATAATTTATTGCAAATCATTTAAGCCCAGTTTGACAGCCGCTGATTTAGTCTTCAATGAATCTTAGGCCTGCCGCACACAGCGTGACATGGCTGAAAGCGACTACACTGGAAAATCACAGAAAAAATATATATATACACCGTTGTTCAGTCGCTGCACACCAGGCGACTGACCCTTCCACACATAAGCAAGTCGCTGCAACGGAAAAACTGCGACCTCCTGTGTCCTTAAATGGAAACACTGTTTTCTGGCGGCCCATCAGAATCAGAATCATCTTTATTTGCCAAGTATGCTCGTGAATTTCAGCGACAGACTCTCCACGTTTTTTGGGTTTTTTTAATCCACACCTACTTATGAAATCACTGGCCGGAAATGGAATTGTTTTTGTGAAAGCTTTGCTGCATTTTAGCGACAGAGACTCTCCACACTTCGCTTTTTCATCCAGATACATATTGTAATTTTAGTGTCATTGTAAAATGCTATATATATATATATATATATATATATATTTCGTACGGCTTGGCAGAAGCAGGCTGAATCTTGCTTCTACCCAGAAACGTATATTTTTTTTGTTGGGAAAACTCATGTGGTACTACACGCAACTATTAATTGGCAGCTGCATCTCTGTGACGTTGCGATGCTGTTCACCAGTGATTACATTTTGGGATCGCAACAGAACTAGTGGCCGACGGTTGGCCGCTCACGAAAACTAGTTGACGAACCCCGCACACTGCGCGACAGTGAATCTGGTTTCGCCCGTGTCGCTCGGTGTTTGGTGGGCCTTACATACATATTTTTGGAATGTGGGAGAAAGCCAGAGGCCCTGGTGGGGCGAACATGTAAACTCCCCACAGTCGGCCGTAATTGTTCCACAAGCTATTTTTAAGTGGAAAAGGAGAACCAACAGCACAGCACTTGGCAACATCTGCTGTTGACACGACGAGTTTCCACAACAAGGCCGACATTTCAACGCAATGACAATGTGTAATTGACAATCTAAAGAAGAATTTTTCCTGCGAGGGCCGCATACACAAAAATCGAAACCTGTAAGGCAGTCAGGCAGATTTAGGCGCCCCACACTCGAGCAGACGATGTTTATGTACGGTATGAACAGAGTATGTGTCGCAGTAGGTAGTAGAAAGTGTGCGTCGTGATTGTGAAAAAAAGATGACGGCGTTCACGGAGTGAATGACGAACGGCATGCAAAAAAGCCACTGACGTTCATTTTGAGGCATGTGGCGAATCAGTCGTTTATGGCGTGTTTTAGCTTGATCTGTAAATAAATGATCAAAAAGCCCTTTTACAGTCTTTTTTTTTGTTGATGTCACAAAAGCAAAAACTATTAGCGTCAATGTAACTGTTCTGGTTTCTTTTCACACAAAAAAGTTCATTTTCTCCACTTTAGGGTCAGAAACTGGTGTTTTTGGTGAAACCAAGCCATGTTGTACTGCTGATTACTAAATAGCGGGAAAAGGTACAAAACCTTTTTTATGATGAAAGTAGAGTCTACTCTTTCTTTTAGTAGGTTCGGTGCTTATACTGTCACATAACTCAATATTTAGTGGGTCGTAAAATATCAGTTAAAATGCTCTAGAACGGCTGGAATTCCGATTTGAAAAGGGCTGGCAGTGAATGAGTTAAGTACATTCCAGTGTACTTTTTACTACTTTTACTTGAGTAAATAAGTTAAATCCTTACTTCTAATCTTAAACAAGTATCTGTAGTTCTACTTCAGTACAGCGTATGTGGACTTTAGTCGCCTCTTGCATCTTACTAGTACTGAAAATATAAATAGCACGTGAAGGGGGTGGTTAGCAAACAAGCTAACTAGGTTGAGGGGCTGTCGGATATGACGTCACAATAATGGAAACCCGCTATGAAAAAGCTCGGAAACAATGAGCAAATTGCGGCCGGCGCTTTTGTTTACGTTAACCTACTCGTGTCGCGTTCAATTTATTCAACCGTGGAATTACTTTTAACCCCACACGAAGTGTTCGGGGAGAAGTAAACCGTAAAAAAAAAGGGGCTTTAAAAGAGTATCGGCGCCAACTTTCAGACGACGCCTCGGAAGCGGGAGACGACTAGGGCCAAATCAAACATGGGCGCCACCAGCACCGCACCGACATGTCACTTCCTTACAGTGGAGCCTTTAAAACGAGGGAGAAGGTGCTGTGGGGGGAGGAACAACTAAACGTCCGTAGTGCGGTCAAACGACGAGGAAAGCGTTCAAATGAGTTAATAAAACAAACAAAAAACGCTTCGTTAACGAAGGAGGGTCTTTTTTTTTTAAGAGCAACCATCAAGTGGGCTAGAGACAGGAAACACACGGGCGTATTGTCCACGCTGCCACCATTTTACCTTCAAGTCTAGGTCCGCTCTATCCCATCCGTACGCCGTCCAGCGTCAAACACACAGCGTATGGCCACAAAATGAAAAGTATTTGTACGTGGGAATGGGTTGAATTTGGGTTTTTAGTTGTTTTTTTTTTTTTTGGAGGGGGGTTCTCCTCCCGGGCTTGCAGTCAGTCGGCCCACCAACACGACACAACAGCGCTATTGTACCGCGTGACCCGCCGGGTCCTAAGCCCTGCCGGGTTTGCCTCAGTCCCCCGTGAGTGCGTTCGATTTGGATGCCGGGGTTAGGCGTTGGAACGGGTGGACACCGATGGAGCCGAATCAAAGCGGCAACATTTTTATACGACATGCTAACGTGAGACAAAATTAAAGTTAAACATGGTAAAATTAAATTTTATAAGATAAATCATCAAAAATAACCGAATAAAACAATAATAATAATATTGAAAACAGACTACAATTGACATTTTTGAAAATGTGAGCAACTTTTTGGGTACTGATTAATGCGAAGGGCTACCAGTTTTACTTAAAAAAGGTCATTTCTAAATTTCCACCGATACAAGTGTGAACAAATAAATAAAAATTTTTAGAATAGCAACACACAAAAAAATTAAATTAAATGGATCTCACTGGTAACCAATTTTTAGAAAAGGCCCGTGGGCTACTCGTGGCCCTTGGTGACCCCTGGATTCTAATATAAAAAGTGGTTGGCATCATGTAAACCAAATCAAAGATAAATATGAAGTATAGAGGCAAAAACATTTTTTTTCTTTTTTTGTGGTACGCGAGCTCTCTCTAGTGCGATGCAAACGAATCACTGCCTAAGTACTGTTCAGTTGTATTTAACTTTTAAATACATCTTGTGTGTTTACACACGTGGTACATTTAACTCTAAGTTAAATACTTTTGTATTTCCTCAGAAGTTTGTTTTTAAACATTCAAATTTTTTTTTCTACTCAATCCATTGCATATTTTGTCATAAAGCATAAAGGTCGCAGGCCATTCTGCCCATCTGGAAGCAAGCAAGATCGTAAGACACAGGTGGGAGTAATGAATGACATATGAAATGATGTTAGGCGGAAGTGAAAGCTGCCAAGTGTGCTTCACCACTGAAACGTGCACGAGAGGAAGTCAGCATTGTTGTGGCTGACTCCCACGGATCATTCTGCGCATACAGGGTTAAAAAAAAAAAAAAAGACCAATGTCATAAATGTACACTTTTACTGAAAAACATACAGCTTCAAACATCAATTCTATACAAAAACACTCAATAAAGCATATAAAACACATTGTACAAAAAAGACTGATCACATGATGGCCTATATATAAAAAAAAACAAAAAAAAACAAACAGCATTCATGTTTCTCTGAGTAAACAATGGTGCGCTCTGTCGTACACTAAAGTATAGTACACACACACACACACGGGACAGTCTTTATCAAGATTTATACATAAATATGAGGCATTCTTGTGCTCATGATGTTTCAGGCAGTGAATAGAACACACCTTTTAGAGCTCCACGTTCACATTTTGACAGAAGCAAGCATTTAAAGAATAAATAGAAATTAAATATATCCACACAAGCACATGACGTTGACGAGTGGTGGGAAATAACCAACTACAAATACATGGTGACTGGACTTAAGTAGATTTTTCAGGTATCTATACCTTACTTCCACTATGACTTTTTACTTTTTACTCCCTACGTTAGACACCGCCTACTTCGGGGTTGAACTGACCGGTCAACCAATCGATGTGCGTCGACATTACCACTGCGCAATGACGATTATAGGTTGAAGTTGATTTATCAGCAATCACACGTTTCGGTATTAACGACACAGATGCCTCGCTGAAATCAACAGGGGGTCGGTCGGCACAGCAAACTAGCAGCGGTGCCTCAAAAGTGTTGAAATAGTTTACTCAAAATGAGACTGGTCACACAGCCACATGTATAAAAAAAAAAAAAAAAAAAAAAAAGTGCAAGTCTATTCTCAAGTACATGTACAGTATACGAAAAGCACACGTGCTATGAACGCCCTACTAAAAAGGTATCCGCTAACGCTAGCGGACAAACTCAATTTTACACATTTTGTTAGTCAGTTAGCAAATCTCTGACAACAAATTGTTTTGACAGCTGGCGCTTATTGTATGTACATTCACAATCACTTTGACTTTTGTACTTAAGTACATCTCAGCATTGGTAACCTAGTGGTACATGCTGCTGCTTTTCATGCAGATGGCGAGGGTTCGATTCCCGGCCAGCGCCCTCCCGTGTAAAAAAAACAAAAAACAACAACAAACAAAAAACAGGTGTGCTTTATATATATATATATATATATATATATATATATATATATATATATATATATATATATATATATATATATATATATATATATATATATATTAAAAAAAAGTAATATATTATACGACTGACTCACTGTGGTGACCCCAGATGGGACAAGCCGAAAGTCGCAACAACAACTTGTGTACATTTCACATTTTAATTTTACCATTGTCATTTTTTTAGTATTTGTACTACTACTCAAGTATGTTGTGCGAGTAGTTTTGCTAGCAAACTGTAAAAATGTGGACAGCGTGAAAGTGAATCGCATTTTGCGTTGGTTGAGTAAATGACACGAGAAGTGACAAAATAGGGCAGCGGCGCTGTACATTTAAAGCTACTTACAGTCATGTCATAAACAATGCAGCTTGTGGGTAACCCATCTTGTGTGTTTACACCCGTGGTTGAAATATGAAAGCAGCAGCAGCAGCAGCAGGTCTGGATGGTGTGTGGACCACACTGCTTGTAGCAGTGCAAAAAAAAAAAAAGCGTTCAAATATGTATGGACCCGACTCCTCACAAGCCCATCTGCATGTCGGCAAAGTTGAAGAAGTTGTCCACGTCGCGAGCAGATGTGTTCTTGTTGTCCGAGACGAAAACCTGCGGGGAAATAAAGAGAGGGTGGATGGATGTACACAGTGGTGCCTCGAGATACAAGTTCCATTCGTTCCGTGCCCACGCTCAGAACTTAGAAACACTTGTATCTCAAATCATCTCTCCACATTGAAAGGAATGGAAATGCCATTCATCCGTTACAACTCAAAACTTAGCGTCGCAAAGATAAGGCACAATTCCAGAAATAAGATTTGATTTAAAGTATGAATGGTCTTCAGATGAAGGTGAAGGTAAGGAGAGAAGCCCGGAGATGTCAACGCAAACTTCACTTTGTGTGATAACTCTTAACTGAACCACAAAAACATAGCAGTTGTTTCTTGGTTGATTTTTTTTTTGCTCTGTGTCACGAGCCAACATTTGAGTAACTAGTGAGCAAAGATGGACAAATTTACTGAAAATGTTCCATGCTTTTGCAACCCTAGTGGTGGCTTAAGGGAGAAAAGCGCGGCGCACACCTTGGTACCGCTGAAAACCTCGCTGGCTATGTTCTTGCAGGCTTCCACGACGCCGTCACCGTTCAGCTCCAGGGAAATGACGGGACCTGCGCAATAAAGATAGAACAAGTCACAAACTTGACAAAGTATGCCCGGCTATTTTACATTTGAACTCTTGAGCTGGCCCATCCGTTTTAAAAATCAAATGTGGCCCATGAGCACAAACGTTTGCCCACCACTAAGGTAGACACACTTGGCATCATTTCTCATGTATAATGCGGACCCCACCCCCCCACGCCCCCGCCCCAAAATAGTGTGCATTATAACTAGGCATAGGGAAAAATGGAAAAACATTTTCACATTTTATAAATTTATTCCGCCATCTCGGGGTTATGAAAAAGGTGTACACTTTCATTCTAGTATGCCACCGCCACCGAGAGGTTATGAAAATGTGTATAGCCTACACTTTCATTCCAATATGACAGGGGTATATATGACTGCATAAATGTATAATTGTGCTCATAAGTTTACATACCCAGGCAGAATTTGTGAAATATTATACTTTTTTTTTTTTTTTAAATAATACATTTCTTTAAATAATTATACACATCTTGCAAATTTTGGCAGGCCGAATCTGGGCCTTCGGCCTTCGACAAGTGATTTCGAGGAAAAGGAGATTGAGAAAGCAGTATGCGACCTTTGCCGATCCACTCCACGAGATCCTCAGCGTCGTTCTGGAAGACACGCTTGACGTCCTCGGGTCGCATTGACACCTCTTTTGTCTGGATCAGCACGAAGCCTTTGGCGGTCGCCTGCGCGGGAGGGCAAAGTTACGGTGAGCATCATGGAAACATCTGGCGTGTGAAGAAGGAAGCAAGGGAGCGAGGAAGGGAGGACAGATGCGAGAAAGGAACGCACACATGCGCACAGAAACACACATTTTGAGCTCGCCGCTGAGCCGGCCTTCATGATGAGTCACGCATATTTTGGCAGCAACGCAAGTATGAATCAAATCTTTCAGCAAGAACACGTGTACAGTACGGTCATGATAGAATTTCCAAACAGAATCCAGAGTCAAAATACATTTTTCTCATCATCTTAAATGACTTAATTAAATTAATTAATGAATGAATCATAGCCTTTTTTCTGTAAGACACAAAATAAATGTTTAATTGGTAAATATTAGTTTTTCCTTCACTCATTTTTTTGGTACATTTGAATACATTTTTGTAGTCATCTATTTTTTTCTATACTGCTTATCCTCATGAAATTCTATGCATGTATTTATTCAGACTAATCATAGCCATTTACTTATTTATCATTGATTTATTTGGTAAATGCAAATAAGACCAAAAAAAAAAGAGACTCGAACGACACCTCTCCTTACCTCGTCGATCATTTTGCGAGCGTTTGCCGTGGTGTACTCTCCGGCGAAGAACACAAACAGGCAGGACTCGTCGCTGTCCTTGCGTCGGCCTCCTTTGGTCAGAGGCACGATGCTGCGTGCCGCGTCCGCCCAAACGCGGACCGACTTGAAGTCCGAGTCGGCGCCGGGGGCCGGCACCGACTCCAGCGCGACGGCGCTTTCGGGCAGCAGGCTCCAGTTGGTCTCGCCGGCCACGGGCGTGAAGTCGTGAATGTTGCTCCAGTTGTTGTTGAAGATGCTCAGGCCGGCGTCCTTGAAGTGGAAGGCCAGCTCGGGGTAGTAGTACTGGAAGCAGCCAAACTTCATCCCGGTGGACGACTCGATGATGGGCTGCGTGGCGCAGCACAGGAACACCTGTGGGGAAGACAAAAAAATATTAGCCAGCAGTCCGCAAATTGCTTTGTCATTCTTTTACAAACAGTGAATATAAGAAGCCTACAAACCCCAGCACCCCCGCAAAGGATCTCGGTCAAATTTGTTTAGATCGCAAAAATCTGGCAGGGGTGTGTAGACTTTTTCTAGACCATATAGCTGTGTCACGTAATGCTCTCGACCACTAGCTCTCGTCTTAACAAGGCTTTCTCAATTGACGCAGAAAGCTCGTTTTCGTCACGTCTCTCTCGCTCAACTGCATGTCAGTGCCTAACCTGGTGTGCTACTGCCCCTAGCGGTCACAATAATTCAATGCATGTCCAAGCACACTACAAATCAATGAATCGACAATTTCGCCTTCTTTTGAACGGTATGTTATGCAATTTTTAAAAAATTCCCACTCACTAAACAAATGACTGTAGAAATGAATGTGTGGTATGCAGGCTCCCTCTAGTGGTCTGGAAAAGAATTACTACTTCAGTGCAGTTCAGTTGTATTTAGCTTTTAAGTTCAACACATATGCATTTAATCTTTAAGAACAGTTTTTAAACGTTTAAGTAGAGTTCCCATTTAACTGATGTGCAATACAATTGAATTGAATCATTATTTATGTACTGTCATGTTTAAATGTTCCTATATTTAAGCGCAAGGTTAATGTTGCGTATAATGTTCAAATCATTTCCAATAGTATAAGCACAGCACAACACCTCCATCTTTTTACAGTCCCGCGTGCGGAACTGCTGGCACGCCACCACGCAGCGGATTTCCTTGCAGTCCCGGAAGAAGACGCTGCCCTTGACGGGGCCCAGGACGATGCGGCAGTTGACGCAGTCGTCGACGGTGACGGCCGCCGCGTGGTCAAACACGTAGATGTCGCAGTCGTGGCAGTCCTGGATGACAAACTGTTGCCCGTTGAGCTTGCCGGGGAGGCGCCCCGCCGTCACGTCTTTGAGGCCTGTCAGCATGTAGTCTTTGGGATCCACCTGGCAAAAGACCAATACAGCGCGACTTCAACGTCTTTCATTCAATGCAATTATAATGGAAGTCAATTATTTGTACATTTTAAAATAGCGTTGTATTGTATAACAACATAAAACAGTGAAACGCCGCAAAGTCACAGTCACAAGTCATTTTTTCAATTGTTTTTTTTTTTTACAGTATACAGGCAAGTCCGAATTTATGGTTTAGAGAAGGTCCCCAACTAAGCTCCAGTATTAGTCGTCGTTCCCACAGAGCGGAGAGATAACATGCCTGTGAGTATTGTTGTATGCTATGTTTTTTATTTGTGTTAAAGTAGCAGTTTTTGAAGGTTTATAAGAATTGTCACATTGATGCTAAATTCGGTTAGCCTACCCCAAAAAAAAACTAATTTTCACCTAAATAACATAGAACTCACAGAAATAATAATAATTTATGATTAATCAACTCAAAAATGAGTAATGAAAATCAGTCATTGCTTTATTTTGGTGGTCCAACCAAATTATTATGATGAAACAAACTAATGAAACTGGCCTGGACAAAAACGATGGTCCGTCATCATCTCCATATATTTTGGAGGGAAAAAAATCCAAATCTAAAACAATAAAGTCATATTTTCAAGGAAAAAAAGGCATAATATTACGAGATTAAAAAATGTTTTCTTTCTACACAATCATCGGATTGCGTCGTTAAAAAAAAAAAAAAGACTATTGAAATTATTATTCAATATAGCCTTCAGGATATGGAAGCAATACCGACATTGTGCATTTTAAATCAGCGTTTCTCAACTGGTGGGTCGTGACCCAAAAGTGGGCCGCGGATCCATTTTGGGTGGGCCGTGGATGGACAGTAAAAAAATATATATATATATTATTCATATTTTGATTTTTTTTTTTTCAGTACAGTACAGAAGCGTACTATGTTCCCACATGACAAGCAATATGTTTTTGGCGCGATGGCAATCCCTTTTGAAACAGCGTGTAAAAATAAAATTTTCAGAGGCTAATTATAAAAAAAACCAAAAAAAAAAAAAAAAAAATCTATATTTTATTATTCTTAACTTCTATAAAAGTGGGTCACAAATCAGTGGTTGAGAACCAGTTTTACCAGACAATTTAAATGCCTTTTAAATTCCATAAAATGTAACATACAGTATAAAACCTAGAGATAAATCAGCACCTGGATTTAGCTGAGCACTTTAAAAAAAATAATAATAATATTCCTTAATAAATGCAAGGTTATGCCATTTAAGGGCAGTCACCAACCCGGAAATTGAACTGTCGGTCAGGTTAAATGCGGTGAAGCGACGTGCATTTTGTAATCCCATAACGAGATTAAAACAGGTTAAAGTGGAGTGACAGAGAGAGGCCGATGGCTCGAGTGTAAAAGTCAAAGCCTGGTGAGCAAGGAAACCGATCACTCCAGTGCACCTGCTGGATACAAGACGCAGGCAAAGCTAAAATGTGCAAAAAAATCATGCTAACACGCATCACGCGAGTGTTTCGCCATTTGCAAAAAAAAAAAAAAAAAAAAGTGCCACTTTACAGTCACCACAGGGACATTAAACGAAGAAATATAAATTATTATTGTACGTGACTCCACTTTAGAACTATAAGTGTAACGGCGTGTATTTCAAAAGTGACACGTAGTCGCGAAGAAAATTGTGCGGAACCTTTTCTCTCTTGTCCCAGCTGTACTGCTTCGGTGCCGCCTCGTCCGTGTTGTTGCCAAGGGGAACCGCGTTGCTTGTCGTCGTAGTTTCCACCGTCGTCGTCGTCGTCGGCGGCGTCCGCTCGTCCTTTTCCGACGACTTTCGCTTGGGTTTTTTCGAGAAGAAGCACCCCATTTTTGTATTCCTCTTGTTTTTACGTTTGACGGACTTTACAGGTAAGTAACGTGTGTCACGAGATTGCGTGCGGTTTAGTTGACACGATTCCCCCCCCCCCCACCGTTCTGTTTCCTCTTCTGGGTTTCGTAACCAATCAGCGCAGAGGAGAGTGATACAGCAGCCAATCATAGCGCTCTATTCCGTAGCGGGTGAGTGTGTCGCTTGTGAGAAGTTCAAGGACGATTTGAAAAGAGCGTAAAATTTAGCATTAATGTTTAAAATGCATTTTTTTTTTTCAAAGTTACTGAACCATTTAGCGGCACGGTGGCCGACTGGTTAGAGCGTCAGCCTCACAGTTCTGAGGTGCGGGGTTCAATCCCCGTCCCCGCCTGTGTGGAGTTTGCATGTTCTCCCCGTGCCTGCGTGGCTTTTCTCCGGGCACTCCGGTTTCCTCCCACATCCCAAAAACATGCATTAATTGGAGACTCTAAATTGCCCGTAGGCATGACTGTGAGTGCGAATGGTTGTTTGTTTCTATGTGTCCTGTGATTGGCTGGCAACCAGTTCAGGGTGTACCCCGCCCCTTGCCCGATGAGAGCTGGGATAGGCTCCAGCACGCCCGCGACCCTAGTGAGGAGAAGCGGCTCAGAAAATGGATGGATGGATGGATGGATGAACCATTTAAAAAAATAAAGACTTTATTTTCATGTAAGAATTGAAATGTTATTCTAAATATTCATAGAAGCTAACCTAATAGTTTTATTTATCACATTCACATAATTGGACGATATTAACCAGTGTTTAATGGCAATAAGCCACATTTACCATTGACGGCAAATGCACGTTCAAATACACGTCGGTCACGCCTCCCTGTGGGTGTTTCCTTCATAGTGAGAAGCAGTTGTTGCACCCAAAGAGGTTTTCTCCACAGGACCTCTTTTCCTGTGTAAACATACAACCACAAACCTCGAGATGCTATTTAACTTTCACATGAGTCAAATAAAGGTGTGAAGAATTCAGCCACTGGCGGAAGGAAGCATTTCTCCTCTGTATTTAATTACTCAGACAATGTGCATGTCAGACAAGGTTCTGTGTTGGGGAAACATCAGTGAAAGTTAGTCAAAATAGAAGCCAGATGAAGCGAAAGTTTTTTTTCTTTTCTTTTTCCCTGCACTGCGGTTGGATAGGATTATATGTGAAGTATGGCTTTTCCTGTAAACCGAGCAGCGGCGGTGATGCAAGCTCCCGAAAACCAAATAGTCGCGATAACAAATGCAATCACGAATGATGAGTTCGAACGCTGTCATCTTTCTCTCACGAATCCTGGGTATCCTTCGTAAATATCTGTCTAGCTCTGGTTGCAACATTTTCTCAACGTCTTGCTTTGCCGTACTTTTTGCAGGAGACAAAGTCCATCATGTGAGTTTCCTGTTTTTGAAGAGAATTGCAAAATCATCCAAACAATACCCCCCCCCCCCAAAAAAATAAAAGTTATGAGTCACTTGCCCGGGGGCGTCACATCCAGTACCGGCAAGCATGGCTCCTCCCCCTCCGCACGCGCACACGCGCACGCGCGCGCGCGCGCGCACACAGTCTGCTGTGCCTTTAAGTGGTAACCGGCGTGTGGCTGCGCGTCAAGCGGGTTCTCGGTGCGCGCTCTCCCGCAGTGACATGGCGTAAGACGGCGGCGTGAGTGTGCATTATCCTCCCGGCGCCATGGAGGCAATCCGCACGACCGCGACCACCACCACCACGACGACGATGACGACGTTGATGATGAAGACGGTGATGGCGGCAGCGTCCGCCGCCGCGCTGGAGGACCTGGCCACGGAGAAGGAAGCCGAGGAGAGCCACCGGCAGGACAGCGTCAATCTGCTGACCTTCATCCTGCTGCTGACCCTCACCATCCTCACCATATGGCTGTTCAAGCACCGGCGCGTGCGCTTCCTGCACGAAACCGGCCTGGCCATGATTTACGGTGAGGCGTGCAGCGCTCCCATTTGGGGAAAATTGCCCAAATACTGCATACGCTCGTTAGCAGTGCATGATGGGAATTAACCAAGTACTCCATTTTACAGGGATGTGTTTTTCTGGTTTTCATGAGTCGGCTATTCTTCTTCTTCTTCATCTTTTGCAAACAGATCTGTACTTTTGTCAAAATAGGCCTTTGACTTTGTCCGTCTCCACCGATGACGTCACAAAAGACGTTAGACCTTTGTACTTATGATGTCACGCGTAGCTACTTCCGGGTGGCACAAACCCCTTTCTCATGTCACATGACAGGCTGACTGCGCAAACGAGGTTGAGCGTCTCGAATGACAATTTATTGATTTTATGTAATTTTTTTTGCAGTAGTTTGAATGTGTGACGTGTCAGTCGAAAAGAAGATCAATTGAAATGGAACGCCGGCCTTAATGTCCATTTCGAAGGGGAAGTCGATTTAAAAAAAAAAATAATAATAAATAATAAAAAAATAGACGTGTAGCGTAAGTGGAACGCTTTGGATCATAATGTGTTCCTTTCCATAGATGGATATTTGATATGTGATATGACAAAGCGTTCGTTCGTCGTCCGTCATATTTCACTTTGACTCCTTAGCGTTAGGTTCGTTGAAGCCTCTAAAATGTCTGTCGAGGTGTGAACGGTTGTGTGTGTCATGTGATTGACAGGTGATCGATCCGGGATGTGCAACTCCCCACGCCCGTTGTCCCCTCGCCCCGCAAGTCCGCCGGGTTAGTAGTGTCCCAAAAATGAACACAATAAAACCAGCTTTTCTGGTTGACGTAGGCTAGGCACTACATTCCAAACGCTATTGGGTGAGATCTCTTAATCAAATAATTCATCAGTTATGGTTATGAAGAAAAAAAAAAAAAGCCCCTGGACCTTAATAATTAAAGACATTTTCAGGGAGGGCGAGTTGCCTTTTCTGTTCCCGGTGGTCAAAGCCAACACTCATTAACCAGAAGAAAACCAGATGAGTTCACTGGTTGTTTCGGGTGCTTTTGGGGCACACAAAAGAAATACTTTCACTTTCTGCCGGTTGTAAACCGCAAGGTTAGTTTGCATTGTTTGTCTTTATGCAAATGAGACGAAACCTCTTCCTTCTCGTAGTTGGATGTCGGACATTCGGTTTCCGTAGATGGATCCGTCCCGTCGCCGGCGGACGTAACTGTCGACCGATTGTCGCTTCACCCCGCAGGTCTGCTGGTGGGCGTCGTCCTGCGTTACGGCATCCCCGCCGGCAGCTACCGCAACGGGAGCCCGCCCAGCTGCGCGCTGGCCGCGGGGCCCGCCAGCAGCAGCCTGCTGCTCAACGTCAGCGGCAAGTTCTTCGAGTACACGCTCAAAGGCGAGATCGACTCCCGCGACATTCACAATGTGGAGCAGAACGACATGCTGCGCAAGGTGACGTCGTAACAACCCGCCAAAAAAAATGTCCTCCTTCCCGACTGACTCCTGGTGTTCTCCGCCTCTCTCACAGGTCACCTTTGACCCGGAAGTCTTCTTCAACATCTTGCTGCCTCCCATCATTTTCCATGCCGGCTACAGCCTGAAGAAGGTGAGCTAGAACACACAGCGCATTTTTCCACCCAAGTCTTCTTCCCATTCTCTGTCAGCCAATCAGCACACTGCGCTAAGTCTAGCTCTCACAATGCGCCGTACCCCAATGGCAGGCTGGCAAAAGCCGTAAATATCCAGAGACATCACATGGTGGCGTTACATTGCATGTATTCACAAAGATGGTTTCCAACTTTGAAAATTCATGAAGGTTTGCAACCTTGGTTTTAATAAGTTTGAATGTGTTTATTGTGTGCGGGAGGAATTAAAAAAAAAAAAAAAAAACAAATGTTTTCAATGTTTTTATACGGTCTCTCTATGGCGTGGCTTTTCGGCTATGGCGTGAGGGTCTGGAAAGTATCCCCCACGATAAACGCTTGTTCACTTTATTACCTTAATTAAAATGTCAGTGTCGAGTTTTACAATAGTAATGTGAGTTTGCAGCTGGTTCCACTGGACAGAAGGTCAGCCAAGTGACCTTCACTCACTGTGAAAACCTTCAAGTGTTAGTCAAGTGCCCTTTTTTTTTTTTTTTTTTAAATTCTGGCACACATGCACACACACTTACAGGGGTCTGTCTTTGACGTTTTGCCCATGTTTTGGGAGAGCGTGTCCTTACAAGACATTTTTAGGCACCGAACTGTGCTGTGGCAGTAGGGTCATTTGAAGCACTTTCTTATATCGGGGCGGCCATATTTGTAGTCCGTAGGCATTTGGTAGACCTTAAGTAGCCAAACACAATGATGAGATTGGATTTTGAGAAACCACCACCATTTATACTTGTGTTTCTAGTCAAGAAAAAGAAAACAGAATTCAAAAAAGAATGTAGAAAAATGAACTGTAAATTCTGTATGTATTGTAGTATCTGCGAGATGAATGTGTGCCTTTGAGGGGCGTGGCCTAGTGAGGGACTTCCGAAGCTGGCGTCTGGTTGGGTGGTTATCCTTCCATTTGAGCGTCTGCTCCTTGCGAGTGTTCTCATTTTGTATTTGTGTGTTTGACTGTTTGCACCGGGGGGGGGGAAACTCATAAGTCAAAAGTTAAATCAAGGTACCACTGCGCTTTCAAACAGTTACATAAGTGGGTCACAGGGTTAAAGTTCACTTTAAGTTGCGCTTGTGTCAATTTGGTCCACCATGTGTGCATAGCCCCACGTACTCCCTCCCCTTACCACACACACACACACACACACACACACACACGCACACTGACACAGTTTTACTGACATTCTGGTCGCGCATCCGGCACACATATCCTGCACGTAAATAGCGAAATATTTTCCCTGACTAAGCGTTGTTGTTGTTCTTTTTGTTCCCCCCAGAAACACTTCTTCAGGAATTTGGGCTCCATTCTCACCTACGCATTCCTTGGGACTGCTGTCTCGTGTTTCGTAATTGGGTGAGGAGTCCGCCAAGTCTTTATTTATTATTTTTTTTTAGAACAGCATTTGAGTCAAAGTTTTGAGACACCTTCAAATTGTTACTATTGTAAATTAAATATTCAAGTTAAATTCTTAATTATATTTCATTTAGTTGTATTTATATTTATTATATACAATGCATGACTAAATGATGTTTAATGATATATTTATTATATTAGTTTTCTTTGATTTTAAAATACATATTACATTTTTTATCTTAAATGTCATTGTTTTATCTAATTGTATTTAATTCAATATGCGAATCGTTGTATATAATGGTTTGTCATTTTCTTCTTATTGCTTTCTAACAAAGAACATATATACCAGTAATATGTTATTTCATTGAATTTATTTATGTATATAACATTGTATATAACTTATTTTAAAAAAAATTCTAAATTACGTATTTCATTTTTTTAACATTTTAAATTCAATTATTTCGTTTGTTTTATCATTGTATTGAATTGTTTAATTATAATGCATAGAATAGTTCATATTCTTTTCTTATTGTTTACTAAAAAAAAAGAAAATAAGTACGACATATGATTTCATCCAACGAAGGTCCACTAGTTTGTTAGCATATAATGCGAAATGCCATAGACGGGCTAACAGAAAGTAGCCTAGATGTTGCAGTCATTCTAAACCTTCAAACAACTGCTATTTAAAGACATGGAAGAGCGTCACATACAAACAGCATACAACAATACTCCTCGCCCTGTGAGAGCAACCACGACTACCAAAGATTAGTTGTGGACCTTCTCCGCCTCTTCTTCTTGCTGTTGATTACGCCGCATCACTTCCAGCAGACCTCAGTGCTGCCTGGCAAGTTGCGCTACTCCACTGAATCCACTGCGCAACTCTTAGAACAATTCGGGACACAACACACGATGAGTGTAACACAAGCTGGTGCGTGTCGTCATTTCAGGAACCTGATGTACGGCGTGGTCAAACTGATGCAAGTGGTCGGCCGGCTGAGCGACAAGTTCTACTACACCGACTGTCTTTTCTTCGGCGCCATCATCTCCGCCACCGACCCAGGCACGACATCACACCCCGCAACTTGAGCTTTGAGTTGATTGGAAAATCACGTCAGCCGACTAAAACACAAATGTTCATTTGACTCAACTGTATACTTTTTTTTTTTTTTCAATGTCTTGATAGTGACGGTGTTGGCCATCTTCAACGAGCTGCACGCGGACGGCGACTTGTACGCTCTGCTGTTCGGGGAGAGCGTCATGAACGACGCCGTGGCCATCGTGCTGTCCTCGTGAGTTGCTTCTTCGGCAGCGATTCTTACGTCAAGTACCACCTTTTATTAAAAAAAAAAAAAAAAACTTTTCAAGCACCACCATAATGATCAACATTAAAATACAGGAGCGTAGCGGTCTCAGTGTTCAGCAAAAACGAGACATTAGTTTTATTCTTAAAAAGTAGATTTGATATTATTGTAATTAAGCCACTGTAAAATTATGCAGAGTATGAATATTAACACTGTTTTGAAATGCAATAAATTAAAAAAAAAAGTATTTTCAATTAAAACTGTATTGCACTTAAAAATTCAATTTAAAAAAAAATAAAAATAAAATAAAAAATCGTCCTTGCAGTGAAACTTTTGAAACAAACAGCTAAAGATTAAATGCAAATGTATTGATTGTACTTAAAAAGTGAAATACAAATACAACTGTACTTTAACAAAAAAGCACTGTACTGGATTAAAAATGAAAACAGAGTAAACAGGTTGTATTCATAGCTACAAGCTGCATTCTAATTGGATTTCATTCAGTGATTATTTTACGTACCGCTAGAGGGAGCCCGCGTACCACTACTTAGAGAATTACAGTCTGTATGTTAATACCGACAAGTCACATTTTGCACATTTTTCAGTAGCACTTCTCACCAGTTGTGGGAAGGAACAAAAAGGATTGATGACTGCATTTAAATAATATAAAACAATTTTAAAAAAGTAATGAAACAACAAAAAAAAGCCATCCTAAAAAAGATCTTAAACCAATAAAAATAAATACAAAGAATAAAGATTCATGTAATTTGATTAACTTAAACATTTTAACAAAATAATCCTAAAAATAAAAAAATAAAACAGAAAAACTAAATTTAATTTCTAAATAGGAATAATGAAATTATGATTTAAAAACAAATCTTAAACAATAAAAATAAAACCCAAAAAAGTAATAAAAAATAATAATCTATCTTTAAATATATATACCTACAGATCAAATGTTTAAAAAAAAAAAAAAGTGATTTTAAGAACAATTAGAATTTTAAGCGACATGCAGTACTCTGGCTCCCTCCACTGGCGAGAGTGCATAACATCCCTTGTGTTGTCTTACGCTGCACTTTGAACCAAAGCAACACGACAGTACATTTTAGTTAAAAAAAATAAAAATAAATACATGCCAAATAACACGCACACAAATGACCATGTCTGTTTGTCTTTTTGCACTTTTAATTTTTGTTTATATTAATGTGCACATCAGCTCCATCTTGGCCTACCAGCCCCGAGGCGCCAACACACACACGTTCGACGCTTCGGCCTTCTTCAAGTCCGTCGGGGTTTTCCTGGGAATTTTCAGCGGTTCCTTCACGATGGGTGCCGCCACCGGGGTGGTCACCGCTCTCATATCCTGATCTTGAATACAAAAAAAACAACATCTCTTTTAACAGCAGTTTCTGAAAGTCTACACACCCCTATTCAAATGCCAGGTTTTTGTGATATCAAAATTTTCCACCATGAATGTGAATTAATTTTAAAATATTTTCATGAGTGGAAGTAAAAATAAACAGAAAGAACGTGGTTGCACAAGTGTACACACCCTCTTATAAGTGGGGCTGTGGCTGTGTTCAGAATCAACCAATGGGAGTGAGCGCTTTTGATTAACCCAAAATAAAGCTCGGATGTTCAAGTAGGCTTATCCTGGCATAATGTTTTTGCTTTCCAGCAGTTGTATAAAGATTTGCCTGTAGATGCCACAAGATGGTACCAAGATGGTTAAAAAAAACAAAAAACAACACATATTGGAAAGGTGTCATTTTGCAGTTGTTATAGTCTAAACGATTGCTAAATGTTGGCGGAAATGCGCCCTAACTGGAATCCTGGTTGGTACGTGACCAAGTTCACTAAGCTGCACTGCTTCCCCCTGCTGGAGACGGCCCTCTTCTTCCTCATGTCCTGGAGCACCTTCCTGCTGGCCGAGGCCTGCGGGTTCACGGGTGAGCTCGCCAGTTACGCTACAAACCACATGGAGTCACACCTTAAATTACAGGTCTCGGTGAGGCCTTTGTGGATCTGTTCAATATTGTTACATAATTACCCCAAAACACACAACCCCCAAGTCCTATTTGACTAGTAATCGGGTCATGAATCAATTAGCCACAAACTACATTGAGTCATACCTCCAATGAAGCGTATTGATGCGGGCTTTACAGATTTGTAAGAATGTTGTCAATATGCCCTCATATCCTGATGTAATTATTTGAAACATGCAGCCCCAGGTCATATTTGATTAGTGATAGGGTCACAAATCATTTTACCACAAACCTCATTGAGTCAAAGGTCTCGGAGGGCTTCCTAGAGCTGCAATGATTTTGTCATCATATGTCATAATGTTATTTAATAACCTTAAAAATACAGCCCCAGGCTAATTTGGACTCGTAACAGGCTCATAAATCATCTTGCCACAAACCACATTGAGTCGTATCTCAAATGAAAGCTCTGGAGCAGTGCTTCCTACATGTGCAATTGTTTTGTTAATACACCCAGACACGATGATGCCGTAGCCGAATAACCCGTGTTCCTGCAGGTGTGGTGTCTGTGCTTTTCTGTGGCATAACACAGGCTCACTATACCTACAACAACCTTTCTGTGGAGTCCACCAAGCGTACCAAGCAGGTAAGTTTCTTTTTTGTTTTGTTTTCGGTGGACGACCCATATCCATACACACGCCCCACACACACACACACACTTCAGTAGACAGTATCCCGGTGCCAGATGGCCTAACGATTTGCCTGTTGTGACCTTAATCGCCACCAATCGTCTGACAGGACTGACGCTGCGGCCGTTCAGCCTATTAAGTCATAGTCCGCAGATTACATACACAGCATGTTAATATGATTCTACAGAGAGGGGTACAATAGCAATGTAATACAATAATATCACAACATTAGGTACATCCGACGGTTGTATGTGCGGAAAAAAAAGAAGGTATGCGTGTACCTAAAGAAGTGGCCATATGGTGATTTTATATTCCCCGACCTTCCACAGCTCTTCGAGGTGCTTCACTTCCTGGCTGAGAACTTCATCTTCTCCTACATGGGCTTGGCTCTTTTCACCTTCCAGAATCACATCTTCAGCCCCATCTTCATCACGGGTGCTTTTGTATCCTTAAAAGCTACCGACGCAAATGATTTTATTTATTTGTCTTTCCATTTGTCAAAACAACAACAAAAGAAACCATTTCAAAAAACAAAAAAGTCTTCACCATTCCCAAGATGGCAATCTTCCTGGGACGAGCCTTTAACATCTACCCGCTCTCCTTCCTGCTCAACCTGGGCCGCAGACACAAGATCACAGGCAACTTCCAGCACATGATGATGTTTGCTGGTACGCTTTTCCATCTCCCAACTCTTGGAAAGATGCGCACCAAAAAATCAATGTGCCACAAATTTGCTACGAACCACATTGATTTCCGAGATTGGTAATCATTGTGTCCGTATGTCCTCATATGGTGACGTGATGACGGAAAACCACGTTTTTGGTGCCAATTGATGTACATCGTAAATGGCAGCTCGAATCTAATTTGGCAACATACCTGGTCACGCTACAGCTGATGTTCCCAGTTGTCTGACAGAAATCAATTTCTTTCATGGTGTGTGTGACCATCATTTGCAGGACTGCGCGGGGCGATGGCCTTTGCCTTGGCCATCCGCGACACGGCCACCTACGCCCGCCAGATGATCTTCACCACCACGCTGCTCATCGTCTTCTTCACCGTGTGGGTCTTCGGGGGCGGAACCACGCCCATGTTGTCCTGGCTGCAAATCAGGTGACGCGTCACTATACGTTTCTACAATCTTTACATTCACCTTCATGGAAAGAAAAAGCATCTATCCTGAATAGAATCATGCACGCCACACAATGTTACTAAAAGATGCACTTTTCTGCGGAGGAAATGTTGTAACCTAATAAGTGAAACTTATTACTTCTGTAACTTGTGATGCCTTCGTGTGCATTTACACTAAGGCGAGTGTTCATATTTGATTTGTCCAATGACGCGAGACTTATTGTTGCCAGCTTTCTGCCGATTGGTTGTCCAGAAAATGGGGCCAGATAGCCCAATCGCCGTCTGTATGCGTTTGCCGCCTCCCCTCCGAATTCCTGCATATTTAATCCCTGCACCTCATTCCGCACCACGACTAAACGAGTAGTTCTCCAAAAAATGTAATTAAAAAAAAAAAAAAAAAAAAAAAAAAAAATGTTACTTTATCACTCCAAGTTCCACCGTAATGGCCATCATTAAATTACAGTAACATAGTAGGCCAAAGTGTTCATAAAAAAAAAATAGAGAAATAGGTTTTATTCCTGAAAGTACATTTAATGTCATTGTATACCACTGTAATATAATGCACAGTTTCAATATTAACACAGCGTATGAAGAAAAAAAACACTTAAAAAGAATTAATTTAAATGCCTTTTACATAAACCAGTGTTAAATTTATTTATTTATTTTTTTTTAAAAGTTTAAGTGCATACATTTGCATTTAAACTAAGTTAAATACAACTGAACTGTATTTAGGCAGTGATTCTAATGCGTACCACTAGAGGGAGCCCACGTACACACTTTTCAAATCGCTGCGCTAGCTGACAAACTCTTGCTTCTCGCCTCTTATTATAACTATTGCTACACGCACACACACACCCAAGGGAGGGAGGGCTTCTAAAGCAGATTAGTTGTGTTGTGTGTGTGCAAAAAAGAGGCTGTGTTTAATATGAGTAATGCAGGCTGGGTGCGAGGAGGAACCATTGTGTTGCCGTGCAGCTCTGCCAAAATCTCCCCCTCTTGAACATATCGCCACGGCAACGGGGACAAGCTGCCATAAGCTCTCCGCCGGTCGTGTATTGCCTTTTATGTGCTGTTACGCAAAAGGCTGCCGCGTAACTAATACAAATAAATGCACAGCATTTCTTTTTTTTTAAAATTTATTGCTTGATATTATTTTTTATCCACCAACTTCTATCGGGTAGTTTAAGTTAACCACGCTCATAACACTCGCAACAGTTGTATCGCAAACCATCGTTCCGCATTTAAATGAATGAAGATGCTTCCAGCCTTCCCCCAAATAGCAACAAGCTGTTTTTGAAATGTGTCTATAATATTATGGATATTGCTATCTTTGCAGACATTTTGCTTAAAACATAAGACATTGTAGGCATTAAAAGTTGCTCCGGGTGGTTTGTACCGGTCTCCTTTAACCCGTGCCGGAAGAAAGTGCTTTGATCTGGTTTTCTCAACGTGGAAATTGCATGCGCATTCTGCCTATTGGTAGTTCTTTGCAGAGGATAAAGAATATATGCCTGTGAGTATTGTTGGTTGGTCTGTTTGTGTTCAAATATCCGTTGTTTAAAGGCTAACAGCACCGCCGCATAGAATCAGAATCATCTTCATTTTGCCAAGTATGTCCAAAAAAAAAATATTTTTTTTTTGACAATTGTGCAAAAAGATGCAGAGTCCTCTAGCACTTAGAGCAGTTCGAAT
Source organism: Phyllopteryx taeniolatus (assembly GCF_024500385.1). Taxonomy (NCBI): domain Eukaryota; kingdom Metazoa; phylum Chordata; class Actinopteri; order Syngnathiformes; family Syngnathidae; genus Phyllopteryx; species Phyllopteryx taeniolatus. Next base: position 6,451,023 of record NC_084508.1, read on the forward strand.
GACTAATATAGCAATAGTCCGGTGCAATGACCATTGTGCAAAGGGTGCCGAGACTTCAAGGAATGTATGCAGTTTAAAGTGACTAGCAGCGCGATAATCTGGGACAATGTCGATTGTGCAAATGTTGCAGATACTCCTCAGTCAGTGTGCAAGTGGGGCAGATGTTACTCTGGCATGAGTGGCCAGTATTGGTCACTGATTCGACGGGACCGATTCAACGACCGCTGTGTAGAACTGCCTCAGCGGCTCCCGTGGCAGGCCGTGCTTCCTCAGAAGCCGCAGGAAGTACATCCTCTGATGGGCCTTTTTGAGGACGGAGTTGATGTTGATCGCCCACTTCAGGTCCTGAGAGACTGTAATTCCCAGGAACTCGAAGGTCTCGACGGTTGACATAACGCAGCTGGACAGCGTGAAGGGCAGCTGTGGCAAAGGATGGCTCCTGAAGTCCACGATCATCTCTACAGTCTCGACCGTGTTCAGTTCCAGGTTGTGTCGGCCGCGCCGCAGCTCCGGCCGCTCCGCTTCCTGTCGATATGCAGACTCTTCACCGTCTTTGATTAGGCCGACAACTGTGGTGTCATCTGCAAATTTCAGGAGTTTGACAGCCGGGTGTGTTGAGGTGCAGTCGTTTGTGTAGAGAGAGGGCCTTGGGGCGCCCCAGTGCTGATGCTGCGTGTGGATGAGGTGGCCTCCCCCAGCCTGACCTGCTGTGTCCTGCCTGTCAGAAAGCTGTAAATCCACTGGCAGATGTCAGGCGAAATGCTGAGTTGGAGAAGCTTGGAGGAAAGGAGTTCAGGGATGATGGTGTTGAACGCTGAGCTGAAGTCCACGAACAGGATCCTCGCATAGGTCCCTGCACTGTCGAGGTGTTCTAGGATGAAGTGCAGTCCCAGGTTGACTTCATCCGCAGACCTGTTCGCTCAGTAGGCAAACTGCAGGGGACCTGTGACGCTCTTGAGGTGGAGAGACCTTCAAAGGATTTCATGACCACAGATGTCAAGGCGACAGGCCTGTAGTCCTTTAGACCCGAGATTGTAGGATTCTTGGGGACTGGAATGATGGTGGAGCGTTTGAAACACGATGGTACTTCGCACAGTTCCAGAGATCTATTGAGGATCTGAGTGAAGACTGGAGCGAGCTGGTCCGCGCAGACTTTCAGGCAAGATGGGGACACATGGTGTGGGCCTGCAGCTTTGTTAATCTTTTGTTGTTTGAAGATGCGTCTCACATGCTGTTCGCGGATGGTTAACGCAGAAGTCAGAGGTGTGATTATGGTCGGTGGTGCGGCTGGGTGGGTGTGGGGTGTGAAAATGTGCTTTTCAAATCTGCAGTAGAAGGTATTCAAGTCGTTTGCTATTGTTCTCAGCTTGGGGTGATCGTCGCTTGTAATTGGTCGGCGATTGGAATGCCTGACTGACTGATTTAGAGTCGTTAGCGCTAAACTGTTTTTCAAACTTTGCTGCATAGTTTCTTTTTGCAATGTTGATTTTTTTAGTCAGCTGGTTTCTAGTGCGATTATACAAGGCCCTGTCCGCGCTTCGATATGCGTCCTCCTTAGCTTGGCAAAGTTGCTTAAGTTTGGCAGTGAACCACGGCTTCTTGTTGTTGTTGTTGAATGTGCGAAATGACTTTGTTGGTACACAAACCTCTTCACAGAAACGAATATAGGATGTGACCGAGTCCGGATATTCATCCAGGCTGCCCGCTGAATTTTCAAAGACACTCCAGTCTGTGCAGTCTAAACCGCTTTGAAGTTCTAGCTTCGCTTCATTGGTCCACTTTTTCACTGTTTTCACTGTAGGCTTCGCGCATTTAAGTTCTTGCCTGTATGTTGGTATTAAGTGAATTAAGCAGTGATCAGAAGAGCCGAACGTCCGAAGTCTTTCCTGGTCTTTATTAGAAGATGAAGCTCGCCCATTTTGTTGGGTAGGGACCATAGATGCTAATTGTTAGCTCCTATGCCTATGGAGTTTCCTATTGTATGTTAGCATTCAGGTAGCAGAGGCTACGTGGTTGCTTTAAATACGTAGCGTGTAATTGTCTTTGTTTTATGTTTAGTATTACGTTAAACTTCAGACGGGAGTGGCAACGAACTGTTCGAAGCCTGTTTTTTTTGTTGTTGTTGTAGAATTGATCACTATCTGCCAAAACTGCCGCTTGTTTTGACGTGTCGTACAACGCTCGTACAATGTCTTACGTTTGCTCTCGCAAGTCAAAGGGAAAATATCCGCAGATGGACGACTTGTATCTTGAAAAACTCGTAATAGTGTGACTCGTATCTCAAAGCACCGCACGACATCCAAATGGTCAACAATGAAGGAAACGCATTATAAGAGACTTATCAGGGTACTTTGTATATGTGCAAATGTTTGAGCACTCGCTCTGACCTGAAGAGTTTTAATATCCTGCTTTGTTTCCATGACGACCGACAGATTCTGATCAGGGCACCAAATGAACTTTATAGTACCATTGACCCCAAGTTCTTCCACAGAGCTGGAACGGCGGACCGCTGTAGACACGGGAAGAGGAAATACTTCAGGTGTCGTATCATCAAAATAAAGTACAGAAAGTGGTGGTGGGGTGACAAGATTGGTGACCTTTTGCTGGTGCAGGCGTGCGCTTCGGAAGGGTGCAAGTGTCTCAAGGTGTCTTCTGCTTCTGTGCTCTCGGTTCTTCGAAGTGTGCGGCTGGTGTGGATTGCAGTGGCGGGCCGCGCATTTGCCAGCTGGGCCTCGAGAGCGGGGACGTATTACTCGACTTAATCCACCCCGTAATCGCGTGGCAATGATAGAAAACATCAATATTCTGTAAACATGCAATATGGCAGCACACAACTGTGCCATGTACACCCCCAATTCCAATGAAGTTGGGACGTTGTGTTAAACATAAATAAAAACAGAATACAATCATTTGCAAATCATGTTCAACCTATATTTCATTGAATACACTACAAAGACAAGATATTTTAATGTTCAAACTGATAAACTTGATTGCTTTTAGCAAATAATCATTAACTTAGAATTTTATGGCTGCACATTCCATTCCAAAAAAAAAAAGCTGGGACAGGGTCATGTTTAGCCCTGTGTTGCATTAGCTTTCAATAAACTGAGGACACTAATTGTTGAATCTTTGTCGGTGGAATTCTTTCCCATTCTTGCTCGATGTACAGCCTCAGCTGTTCAGCATTTCGGGGTCTCCGTTGTCGTATTTTACGCTTCATAATGCGCCACACAGTTTCAATGGGAGACAGGTCTGGACTGCAGGCAGGCCAGTCTAGTACCCGCACTCTTTTACTACGAAGCCACGCTGTTGTAACACGTGCAGAATGTGGTTTAGCATTGTCTTGCTGAAATAAGCAGGGGCGTCCATGAAAATTACGTTGCTTGGATGGCAGCATATGTTTCTCCAAAACCTGTTTGCACCTTTCAGCATGAATGGTGCCTTCACAGATACGTGTAAGTTAGCCATGCCATTGGCACTAACACGGCCCCGTACCATCACAGATGCGTCCATAACAGTATAGTTAGCATAGTTAGTAAATAATTTGCTTTTGAAGAAATGATTGGTCTTATTATTAATGTTACAAAATGAATATTCTAACATTAGATGTGTATTAATGCCTTTGTTTTAATTACCTATTAGGAGTCGTCGTAGTGTGCTATAGCGCATAATGTAATATTTGCGCAGCTAATTCTTGATGTGATTCTACGTTTGTAGTACTTCTGTTTCTTCACCACTCCAAGCACAATAAGGAAGACGTAGTTTCGACACGCCTTTTTGGGCCGCAGACAAAATAGGATGTGATGAGGAATCGCGGACGCTCACGCTGGTGGCTGGCGGTGTTTTCGAGAAGTGCAACACCCTCTTACATAAGCGCATGCGCGTGTGTCTTTGTGTATGTGCGTGCATGTCTTAGCCCCCCCCCCCACCCCTCAGGGGCCCGTGCAGTTGTCTTCACCCCATGACAGGCCTGTTTTGTTTTTGTTTTTTGTCACGGGGAGGTCCTGACGTCCCTCCTCCCCCACGATTGAGAAAATTCATCCCCCGAAGCCAGTGCCACTTGGCAATGAGGAATTTGGTATGCATGTCTATCACGAGCAGACCCACGAAAAAGTCTCAAGAAACCATCCCTCGAAAGACACACAAAGTCGACCGTTGTGGTTTGAAGCAGCTAAAAAAAATTCAAAAACTCGTAGCTCAACTTCATGTTAGAGCTTGACTGAACGTCCGCACCATGTTTAAAACAAAAAAATGTATGTATGTGCCCCTGAAGCCAGTTTTCAAGTCATTTTGGTAGGCATGTCTATCATGAGTAGACACACAAAAAAAGTCTCTCCCCGAAAATTCTGCCGTATTGGTTGAAGTTTGTGGTCATCCAAAAAAAGGCTGTTTCAAACCAAAATGTCTGACTTCCTTTAGAATTTCAGACACGGGTCCTTGAGACTTTCTTTTTTCATGTGTTCTGTCAGTGCTGGACATGCCCGCTATATTTCATGTTGATTGGTAAAACTGATGTCAAGACTGATTGATTTTCTGGGAGAATTTATGGACGTCTTTTCTTTCGAGAGGCTGCGGAGGAAAAATCCAACAAAGAACTCCCTCATCCTAAAGTGATACATTTTTGGGGTGCGGTTGTCATGGAAATGCAAACCTCTAAGAGCGACCGCATGAATTTCCTCCTGTTCAGAGAAGACCACACTCGTCTGCCTCGGCTGGCGTCCAAAGAGAAGATTATAGTCGACTGTTCCCTAGTTTATGTAAATTCAAAGTGCCCCTTTTGAAAATCCACTTTTAATCCCCCCGTGTTGGTAAGAGACACCAGAGGCTGGAATTATTTATACCCGTGCGTGTTTGACATATGGAGATGATGTTTGTTTTTTTTAATATACAGTACTTGATGCAAGTGTGGTAACGGAGCTTCAAAATGTTTCCACGGGTTAAAATAAGACAAAACCTCGCCCCAAATATGCAAAGGTTAAATAAGACCACCGTAAATGTCCCGAATGTGTTTATTGTTAAAAAAAAAAAAAATAATAGAAAAAATTGTACAGGTTAAAATGAAATTACCATAAAGCTCTCAAAAATCCCACAGCTTCTGTAAAACAGAACAAAACAAAAGTTGCACTTGTTAAAATTAGAAAATTACCGCTAATAGTTTTTCAGATTAAAATAAATCCCTCCAAAATTGTGACGGTTATCTTAAGACAACTGTAAATCCTCCCGAAGTTGCGCAGGTTTAGAAAATACTTTGCACAAAAAATTGCAGAGATGAAGATGAGCGCAAATGCAGCAAAAAATAATACTACTGCAATTTAAACAACAATTGCGCAGGTTAAAACAGGACTACCGCGTCCTAAAGGTCACCTAGAGTAGGTTAAAGGAAGACTCCCTGAGAGGTGCACAGATTACTAGAAAATGACTGTAAATCTCCTAAAAGGTTAAATCAGTACTACCGCAACAACATTCAACAAAACATTTGTTTGGTGTTTGTTTTAATGGAGGCTGGAATGGCTTCATGACATTTCAATTCATTTCATGAGGCCCTTAGGAGTGTTGCACGAAAACTCTGCAATAGCTCGTTTTGGGTTTGTCGGCCACAAGGTCTGTGTCGATGAAAACAGGATGTTGTTGAAAGGGGCCGCATCCAGGGCGCACATACAAAGTCAATGAGACATTCTGATGTTGTCTTTGGGCGTTGCAGGGTGGGAGTGGACCCGGATCACGACCCGCAGCCTTCTGCAGCCACCTTCCAGGTCCTACAAGGGGTGAGGACGAACGATATTGCTCGAAAGTTAGAACTCTTACATGGCCACCATATTTCCATCCATCCATCCATCCATCCATTTTCTGTCGCGCTTCTCCTCATGCGGGTCGCGGGCGTGCTGGAGCCCATCCCAGCTGTCGTCGGGCAGGAGGCGGGGTACGCCCTGAACCGGTTGCCGGCCAATCGCAAATAAAATGTAAATAAATTACATTAAAGGGAATTTATTATTTTCATTTTTGTTTACAATTTACATTTTATTTTAAATGTAAGTTTGATTTATTTTAATCTTTTTTTTTTTATTTAGATAAAAGATAACTAGTATACCATTACTTTAAATGCAATTGAATAATACCTAAATAAACAAATCAAAATAGTACCTTGAATTGGTCCATTTAATTTTATTTACTTATTTACATTTTCCTCTGTTTAAGGTTGAATACAAATGAAAATTAATTACATCAAAGGGATTTGACTAGTTTATTGTATTTTGTTTTACAATGTAATTTAATAGTTGAATCTTTTGGTTTTATTTCATTTAGATGAATTATACATTAAAAAAAAGAATATAATTACTTTAAATATATATGAATAATACCGCTATGTTCATTTTTGACACAATTTTGATTAATTTTTTAATTAGATTTATTAATTAAATAAGAATAATATTACCTTGACATTTTTTTTTCTTTTTTTTTTAAACGGTTCCTTCACTTTAATTGTAATTCTTGAATTAATCACACAAATGTATTAAAATGAGATGGCCAATTGCGGTCCAATCACATGATGGAGAAAGGCGGGGCTTACGTCGAGACTCTGGGCTCCTCTGTTTTGTCTGTTATGTAATGTCAAAATGTTACTTCTGCTTCTGCAATCGGAAGGCAGGAAAAAGACTTGAAAGGCGTTCGGCCTGTTGGATAAAGAAATGGAGGTCACTGCCTTAAAGAGATGCGACACCTTGAATTAGAAATGCGCAAAACAAGCATCCAATCACTCAATAATGGCTTTCCCATTACCCACAATGCAATGCATATTTCTTTGTATTTGAATTGTGCAGGATGTCCCCCAGGCTGAAGGGCAGAGCAAAACCAAACAAGAGAGCGCCTGGCTCTTCAGGGTGTGGTACACCTTCGATCACAAGTATCCCTTTTTTGGTTTTGCTTGGCGAAAAATTAGGAAGAATATTCACGCATTGATCATGGACGGATCCGTGGATACCCGTTATACCCCGATATATGTCAGGCTGGTGAAGTAGTATCAGTGTCGGTAGTATCGACGTATGAGTTTCGAGTACCGTATAGATATAATTGTTCGTGATTTGACAGATGTGAATTTTAATAACTAAAATAAGAAAAATGGATGGATGAAAACTGAGACATGTTCCCTTTTTGACAGTTGTGCAGTATGAAAATAAACATGTTCCCTTTGAATCATTTGATCCAATTTTATAAGTAAATTAAATGTAAATCTACAACGATACCAAGACACGTTCCCTTGTGACAGACTCTTTTCTTGAAAACACGCACGTTCCATTTCATTTTATAAAATGCACTTTCTATTATTTAATTTACATTTCAATTGATTCAAATACTGTAAATACATGTCCATTACTTAGAATTTTTAAATTGAAATAAATAAGAATACGTAGACACATTCCTTTCTTGACAGCCTTTAATTTAAATTAAAGGTAATTTAAATGTAATGATACATTTAAATTACCTTTTGAATATACTGTACATAGCAGGTATAATAAAAAAAAAATCAGAAGACATTATTTAATATTTTAGACTGTCAAATAGTATATTGAATAAAAAAAAATAATAATAAAAAATCTCAAAATAAGTAAGATTGTTAGAACAACGAAATTGTCATAATGTTTTGCATGGCAACACGGGGCAGAGGGCTACGCTGCCCCGCACGGAGCCGAAAAAAAGACAAACTTGGTAGGAACAAATGTCCCGCAAATGTTGTTTTTTTTTTGTACGAGTCCTCGTCCTCGTCCTTAACAGCCGCTCAGCTACCTGAAGCCCATTCTGACGCACAGCGGCCCCCCGCTCGCCTCCACGCTGCCCGGCCGCTGCGGACCCATGGCCAGCTGTCTGACCAGCCCACGCACCTACGAGGTCAGTCAACAGCTACTTTCGAACACGCTCCACCAATCAGTAAAAATGACATCACAAAAATACAAATCCATTCATTAAAGAGTGAGACAACAAATAATCCCCCTGATTCATAATAAGGACGACGACATCAAATCTAGGGGTCACTTGTTGCTAGGCGGAAGTCGTAGGGCACGATCAAGTGTGCCCAACAAATTGGCATTTGTTATTCACAGTCACTTTATATTGTTTCCTTGGCAACTGGGGGCTGAGGACTCTGCTGCAGGAAATGAGACGCATTCAATAGTAACCCGTGACCATTTGCTTCATTCAGTCTTCTGTTAGCTTATTAGCATCGCGGCTAAATTAGCATGCTAACATCACACGACTGGAATTTGTGTACAAGATCATCTTGTTTATCATCACCAGACGTCACCACGACTTTGCAATGCCACCAAACAGTGTTTTTTTTTTTTTACATGCTCGCATAAAAAGGCGCTTGAGTGCGTCACAATGCAGCAACGTAGCAACAAAAGCACATTTGAGGCTAAATGCCATTTTCTTGGCGCCTCAGGAAGTCTCCCCTGGGGAATACTGAAGCTTTTTCACTCGGGAGAATCGGAACGTTGTGCGAATGTTCCCTCCTGCTGCCAGCAAACGCGTACAAAGGAGAAAATGGATGGTCAAGAAGCCTTTTTTTGGGTTTTTTTTTTCGTATTGCGTGGGCACAAAAGGCCTTTTTTGATTTTTTCTGCATCTCTGCACTACCTCAATGATGATCAGTATTCTAAGACACTACGCTTTGTGTTACGAAAATAGTTCTCCTCACAGAGTCCCGCAACTTTGTGCTTCTACTTCTGTGAAACTGTGTTTTTTTCCCACAGTGGTCAAATTGCATGAATTTATACCCAGCAGTCTTATTTCCTTCATGTTTCCTGTGGTAAAAGTCCATTTGCGTGGTATTAAAAAGGTATATATGTTGCTGTTGCCCCACCCAGTGTGCCGCCGACATAAATGTGGCAGCCCCCGCCTGTTTTCCAGCGCCCCGCGGCCCGCTATTGATCGTCAGCCGTCAATGAGAGCGTGACGGCACACGCCGCGGTCGGAGGCGGGAAGTGCCCGAATGAAAGTCGCCGGCCTTCGCGTGGCCTTCGGATGAACTTTCGCACCAAACTTTAGAACCAAAGTGTCGCTCAGTCGGGCCGAGACCTCTGCCAAGTCTGTGTGTTTGTCCAGCTGTTTGTTAGTTAGCAGGATTCTTCCTGATTAAAAGGAGGATTTTTTTTTTTTTTTTTTTTGAGGATGCTTCCATCAGTATATTATATATATATCATTGCATATGTTGTGATATTCGCTTTTCTACAAAGAACACAAAATAATGATGTTGCACTTTCCTAAAAAGAAGGCAAACTATTGGTCTTGGTGTTTTTTCCCTAAAAAAAGAATCATCATTGGTGTTGCACTTTCCTTAAAAGAAGACAAACTCATTGGTGTTGTTCATTCCCCTAAAAAGAAAAAGCATCGGTGTTGCACTTTCCTAAAAAGACACTCTTATGATTTTGTGCTTTCCTAAAAAGAAGACAAACTTCAATTTGCTAAAAGAAGAGATATTGGTGTTGTTTTTTTTTTTACTAAAAAAAGAAGAAAATTCCTACTACCGGTATTGAATTTTCCGAAAAAGGAAAAATAATCATTGGTGTTCCACTTTCCTAGAAAGAAGACAAAAGTATCAATGTTGCACAAACCTAAAAGAAGAAGAGAAACTTTTGATTTTGCACAATGTACAACACAATGTATCGATGTTACACTTTCTTAAAAAAAAAAAGAAAAAAAGAGGTCAAATCATTGGTGTTGCACTTTGCTAAAAGGAAGTGGCCCAATCTGTGTTTCCTTTTCCTTCAAGCAAATAATTGGCTTGGGTGTTTTTGCTGTTAAACGTTCACGTTGCACTCTGGATCTCCTTTTCCAGTACCAGGAGGAACTGAGGGACGCAGACCGCGACGACAGCGACCTGTCCTTCACCTTCGGCGACGTTGCCATCGCTACCAACGGGCTGTCCGGCGGCAACGCCAAAGGCTGCGTCGGCGGCGGCGTGTCCGAGGAGGCTCTGGAGCGCGAGCCGGACTCCCGAGAGCGGGAGTTGCTGAGCCGAGGCACGCGCTTGGTGTTCCCCAGTGAGGATCACATTTGAGACACGCTTGCAACTTCCTGGATCCCTTTTTGTTTTGCTCCAATCAGGCTTCATCAAGCATTATTAACATTTATTACCTCTGCCAAAGGACGAGTGTTTCCATTATCAGTGTTGGGGGTGGTCGACCCCCTGGATATGTTTTTTGTCCAACGAGGCCAAATATGACTTGACGCAGGCTCATAATTGAACAACTTCAACGATGATCATTATTAACATTTATTACTTCCTTGGTGGAGGTAATAAATGTCAATATCTTTTCATGATGAGGGTTGGGTGTGGCTTTTTTGCAACTTCCTGGGAACTTTTTTTTTTGTTCAACAGGGCCAAATTTAGTACGACAGTAGAATAATGCAGCAAATGTAACGCCATTTCCTTTTATTACCTCCAACAAAAACGAGTCTTTTCATCATTACCGTTAGGGTTGTCCGTTTTTTTTTGTTTGTTTACAATTTCCTGGATACAATTATTATTATTATTTTTTTTTTTGTCCAATGGGGCCAAATTTGACACGATTTAAGCCAATGATTCAGCATCATGTAACATTATTACTATTTACATTTATTACCTCCGCCAAGGAGCTTGTGTGTTTTTGTTTGTCTGCTTGCATTTTTGGGTCGCTCAAGTGGCCAAGGATGACTTGACATAGGTCCTTCATTTAGCAATTTAAAATGATCATTTATTACCACGGCCCAGGAGCTAGTATTTCTGGGTATTTGTTTATTTTTGTCTAATGAGGCCAAATATAACTTGACATGGGTCTGTAATTGAGCAACTTCAAAGGTTATTATAATTAACATTTATTACATCCGCATTGAGTTATAGTTTTTTTTTGTTGTTGTTTTTTTTAACCCATCTTCCTGATTACTTCATGTTAATCGAACGGGGCCAAATATGACTTAAGTTTGTAATTTAGCAACGTCAACAATTATTGATTGATTTAAAAAAAAAAAAAAAATATATTATTATTATTTTGTTTTTTTGGGGTCGTTTGCAATTTCCTGCAAATTGTTTTTGTCCAATGTGGCCAAATGTGACTTCACTTGAGCCAATAGTTGCGCAAATGAAAGATTATTGGCATTTATTACTGCCATCAAGGAGCTTACGTTTTCCATCATCAGTGTTGGGTTCATCTGTTTATTTTTGTGTGTTTTGTTTGCATCTTCTTGGATACTTTCCTGTTGTCTGACACGGCCAAATATGACGACATATGTCTGTAATTTATATGTAATGCTTTCATTCATTTGATCATGTTTTTATTTATTTAATTTGATCGGAATGAACTGTGCCGAAGTGGAAACTTTAAGGGCAAATGCAATCCATTCTGGGCCGATTTGATTCATTTTCAGTGGAAGTAGAACTAGTCTGTGAACATTCGTAACTGTTAAGACAATTGTAAACGGAGAGGTTTACCGCTGTGTAATTAAACTAAAACACAGTAAAACGACTGCTTTGGAATAGACACAATGGAGCGGAGCGATACTGCCACCTAAAGGCCCGTTATAGGTATTGCTGTTGGTGTAGCATTTCAACCCTTCTGCGGTCGCGACGCAAGGGGGGGGGGGGAAGCTAAACACACTTGGATAATGTGTAACACTGGCGGGGTGCCGGACTTTAAAGGTTTGACTGTGTACAAAAATCATCCTCATCTGGAGCAATTCGCAATCAACATGACGATAACATAAAACATTTCAATCGAGATATTCATTTGCGCAGATCGCTACAGATTTTGTTTTGCTGGTTGAGGTTTTGCTCTGACCAACCAATCAGAGGAGGAAAACAGGCTAACGTAATGTTGGGCCAGCTAGCCATCTGATTGGTTAAAGCACTTTTTTCAGACCAAGTACCACCTAAATAAGAAATACTCAAGAGAGTGCCACAATCATGACCAAAATGAAAATACAGTAGCATCGAAGGCCTAAGTGTTCATCAAAAAACCAGACGGCGGTTTTATTCATAAAAAGTGTATTTCATATATTTGTAAGCCACTGTAACTTTACACATGATTTGAACATCAACGTTGCGCTTATACTTTACGAGGATGAAAATGGACAAAAAAAAAAAAATCCTGAAATTATGATTCAATGAAAACATATTGCACATAAATGTTAACGTAAAGATTGTTCCTACATACATTTTTCTAAACAATTCCAACAGATCAGATTCGATTGTGTTGAACTTAAAAGTTAAAGACAACTGAACTGTATTGAGGCGGAGATTCTTTTGCGTATGTCATGGCTGATACAGTTTAAGTTCCACTACTGCTTCTGAAGGCAGATTCGATTGGCGTGGCAACACAGAGGGGCTGAAATCTGATTGGACAAAAAAATGACAAAATCTGAATATTCACAAATAAGTACTGGAAGCAGTGCAGCCAAGAATGCGCTACCAAATAAAGAGAAGAAATAGACTGTTGGAAATAAATTCATGCAATTTCATGGAACAAATATTAGAATTTAGGTTGTAAATGCGCAATAGCGCTTCTGATAGCGTTTAGCGTGATTCTACCGAAAGCTGTTGTGTTTTGTTGCCTGGCTGGGGGTTTGTTTTGCATGCGCACAGCACAAGAGAAGGGAGGAGGGGGGGGGGGGGGGGGGGGGGCGGCCCTCCCAGACGCCTCCGCAGGCGCACCAGCAGCTGCAGCGGGGGTCCAGAGAACCAGAGTAAATATGGAAAAGCACCACAATCGTCCGCTTTGTTACGTCCCATGACCGGTTTAACAATAGCAGCTGTGTGGCGCCGCTTTTTGAGCCTTGGTTGAGGTCGCACGTCTACAAAAGCCTACGGACGGGGATATTTGTCACATTCCCCCCCCCCCCCCCCCCAGTGTAATACATCCAAATATTTGCATTCAATCACATTTGCGGGGCAAGAAAATAAATGGTGTCGATATGTGAGAGAGCTCCGGCCAATCGGAAGCCAGAAGAAAGTCATTTCCGGAAAGGACGTCAAAACCACAATAGGAAAGAGAGAGAGAAAAAAAATAAAAAAAGTTCTCTTATTGTATTACAAAAGAGCATTTTATTTGCACTGCGCTTTTAATTGTTGGCCACACTAAAAACATTTGATGGCAATAGAAAAAAAGTACTTTCAAATAATTTGAATGTTCAGCTTGTTGTTGTTCACAAGCCTTATTATTACAGAGGAACTATTTATCCCCCCCCCGAATTTGAAGTATTTGGCTTACAAAGGGCAACAGGCAGCAGCAGACTTGTGGAAAAATCCCTTTTCCAAAACAATCCTTTTCTGACGTAAAAGGCCAAATGTGGACAATGGCCTCAAGGTTGAATTAGTCATCTCCTCCCATAAATAATCCCCATTAATACATGCTCGACAAAATTGACTTGATCACCCCGAGAGGAAATAGTGCTGTGCACCAACATGACGAAGATGCCCGTTACGTAATGTGATGTCATTTGTGGCGGTGGGCAGGGGGGGGGGAGCGCTTGATGCCACGCAAGGCCGTCACGCTCGCTCCACACGCGCGTCGTGCAAATAATTGTCCCGACCGGCGGCAAAGTGACCGCTGCGCAGCAGATGATTCACTGTAACGGTCTTTTGAGGACAAAGGCCACATTCAAGGGGGGGGGGGGGGAATTGAAATAAGCGTATACGTTTTGACACTCCTTTTAACCGCAAAGTGTTTTGATTGCATTTGCTTTATTAGTTTGCGGCGTAACCATCATAAAAACCACAAAGCTGTCGAAAGGGTGGAAAAACAATCCATTTTTGGTTGACTCTGAAAATATTTGGGTGTGATATTAAAAGACGAGACGAAGAAAACACCCTTTTTATCTGCAAAAGTATTGGGACACGTGACTGACCGGGTCGACCTATGATCATAAATGTGGAATGTCGATGCGCATTTTCAGATGTGCGTTTTTCCAGTGAAAACGACATGAAAACCAAAAACTTTGGAAACCGAGCACTTTTGCTAAAGATGGAAAACATACATGCAAATTTTGTTTTGGGCTCGAAACGGTGATTAGGGAGAAGGGAATGAGTGAATCATTCTGAACACAGCTTCTGTGTGACCACCACATAGCAGTGGATATAAAAAGTCTACACACCCCTGTTCAAATGCTAATTATTTTGTGATAGGTATATATATATATATATATAAAAGAAATGACCAAGATAAAACATTTCAAAACTTTTTTGTTTTGTTTTGTTCATATCACAAAAACTTGGCATTTGAACAGGGGTGTGTAGACTTTTTATATCTACTCTACTGTATGTAGTCCACTATATGAAAATTCCTATACAGTATAGTGATTAAGGCCAAATATTCCTTATCTGCAAAATGCAACATAATGACATTATCGTCTCGATTCCAATGGTAGAAGAGCAAATAGCAATCATACAACATTGGCTTTGTTTTCACTCGCTCTTTATTGAGGTCAATTTAAATAGTGAAAAAGTTATTCACGTCGTTTAAGTATGACAAAAAAAAAAAAATACAAAATCAAACTTCTGAAATTGATCATCAAAACACCCATAATCTGGATGCGGGTCGAAGCACTTTGACGATGTTTAGATCACCCAAAAACTCATATAAAAGTGTTTTTTTGTTGTTGTAAATAATCAGTACTAGGATTGCAAAGGGGTGGAAAATGTTCGGTCAGTATCCAGAAAGGTTCTGGTAAATTTCCATGGGAAGTCAAATCATCCAAATTATAAACTCTCCAAGGGAATTGATTAGGAATTCATTGGGAATTGAGGGTAATTGAATGGAACTTTGTGATATCCGGCATCACGTTCGTTCTAAATAGCAGCGGTAGGCTATATTAAATCAGCTAACGTTTGTATCGTACCATATTCACATTTCCCTTCATGAAGGGTGAAATCATCTGAAATTTTGGACATTCTCCATGCACGCCTTCCTCCTGGCTCGCACTGATTGCGCCGTGTGGAAGAATAATCACCACAAAATCCGGCCATAAAGCCAATAATCCGCGATATTATTATTAAAAAAGCAAAGCAAAAAGGGAACGACTGCGTTTTTTTAATTCCTTATTAAGAGCCAATCTTGCAATGAGATCAATTCTTGGTTGAATCGCATTCATTCCTATGAAATCCCTTCAATTCACATGGTTCTAACTTTTTTTTTTATTTTGCAACCCTAATCGGTACCATGTGTAAAAAAAAAAAAAAAAAAAAAAAAAAAAAAAGTCTCTCCATAAAATGTCATTGGGAGGATAGAGTGGGGAAAAAAAAAAAAAAAAAAAGTCCCGCCCATGTGAGTGTTTTGTCAGTGTGGTGCTGCTGCAGCTGTCCAGATTCCTCAGGGGCGAGAGGGCCCGGAATGAGGAGGGGGGAGGGAGCCCACTTCCTCACCCAGGCCTCCCAAAGCACACGCACACACACACACACGTACAGCAGTGGCCTTGAACTTTTCAGTTAGCGGCCGTTAGCCGATCCACTTAGCCCAGTCACGCCAAGGTGAGGCTCCGACCTGTCGGTGCCAACTTTTTTTTTTTTTTTTTTTTTTTATGGGGATTTAAAGTCAAGAGTATGGGGCGGGGGGATTAGTGCGACTAAAAATGGGCACTGACGTGTCGAGCAGCCTCCTGGCCGCCGCTCGACAGGTAAGACTGCTAAGAGGCTCCCCGCTCTTTCTTACCCACTTTTTTTTTTATGCCCTCTCCTTACTCCCGCTCTTCGGACACGGACGTTCCCAGTCGGCCACGTTCCAGCTGTTGTTCCGTCTTTTGCCCTCAGCCTTGGCTTGCAGGCCCCTTGAAGACAGACACAAGAGAGTAGCGAGCATCAGAATCAGAATCAGAATCAGAATCAGAATCCTCTTTATTTGCCAAGTATGTCCAAAAACACACACAAGGAATTTGTCTCCGGTAATTGGAGCCGCTCTAATACGACAACAGACAATCAATTGATTGTTGAATGTCTGATGAAAAATGACAAAGGAAGCTTCAAGTATGAACATAGGGGCTAGGCAATATGGACTTAAAAAAAAAAAAAAAAAAAAAGAACACAAACTCTGATTTCCATACTATTAGGGCTGGCACTATCAAATATTTTTAGAATTCTATCGATTATTCAAATCATTATTTTCCATTCAAATGTATTGCAAAATATTTATTTCCCAATTGCTGTTTCTGAACCAATTATTGTTGTTTATTTGGTATTGTTTAATGATTCAACAATATCACACAAGAGCGCGCGATGTTGCACTCACCGACCTTTTTGAAACGACTTCTTGGCTACTAAGTAATGCGCTCGCTCAACGCGCACCTCCCGAGCTGCTTCGTGTTCAACTTGATGTCAACTGCAGGTCATTCATACTATGAATACAAATAAACGTTTTTTATTTTTATTTTGTAAGAACATTAAACACAATCCTCAATACATTTGAATTTTTTTTCAAAAATCTGAATTGAACAGCCAAGTCTAGTAAAGTCAATGTTGTTTTTTACAGCGGCAACAGGGAGATAGAGAGAGAAAACACAGTAGACGGGAGAACAATGGGCACAACAACAGCCGCATCGACAACAGTCACGTTCCCATGACGATTGCAAAAATTACGATACCGCTCCACTCCCAACACCAGCGACCCCGACCTCACCACATATGTAACGTGTAAATAAATTAACAAAAATATCCCTAGTACAGCTTGGGTCTTAACTAATCCAGAGTGTCAGTTTGAGCGGAGGCGAAAGGGCAAGGGGCTCCCCAGCCGCCATCTTCCCCAGGACGATAATGGCGTGCACGCAGCCCTGCTTTCTTCAAGGCTCTGCGTGTCAAAAGCTGGCGGTGACACGCCGGTAACCCGGGGGAGGCCTATAGCCTGTCACGGTCAGCCGCGGACAATGAAGCCCCTTCTCCAGGGCGCGGACGCGAGGGCCGGCGCGACTCCCTCGGCCGGGCGCGGCGCCCGCCCCCGCCCGGCCGTGCCAGCCCCGCAACAATGAGGCCTTTATCGGAGAAGGACGGCGCAAAATAGCCACCAGAGAAAAGCACTTGGGTGGATTGCATTCGTGTCCAGTACATTTCATCTGGCTCTGCCTTTCACGCCGAACGCAAGGTGGGACGTCGTCATACAGCATGAGCCACAATCGGATCACTGGAGGTCGGCGACAACGTTTGGTGAAATGTGTGAAACACTTCCAAGCTGTGGTGACGGACCTGCTTTTACAACCCAAAAAAAATGATAACATTTGTCCCATGAAATTGTATCAATTTAATCCCAACAGTCTACTTTCTTCATTTCATAGCTTTTCTTTGGGCTGCACTGCTTCCACTACGTTTTTTTGTCCAATCAGACTTGAGCCTCTATGTGTTGTCATGCCGATCTAATCTGCCCAGGGCCTTCACAATCAGTAGTAACCCATGTACATTAAATAATATCAGCAATGAGACCAATCAGATTTCAAATTCAGCCTCACGTCAACATTGTTTCGTCTTCCGATTGGTTGGTCTGAGCAAAACCTGGTACAGCCAAGTTCGACTAGCAAAACACGTCTGTAGCAATCTGCACACATTAATAATACATATACATTTCGGGTGAGTATGACATATTTTATAGGGATGTCCGATACCAGTTGTCCCCCCCCCCCCCCCCGAGTGATAGCAGTACTCACTGATACCGCGTACCAATGCTACTAGTACTTTCGAGACATCAAATTTCAATACCGCAAAACATCTCATAAAAATGGATTAATAAAGTTTTCATCCATTTAAAGCCACTACTATTTTTTTGTTTTGTTTATAAACACATCAAAATGCTTAATCCGTCATGATCATGTAAATGCCCCCCCCCCCCGGCTTTTCATGCAATGGACTATTCCATCTTCCTACTGCGCATGTGCAGACTTGTGCAGGTAACAAAACAAAACGACAAACTTGTTGGTGCGCAATGGCGAAAGGATGGACGAAGAGTGACTACACAGCAGCCGTCTTACCCGTACGCTCTTCCTCATGTGGTTTTGTCAGCGCCGTGTTTGGGGTACCCGAGCTGCCTCATGACCTCACTGCAGTAGGCCTCCACCTGGTCGATCTGCTCCACGCTGAGCCTCTCCCTCCAGGCGTAGATGGCCTCCTTGGCGTCCCGCGACGAGATGAGGAAGGGCCGGTCCGACGAGTAGCCGCGGCCGTGGGTCATGTTGAGCGCGAAGCTCTCCAGCGCCGGCGACGTGGACAGGTTGGAGAAGAGGTAGAGCTTCTGCAACTCCTCGGCCGGGTGCAGCACCAGGTCCTCGTAACGGACGCGGCGGTAGCTGCGGCGCACCCAGGGCGGCGCGTTGGTCACCAGCATCATGTCGCCCAGCCAGTTGTCGCAGATGAGCTCCATGGCGCCGGACACGTAGCTCTCGGCGCGGTTCACACGGGTGTTGGGCACCAGCAGACGCTTGTACTTGTCGTTGTGCTTCTTGCTGCGCAGCACCTGGGTTGCGCCACACACATTTGCAATTTTCGCCCGAACACAAACCTTAACACGTTTTAATAAAAACATGTTTTATGAATGAACAAAAAATGATCCCCTTTGGGATTGAAATGTAACAGCAAAATTGCCAATGACCATAACATTGATAGGGGTTTTTTTTTTACACTTGCGTGAAAGCGAATGATTTCACTTTCTTTTTACACAGATATGCATGTTAAAAAAAAGTGTGTCCCTCATTGTTTTTCCCGGATTGATTCTTAAAAAAAATCTAATTTGAGACACAAGATTGGGCTACAGAATGATTGTTCACAGATCATTTTTGTTATGTACTACTGTCAAGTCATGTTGGCTGTTTTAATAAATATGAACCCCCCCCAAAAATAAGAATTGCAAAGTCTTCATGTAAAGAAAGAGTGAACTGTGCAAGTGGCAGAATGAAAAAAAACCAAACATCACCTGGATGCTCTCCTTCACCAGGGCCTGCTTGGACTTGAGCCGGGAGTTGTGCACGGCTCGCGGGTCTCGGAAGAGCTGCACGATGTGCAAGTTGACGGCCGGGTCCTTCATGAGGGGCACGAGGGTGCTGAGGTCCAGAACGCGCACGCCCTTGATGACCACCACCGGGTACTTCTTGCACTCCCGCTCCAGCTCGCGGATGTCCCGCTTGGGGCACTTGGCGCAGCGGTCCTCCTGCACCAGGCCGACGCGGTGGCGCTGGTGGGCGTCGCACAGCGGCTCGGAGCACACCACCTTGTTCATCTTCCAGCCGAAGATGAAGGCGGTGGTGAGGTTCTGCGAGCCGGCGTACAGCTTGAGCACGGAGAAGTCGCAGCGGAACAGCGCGCTCAACATGTCGCGCACGGCGCCCTGCAGGCTGCCCGCGTCGCCCGGGTACAGGGCCTGCCAGATGTGCCACATGGGCTCGTACAGGTAGAACACGTCCGGGTGCTGGTTGAACAGCTCGCCCAGGAACGACGAGCCGGTCCTCCAGGTGGCGTGCAGGTAGATGTGAGTGCGCGGCGGCTCCGTGCCGTTGGCGCCGTCCACTTTGTAGCCGTGCTCCCACAGCAGCGCCACGGCGTTCTTCAGGTCCGAGCACCGCGACTGCTGCTGCCGCTGCCGCTGCTGCTGCTGCTGCAGGAGCCCGTGCTTGGCTCGCTGCACCGAGCGCTCCCCGAAATCCAACACATACGGGACGACGAGCAGCAAACCCGTGTAGGCGAGGATGACAATCAAGTATTTCTTTTGGAGCCTCCTCTTCATCGCTGCGCTCGCTCAACTTGTGCGTGCGACCGGTTGCGGACGGATTTCCAGGGGGGTGTGGCCAAGGGCTGAGAGGCGGGGCGAGTTGTCGCGAGACGAGGGCGGGGTCTGTTGGGTGCACTGACACCAGTGTTGGAAATGGATGGAACGTCAACACGGGGGCAGCCCAGGGGCATCCCACTATCATAAACTGTGACCCCCGTATTCTGAGCTGTGTTTGTGTGCGCGCGCGTTTTTTAGACTACAGTATTTGTTTCCAGACAGGGGCAGGATGAAGTTTTTGGGGTGGAAAATAGAGCGAGGTCACCGTCACACATTCGCACATGTCCAGATTAAGGTGAGAGGATGAGGAGGACGGAGTTTTGTCAGGAACACCCCCCCCCCCCCTTCCCCGCCCTCACTTCGACGCCCCTGAACGATGTTATCGTGATGAAAAATATTGAAATACTTGAGGAAACATTTATACTCATCCGATTAAAAATATTACATTCGTTGTTACAGGTGCCTGTTTGTTTTCCAAATCTATAAATGTGCGTGTGAATGTGTTAATGAGAGGCATTAACTTTGTGCACTATGTAGGATGTCCATTTATGAAGCTCGATCCATTAGTTTACGGGCATATATGCCACATTTAATATGGCGGTCGCGCTTACGTATCGCAGCAATGGGCCAACGCAGTCAAGCTGGGTCTCTGTGTATATGATGTCTATGGTAAAAAATGTTTTTTTAAAAAAAAATCACATTAAAAACGATTTGAACACAAATTCAAACGGTAGACAACCAAATACTAATCTGTGGTATTGGTTTGTAGTAAGGCCGGTTGTTTATTAAAGAGAAATGAAAGACGGTCTACTTCCTTTTTTGTGTTGTCATCGCGCGGTGCATTGTGGGAATGTGTGATAAAACCTTATCGATGTCGCTTAAAGGTTTTATTACGTTTCAGCTTTTCTTGTCCCTTCATATTTTATTTATACCCCTTAAAAAAGAGACAACATTACATTTATTTTTTTTGTAGAAATCAAGTCGATACATGTATTTTGGATCCGCGCATGCGGACATCGCATCTGAAAGCTAACAGCGCCTCGGAAGATGTTGCTAAGTTAACACCAAAGCTCCCCCGGCCACAGACACAAATGGCGGTTTCCAAAACATACCGCCGCTTGGATGAGTTATTTAGCCAATAATCGGCATATAGTAGTGTACCTGGCGGAGAGCTCGCCACATGTGACGACGAGCTAAGCCATGGCTCACTGGAGCACCTTCGAGAAGGAAACGGAGAGGGAGACGAAGGAGCTGATTAGGTGGATGAGCGGACTGGATGACGAGGAGGAACACAACTTCCAGCTGGCACTCAAATTCGCATGGTCCAATTTCAGGTAAGATGACCTGGTTCACCTCCTATCTAGATAATTAAACCTATTTTGTGCTCCTCTTGTTAGTGGGGTCCCCCAAGGATCAATTCTAGACGCCCTCCTATTCACCATATAACCTCTGTAAATAAATAAAGAGACCTTTGAAAAAGTATTCGTTTATGCCAACAAATGCCATGCCAATGAGATGAAAAGAAACTCAAGTATTGGTCAACCTTGATTTTCAAGGTTTTTTTTTTCATTTGTTTGGTTGTTTAATCTTGCAGTGGTCGCTTGTGATTTTATTTTGTTCACTGATTGTTTTTAATGTGAAGCATCTTGTAACTATGTTTAGAAAGGTTACATTTATTTGATAACAAGTTGTTATTTGTCTATAAGCCCTCTAGCCCACGTGTACTCAGGCGCTAACAGACAGGCGATGCTAAGGTGTGTTTTCCCCCCTCTCAGGTTCCATCGTTTCCTGGATGTGGACAGCCACAAAGTGCAGCGTAGCATCAGTGGGTAAGTGTGTATCTTGGTTTGAATTTTAACTCGCATTTGACTTTCGAGCCAGATTTGCTGTTCTTTGTTTATCATAATACTTTTTTTTTTTTTTTCGTGTGATGTGAATCATCTGACTTTTGAGACTGATTTTACCAGAAAATGTTGGTTGAAAGGTGCTTGAGTGGTTAGCACTTCTGCCTCACAGTTCTGAGGACATGTGCTCAAATCCGGCCTCGCCTGCGTGGCGTTTGCATGTTCTCCTCGTGCCGACGTGGGTTTCCTCCCGCATCCCAAAAACATGCATGGTAGGTTAATTGAAGTTTCTAAATTGTCCACAAGTGTGAATGTGAGTGCGAATGGATGTGCCCTGCAATTGGCTGGCGACCAGGTCCGGGTGTACCCCGCCTCTCGCCCTAAGATAGCTGGGATAGGCTCCAGCGTGCCCGCAAGCCTAGTGCGGATACGTGGTACGGAAAAGGGATGGATGGATGTGTTTTTTTTCTTTCTCCTTTCAAACAGAATCTACGAAAAGCTCATGGTCCACTCGGAAATGAGTAAGGCCGAAAGCTGGATGAGGCTGACTGATGAGTTCCTCAACTCGCCCCTCGCTAATACCAATGAAACAAAGGTGCATACCCTTGGCCACAATCTACTAAAATGGCTACCATTTGTAACAATTGCCTGTGCTTTTACAGACTGATGTACACTACAGCATACTGTCACTGCTACTGTTCTTATCAGGCTCACCGTCCAACACAAACTTTACCGAGAGACCCCGGGTAAAGGAGGCTGGTGAGTTCAACAATGCTTTCATTTTCTGGAGTTGTGTGTTCTTTTTGTTTGCGTAGCTGCTTCTTGACAGCAGAGAGTGAGAACAGCTTCTCAGGAATACTTTGAAAAGTGTGTTGTCATTTGTTTGCTTTTAATGTCACTTTTATTCTTTGTTTTCTCTGTTGTTTGACTTCACTGATTTTTCGAGATTTGAAGAAAGGTTTGAAATGTTGTGTGTGTGTGTGTGTGTGTGAGTGGTAAAACCATTAAAACATTTTTTGATTTGTCCTTTATATATCGCCGATTTTCATCTATTGAGGGTGGGTCTGGATCGCATCTTCCGCGATGAACGGGGATCCACTATTTCCTTTGATGTCCATTTATGATAATAATAATAAAAAAAATGTTATTCCTTCCCACAGAACCAGAGGACAACTTTGACTGGGCGAAATATCTACTGGAGGGTGAAGACATAGACAATGGGCCATATCCTGATACTCCTGTAAGTGTAAACTCCCGCAGTACTGACTTTGCTTTTTCTTTGGCTTTTTTTTTTTGTTTTGTTTGCCATGGCACCACAGAAGGGTACCAGTGATGGCGAAGGGGAAAAGTTTGATGAGAAATGGAAACCATCCGGCATTAGAAAACAATGTGGCGACATTACCGTACGTGGTGGTCGACCTCTAACCCTAACCCTTTTTTTTTTTTACTTGGCTGTACGGTTAATTAAAGAATTTATGATGGAATCAGTTTGACTCGGGAATGGAAGAATTCACTTAACCTCTTTTTCTCCGTGGGACGACCAGGAGTGGTCCGAGGAGGAGAGCGAGGGCGAGGGCGGCCGTCAGCCACTCAGCAGGGAGGACTCCGGGATCCAGTTGGACAAAACCCCGCAGGAGGACAAAGACCACGCCGGCAAGACGGTTTCGGTCCCGTGGACAGGTCGGAAACAATGGTTGTACAGTGGTCCTTTGATTTATGAATTGAATATGTTCCGTGACCAAGCGCAAACACACTTTAATTGTATATCAAATCAATATTCCCCAATTGAAATAAATGGCAATTTATCAATGCGTTCCAGCTCCCAAAAAACGACCACAATTTTGGGATGTTTTGAATGAAGAAAAACAGCACTTTAGTGTCTAAAAACGTAACCGAGCTTACCACTGTCGATCAAAATCTTTTTTTTGTTCCGTTTTGTTGCAGTGGGAGAACCCGATGCCCGAGCCTGGCTTGAGCAACACGTGGTGACTCCGTACTGGGTGCCGCACGCCCCCCGGTTCACCCACAGCCTCCATTTACACTCCAACCTGCTCAATGTCTGGTAAGACCCCGTGCCCAAGTGTGAAGCCGCTGACGTTATGGAGCTTTCTACTCATTTTGTGACACAATCCACGTTCATCGGGAAAATTGACCTTTTAATTCCATTGGTACCTTCGCTTACGATTTGGTTCTGTGACCAAACTCATAAATCAATTGACCCGTATAACAAACCAATTTCAGCTCCAGACCCTCAAAGAACATTTTTGAATGTGTTTTTATTAATTAACAACAACAACAAAAAAGCAAAGCACATTATGACTTGGTTGATTGATTTATTTACAGCAACCCCCCCCAACTAGGCAAGTTTTTATCGCATTTACAGCACTTCAGTTTTTTTTTTTTTTCCACGGTCCTTAACATAAACTTCTAAAACACACATAATATATTGAGAGATAGCAAGAGCTATGGATAGCACAAATATTGTACAACAAGTATAAAAAGAAATTCACTAACACAAAAAAAAGGGGCTGAGTCTTGACCCATGGGGTATTTTGACAAAAGCGTAGCACCGACACGTTACGATGACACCCGGGAACTGTTTAAATATGTGAAAAAATGCACAATGTGTGTGCTTTTAGTAGTTGATATTCCAATTACTGTGTAAAAGTCATGCATTTGTGAAGTGCTTATGAGCCGTTTTCCTCCGCAGGGACCAGCACTTGTACAACACCGATCCGCTGTATCTGCCCGAAGAAAAAGCCTTCGTCACCGAGACCCAAGTCATCCGGGAAACACTGTGGTGAGCTGCTTGATCACATCGCTAGCTTTGGACACTCTATTCGTAGGTTAACAAATACACATTTACCACTGTTTGTTTCTTTGTTTATAACCCAGTGTCTTAAACAAAAACAAAAAAAAGCCAGTTCCACTGTGCAACAGCAATAGTTATTCCTTAATTGCATGTATGATATGTTATGAACTCTTTTGTGTCCCAGGCTTCTCTCCGGGGTGAAGAAACACTTCATATTCCAGCATCACGATGGAAAAGTGTCAGTCAGGAATAACGTGGTGGTCACTCATCTCACCAGTGTACGAAAACACAATTTTATCCATAACAGATCATATGCGGACATGGAGCGGACATTTTAAGCCCGTATAGGAGCTGGATTCAGTGACGAGGCCATGCTCCCCTTAAAGGCACATCAACACATTCATGTAATACTGTGTGTGTGACGTTCGACTCGTTTACACTTCATAAAACCATTTTATTTCCTCACATTCTCTTATGTTTTTATTGTTTTCATATTTATATTTTACAATACAGAGGTGTATATATATATATATATTTTATTTTTTATTTTTTACACATTTGGGCTTATCAATAGGGAAAATTCACGTGACGATGAGATACGACGACTTGAAGCCGTTAGTCAAGTTAGCACTGTATATCAACGCCCTCTTCGCAGAACTGCCTGCGCTCCGTACTGGAGCACGTAGCCGCGTACGGGCAGGCGGTGTTCCGGCTGCAGAGGTTCATTGACGAGGTGACGGGTCACAGTCCGGACCTCGGCCCGGCCGGCTCCAAGAGGGGCTCCGAGCCTCCGTTCAGGACCTACCAGGCCTTTGTGTGGGCGCTCAACAAGTACTTCACCAGCTTCAAGGAGGAGCTGACCGCCATCGAGAGAGTGCTCGTGTGCAAAGGCAAGTGAAATTGAATGTGCGGGATACTGTACGTTTTGGAACAGCCCCTGAAAATCTGCAGTATAGACTGACGAGGGATGTCCTGATCATATTTTTTTGCACCCGATTCGAGTCGCTTGATTTTGAGTATTGGTCGATACTGTCGCGTTTGCTAACCTGGCGGTCTTTGAACTCCCACGATACCGCTCTGCAACTGTTGTTCCCTTCTGTGAAATTGAGTCTAGTCTGTATTGTCTTTCTGCTTGCTCTGACTGTCAGCAGTATAAGCAAAATGTTTCCACATCTCACTCTGTACCTCTTTTTTCCTTGAACAAGCTCAAATATTTGTGACCAATTCAAACTCGCACCTATGTCCACAGTTTTGTGGACATAGGTGCCACCCACTACAGAGCACTGTGGCTGCAGAGCAGACGCACAGGAATCTGCGTGAAGCCAGCAAAAAAAAACACGATCTTTTTCAACCGATACTGATGAGCTGAAAAATCACAAGATCGGCCCTGACTTCCAATCATGTGATTTAGATCGGTTTTCAAATAGTTTTAACCTTCCCACAGAATGTTCAACCAAACCGTTTAATTCTGTCTAATGAATGTTCGCTAGCTTAATGCTGAGCTATAATGCAAAATGCCATAGATGGGCTATCAGAAACTACCATAGTGATGAAGTGGGGGGTGTACTACTGTGTGTCGCTACACGATAATTTAGTAGTATCAGCTTTATATATGCAAGGTGGTCCTCCTGCAGACGAGACCGTGACCCTGTCGGCCGTGCTTGAGCGTCTCAACCCGCACCTCACGCAGATCAAAGTGCTGCACAGGGTCTTTTGCACCGGCGTCGCTGAGGTGCCCCCCGAGACCCCCAACGTGGTGCGGGCCTCCCACCTGCTCAACACGCTCTACAAGGCTATCATCGAGTATGACAGCGTCGGGGAAGCGTCCGAGCAAACAGTGATTTCTTTTTTCTTTGTTTGCATCTCTGGGACACGAATACACAAAATACACATTTTGTTGTGGGTGTTTGTAAAGTTTCCCGCCTTCCTCCATTAGGTGGCCTTACTGTTTTCATTGTGGACCGAGACCGTGCGACCATATTTGGAGATAGTGGACGAATGGATCGTCCACGGCCACTTGTTCGACCCCGCCAAAGAGTTCATCATCCAAAGGAACAAGGACGTGGCGGTGAACCACAGGGACTTCTGGCACGCCACCTACACGCTCTACAGCATCTCCGAGACGGTGGAGAGCGAGATGAGCGACGCGGCCAGCGGCAGCTCCGCAGGGGACGGCGGCGGAGGAAACCGGCAGCTCACCATGGTGTCCTTCCTCAAGCCTGTCCTCAAGCAGATCATCATGGCCGGCAAGTCCATGCAGCTCCTCAAGAACCTGGACCGCAAAGAAGACGCCCAGCAGCCGTCTGAGAGATCCCCTAGAGGTCAGTGTATTTTTCGGCCATCTCAAACTGCTGCTGCGTCAAACGAAAGTATACAGCTTCATGTTCAATTCAGCTCAAGGGCTTTCAAGAGGCCCTGACACGTCTGCTAAATTTAGTAAATTGAGTCTCAGTTTCACAGATTGACGTCAAGTAAAAATCGGCTGACGTGTTGATCATGACAGGTCAGGGATCCGTGATCGGAATTGAACAGGAGGTCAGCCGTTTTGGTTTGAATCGTTCCTTCTCACTGATAAAAAGTGTGTTTTGCGATGCAGATGCAGAGCGTAAGAGCCTACACAGCCTGTTCCTGGAGTCGGTGCAGTCGCGTCTCCGCAGCCAGGACGCGTCTCCCTCCGGCGTCGTGACGGAGCAGCAGGCCACCGGGAGGAGCCTGATCCGGATGCAGTCGGTCATCGCGCAGCAGCTGGAGATCGACGATCTCCACGACCCGCTGCTGGCCATCAACTTCGCCAGGTGAGCACTCTACAGTGTTCCCCCGGGTTTTTTTTTTTTTTTTTTTTTTGTTACAGCAAACAGGCACTTCCTACTTATGAACGTTGACCTTGCGCATCTTCACCACGTTCGTCTTGTCTGTTTTCATTACCGCACGATAAAATGGGGGTTCATTGTGTTCGGAACACCTCATGTGGATTGAATTTATGGAAGCCGTTGGTGTTTTTTTTTTTTTTGCGTCAGGCTGTACTTGGAGCAGAGCGACTTCCACGAGTGCTTCTCTCGGGACGACTTCACCGTGGACCGCTCGTCACAGTCGGTCACCTGCCAGACGTTCGAGCTCACGCTGCGCTCCTGCCTCTACCCGCACATCCAGCGGCGCTACGTCGAGTGCTGCGGGAACCTCATGAGGACCTTGAAAAAAGACTACAAGTAAGTCGGCGAGCAACGTCGCACACTGGAACCTCTAAAGAGCTCTTTCCTGTAGGAAGTAATGGAAATAAATCCAATATGGAGTCAAACAGTGGCCAAGCGAAGGCCGTATTCAAGTAACATTTGAACTAGGGATGCACCAGTATCGGTATCTGTGCCAATACTGTACGTCTGTAATTCTCCGATACTATGACACTAATACCATTTCATCAGCTTGAAATGTACCTTCTGGGTAGGAGTCATGTCAGCGGTGTGGAGTTTTATTTTAGAACTAGCAAGTAGCAGTCTTGACAATACCACCCTCTTTATTTATTAGTCAACACACAGGAGTAACATTGACATCCCATCATGACGAGAGCCGGCTCATGATTGAACCTGATATTAATGAAGCTTCCGGTGCGTCTCATGCAACTGTTGCACAAACAGGAGACGGCAAATCATTTCCCACAGAAGAAACCGGATCAGCTCCTCAAAGCTGAGACGCTTGCTTCCGCAATGCCAATCTTAACTATAGATCAGTTATCGGAACACGTATATTATTTTTGTTTTGTTTGACATATTTTAATTTAGTACAGTATTGTGTTGTGTGTTTTGCAGGGATTCTGTTGTTTCACTTTGAAATTGTTTAATAGAAAAAAGTTAAAAGATTAGTTCAATTGTTGTTTTTATTTTATTTTATTCTATTGTAGAACAAAGAAGAGTGAATAAAGGCATAAATATAATGGAAAAATTAAATTAGTATGCAGAATTATATTATTTGTGCATAATAAAATAATGTAATTAACAAAAAAGGGAGCTGAAAGTGCCCATTCTCTAAAAAGAATCGGAATTCCCATCACTATCTTCTTCATCTCCCATCAACTGTATGTACTCATTTTACACAGTGCCCCCTAGTGTTCAGACTGTGGAACCACAACAAATGCCTTGTGTTACAGGCTACATTTAAAATGCTACTTGTAAAATGCAAAAAAAAAAAGGAACTTTGTTAGCCATCTTGAAAACGAAGTTGACCTGAGTATTTTCCGCTTCAGGACGGAGTAGTGGGAGTGGGGATGATGCCTGCGTTTGGGGGTAATTCGCAATGCTGTGACACGGGTGTGAAGTTTTAATATTCCTCTCACGACACTCAGTTCTCCTGCCCGTAATTTTTCCGTGGACTCAGTTTCCTGGAAAAAGAAACATGCAGAATGAATCATCATCCTCATCATCATCATCTTCTTCAGGTTGATAGAGTATCTGCAGGCCATGAGGAATTACTTCCTGCTGGAGGCCGGCGACACCATGTACGACTTCTACACAGCCATCTTTGACAAGGTGCGCGAGAAGGAGAGCTGGCAGCAGCCGTCCTTCCTCAACGGCCAGCTGCAGGAAGCTGTCGGACAGCGCCGCCCGGAGGACAGTAGCAGGTACTGCGTTTGCATTTCTCTGTTTCAATGTGTAGTGTTCTGTCAATAATCCACGTCTTTCTACCTTCATAAGATTGTCGATCTTCTTGGAGACAATTGACCCCGGCCGCAAGAAACACCCCGTCAATAATCTGGAAGTACTGACCCTCAGTTACAAGGTATGTTTTTCTTATTAGCCACGGATTGGAAGGTCAGAAGGAGCTACATTGTGTCTTTGTTTGATCTGGAGAAAGCCTAGGACAGAGTACCCAGAGAGGAACTGTGGTACCGCATGCGGAAATCTGGAGTGGCAGAGAAGCATGTTAGAATAATACAGGTACGAGGGCAGCAGAACAGTGGTGAGGTGTGACAGAGGAATTTAAGGTGGATGTGGGACTGCATCAGGGATCAGCCCTGAGTCCCTTCTTGTTTGCAGTGGTGATGGATAGGTTGTCAGAGGAGGTTAGATTGGAATCCCCGTGGACCATGATGCTTGCAGATGACATTGTGATCTGCAGTGAAAGCAGGAAGCAGGTGGAGGAACAGTTAGAAAGATAGAGGCATGCACTGGAAAGGGGAGGGATGAAATACTTGGGGTCAATGGTGAGTGTGGTCAGGAAGTGAAGAAGCAGGTTGGAACGGGTGGAGGAAGGTGTCAGGTGTGTTATGTGACAGAAGAGTCTCTGCTAGGATGAAGGGCAAAGTTTAGAAAACAGTGGTGAGGCCCGCCATGATGTACGGAGCTGGAGGTGGCGGAAATGAAGATGTTGAGGTCTGCTCTCGGGGTGACCGGGTTGGATAAAATTAGAAATGAGCTCATCAGAAGGACGGCCGAGGTTCGATGTTTTGGAGGCAAAGTAAAAGAGAGAGCAGACTTCGATGCTTTGGACACGTCCAGAGGAGAAATAGTGAGTAGATTGGTAGAAGGATGATGATGAGGATGGAGCTGCCAGGCAAGAGAGCGAGAGGAAGAGCCAAGAGAAGGTTGATGGATGTCGTGAGGGAAGACATGAGGGCCGTTGGCGTTGGAGAGGAGGATGCAGGAGATAGGCTCTCATGGAAAAGGAGGACGCGCTGTGGCGACCCCTAATGGGACAGGCCCAAAGGAAAAGAAGAAGTAGTTTCAATAACATTAGCAGGATTAAACAACTAAAACTGTACTGTACTTTTATATTATTTCACGTTTTTGTTATATATTTATCAATCCATTCCAACCCCACACCCCAAAAAAACAACAATGTGATTGAGTTAAAAAAAAGTTTTTTTTTTTTTTTTTTTATAACTCATTCACAGCCAGGCCTCCCAGTGAAAACGGATATTTAACTTCCATAGCCGTCAATGGCAGTAATTAGAAAAATAGCACTCTATAGTATTGTATTGTATTGAAACATACATTAACAGAATCTAAAGAATTAAACATCAGGCATCATGAAGATTTTTTTTCCGGCTCCTTCCGGTGTGCACGCCTTGGCCACCAGGGGGCAGTATAATACAGAACTACAGATATACATGAAGGAGACTGTCACAATGTCAGCAAGCTGCAGTAATATTAACTGCTTTTTGCAGAGGATAAAGGAAATACGCATG
The DNA here is from genome assembly GCF_024500385.1 of Phyllopteryx taeniolatus. Taxonomy (NCBI): domain Eukaryota; kingdom Metazoa; phylum Chordata; class Actinopteri; order Syngnathiformes; family Syngnathidae; genus Phyllopteryx; species Phyllopteryx taeniolatus. The sequence continues at coordinate 6,481,611 of NC_084508.1, forward strand.
TGAGTATCTTGGGGAAAAAAAAAACATAAATTGGGTCATTCGTAAATCAAGGTACCACTGGAACAAAATTCAGGCATGTGCAGGAGGCGACTATCAAGGAAGCTGTACATTTGGTAGCTTGGTGCCAGTCAACAAATGATCAAAAGACAAATGAATCCAAATTTGTTCTTTTTTTTTCTTCTCTCCCACCTCCCCCCCACAGGTTCCGTGGCCTGTAGACATTGTCATCAGCTCCGAGTGCCAAAAAATTTACAATCAAGTGTTTCTGCTGTTGCTTCAAATCAAATGGGCCAAGTACAGCTTGGACACACTTCGATTCAGCGGTACTTTTCGTCTTTCCCTCCATCATACTCAACTGCTCCGAACTATAATCACACTAACCGATGCGTAACCAAAGTGTTGAAATGATCAGAGTTTGCAGATTTCACAGAGAAACTGGAGGGGGCGCCGGCTGACGATGCCAAGCAGAAGGAACGACCGGTCAAGCAGCAGATTCACCGCATGTGTCTGCTGCGTGTCAAACTCATGCACTTTGTCAACAGCCTTCACAACTACATCATGACCAGGGTGAGACCAACTTCAACACCTAATCACACGCCCTCGTTATACACTGGTACTTTTCATTACGAGTGCCCCAACTTACCAGTTTTTCCAGTTACGAGCCGTCGCCCGGTCGTGTTTTTTTTTTTGTTTTTTTTTTTTTGACACAAAATTTCAGTCACGACCGAGCTTCGGATACGTTGCAATTAAGGTACTATAATGCCCTCACATGTGGGGAAAGGAGAAACCTGGACTGCTGTTTATCGAATGGGACACACAGTCAAACACAATTACTAAATAAAAACACGCAGAAGGAGCTGCTGTCGGCCACAACTCACACCCAGACGCTCACACGCAGGCAAGTTTGCTTGTTGCAACCCGACTCCAGCTCATGATGTCACTCGCTAGAACACGCCCCTTAAAGGAACACATCCAACACGCGAATACTACGATGCGTACAGTAATTTCACTCGATAAAAGGTGTTGATTTCTTTCAATTTGTTTCCTCTCGCTCAGATACTGCACAGCACCGGACTGGAGTTCCAGCATCAAGTGCGGGAAGCAAAGGACCTGGACCAGCTGATCAAGATCCATTACCGATACCTAGCGACCATTCATGACCGCTGTTTATTGAGGGAGAAGGTAAATAATAGCGATGTAACGGTTCATGTATTCCTATTTTGATTTTTCAGTACGGTATTTTCCCAAAAGGAAGACAACTGTTGATATTGCACTTTCCTGAGAAGAAAATGAGTGGTGACGTTGCACTTTCCTAAAAAGTAGACAAAAGATCAGTGTTGCACGTTTTCAAAAGGAAGACAAACTAGTAATATTGCGGTTTCCAAAAAAACGAGCATCATTTCTGTTGCATTTTCCCCAAAGAAAAAGAAGACAAACTTCTGATTCAGACAACTTTATTTATTGATGTTGCACTTACCTTAAAAAGAAGACAAACTAGTAATGTCGCAGTTTCTTCAGAAGAAAAAAAGTTTAGGCTTTTTTTTATGCTATTCATTTTTCATTTTATTGTACTAATTAATTTTAGTTGAGAGTATTTCTTTTATTTGATAATTTACTGTTAGCATTTTTTTCCCTGCGATTTGTTCTTTGATTGAAATGTGTACGAACGTGAACACAACTGTGACATCAGCCATTTTGTCCTTCCTTCCTTCCCTCCCTCAGGTCAGTTTTGTGAAGGAAGCCATCATGAAGGTGCTCAACCTGGTCCTGATTTTCTCGGACCGATGGCAAGCTGGATTTGGAGCCTGGAAGTAAGAGCGTGTGTAGAAAAGTGTAACCTCATCAATCCTTAATGAGTATTTTTGAGAATTGTTTTTTTTTGCCATAGGGTTGAGTCCATTGCCAAAATGGAGTCCGATTTCAAAAACTGTCACATGTTCCTGGTGACCATCCTAAACAAGGCTGTGTGTCGCGGCTCCTTCCCTCATTGTAAGTACAATTTTATTGCAATTGTAATATTTTATGCACAGGCGAGATGTGTGTGTGTGTTATTTTTTATTTTTTTTTTATTGCTGTTTTTGTTCACAGTGGAGTCGCTCGCCCTCTCGTTGATGGCGGGCTTCGAGCAGTGCTGACAGGGGAGGCCGCAGTCCAACAATGTGCTTTATGAGCACTATACGTCATGTGACTTGTTTGTAAATGTCTGACTACCAGCTGTCAATGTGACTGTTAATAATGTGTGTTTGTTCTATGAAGCACAATAAATTCGAGCTGTCATTTTCATGGCCTGTTTTACCGGCTTTGATAATGCGACATTCTTCAGCATTTGCAATTTGCCACGCATCATTCGGTCATTTAACGAAAGCAGGGTACTTGAGAAAACGGTGACGTGTCCGTCGAAAACAAGCTGTTACGTGAGCTAAATTGCTTCCAAGGAAGACGAAACGCCGGCTGTAATTTACATTTCAACAGCTAACAGGAAAAAAACTGAATTGTTGCAATGTCTGCAGATTTGTTAAAAAAAGAAAAACTGAAATATCACACCGCCACAAGTATTCAGACCCTTTGCTCAGTATTGAGTAGACGCACCCTTTTGAGCTCATACAGCCATGAGTCTTTTGGGGAATGATGTTTTTCACACCTGGATTTGGCGATCATCTGCCGTTCCTCCTTGCAGATCCTCTCCAGTTCTGTCAGGTCAGATGGGGAACGTTGGCCTCATGATTCTCATTTGCTCTGAGATGGCACTGTGAGCTGTAAGGTCTTATCTAGACAGGGGTGTGGCTTTCCTCATCAAGTCCAATCAGTACCATCAAACACAGCTCGACTCCAATGAAGGTGTGGAACCATCTCAAGGATGATCAGAAGAAATGGACGGCACCCGAGTTAAATATGAGTGTCACAGCAAAGCATCTGAATACTTATGGTTGTGTGATATTTCAGTTTTTCTTTTTACATTAATCAGCAAAAAATTCAACAATTCCGTTTTTTTTCTGTCAATATGGGGTACTGTGTGAACATTAATGTGGGAAAAAATTAACGTCTGTATTATACTGGCCTGGCACGGTGGGCGACTGGTCAGCACATCTGCCTCACAGTTCTGAGCACCTGGGATCAAATCCCGGCCCCGCCTGTGTGGAGTTTGCATGTTCTCCCCCGAGCCTGGGTGTTTTTTCTCCTGGCACTCCGGTTTCCTCCCACATCCCCAAAACATGCGCGGTAGGTTGATTGAAGTCTCTAAATTGCCCGTAGGTGTGAATGTGAGCGCGAATGGTTGTTTGTTTCTATGTGCCCTGCGATTGGCTGGCGACCAGTTCAGGGTGTACCCCGCCTCCCGACTGAAGATAGCTGGGATAGGCTCCAGCACGCCCATGACCCTTGTGAGGAAAAGCAGTAAATAAAATGGATGGATGTATTATACTGCCCCCAGGTGGCCTAGGTGCGCATACCAGAAGGAGCAGCACAATATCCATTGAACCGAAGCAGAAAATGTGGCAAAAGCTGTTTAATTCTTGACATTATATGCACTGTGCAGTGCTAATTTTCTTATTAAAACCCATTATAAAAATTCCATTTTTTTTTGGGGGGGGGGGGGGGGGGGGGGCTTAGAAGGGATTAATGGTGTTTCTATGCATTTCAATGGGGAAACCATTATCAGATGCGCGCGTTTTGAGTTACGAGCGTGTTCACGTAGGGCATTGCACTCGTATCTAAAGGCGGCCCACTGTACATTCCTTTGGCTTCACCTTTCCGGGCTGGTGGGCGGAGTCGCTCCTCCTCTGCTCCGTTCTATCTCTGGTTTTCGCTTCCTGTTGAGTTTCCCTGTTTGTTGGAAGCCTGGACAGGAACTCCGAGCTCCCGCCCCATGGTCATAACACCGAGCCTGGAAAGCCTTCGAGCTGCCGATGATAGATCGAAAAACTCCCCCCATAAACTCAAAACTCGGACTTCGACCGTTGTTGGAAAAGGAGGAGGCGGAGGAGCCGACGGCGTGTCCGTCCGAATGGAGCTGCTGTCGGCCTAGTCGACTCTCGGTTTCCCGTAGCTAACCACCAACTCTCTTCTGCGGGTGAGTTTGGACTGATTAAACGGCGAAGTTAAGCTAGCAAACTTTGGGTGTAGTCCGCTAGCGCCGCCTGCTTGAAGGTTTTCCCACAAAAATAAAACAAAACTTAGTTTAACTGCGAATGTATCTGGGGTGTTACTTCTTAAATCGTATTATAATGTAAAAAAATAAATAAAATGGTGACCTTTTTTTTAAGGGTTGGAGTGGTGAGGCCGCGGCGGCGGCAGGCTCACCGCAGCGACATGTTGGGGGCAGTCGATTTCTCACTTCAAAGGCAAAACGGATAATTCTATTTAAATTCATGACATGTTTGGTTTGATTTATGTTTTTAACTCCATAATATGCACACAGGGATGATTGTTGATTCACCTGTCCGCGAACAGGGTAGGAAAGCAGTGTAAAAGCGTAGCTGTGGTTGATGATGCGTTCATGGGACTGTCCCTCCCGTTCACTGTGTTGCGTTGCGTATGGAAAAGAAAAAAATAACTACGAACAATACTGTGTAGTAATACAAACAAACAATAAAAAGAAGAATAAAGACAGCAGATGAACTTTTTAGTCACGTTATTTTTTTGGGGACATTTAAAAAATGTTTACCTACATTTTAAACTTAATACGGGTCAATTTGACCCGCTGCATGAGTAGTTGTTTTCGGTCGTCATAATGTAAACAATATAAGAAATAGAGGAAAAGGACAACGACAGCTAAAGTAGTTTTGTACTTTTTTTAATATTTAAAAAAATACATTTTCGACATTTTTAAGCTTTTTTTTAATCGGGTCAATTTGACCGCTGCATGTGTAGTAATTTTAGCCAGGTTTACATTTTTTTAAATAGATTTTTCAATTTTAAAACGTATCAGTTTGACCCGTTGCATGTGATTAATTTCAGGTCTTTAAAAAAAAAAAAAAAAAAAAAAAAAAAGTTTTAAGTACGTGTTCCGAATGTTTTAATTTGACGTCGGGGTGGAAGGAAGGCGTGTGGTAAGCCACATTACGTTTAGTGGAAGTGGTGCTGTCTTTTTTTCTTGTTTTTGTGGCCAAATCACCTCTTGAATGTAGCCTCGGAACAACACTTAAGCCAGCGATCCAACTATGTGACAGTGACACTTAAAAGTACTGAAAAGTGATTTGAAGGTTTCAATTCCCCCACTGTTCATTAGAAGAAAGTGCCAGTGTGGATAATACTGACACAAAACGACAGTCTGTTTCATTTGTTGTACACTACAAATGTTGTGTGGTTAGTCGCTTTCTTTAGAATTCTAAATTATATGTATCATAAATACAAGAAAAAGAAGGACAGCTAAAGATGTTTTATCCACAATTTTTTCTGTACATTTAAAACATTAAAAACGATACATATATAGGACAAAGACACACAAAAAACAAGGACAGCCAAAGAAGTTTTATCTCCATTTTATTTTACATTATTCAAATATATTTTCAACTTTTGCCCTCACCATGTTTTGTCACTTTACTCTTTATAAATGAAAAAAAAGTAAATAAAAACAAAACAAAACATACAAATAAATGTTTCTAGCTATTTAAACTTCAATTTGACCTGCTGCGTGTTAAGTCATTTTAAGTCTGCAAATTTGAAAAACAAATAAAAAAAATAAACATACAAAATAGGAGAATATATATATATATATTTTTAATGAGGACTGCAGAAGAGATTTAATCCACCTTTTTATTTACATGTAAAAAAATCGATCTTTTAAAACTTAAAACCAGGTTAATTTGACCCACAACACAATGAGTCATTTTTGATCTTTGGAAATGAAAAACAAAGATCACAAAAATATAATAAATAGAAGAAAATAACAAAAACAAGGAGAGCGCAGGATGTTTTGTCCACTCTCCCCCCCACCCAACCCCACCCCCTACATTAAAAAAAAAAAATATATATATATTTTTTTGATCAGAAATGTAAGAGGAGGGCTGTGAGAATCCTTTCGATGCAAACTGTCAGGAAGTTCTGTAATGCGCCGGAGTTTTTTTGGAGAAGTTGAAGGATGCCGATAGCTATAGAACAGGAAATGGAATGTACCGCCACAAAGAGAAAGCACTGGCAATGCCTTTGCAAGTCAAATGCGCTGTCCTGTTCAGGATGAGGATGAGTAGTTTTGCTTTATTTTAGTTTCATTACACAGTGGCACACATGTATTTTTACACTTGAATGTTTTTTTCAAAACATTGTTTGTACAGTTTACGTTGTCTTAAAATGACAACGTTGACATCAGCCAGCTTTCCTCGTATTAATTCGCGAACTTATTATCAGTTGTCATTCCACCAAAAGATTGCGCTGATTACATTTGAGCGCATCACCACGCTTCCTGTGATGTCACAAAGCGATGCAAATAGTTTTAACAAACGGGTGGGCGGTTGCTCGCTTCTGCGCTTGGCGCTGCCCGCGTCACCCACAGTCAGGCCACTCTAAGTAATAAGCCTCTTACCGTGCGGTGGCAGGAGCGAAACTTCTCGAGCTCATCTCTTTTACCAGAGGCGACACTTTGAGGTTACCCCTTCTCTTATTTATTTATTTATTTATTTTTACTCACGTTCTTATCTTGTGGAACCAAAACTGCTTTGTAAAAGACTCGCTTTGAAATGGGGAATACTCCAAAGCATCTTTTGGTGATGTTGACTTAAAACCTTTGGCGTATTTTCTTTGTGAAAGAGAACCTTTGGGGTGACTGCTTCTTAACATTCTTAACTTGTGTAACCAACATTATATACCCTGTGGGAGATTTCTGTATGGTTGAGCTCAAGATGAATGCTTTCTAAGCCATATGGGGAAAAAAAACTTACAAATAGCTGAGTGGAAGTGGTTCTTTTGCATCCCGTGCGTTTGAGTTGCACTTCCCTGTCTTGTCGCTTGTTGCAAGTAAGATTGGCAAAACTTTGCTTGTGTGGTCATTTTAGGTCTTCGCAAAGTCAAAAAGAATTTTAGAGATGTAAAAACAAATATTTTTTTCTTTGCTTTAACAATTTTTAGTTTGTTTTTTTTCTCAAAATTTTTTTTCTCAGTTTTCTTCACTTTTTTTTTTTTTTTTTTTTACATTTTTAAAACAAAAAATGTTTTAACAAATGTTTTTATATTCGCCCTAAGTTAGTATAAGCGAGAGTTAATTTCACTTGGACGTCTTCTGTTGGTGTTATGGTTCCCATGCATTTATTGATATATGCCCATTAATATATTTCATAATTCCCATTCTATATAGGTACGAAAGGAATTAAACTTGTAATAAAGCGAGCCAACTTTGATGTCCTCCTGTGACCTTCCGGGCCCGACATGCTTTGTTTGACTCGCTGATTGTTCGCTATCAGGGGGAAAGTAAGCAGTCAGCATCAATGTGATGAACCACAACGCTACACAATTTTGTTTGTTGTTGTTCTAGACCAGCGCTTCTCAAACTGGGGTCTCCCGTCCACAAAATCACTTGCAATAAATGAGCACGTCGTATCATTTAAATTAAAAACGTTGCATACCCACATGTGGGAGAGCAGTGTGTCAATAAAACAAGGATGCAAAACCGGTTACTCGCCTATACATTAGCCAGTTAAAAACTCTTTTGTGACGTATCATCATATAAATCAGATTTTCCTGCAAGGGTAGTCAAGTTTTTTTTTTTTAACTAAAAGCATGCTTTTTCAACAATAGTCCTTTTTTTTTTTTTTTTTTTAAGGATAAAGGTTTCTTTTCCCGAATAAAAAGTATTATATTACTAGAATGTAGTTGCATTTTTGAAATTTACTTGTAAAAATATGACTTTCTTCCTACGTTAAACTTTGACTTTAATATTTAATTTGGATTTTTCTCTCGAGAAAATACCATTTTAATCTCGTAAGATTTCGCCTTTTTACCCCCAAACAAAAATTTTAGTTCTTGTAAAGATTATTTTTTTTTTCTTGAAAAAATGTTACTTTATACCAGGCCTGTAGCTATCGAATGTTTTTAAAACAGTATTCTTTTAATTACCCCATTGAGTAATGGGATGAAAATTGGTTTTGTATAGCTAAATACCAAAACAAAGTGCATGGAAGGTGCAAGTATTATTATTGTCCACTTGGGGTCGCCATCCTCACATTCTACATTGTAATGTCTGTGACTTTTTGACAGTGTGTGGCTTTAAAAAGGCGGGGTCTTGGTTTGGTGAGTGACATGTGCATCAGCGAATGAGAGTGCAGTTGGCTGGAGTTTGTTAGGTTAGTGGCAGGCTTCCTAACTGGCTAACTGTTAGCAAGTCTGCGTGTTGAGTGACTGGGTGTCAGTTGTATGCTGGTGTATGAATGTGCTTATTACATGTTTCTTTTGTTGAATAAAGTGATTGAAAGTGCAGCGGTGGCCGTGTCTGTCCTTGACTACTAGTGGGGGCACTACAGTACATTCTAACTAGCGATAGTAGGCTAGATTAAATTAGCTAACAATGTTTACATTAACCTGTGTTGACTATTGTAAATGTGTTGCGTTAAAGACCTACTTTACACTCATGGCTCATTACTTTTCCTCTAAAAAATATGTCATCATAACCTTCTGACTTCTGACTTCTGTCAACTGTGTTTGCTTGACGAAAGTAGTAAATATGTTTTGTGTGTGTGTGTGTGTGTGTGTGTGACTCTTGCCGGCAGAATGACGACCACGGTCACCTTAGAGGATGCTCTCTCCAACGTGGACCTTCTGGAGGAGCTGCCGCTGCCCGACCAGCAGCCGTGCATCGAGCCCCTGCCCTCCTCGGTCATGTACCAGGTTAGCGTCCAACGGTCTTCACCTTTTACGTTACTCATTTTTACCTAGCACTATTTGGTACCTGGCCGCTGTGCTGTACACAGTTCTTGTGTTCAGACCACATAAATAGCAATAGTGCTTTGGCACCATCTGGTGGCATCTTGGTGCCAAGGGAACCATTTGAAGTGAGTTGAGGAGCTTAATTTACCCAAAAGTCGTTTTTTTTGCCACCATCTTGTGGCACCTATTGAGAATTACAAATCCTTTTGGAAGGAGGGCATCAATTGCTTGCATAGTTTTTGCTATTTGCGGCAGGGCTCGGGGTCTTTATCCCCTGGGGTTCATTGTATAACAGCAGGCAACTGTCCCCCAGACATCATCTGGAGCAGTTTTTGAAATCTGATTGGTTGTAGAAACTGTCCCATTGCTAATATAGTTTAAGTTACATTTCCATCAGTACAGATTGTGAAGACCCTGGGCAGGCTAGATTGACATGGCAACACACGGTTTGAAATCTGATTGGACAAAAAAAAATCCAACATCCACATACAGCAGCACAGCCAAGAGAAACACTATGGACAGTTACAAATAAATGAATAGAATTTCATGCACCAAATATTAGAATTCTAGGTTGTAATGTAGGTCAGTGCTTCTGATGGTGTTGACAGCCCACGCGTCTCATCGACGTCGTCTTTCCTTTTCTGTCGCAGCCCAACTTCAACACCAACTTTGAAGACCGCAACGCCTTCGTCACGGGCATCGCTAGATACATCGAGCAAGCCACCGTCCACTCCAGCATGGTGAGCTCCCTCACAGCTTTGAAACCATACAGTCCATTTGAATTCATTGTGCTCCCCAGCCCATAGGAAACAATGGCACTTGTACTAGTACTGTTTTTCGAGGCATTTTTACACTGATCACACCGATTAAAATATGGCACAAATATTAATGTTATTGTTGCTAACTTGCAGTCTTTGCTGTGGTTTCAGAGGACGAGTGTATGCCAGCGGGCGTCTTTGGCAGGGCTCAAAAGGTTTTGTGTCACATTGGGGGGTGGGGGTGGGGGTGGGGGTGTCATTGCTGGGTTTTGGACTCAAACAGCACTTTGTTTGGAAGCAGCAATGCCTCACTCTCTTTCTCCAGTTTCCCTGCCACCTCCTGAGAGTAAATGACTCACGCATGCCTGCTGCTTTTTGAAGTGTGTGTGTGTGTGTGTGTGTGTGTTAGAGAGAGAGCATTTGGAGGGCAGAGACTGAACACATTAAGTACATTGTTTATACAACTGTATCAAGATACCAAAATAGTGTGAAAAGTGCAACACCGTCAGCTTGTCTTCTTTTTAGGAAAGTCAACATCGATAGTTTGCCGCCTTTTTAAAAAATGTTTTTTATTTATTATTATTATTATTATTTTTTTTTTTTTTAAAGAAAAATCCAACACCAGTACTTTTGTCTTCTGATTAGGAACGTGTTTTGCTGATAGCTCGTCTTCTTGTTTGGAAAGCGCAACATCAATAGTTTTCCTTCTTAGGAAAGTGCAACATCAATAGTTGGTCTTATAGGAAAGTCCCAACATCAGTAATGTTTCTTTTTGTTAGGAAAGTGCAACATAAATGCGGACACGCAGACACGTGCAACAATTGCGCAATCATTTAAGTGCAACTGTCTTAACTATTGATGCTCTCGTATGAGACTCATTGAAAATAGTCCAGGTGTTAGGAATTCAAGGCAAATGGTGAACCTCATGAAGTGTTCAATGAGTGCATTCCGTTTTGACAACAGGCTTCATAGTGTTTGTTTATTTATTTATTTTGGTTTGTGGCTCTAGAATGAGATGCTGGAGGAGGGTCAGGAGTACGCGGTCATGCTGTACACGTGGAGGAGCTGCTCGCGTGCAATCCCCCAGGTAATCAGCACTAGTCTTCATCGTAGCACGACTCTCACTCACTCGCTGCTCTCCTGGCGCAGGTGAAATGCAATGAGCAGCCCAACCGAGTGGAGATCTACGAGAAGACGGTGGAGGTGCTGGAGCCTGAAGTCACCAAGCTGATGAACTTCATGTACTTTCAGGTACACAGTGCAAGTGAACTAGGGTTGCAGCTATCGAATATTTTCAGAATGGAGTATTCTACGCGTTATCTTATCGAGTAATTGGATAAGAATGGAGTTTGTGTCATTAAACACTATAACGTGCATGTGAGGTGCAGGTATTTATTTTTTTTGGTCCACTTTGAGATTGCCATTCTCATGTTCTACTGTAGTATCTGTGACTTTGAGTGTGTGTGAGACGTTAAAGGGCGGTCAAACACACAAATACCAAACTAAACTACGGCCCTCCCTATATGATCTAATCTCGCTATATTGCAGATTTGCACTTATTGCAGGTGGGTCTGGAACGTACCCCCTGCGATAAACGAGGCTTCCCTGTGTTAGAATGGACAAAGCCATATTACATGTTTTTTGCCTTTCTTTTCAGCGCACCGCCATTGACCGCTTCTGCGGGGAGGTGCGCCGCCTGTGTCACACTGAGCGGCGCAAGGACTTTGTGTCCGAGGCGTACCTGCTGACCCTGGGGAAGTTCATCAACATGTTTGCCGTGCTCGACGAGCTCAAGAACATGAAGTGCAGCGTCAAGAACGACCACTCTGCTTACAAGCGGTGAGAACAACCAATAATCCTACATACAATAAAAGCCTGGATCTGCACCTAAATATAGGAACATTTCAAACAGATGAAATATCATTAAAAAATAGTAACGTTTTAGGATTAATAAATATTAGTCAGAGTTTAAGAAGTCTGTATTGTTTGCACCTAAAAATGTCTTAATATTACCAATATGAATATTTTCATAACAAAGGGAAAAAAAATCCAAGTCTGCACCTAAATTAAGTAGAATTTAAAATATTATTTTAATAATAAAGTAAAGCAAGCTCAACTGTCAATATTAACAAAAAATACAAATATTTTCTAATTAACAGCTGTTGTTTAAGTCTGAATATTAACCTAAATTAAAGAAAATGTCAAAACAGATGAACTATTAAAAAAATACATTTTATTACTAACAAGGGTTTCGAAAGTCTGGATCTGCAGCTAAAATATAGTGTGGTGTCTAAACAATTCAACGTTACAAAAAGTGTGAAGATTTTGTTAGCAACAAAAGTTTTAACAAAGAAATACAATTTTTAAAATGTCAAAACATTAAATATTGTACAAATATTCATATACAGTATTATTTAAAAAGTAGTTAAAAATGTGCATATTTATCTAAAAGATGTTTAAAAAAATTACATCAGATTCTTCCCCTAAATAAAGGAAAAAGTCAAATGATACAAAATTAAATGTCCAAAGATTACATCTGAATTTTAACAAATTTAACAAACCATTTTATTTGATCAAAGACCTTTAAAAAGAAAAACATTGCATTGTTTTAAGATTGTTTCTGTATTTGAGGCGCAATCAGAGATAGAACAAACACTAGGTGGCAGCATCTGGCAACAATCCAATTCACACGCCTTGAAAGATGGAAATATCTGATCAAATGCTGTAAGATTTTGAGTTGAAACAAAACCCTCCTTCCTTGTTGTCTTCCAGTGCTGCTCAGTTTCTACGAAAAATGTCCGAGCCCTCGTCCATTCAGGAATCCCAGAACTTGTCCATGTTCTTGGCAAACCACAACAAAATCACTCAGGTTGGCCTCCACAACAACAAATGGCATCAATAGTGTTCAGCCTTGAAAAATGAGGCAATATTCAAAGTTGGAAACTTTCCACGGAAATTCATGGGCATTTATGAGAATGTACCAGGAGTTTACAGAATGTCAGTTATTTTAATATGGAATTCAAATGTAGTTTATGTTTAAGACATAATCCTCACTAAAACAACCATATTTCACGCAGGTACGGTTGTACCTTGACTTTCAAGTGCCCAAACTTTGTAATTGGAAGCCGTGTAGTGCTGAAATAATTACTCGAATAATTTCAATTTAAAAAAAAAAAAAAAAAAAAAAAGGGTGATGAAGCTTTGCAGGGGTTGTTTTTCCAACGACCCCAACTCGGGTATTACAAATGCAAATTTGCTAACGGTTAGCCAGTTTACAGACAGCCGCTAACCTGAGACACTCTAAAAAATGTCTGCTTATGACAAAACCATTTTTTTTATATCAATACTTGAATATGATACCTTTCCATTAAACTATCCTCAATTCCCAGTCAATTCTGTCACGTTCCCTTTGAGAGTTTCCGATTTGGAATATTTCCGAAATTCCCCATCTTAACTTCCCATGGAAATTTGCTGCAAATTTACTGCAGATGTTCCACCCATTTGCAATCCTAGTTTAGTTTGGTACATCTAAAAAAAAAAAAAAATCTGTATTTGTGTCCACACGCAGTCTTTGCAGCAGCAGCTGGAGGTGATCAATGGCTACGAGGAGCTCCTGGCCGACATCGTCAACCTGTGCGTGGATTATTACGACAACAAGATGTACCTGACGCCCAGCGATAAGCACATGCTGCTCAAAGTGAGTCAACAGGAAAGAATTTGCTCCGGTGTATTGTTTGTCCCCGGTACTGAAACCCCCCCACCGCCCCACCACCCCACCGTCCGACCAGGTCATGGGCTTTGGCTTGTATCTCATGGATGGAAACAGCAGCAACATCTACAAACTGGATGCCAAGAAGAGGATTAACCTGACCAAGATTGACAAGTTTTTTAAGGTATGAATAGTCGGTCACAGAACAAATGAAACTCCAAAGGTACCAATACGATAGCGCTTTATATTGTGGTACCTTGACTTATACATTCAGTGATCTTTTTTTTTTTTGAGTTTTCCCTCATTTCACCCTAATTATCCCGCATGTTCTTAGCATTTACGCTCCCTAAACGCGATCGATTCACTTGCCTCGTGTCGTTGGCAGCAACTGCAAGTGGTCCCTCTTTTCGGCGACATGCAGATTGAGTTGTCCAGGTACATCAAGACCAGCGCTCACTTTGAGGAGAACAAATCCAGGTGAGAGGAGACCGCACACGTGTAGCCATTTGGAATTGAACCATTGGAACGATTTCTATCCTGCCTTTACACGAACGAGTCTTATTTCAAACTGACACATGGGTCTTAGTTATAACTCACATTTGCACATGGGTCTTATTGCTGATGTTAGGTTTAGCCGTACATGCCCCTATATCCTGCTTTGTCTCCCATTCTGTGGTCTTTCCCTAACTGACACGACTTCCCTTGTCCCCCCACAGGTGGACGTGCACGTCCATATCCAGCAGCCCTCAGTACAACATCTGTGAACAGATGATCCAGATCCGTGAGGATCACATGCGCTTCATCTCTGAGCTCGCCCGCTACAGCAACAGCGAGGTGGGTATGGTAATATGGAGAGATTGATTTATTGGTGGGAGCTGTTACATTGTCCTTGAGATGCAGTGGCGGGCCAAAACGCAACATAATGGCACATAAGTGTGCTTGGCTGGGGCTTGTATCACACAATGTGGTTGATGAACTTAAACATGTATTCCATTGTGCTGTGAGAGGAGGTATGAGCAGTAGGCACGAGTGAGTGATTTTTACGGGCTTTTTCTTCTCTCAAAGTGAATCTGTACTTGATGTATATGAATGTATGTAATGATCCTTAGGTGGTGACCGGGTCAGGGCGTCAAGAGGCCCAGAAGACGGACACGGAGTACAGGAAGCTGTTCGACTTGGCCCTGCAGGGCATGCAGCTCCTGTCGCAGTGGAGTGCTCACGTCATGGAAGTGGTGAGTCTCACAAAATATAATCAAGTTATTGTTGGCATGTCAAGTAAAACTCCCCTTTTATAATGGGGGATAGAGACCGTACAAAAACCCGTCATACGTGCTTTAAACGACAACCCTTTTCTCTGCAGTATTCCTGGAAACTGGTTCATCCCACGGACAAGTACTCCAACAAGGAGTGTCCCGACAATGCTGAGGAATACGAGCGCGCCACCCGATACAACTACACCAGCGAGGAGAAGTTTGCCCTGGTGGAGGTGGGCTTTGTCATTGAGACGACGCCATGACAAAATCACACGTACTTCTGTCCGGCAATAGCTTTGATGGCACCGCTAGGAAACAAGCCCGTCCGTACGCGTCGTGTGACCGAGGCCGAGCGAATGAGCAAGCGAGCTAAATGGCTTGAATGATGATTTATATCCTTGTTGTCTCCCGCAGCGCCGTACTTTAATCGTGGGAAGTGTCGGTCTAAAAGATGTCACATGAGGAAAATTGCTTCCGAGAGAGATGAAATATCGGCCGTGATCAACACTTTTATATGAAGCAGCTGAAAGGGACACTTGGGTAAAAGTACAAGTATCGTTGCAGAAAATAACTTTGGTAGAAAATAGAAGTTAGTTGCCTGTTACCGGTACTTGAGTAAAAGTCGTAAAGTAGCTGACATTTTCCGTACTTATGTATTACGAGTAAGTATTGCAACTAGAAGTATTTTTAAAAAGGTGAGCGGTTAGAATTTTCATTGTTTTTTTTTTTGATGATGTCAACAAACAATTTCTTCTGATTTTATTATTTAGCCACCAGTAACAAAAGGCGGTTCGGGGAAATGGATGAAAAAAAGTACAATTTTATTTTGGAAATGTTAGTGGAGTAAAAGTGAAGTTGCTGGAAACAAAAATAAAGTCGAGATCCGTAAAAATTCAAGACTGATGTGCTCTTTTGACGCTAAAAATGGATAGCACGCTCTAGAGCTGACAATAGCTAACAGGCTAGTTATAAAATCAAATTACTCTTTAAGACACCCCAACCAAACCTTTTTCTGTACCTTCCACAAATCTGATGATGGCGTTTGACGGCCACTCGTTTTATCCTCTTCACCCACAGGGTCCGCTTGGTTAAATTCATGTTTTGAAAAAAACCCAACATTTTTGGGTTCTGGTGGAGCAACCACAAACTTGTTTCATTGTTTTTCAGTTGGAGAGACTCGATAAGCTTTATGGAAACGGTCGTATTGGGTGTTTGCCTCTGGCAGGTGATGGCCATGATAAAGGGGTTGCAGGTGCTGATGGGTCGCATGGAGAGCGTGTTCAACCACGCCATCCGCCACACCATATACTCGGCCCTGCAGGACTTCTCGCAGGTGACGCTGCGCGACCCGCTGCGCCAGGCCATCAAGAAGAAGAAGAACGTCATTCAGAGGTGGGCCGGATACAAACGCATGCGCTGTCGATTACGTTCTTTAATCGATCGAGCCCACCGAACATTTACATTAAGAGTCCTGTAGTACTGATTTAGCAATTTTGTTTTTTCCAAAAAATGGTTAAAATGTACAGAGGGTGTAAAAGTACAATTTTGATTACATATTCAAAATAATATTTAGAATGCCAAATTAGAATAACATGCAATGTAACATTAAGGACGGACACTTGCGTGCTTATATTGCTGGCCTTTTGCATTTACATTCTTCTAGTCTAGTGCATGTTTTTACATATTTTGTAAAATAATTTTTAAGTCAGAAATATTTGGTAAACTTACATCATAAAAATAAACATTTAATACAAAATATTGAATTTGAAAACATTTCCATCTATTTTTATTCATTCATATCTTGAAATAATAATTTATATATTGTATATAAATAGTAAAATAAAAAATAGTAAAATAAAACACAAATTATTTGTTGATTAATTATAAATCAATTATGTTTAAGCAAATTTAAATTATAATTTATTAAAATCAAGAATAGAATATATTAAAATAAAATATAGATATTATGGTTAAAATAAGCACAATTTCCATGCACGTTTTTCTTAAGTGATCTGTCACAAAAAGTGCATTTAAAAAATAATAATAATCACGTGTGGCCCAAAAGTGACGTGACATTAAAAGGTCGATACACCCCTGTTCAAATGCCAGGTATTTGTGATATACAAAAATTCATTTCAAAACCTTTTCTACCGTTAGTATGACCTATAACATGTCCAACATAAGGTTATAAAAAAAAAAAAAAAAAAGAGCAAGCAAAAATAAACGACTGAGATAACTTGGTTGCACAAGTGTGCACACCCTCTCATAACTGGGGATGTGACTGTGTTCAGAATAACCAATTACATTCAAACTCAGGTTAAATTGGAGTCAACACACACCTGCCAGCATTTCAAGTGCCTCTGATCAACCCCAGCGAAAGTTCATCTTTTCTAGTAGGCTTTCCCTACCATTCTTTCTGCTCCCGCTCCCCAGTGTCCTCCAGGCCATCCGGAAGACGGTGTGCGACTGGGAGACGGGCCGTGAGCCCCACAACGACCCCGCCCTCCGCGGGGAAAAGGATCCCAAGGGTGGATTCGACATTAAGGTCCCACGACGAGCCGTGGGACCCTCCAGCACTCAGGTGACACCTCCTCGTCCACGTGCATGACCCGCCACTAATTTTGGCCAAACTAATGTGTTCACCATCACGCCAAAGCTTTACATGGTGAGGACCATGTTGGAGTCCCTCATCGCCGATAAAAGCGGCTCCAAAAAGACCCTGCGTAGTAGTCTGGAGGGACCCACCATCCTGGACATCGAGAGGTTTCACCGCGAGTCCTTCTTCTACACCCACCTGCTAAATTTCAGCGGTGAGCTGCCACAAGGCACCCCCATAGACCTTTTCAGTGTCGTAAGAGACCACCACTAGTAAACAAACACTTCTATGTGATTTGACCCAGGCACAGCGATTGAGAAAACAGCAAAAACCACTTGATGATTTTAGCCTTCTTTACAGTTGTAGTTGGAATGTGTGCATGTTACGTAAGGTAAATTGCACGGAAGCGCGGCAGCTGTTTTTTTTTTTTTTTTTTTAAACATTTCAACAGGTAAATTTATTCAAAAATAAATGTGGTGGAAATTCAGACATAATTAACATTATCGTTGAGGGACTGGCTAGTTAATTGACTTTTCTCTTGCTCGAATTAATGACACAGATGTGCTCTTCTGATCTTTTTTGTCATTGTTTTCAGTTCAGGTAAGCGGTAGTCACTCACTTGCTACCACCAGCAATTGTTTAGAACTGGTCTCGCTCTCTCTCTGTCGACTTCTTTGTAGAAACCTTGCAGCACTGTTGTGACCTCTCCCAGCTGTGGTTCAGGGAGTTCTTCTTGGAGCTGACCATGGGCCGCAGGATCCAGTTCCCCATTGAGATGTCCATGCCGTGGATCCTCACAGATCACATTCTGGAGACCAAGGAATCTTCCATGATGGAGTGAGCACACCTACTCGCTTTGTTTTTGTTTTTTGTCTTTGTCCGAGATTCAAAGATGTGTTTATTGACTATTTCATTGAAGGCACACTTTGAAGATTTGTGACGTGGTTCATAAAATTCCTTCTATTTCAGGTACGTGCTGTATCCCCTGGATTTGTACAACGACAGCGCCCACTACGCTCTGACCAAGTTCAAGAAGCAGTTCCTCTATGATGAAATAGAGGCTGAGGTAATTCATTTCCCATTGCGTCTGTTTGTGGCCAACTAACCCAACAACGGGGATGAGCTGTTTTTTTTTTTTTCCCCCCCCCTCTCCTCATCCTTTCTTCACTTTGTTCTTTCAGGTGAACTTGTGCTTCGATCAGTTCGTCTACAAGCTGGCCGATCAGATATTTGCCTACTACAAGATCCTTGCTGGAAGGTAGCTCGAACACATTTACTCCATGGAGCTAGAATACTGTCATTTAAAAAGAAATGCTCGTATTGCAGATGATCTACAGTGAACTATGCATTGTCACTGTACAAGTAAATTGAGTTACCAAGTTGTCATGGTACCACTGTGTTGTTTTTGTTTTTTGTCTGTTTTCAATGCGGGCATTCTCCTCCTCCTCCTCTTCTCTCACAGTGGTCCATTGATAAGAAGTGTTTGATTCCTTTCAGCCTCCTGCTGGACAAACGTTTGCGGGCTGACTGTAAGAACCAAGGCGCCAACATTCCCTGGCCGGACTCCAACCGCTATGAGACCCTGCTGAAGCAGCGCCATGTCCAGGTACCTACAACTATATATATTTACAAAAAACTGTCATTTGATCAAAGCAAAGCTGTTGGGGTTAAATGGCTTGAACGGTGATTTGAGCCTTCTTCTGTAGATTTGGTCGCACCATTCTTTTGAGGAGGTACAGAACGACAATGGCATACCATAGTTTCGTATGCAGTAAAGGTTGACAGTGACTCGAGATGTGCTATTTGCGAAAAACAATGATCGAGATGGCGCTCGGCGCTCTGCCTCTCACTCGCTCTCGCTCTCGCTCTCTGAACGTGCAGGAGGAGTAGGTTGCAGTGGAAAAAATGGCGTCTTTCAACCATTAAAAAAAGATGGACTCTCTCAAGTGCTACAAGATGAGACTTCTAATCGCACAAGTTGAAAAAAAGACCAATTTGGTCACAGTCTCGAGTCCTGAGACATGGTTAACATGATCATGGAGGGAGCGAGCGCCTCATTATTGACTTTCCTGAAATGGTTAACGTGCTAATGTTTGGTTAAATTACTCAAAGACCACCCAAGCTAACATTTGATTATACATACCTCCTGAGAAAAAGTCTTCCACAAAGCCAGTGATGCAGTTTTCGTTCTCAGTTTATCCCTTTTAGAAGTGGCTTCTCCGCCACTGGACAGTCTTGCGATCGTCTATGCAAAACTATTTATGATGGCCACTCAATTTATTCTCTCCACCCACAGGTTGTGCTGGATGGATTCGATTTTATTTTAAAGTAAATCAAAAAACTAAAGGAAACATTTTTATCTGGTGGCGCAACCCCAAGCGCTACATGTTTCTGTCATTGTTTTCCGTTCAGGTCAGCAGTATTCCTTGACCTTTCTGGCACCGATTGTCTACCGACATGAAACGGCCTATAGCGTTTTTTTTTTCCCCCCACCTCGCTAACATATCGGCCTTGCGCAGCTCCTGGGCCGCTCCATTGACCTGAACAGGCTCATCACTCAGAGGGTCTCGGCCGCGCTGTACAAGTCCATGGAGCTGGCCATCAACCGCTTTGAGAGCGAGGACCTCACTTCCATCATGGTAAGCAAATACCTGCTCCAAAAGACAGGATGACGATGTGTTGAGGCACTCACCTCACCAACATGGGGACCTTCCCTCCATCTACTTTGCATCAATCTTTGTGACACACATTTTCTTTTTGGGAACAAAGGGGTTGAAGGAGACACTATGCGTTTTTCTCACCATTTCAAACAGTTCCCACGTGGCTTAGTATTTGTTGCATACATTTGTCACATTTGAAATATGAATATAAAATATGTCCTAGGCCAGTGATTCAAGTGTCACCTACAAAATGCGTAGCAACGATCATTAGAAGTAAATTCCGGAAGTGTAGTTTGCACAAGTGCCGAGTGCTTTTAGTCCGAAAAAGTATATTATTGTCAGCCACAATAATCTACTTCGTTCTTCGCCGCTCGAAGGAACTGGAAGGCCTCCTGGAGATCAACCGCCTGACGCACAAGCTCCTCTGCAAGTTCTTGACGCTGGACAGCTTCGACGCCATGTTCCGTGAGGCCAACCACAACGTGTCGGCGCCGTACGGCCGCATCACGCTGCACGTCTTCTGGGAGCTCAACTACGACTTCCTGCCCAACTACTGCTACAACGGCTCCACCAACAGGTAGCGGGAGCACGGGAACGGCTAGTGACTTGTTACAGCGACGTCCGTCTGGTGCGAGTTCTGACTTTTTGTGCTCAGGTTCGTGCGCACCGTCCTGCCTTTTTCTCAGGAGTTCCAGAGGGACAAGCCGCCCAACGCTCAACCCCAGTACCTGTATGGCTCGAAGGTCAGTGGCACTTTTCCCACCCGTTATACATACAACCTCGGGTTAGGTCGCCGTCGGAGGGGCGCTAAACTCGTAAACTGAGATCCTCCTGTCTTTGAGGAAATACGGTAGGTTCTTGGCCTATTCACACGGGAATCCAACACGGACTCTCATCCACAACTGCTCCACTTTACCTTACTCACTAGGATGAAGAGATTCACTCATGCAGATTAAAAGACTGAATGAAGCAGTCAATTTGAGTTGGCTAGGTTTTATTTCCTGACACATAGGATTCCAGAATAATCCATAATACAATACAACATCATTCGTCGGGCCAGACAATACGGCGATGACCTCAATCCAATCGCCTCAAACTGGCTCGCTCCCAGACAGCCGAGCCAGCGTCCTGAGCTCGTGGAGGCCGCGCCGGTCGCCGTTATCGCAGCTGCCCCTGGGCGTGCAGAGCCGGCCGGCCGAGGAGCGACCCGCCCGGACCGCGTCGGTCACCGCCGAGCGTCCTCGTCCCCCGCCGACGCCCCCCCGACCCGTGCAGGCGCCGTGCGGGCACCCCCGCAGCAGGACGCCGGCGATGACCAGCAGCAAAAGGCAGCAGGTCAGCCAGGCGCCCGTGCCCGGCTCCCAGCCGGCCCGGTCCCGCCCCTCGCCGCTGTCGTTCGGCGTCATGAACGCCTGGCACTGATCCCGCGCCGGGTTGGCGGCCTGGCACGTGACGCACAGTAAGTAGGTGGTCTGCGGGAGCAAGTTGGCCAGGTGGGTGGCGGTCTGGCTGACGGGGATGCGCTCTTCGTGCATGAAGCTCTTGCGCTTGAAGGCCACGAGCAGGCTGTTCCAGTTGGGGCTGTACATGACGCTGTAGAAGGTGTCCAGGCAGCCGGCCGACGGCGGCCAGCTCACCCTGGCAGAGGTAGCTGAGATGTTATAGACTGCGACCCCCATGAGAGTAAAAATGCTTCCTGTCAGGGAAAAATGATAACCCCATTAGTAGGAAAGGTCTTTGACAATAACGCGAGATCAACAGTTCAAATACAACCCGATGGCTGGCCCACACAAACAACGAACGACTCCCCCGCCAGCCAAGCAGTAACACAATATCAGCGCGATATCCGAAGTACCGCGAGAATAACCCATGCCTCATTTTGCCATTCATTACAAATGTCAATAGGATGAGGACGGGGCGACGGGATTGTAACAATGCCAGAATAATAAGCATTCTGTCCGGGGGATTGTCTGGAATAAAGCCCTAGTCAGCTCAGCGGTGGGATTAAATGACATAATCCCGCCTGGTGATTTGCCACGAGCTCATTGAGTCGCCGCCAAACATTTGAGTCCTTTTAGCATATCCTAGTTATTGCCCAAGATCATTGCTTGGCAAGCCTTTTACACAAAGTTCCACCTAGAAAAACCAAACAAAACCAACCAAAAACGTAGCTGTCTTAAAACCACCATCATGACCGACATTATTTGATGATTGAATTAAGTGGGGAAAAAAAATGAAACGCGTAAAAATTTCAACTTGGACCTAATTAAATGCATAACAGCAAACCGTTGTTAAAAATGAAATGCAAATTGATTAACCGTTAGTTAAATACAACTGATCTATCTGCACTCAGGCAGTGACTCTTTCATGCGCCACTCGTGTTTTTGAGAATCACCATCAAATTATGTCCAAGGGCACCCGGCGTCTTGGAAAATAGGGTTTGCCGTCGACTGTAAAACACACACTTCCATGTGGAATATGAAAAACACATTCAGGGTTTTGAGCAATAAATGACAGCACGTGGGACTTACCTCTCCAGGCTGTCAGATTATCCCGAGTCACATCTGGGATGACGCCGTCGACGGGCAGCGCAGACGAGCGCGCCCTCGTTTTAGCCGCCGCGGTCGGGGGTGTGCGCAGCCGCCGACGGAGTGGGGCGGGGGAGGTGAGGTGAGGTGATGTCCTGTGGTGGATGGCTGAAAAGAGAACGGTCCCAAACTCCAAACGTTATTATGAGATTGACGGGAAAGCGAGCATCTGGTCCTAAAAAGCAAACAAATGAGCAGCTTTGTAGGGAATATTTGAACAATTTTACAAAGGATCATTCCCAAATTGATGCTGATAAGCAGACTGCTTCATTTTTTTGTATTCAAAAAAGAAATCATAAGCTGATCTGCTGCTCTCCACATCCATGATTTGTCCCACAGTGACACCTTGCGAACGAAGAGTGCATGTGACGCATCCATCGCCCACTTCAACCACAAGTATACGCATATTTGTTGAAATTTTTGCTGATTTATTCAAAAAGAAAAACTGCAATATCACACAGCCATAAGTATTCAGATGCTTTGCTGTGACACTCATATTTAACTCATTTCTTCTGATCATCCTTGAGATGGTTCGACACCTTCATTGGAGTCCAGCTGTGTTTGATGGTACTGATTGGACTTGATGAGGAAAGCCACACCCCTGTCTAGATAAGACCTTACAGCTCACAGTGCATGTCAGAGCAAATGAGAATCATGAGGTCAAAGGAACTGCCTGGAGAGCTCAGAGACAGAACTGTGGCAAGGCACAGATCTGGCCAACGTTAAAAGAAAAACGTCTGCTGCACTTACGGTTCCCAAGAGCACAGCGGCCTCCGTAATCCTGAAATGGAAAACGTTTGGGACGACCGGAACCCTTCCTAGAACTGGCCGTCCGGCCAAACTGAGCAATCGGGGGAGAGGAACCTTGGTGACAGAGGTCAAGAAGAACCCAAAGATCACTCTGGCTGAGCTCCAGGAATGCAGTCAGGAGATGGGAGAAAGTTCTAGAAAGTCAACCATCATTGTAGCCCTCCACCGGTCAGGGCTTTATGGCAGAGTGGCCTGACAGAAGCCTCTCCTCAGTGCGAGACACATGAAAGCCCGCATGGAGCTTTGCTAAAAAAAAAAAACACCTGAAGGACTCCTAGATGGTGAGAAATAAGATTCTGTGGTCTGATGAGACCGAGATAGAAATTGTTGGCCTTAATTCTAAGTGGCAAGTGTGGAGAAAAGCAGGCACTGCTCATCAGAGTCCCAAAAGTGAAGCATGGCGGTGGCAGGATCGTGCTGTGGGGGTGTTTTTCAGCTGCAGGGACAGACAGGGAGACTGGCTGCAATCCAAGGAAAGATGAATGCGGCCAAGTACAAGTAAGGGTAACCTGGACGAAAACCTCCTCCAGAACCTCAGACTTGGGCGAAGGTTCCCCTTCAAAAAAGACAATGACCCTAAGCACACAGCCCGTGACTGTTCTTGAATGGCCCAGCCAGAGCCCTGACTTAAACCCAATTGAGCAACTCTGGAAAGACCTGAAAATGGCTGCCCACTGACGTTCCCCATCCGACCTGACAGAACTGGAGAGGATCTGCAAGGAGGAATGGCAGATGATCGCCAAATCCAGGTGTGGAAAACTGGTTGCATCATTCCCCAAAAGACTCATGGCTGTATGAGCCCAAAAGGGTCTGAATACTTGTGGCGGTGTGATATTTCAGTTGTTCTTTTTGACTAAATCTGCAAAAATGTCAACAATTCCATATTTTTCTGTCAATATGGGGCGCTGTGTGCACATTAATGTGGGGAAAAATGAACTGAAATGATTTTAGCAAATGGCTGCAATATATTAAAAAGAGTGAAACATTTCAGGGGGTCTGAATACTTTCCATACCCACTGTATTTCTGGGATCCTGTCCTCTTGTTTTGTTTTTTTTTGTGTTGGGAGGAAGTTCCATTTAGACCGAAGTTGTGCTTTGCCACCGTCTGTAATTTCCAATGTATTAGGGTGGGCATCAGTTACTCGTGGATTTTCCCTCTTCGCCCACCGTGCTTTTTGTTTTAACTTCCTGATGCCGCTCCTCCTTGACCGTTTTCTCCCTCCGTGCGGCGGCAGACGCTAAACCTGACGTACAGCAGCATCTTCAGCTGCTACCGCAACTTCGTGGGCCCGCCGCACATCAAGGTCATGTGCCGGCTGCTGGGCTACCAAGGCATCGCCGTGGTGATGGAAGAGCTGCTCAAGGTGGTCAAGAGCCTGGTACGTCCTATCGAAAGCCTCGCGATTGCGACATCGGGGCGGCTCGGCGTACCTAATGAAGTGTCCGCCGCCCGGCCGGCCTCCGCAGCTCCAGGGCACCATCATGCAGTACGTGAAAACCCTGATGGAGGTGATGCCCAAAATCTGCCGACTTCCTCGCCACGAGTACGGCTCGCCAGGTTCGTGTGTGCTCTCGTTTGCGTATTTTGTAGCGCTACTTTGCATGCAAGCAGGAGGAGGACTTGCATGCAAAGAGAGAGAAATAATAGAAAACGTTGGCACTTCCATCCCTTTCCTCAGAAACAAGACATTGAAAGCGGACGCAATTCGATTCGGTCTGTAACATGGCAGACAATTGCCCAAAATGTTGATCATTGTTTTCCAAAATAAAAAGTCTCCTTTGGATTAAACACAAAGATGGATCGGTCTGCTTTCGTGGAGGACTATAGAAATCTTACTGTTGAAATTCCGAGCATTGGGACAATTGAAAGCGCGTCGATAAGCGATTCATGGATGAGTTGTCGATGAATTGTTTTAGCGCCACGTCTTTGTTAGGAATCCTGGAGTTCTTCCACCACCAGCTGAAGGACATCGTGGAGTACGCCGAGCTGAAGACGGTGTGCTTCCAGAACCTCCGGGAGGTGGGCAACGCCCTCCTCTTCTGCCTGCTCAGCGAGCAGAGTCTGGTACGAGCGCCGCCACTCCCTCCGCAGCGCCGCTCGTTCAAATTGAAATGACGTCGTTCGTTTGGCGTCGGGGAGATGATGATGTTACACGAAGTTGCCGACGTAACACAAAAAATTGGATACATGATGTTGTCTGGTAGAAAACAAAAAAACGTTGTTGGATCTCGAATGAAAGACATTCAAGGGATTCCAAAATTGGGTCGTCGCACGTCAACTGCCCCAAAGTGGCCACGATAGCGCGCCTATAAACGACACGATTAATGGGGGACACAAATGGCCGCCGGACGGTGATGCGTGTCGTTGTGCAGTCGCAGGAGGAGGTTTGTGATCTGCTGCACGCGGCGCCTTTCCAGAACATTCTGCCCAGAGTCCACGTCAAAGGTAAACCGCCACCACGCTAATCCAACGTTTTGTCTCCTCAGTATGCAAATCATCCCACGTGAAGGTGGTATTCAGTGACTACAGTAGAAACTAAAAAGAATGACATGCACATAAGTAGAATGTGACTCGGACTTCAACCACGGTAATAACGAGAGCGTGAAATGAATATAACCAACTACAATACGAGAGGAAAATCAAATTGCAATCGCCTTCAACACAGCAATAAGAATATAGGATAAAAAGTGCAGCTATTCAAATGGAAAAGAAACTGCAAAAAGTACTGTTCATGTAATAATGATTGAAATAATGCAATCGATGTAAACTAAATGAGCTAATAATCAAAAGCCTTAATAAAATACATTGCATACAAATATATTTTTAACTAAATGAAATGAACAAACATATGTTATTGTGAAATTAGGAAAGTAACATTAAATGTGTTAATACAAATCTTGAGTATGAACTAAATACAACAGGAAAAAAGATACAGTTAATGTAATAACAATTGAAATCATTGAATGGATAAATATAAATCTCAAGTCCAGTAAAAAGATGTGATTCAATTGTTTACAATTATTCAATGTATTACGCGTACCTTTAAGCAGAGTAATATTGTTACATTCATGTCGTCATAAACAATGCGTAAAGTTGATAGAAAAGGGCTAATTGAATGAATGAAAATTCTATTATTGAAAATCAAAATTAGATACAAATATAATTGAATTGATTAAAAAACATGAGGGTTAAATAGATACAAATGAACTACAACCTTAGTAATAACGATTTTGTTCAATTAAAAAAAAAAAAAAAAATACTCACACCTTGTCAAAAGAATAGAAAAGTAATATAATGATGAATAAATGAAAACAACCCAGTTCACAAAATACAAAAATGAATATCTGAAATGTACGTCGTAATCCTGTTGTTTGTCGAGTCAGAATGTGTGCGCAGGTGTATTTAATGAAGGGGCCGTGCGTGCGTGCGTGCGTGTTGACAGAGGGCGAGCGTCTGGACGCCAAGATGAAGCGTCTGGAGGCAAAGTACACGGCGCTGCATCTGGTTCCTCTCATCGAGCGTCTCGGCACGCCACAGGTACGCCGTCGTTACGTGGGCCGTCCAATGCGCCCGTTCGTCGTCCCTGACCGCGGGAATTAGTGCGCCGTGAGTCGTGTTGTTTCTTATCAAAACTGCTTTGAAACATGTATCTAGGTAAAAAAAAAGTATTTTCCATTTTTGAGTGCAATGCGTTTTGATTTGAGTCATCAGTTTTTGTATTTTGACTACATTTATGTTCACCGTTAATGTTCAAACTGTGCATAATGTTGCAGGCCCACTATGTTAATGTTGGTTATGACGGTGGTCCTTTTTTTGTTTGAGAACCGCTGTTCTGGTTTGTCGTTTCCCCCCCCCCCGACGGCAGCAAATCGCCATTGCTCGCGAGGGCGACCTGCTGACCAAGGAGCGTCTTTGCTGCGGCCTGTCCATGTTCGAGGTGATCCTGGCGCGCGTCCGCGGCTTCCTGGACGACCCCATCTGGCGCGGCCCGCTGCCCAGCAACGGTGTCATGCACGTGGACGAGTGCGTTGAGTTCCACCGCCTGTGGAGCGCCATGCAGTTCGTCTACTGCATCCCCGTCGGCGCGCACGAGTTCACCGTCGAGTGAGTGCCGTACCCTCGCCACAGTGGAGGGAAATAACCAAGGGAAAATACTTGCTTACTGTACTTGAGTAGATTTGTGTTTTGTAGAATTAGACAGCAAAATGTTCGCTGACTTAATGCTAACGGAAATGATCAGAGATGACAATTATTCCAAGCCTCCAAACAACTGGGAGCAACAGCACATACAACAAAACACAAAATGTTCAGCCAAACCACAGAAAAACAAATGTCCGCTAGCTTCATGCTAACACATAATGCGAAATGCCACGGATGGGCTTAATTACAAACCTTCAAACAACTGCTAACTTAACCATACGTAGAGCAACAAACGAAAAATGACGTTTGCGCCATCTGGTTCCGGTCCGGTTTTCAGGCAGTGCTTCGGCGACGGCCTCCACTGGGCGGGCTGCATGATCATCGGCCTGCTGGGCCAGCAGAGACGCTTCGACATCCTGGACTTCAGCTACCACCTGCTCAAGGTGCAGAAGCACGACGGCAAGGACGAGATCATCAAGAGCGTAGTGAGTACTTTCCTGTACTGTGAAGCCCCCGGTACACCTTGGACTGGTTGCCAGCGCACACGCATTCAAACCTGTGGACAATTTAGAGCCTTCAGTGGAGCTATTGGGCATGCTTTCGGAATGTGGGAGGAAGCTCGAGAAAAGCCACACACCAGCATGTTGTTAATTAGTCTTTTTTTTTCAAGTTAAAAAAAAACAAACATTTTGCATTAATTTAAAAACAAAAATGTTTAAATCATTTCAAAATTCCTTTTTTAAGTTTTGCTTTAAAAAATGCATCTATTTTTAATTTATTATATATTTAAAATGATCAATGTTTGTAATATGAAGAATAATTGAATCTTTTTTTACTCAATTTTAATAAATTCAACTTTTGGCATTTCTTTGTCATCGTTTTATCACCTACAAATTGAGTTATTTCCTGAATTTGTATTTTTAGAATTTTGGCAAGTTGTATTTTTTTAGTCAGTTGGGGAAAAAAAATTATTATTTTCTTTCTAAATTAATGTTGAATGAAAACGTTTTTTTAAAGAATGAATTAAAAAATATTTTTCTCAATTTAATAATGTATGAGATTTCAAATAATTTTTAATAAAACAATTTTCACTCCAAAAATATTTTCTAAAAAAAATATATTTAAAAAAAACGAACTGTTAAAAATAATTTTTAATTTAAATGTTAGTTTTTTTTTGTATTCAAATTTAAAAAAACATGATCGACTTCACCTATTTTGATTACGCACTATGGGATACACCGTGCTTGACTACAAGCATCCATCTCGTCTTGTTTTTTTTTCTCCCCAGCCGCTGAAGAAAATGGTGGACCGCATCCGCAAGTTCCAAGTGCTCAACAACGAGATCTTCGCCATCCTGAACAAGTACCTCAAGTCGGGGGACGGCGAGAACATGCCGGTGGAGCACGTGCGCTGCTTCCAGCCGCCCATTCACCAATCACTGGCCAGCAGCTGAGCGCAAACGGCAAGAATATCCTCTTACCTGTACAACAGAAATATTACAAATATTCCCATTTTTTGACTTTGTTAGCAAAGACCACTGAGTTGTATTCCCGCAATAAACTTTTTGTATTCACACGTGCCTTATCGGGAAATAGATATTTGTTTTATACTTCTAGATAGATGACTTTTTAAGAGATTAATATTTAAAAGCTTTGTGATGGTGGAACATTAGAGGTGAGGTGAAGGTTGTTTTTTTCTTTTCATATTCTGCATGCCGAACGCATTTCTATTCACTGTGCCTTGACTTTTAATCATCCTTTTATTATTTCAATAAATATGTAACAAATCTGTTGATTCATCGTTTGTCAATTAAAAACAACACAAATAGTAACTTTCAAGTACCACAACAATTTGTAGTGATGGCAAAACGTCAAAGAATATAAAGGATCTTTCCAGTGTGTGAAAATGGGGGGGGGGGGGGGTCCTGTTTATGCTGCGGGTCAAATTGACCCATTTTAATGTTTAAACAAATAAAAGGGTTTTTTTTGGTGTAAAATAAAGTAATCTACATATTCAATAGAAAAGCTTCATTTCATATATTTTCAAGTTTTTAACCCTCCTGTGATGAGTACACCAAAAATGTTCATGGGTCAATGTGACCCGTTGCATGATTAATGCAGGACAGGTGAAATGTAGTGGGAATGAGAAAAGAACAAACCGCAGTAGTTTTTTCTTTTTTTAAATAGGGACAGTTTGACCCACAGCATATGTCAGAGGTTTAATTAATGAGATGTTTTGTGGATTTTCTTTTCAATGTTTCCCATCTGACACATGGATAAAGAACCCTTTTCTTATGTTGTGGTTCAAATTGACCCGTTAGTATTCTACAAACTTGGGAATCGATTGTGGTTGCCAACAAGCAA
Source organism: Phyllopteryx taeniolatus (assembly GCF_024500385.1). NCBI lineage: Eukaryota > Metazoa > Chordata > Actinopteri > Syngnathiformes > Syngnathidae > Phyllopteryx > Phyllopteryx taeniolatus. Next base: position 6,511,342 of record NC_084508.1, read on the forward strand.
CCATTCTTTGAACATTTCCTTACTAAACATTGACCTGTTCAAAACGTGCCTCATTATTATATATCTTAATTATGTAAAAAAAAAAAAAAAGATTAAACATGCAGCAGGTCGCATTGACACACAATTTCTTGGTGTACCAAAAGAAACATAACAGGAGGGTTATACATAGGTATAACACAGGTCAAATTGACCCAGGATAGTGATAGGGTTAAACTCGGTGGCTGTGTTTGGAATCACTACATAAGGACGCTTGTATAGGATTTTGACCATTTTTCATTTCTGCAAATAAATGCTCTCGATTACAATACAGTGGTGGTGCTCCTATCACAAACTATTTTGTAGCGTATTTTCGCTAAGAAAAATATCTCTAGAATTGTAAAGAGTTTGCGCATCATGCTTTAAAAAGGTTTATATGGCTCATGGTGTACCCCTTGGCCACCAGGGGTAAGTATATTAGACATCTGCACAACTGCTCTGTAAACTGTAGTGGTCTTTCCCCGCCCCCACAGATGAATACATCCATCCATCCATTTTCTGAGCCGCTTCTCCTCACTAGGGTCGCGGGCGTGCTGGAGCCTATCCCAGCTGTCCTCGGGGTACACCCTGAACTGGTTGCCATAGGAACAAACAACCATTCGCACTCACAGTCATGCCTACGGGCAATTTAGAGTCTCCAATTGATGCATGTTTTTGGGATGTGGGAGGAAAGCGGAGTGCCCGGAGAAAACCCACGCAGGCACGGGGAGAACATGCAAACTCCACACAGGCGGGGCCGGGGATTGAACCCGGGTCCTCAGAACTGTGAGGCTGACGCTCTAACCGGTCGTCCACCGTGCCGCCAGATGAATACATGCCTATGAGTATTATATTATCTGTCTTACATGCACAGTTTGTGTTCAGATAGATGTTGCTTAAATGCTAGTTTTATTAGTTTCACATTGTGGAATTTTCTAGGGCAAAGTTATGCGTTTTAAATACACGTGTAGTCTTCATTTTATTTAGTTGGACAGTAAACTTACTCTGCCAAACCACCTAGAGCACATCTCAAATGTTTGCTAAAACTAGTGCCTCTGCTCTAGTTTATCAAGATCCGAGCCTTGGCAGATTTTTTTTGTTTTGAGTTGCGAGCAAAAGTTTGGGCAGCGATCTTCATAAGCAGCAGAAATGGGAAAACTTCAAAAAAGAAGCCAAGTGCTTCCTTGCAGCTCTTTATTCCCATGTGGTTTACTGTAAAACTAAGTGTATTTAAGCAAACAACTTTTGTCTTACCAGTGTCCGCAAGCTTCACAAAACACCAAACCCTTTAAGCAACGCATATTTGAACAGTGGCGCAACACATCGAGATGGACAATAACACTCATGACTATACTATTAACTATTAGTATGTTTTTATAAAGTGCAATATAGTGCTACTTTAAATGAAAGTATTTGTTAGCATTTTATTGGGGCACTGGAACCGATGAATTGCAATTTCATTCATTTCGATCAGGAAAGTTGATTCGCAATACAAACGCGGTGACAGAATGAATCACTTATCTCAAGGCACCACTGTATTTGGGAGTCATGCTGTCGATTTCATGGAGTAAAACTAAAATGTTCATTTGACTCAAAACCAGCGAAACCCAAGAAACTGATCATTTTGCAGTGATCGAAATTGTTTTTCCCAGGGCAGTATAAATGCAGGGGCAATTGTGAATGCCCAATAATAGGCCAATTCTAAGTTTAGGAGGACTTTTTTTTTTTTGCTTTAACCATCATCGATGGCTGGTACCGTATGTGGCCCATGATAGCAAGTGATTCCCAACACAACCTTTTTTCCCAGTGCTACGACTGAATGGAAAAGTGAGAAGGGGGGGGGGAAAATGGAAGTAAGGCAAAGGAAAACAAGTACAATCCATTGGTCCTGATTGTCTCCATTTGGAGTCCTTACGACGCCAGGCTTCCGTTGCGCCTGGAGACTGCGTCGAACGGCGTGTCGCGCTCCTCGTTGGCGCCGTGCTCGTCGCTGCAGAGGAGTTGGTATGTGCCGTTGGCGTTCCTCTGGTCCTTGCGCACGGCGGTGGCGGCGAGCGCGGCCAAACTGACGTTGACGTCCTTGAAGGCGTGCAGCAAGAAGATGCCCGCCACAATGGTGAGGAAGCCGGCCAGCGTGCCGATGACGTCGGCCGCGCCCATGTGCCGCCACTCCTTGAAGAGGACGGCGGAGCAGGTGAGCACCGAGGTGGTGAAAAACACATAGTAGATGGGCGTCACCAGGGACGTGTTGAAGATGTCCAGAGCCTTGTTGAGGAAGTTGATCTGGGTCCCCACGCAGGCCACCAGGCCCAGCAGGAGGAGCCAGGGCAGGGGGGTACGCGCCACGTTGACGCCGCCCACCGCCTCCTTGATGGCGATGCCCAGGCCCTTGACGCACGACACGGACAGGGAGCCGATGAGTGAGCAGATGCTGATGTACACCAGGATGTTGGTCTGGCCGCGGCGGGGGGCCACCGCCAAGATCAACACCAGCACCACCGTCACCACCGCCGCGGCGAAGACGAAGAAGCCTCAACGACAGACAGAGAGAGAGAGAGAGAGAAAAGAATTGCGTAAAAACGGTGGCCTGTGCTCAGAAATGTTTGAAGAAACAGACGTTAAAGGAGCGATTGGCACAGTGTGGTACACGGGCTCCCTCTAGTGGTATGCGAAACAATCACTGAAATGTTCAAACCGTGCATAAATTACAGTAGCCTAATTTGGGGGTTTTTTTTTATTCAGTCTAGAACATTTGAGTACAGTTCAGTTGCATTTCACTTGAAAGTACATTTGCATTAATATTTTAGACCTGTTTAGCTCATTTTTAAAACGGTGTGCAATACATTTTAATTGAATCATTTAAATTGTTTCCTCGCCCCTAAATTTACATACAGTGTTAATGTTCAAACTGCATAATGTTGTAGTGGTTTACAATAATATTAAATATACTTTGTAGGCGTAAAACCTCCATCTTGTATTTAAATAATGATGGCGGTACTTTTGAACGCTAATTATTTTTTTAAGTGTAAAAACAAAAGTTTGAGAACCTTTGTTGTAGACGATATAAAGTTGGTACAATTTATGTAAACATTACCGATGGGAACAGTCGTTACATTTGCATTTTAAAGTACAGTTTAAAAAAATAATAATAAATAAAAAAAATAAATAAAAAAAAAGGGAAGCAAGGTGGACACAAATGGCCCAGCAGAGGGTTGAAATGTTCCCTCATGTGCATCATAGAAGCACCTTTTCCCCTCTGTGTTTCTATACGTTACTTGATTTATCCAATACGGCGTGCGGGGTACCTGGGTCGACCAGCTTTCGCGCCATGTCCTCCAGGCTGCTGATCTCCTCCTCTTTGGGGGCGTGGATGACCATGCTGGTGGAGCCCAGCACGCTGAGCAGGCAGCCCAGCTTACCGTGAAGGTTCAAGCGCTCGCTCAGGAAGTACGACGACAGCACCGCGCTGAGGACAAAAATCTCATCAAATCAACGGACATTTCAGTGAAAATAGGAAGAAGAAGAATTCAAAAGTTTCCATGTGTACCTGACCAGCACGCTGAGGGCGCCCAGGGGCGTGACCAGAGTGGCGGGGGCGAAGGCGTACGCCGCAAAGTTGGCGGCCTCACCTGCACCCACTGAAAAAGAACAAAATTCATAATAAATGAGGTTTTCATTTGATATTAGAAATGCTACTTTAGGGGCGCAACAACCTATTCAACGACAATCATTTAATCGTTCACAGAGACCTTGTTTAACTTAAAACTGTTCCAGTCCTCAGAATTTCAGCCACTGTGGCGCAATCCAAGCAGAGAATTGGACTGACGTATTTCCGGGTCACAGATATACAATATTAACAGACTTTCCTACGTGGCGGCCATGTTGAATGCGGGGCACTGACGTGGCGGCCGTGTGATGATGCTTCTATCTACGGTCTACTGTGCAGAGAGCGAGAGAGACTGGCATGGCTCTGAGGCAAACAAAACAGGTCTTTGGAGTCTGGAACAGTAACAGTTTTGGGGTTTTTGTGTCAAGCTGTTCACCTTTGGCAACTGATTTGGAACTCGGACGCACACTAATTCCTTGCAGCTCATGAAAGCCACTCGCCTATGATGAGTACTGTATGTCAACAACGCCGGCGTGGTAAGTTGGGATCAAATGTGAACCTATCCATTTTTCCTAAACCCCTACCGAAGTTCCACTGCATTTGACGTTTACATTACACTGGTTCACTTATTTCTGAAATGTGAACGAACAACTTGGAAGCCAAGCAGGGTTCCACTGTGGTTCATGCAAATGCAAATGTTTAAACCGACTTACTTGAAAGTAAACCTGCCCACCAAAGCCACTCCTTGAGATACGCATGACCGCCCTGACCTGAAAGGTGAACGAGAGGAAAAGCGGTTGTAAAGAAAGCACACGCTCGCTGCCACATTCCATTTGCATTGCCACATGGAAGTAAGAATTCCCTGTTGAGAAGAAGAAAACAAAAAAAACAATCAATCGGCGCCGCCCATAAGATCAAACAGGGTGTGGCCGCCGAGCTTAGTGTCATCAGCGGGTTGCAACAGAGAGACTGGAAGAGTCACACAAAGGCATAAAATGTCTTTAGAAAGGTATTGGTCAATTCGTGGATCAAACACCAGTTGAGAATTTGGCCGTTCACCTCCTGGTTAGAGAGGAGCAAAAAAACAAAGTCAAATTATGTCCAGCTGTATTTTAGCGTCATCCTGAAATTTCGTGCGTGATCTAAGCGGCACAAGTAAGCATCTGGTTTGAGTAAAGTGTTGCCGGTGGCTCATTCCCGCGCCAGAGAAGGGCGGTCGCAGGTTTTGTCCCGTACTTGCGGCTTTCCGGTTGCACAAACGCCATTTGCTGACGAGCAGGCTGCCAGCTAAAGTGAAGACACTTTTCCAAGTAGACCTTTTTGTCATGTTTGTAGACAACAGCAGGAAAATGAATGACTACCACTGAACTGAAACGATGACAAAAGCTTATTGTGCACGGCCAGATGAAGATCAGTGGATATTTCTTTTTTAGGTAGTGCCTTTGGAGTACGAATCTACATTTGACTCATCCACAGCAAAGCGCAACTTCTTTATTCCATTACAGGGCTGCTTAAATAAATCGCACGCCAGTAATTCAGTGCGTCTGCTTGCCATGTAATCTAAGAGGGGGATTTGCTGGATTTTAGCAGTCGTCCTTTTGGTTTGCCTTCAAGCTTTGTGTCCGTCACTTCTTGCCTGCATTCTTAGATTCTTTTTTTGTTTGCATAGAACAACGAATTATTGTTCTTTTGTAATTCCACACCACTCTAAGGCTACGTTCCCACTGCAGGGCATGACGCTCAATTTGGTTTTTGTGGGTTAAATCTGATCTTTTTATGTAGTTGTTCACATTACAAAAGCAAACGAGTCGACTTCTGAGGATGGAATGAGTCTGTGGCGTCACACGCACGCAGGACGTCACGTTGGGTATGCGCCGTATTTACGCAAGTCCATTTTCTCGACAGTCTGTTTTGTTGAACACTTGCGACGACGTATCGGTCGGATAAGCGTCGGATACATATGCGATTTATAGCCACACGCCAAAGACGACTGGGTCGGGGCGGACTAGGAAAAAAATTGGAATTGTACCGTTCCCATGGACAAGGGAAAAAACAAATCTGACAACGTCAAATTGGGCAAAAAAAAAAACAACAACATTGGAGTTGACCTGCAGTGTGAACATTGATATGACAATTTCAGCGATCATTTTTGTTCTTGTTCTCCGGCTTTTGAGGAAACGTCACTTCGAAATTCTTATCCTTCGTCTCGTAATGCCGGTTCAAATTGTAAATAATCACAGCTGTAATTTCCTGGCATATTAGGCACATTAGTTTTGTGCTAAATGGGGGGCGGGGGGTAGAAGGAATGCAAATCTTTCAGTCTCTTCTTTTTTTTTTTTCAATTGCCGATTTTCTAACTTCCCACTTTCCTTTTCGAGCGTTGTAAGATTCTCACCCGCTCGCATGGACCCCTTCCTGGCCAGACGCAGCAGGCCTTTCTTCTTGAGGATGAAGCTGCCTCCGATGAAGACGCTGGAGCTGATGGCCAGAGCCAGGCCGATGTAAAAGTCGTACTTGCCCCGGTCCAGAGCCATTCCGAAGCCGGACGTGCTGCTATTGCCGCTGCTGTCGTCGTCCCGCGTCACATTGACTACCAGGCAGCGAAGAACTTCCTGCTGGCCAGAAGCGCAGCTCAGGTTGAGCCACACGCCTGAGAGAATAAAAAATAAAAAATATATATATATATATAAAGAAGAGAAAAAAAATCATGCGATAGTAGAAGCAGCCACGCTTTCAAGCTAAATTCTGACAGGATAATGTCGTCCCGCATGAGCAAAACAAGAAAAAACTACACCTTACCTTATTTGCCTGTATGGTTTCCCCCCCCCCAGATAAAACTGATTTTCTCAACACGGGAAGCTGGTCGCTTGCAGCCTGGCACGAGACGACACATTCGCCACGCATCGCGCTTAAATTCTCTTAAATAAAGCCACGGATGGGGAATATCTTGCTTTCCCGAATCCGTTCCATGCTCGTCGTTAAAGCTCCCTGGTTCCCGTCGCTCCTGTCCCTGTTTTTTTGTTTTTCCACCTTAAGACGCCAAACATCTTTTTAATGTACTTTTATTTTTGTTTTTTGTTTTTTTACATTGTGTCATCATCCGCAGATGTTGGAAAAACAGGTAAGTGGCTTATTTTGATAAAGGAGTAGAAAGTACAGATATCTGTAAAAGGTCGTCAGAAAACTGAACACTTAACTACAGATACATTTCATTTAAAAAAAAGTACTTTACAGTAACAAAGTATTTGTAGTTTTTCTTTTTTTTTTTTTTTTTTTTTAATAAATACTACCCACCGCTGCTGACAGGTGTGGAGGGCATTTCTTTCTGCCAGGTGGCAAGCCAAGCACTTAAGCTGAACTTGTTTCAACTCCACAGAGGCGTACACCGAAACATTCTCTTACGACTGGAAAGAATGAACCCACCGTTTTCGCTACCAAAAGTCCAATTGGGCCCCGGAGACGACGGCGAGTCCACCACCGCCTTCACGCTGCACTCCATAATCTCGTTTAACCGGCTGTTCTCTTCTGTGGAAACGCCACGGCCGCCACCCCCCCCACGCGAAGGAGTCTTTTTACAGCTCGTCACGCGCCGCGTTATGTTAATTAAGAGCCTTTCTTTCTTTCTTTTTTTTTGGGGTTTCGTCTTCCTTCATCGTCGTGAGACATTCAGGTGACCTCGGCAGGTGAGCTCAATTAGCTTCGTGGCTAGCGCGCGTCCCGATACCGGCAAAGGTTTTGACTTATTTCCGCGACATTCGCGAAAAACATGTAAAATAATCAAGTGATATCAGGTTTAAAAAAAAAAAAAAGATTGGTTTTGAGTTAAATCGGACACAAACCCGCACTGCTCCACACACGCGTTAGCTTCCCTAGCATGACGTGCTAACTCCGGCTAGCCAAAGTCGGTCAACAATCCCTTTTAGAAAAAACAAAAAACCAAAGCTACTTTTATTTTTGGATGAATGTGCTGCAAAAGTACCTTTCTAAAAACACTCCACCACAACCGGCCGAGTGAAGCTCTCTCATACACACGGCCGCTTCGGAACCATCGCAGCCTGCGCCTCCACAACCGTCCAGCGGCGATGACGAGTGGCTCTGGCTCGCCGGGCGGACTCGGCTGCTCCGGCCGCCTGCGGGAGAGCCGGCAGCGGCCCCACGCTCCGCGGTGTTCACGCGTGGAATCACACGCTCCGCCCCCACCCCACGCACACGTTATAGCTGACTACGCAGTCAGCATTTCCCATTCTTGATTCAAACAATGGGGAGAATATTACTATGCTATCCGCTGTTTTGTTGTACTCGGGACAAAGCGATGTCTAATTTAAAAATAGTGCTTCGGTGCCATCTGCTGCATCTTGGTGCCAAGCAACTATGTTGAAGTAAAGGGGAGGAGCTTAATGGATTCACGCCATAGCCTTGTCTAATAGGAAGGGGAAGAAAAAAAACACTTTGCTGCCATCTAAAACCACTTGGAAACCTTTTTGGGAGAGTCAATTAAAAAGGTTTACAATTGCTTATGGATGCCACAAGATCGCAAGCAAAGCACTACATTAAGCTCCTCGACTGTCTGCTTTGTCAGTTGTTGTTGGGTTTTTTTCAGTTATCATGTACTCACACATATGACAGGTTAGTTCACTTTATTTTGTATATTTATCCAAACATACAAGTCATTGCCAATGGCAAAGAGAAAAATTGTGAGTACTGCAAAACATACTTCTAAAAGGCAAGGCACTCTGTGCTTCAATAGAGGGAAGGAAAAAATGCAATTCAATTCAAATGTGCTGCACATAAATAAATAAAAATACATGAATATTAAAAACACAGTTCTTAAAAAGATGAAATGGATTGAACTTCAAAGTTAAATACAAATGAAATGTACCGAGGCAGTCAACCTTTCACATACGACAAGAGGGAGTCTAATGCATTCAGTGCGGCGTTTTTCCGTCAAGCGAAGCCAAGACGATTTGAGCTGAAACTGCGGTGGAAAAGCTACGCTGATGCCCCTTTTCCATTGCACACTAGCGACTTGGCTCCACTTGCTTAAATCACCTTTCTCGTGGTGGAGAATTTTCTGTCATTGTAACATTTCCGCTAGGGGTTTGTAAGTGTTTAGAGGATCATAAAGCATCAACACCATGCATCTAGAACGTACACAATCTGTAACAATGACTGTTATTGCCGTACATTATTCAACACAAACAAAGCACCTTCACCTGAGTCTCATCAATACAGTAGTATTAGCTAGCATACTAGCTTAAATAACACGCTGGAACAAACTGAAGCGATATCATATATGGACAAACAAAGAAACGTTATTAAAAATCGCCTTTTGCCATTTAGACGCGTTAATAAATGTAAGGGAATGTAGGAATTTGCGAATGCTGAACAAAGTCTATGCAAGGGTTACACATGTGTCACATATTCACTGTAGACCCGAGCAGTGCAAAAGCAAAATGTGTTAGTTCACACGAAGTTGGGTAAAAACACAAAACTAGGTCGTCTTGGTTTGCGTCCAGGCGAACCGCCAATATTGCGGGGATTCGCTCTGGACCCGAGCAGCAGAAAAGCAAAACGTGTTAGTGTCAAAATGTCAAAAGAGCCCATATCACTGCGTCTTTTCGGTTTGCTTCCAGACGAGCGAGGCTTCCTGCGATAGCCGCAGCAGGGCGACGCCCACGCACAACGTGACCAAGCCGCAGAGCGCGGCCAGCCAGTCGGCCGCCGTCGGCGCCGTCCGCTCCTTGAAGAGCAGCGCCGACGACACCAGCGCCGCCGACGTGAAGGCCGCGTAGTACACGGCCTCGAACACGCGGGAGTCGAACGCCTCCAAGGCCTTGTTGATGTAGAACAACTGCAGCAGGACGCAGGCCCCCAGCGCGGCCAGCAGGCCCAGAAACAGGGCGACGGCCGGGCCGCCCGAGAGGAGGTCGCGCGCCGCCACGCCCAGGCCCTTGCTGCAGGGCACCGTGAAGCTCCCCAGCAGGGAGCAGATGGCCGCGTACGTGCCCACGTTGGGCCGGCCGTAGGCGGGGGCCGTGCGTCCCATCAGCGCCGCCAGCGTCAGCAGCGCCAAGAGCGCGTAGGTCACAAACACTGGAAGGACCACACAATTGCATAAAAAGACCTTCACTACATGCCCCGCCCATCACTAGAGCACATTCATTTGTTCCAGCCCCTCAAAACAATCCCAAAAAATCGTGTTACGTTTAGTTTGAGCTTATCGCTGACCGCTGAGCTTGCCCAGCGAGTGAACTGAACGAGGCGACGGAACGGCAAAGAGGCTGCGGTCACCTGGGTCTGCCAGCCGGGCCTCCAGCTGGCGCGCCGACGTCACGCTCTCTGAAGCGGGCGCGTGCAGCACCAGCACCGCCGAGCCGCAGCAGCACAACACGCATCCCAGCTTGCCCGCCGTATTTAAACGCTCCTCCAGGATACGGGACGCCAGCACGGCTCTGGAACACACAAGGGCACAATATTAAGGGACACTAGTCTCTTGCCCTGCCTCAACCCCTGACATCGGGATTTTGGCCTGTTTTACTGCCCCCGCTGCCCCCGCCACACACACACACAAAAACACGTTTTTGTTTATTTTATTTGATAAACTCTAAGTTGAATTGGCACAAAATATATTTGATTGAATTTTATTTGAGAAAATAAAATATAGATATTAAATATGTGTTTAATTGGTCCAAAATACACTTGCTTACATTTATATTAAAAAAAAAATACAGGACATGTGTAATGGGTCTAAAATGCACTTTTCTATTTTATTGGAGAATCTCTGAGTTGAATTAGTCCAAAATACATTTGTTAAGACTCTGATTTGAGAAAATACGTTTAAATATGTTTATGGTCCAAAATACACTTGTTACAATTTTATTTGAGGAAATCTGTTTAATTGTTCAAAAAGAAACAATTTGTAGATCTTATTTTAAGAAAATCTAAATTTAATTGGTCCAAAATACCTGTTACAATTTTATTTGACAAAATCTGTTTAATTAGTCAGAAATACACCATTTTTTATTTAATTTGACAAAATCTAAGTTTATTTAGTCCAGAACACACTTTAAATCGTATTTGATTTAATTAGCTGAAGTTTTACTATTTTTACATTAAGTTTGAGAAAATATCCCAAATACACTTTTTTGTTGTTTTTATTTGAGCTAATTAAGTTGAATTTTTACAAAATACATTTGTTAGAATCTTATTTGAGGAAATCTAAGTTTTATTTTGGCAAAAATACATTTGAGAAAATATACAATAAATTAAATTGGTCCAAAACACATTTAACAATTTTATTTGAGAAATCTATTTTCAATCACTCCCAAATATATTTTTTCAAATGTTATTTATAAAAAGAGAAGATGAAATGGTCAAAAATGCACTATTTTTAGATTTTATTCAAAAAGACTGTTAAATTGGTTAAAAATACACTTTTTTTTCCCTAATCACTGACCCTGATATTTTGATCTAAAAATGATCATTAAAGTCTTCCTAGCTTTTAAGCAGGAGCGGCGAATCTACGGCCCAATTGTAAAAGCCTTGTAATATAAGCTCTAAAAATGGTCATAATAAAAAAAAAAAAAAGTGAGGGTATGAATGCATGTACAGTACGCATGCACACTATACTCATTCACGTACCCAAATAGAACTCCAAGTCCCCCCAGCGGTGTGACGATGACGGCGGGGGCCGCGTTGTAGGCCAGGAAATTCCCAATTTGACCTACGACCACTGAATGACATGGGAAAATGTGCGTCAATGTATTTAAACATAAATGTGCACAACGCAGACAAGGAAGGCTCTTTGTGTCGCTGAAAGCGTGACAATGTACACACACACGCGGTACAGTGAACCCCCGCCTATTCGTCAACTCACATACTTTGTTTTTTTTCCCCCCTCTGGAACCTAACCCACAACTCTATAAAACCCACTTATTCACAAAAAGCGCACAAAATATGAAGATAGGAGCAAATAGTTGTTGGTTAGGCTCCAAAGGAAAAAAAATTCAGGAGCAGGTAAGTTCGCAAATAGGTATGGTATAGACCTCTCACACATAAAAAAAAAACAAAAAAACTAACATTCACCCAGCAAAAAAAAAACACACAAAAAACAAACCTCTCCAAGACATTTTTCTTCCTCATTTAAACGGCAGGGGTCGCCAAACTCACTGGACAGCGTGCCGCTCCACCACACCACATCTTTCAAGTACGAAACCCCTAAAGGAAATAAGAATAGTCAATGTCTGAATTCGGCTCAGTGCATCCGTTTGAATTGATCGCATAGTCGCGTTTAAAAACATAATCAAAGTTTTGTGAGCTTTCATCCACTTTCGTCCAATCTGTACCTCGTTGGCGTGATCGTAATATCCCCTTCTTCTGAAGCACAAATGTCGAGCCGTTGATGAAACTGGAAATAACCGCAATCGCTATACCGACAGCTGGCTTCGAGGCGACATTCGGCTCCCAGTCTGAAAACATTTCGATATGCTAAGTTTATTTTCGCCCAACTACTTCTGGAGAAGGTTTTCTGGGCTCTCAATGCCGGGATATTAGGACCAGGATGTGGAATGGTGCGCATGCGCAGTTGGCTGCAATTCAAATTTATTTTTATTTTTTAAATTTTAGCTAAAACAGACTTGAACGACACAAGGTGTACAATATCAATCGATAAAGTTACATCATTCTGGATAATTATTAATTGTGAAAACTCGTTAACACAAGCGTCTTCACGTAGATGATGATCTAATAACAACATTATTAAAGGTCATTTGAGTAAATTAGTTATTTGAGACATCGCGTGGACATCGGGGTCACTGCCTCTGGATTGGCAGACTGGGGTGGTGGTCACCGCCGTCATTCTTCAGTACTTTTTTTTTGTGACATATTTTTTTGTGTTGCGCCGTTCGTAAACACCAAATGTCGTATGTCGACTCCATCTACGTACAACGATTCCGCGAGCCTCGGTCCCGCCTTGAATTCGGAAGAAACGCTTGCTTTGTGTATCGCTGTGCGCCGAGCGGGCGGAGCGGCGGTTCGTAACGCGAGCCTCCCGTCACCAACTCTACCCCGCTTCCCTCGGGCGGCCCCGCTTAGCTAACACAAACAAACGCAATGGAGCTACGTAATGTGTCTCCATGCTTCGTGCTCCTGTCGGCGACCTGTCAGTCAAGTGGAAATAATGCAGTCGAGTAGCTAAGGAGAGGACGGCGAAGACGTCAGCGGAGACCCGCAGGTAAGTTAAAGGGCTTTATGGTGAATTATGAAGTCGTTTAATTGGAGAAAATCAAACCAACAACAAAAAAAAAACGTTTCCCTCGGGGTTTCCGACCCGGGCTAGCATGACGATTGCTGGATTAGCATAGCTAGCCGTGGCTAACGTTGTGTTCCAATTGCGGCAGGCTACTTTAGCTTTAGCCGGGGAGCCGCAGGGCTAGCTACTTTGCAGCGTTAAGTCTACCTCAATATTAATATGATTTTTGGATGCGGCTACGTCGTGAAGGGTTTCACTGTGGCAGTCCGGCTTGCATTGTAAAGCTACGACGATGATGCTTTAGCTCAACCCTCCCATCGTTATGTCACGAGAAATACATACACACATAAACAATATATTAGCGCATACATACATACATACATAAGCATATGCAATGCATCCCTGCCGCTAATTTACATATTAGCTCGTGTTAACTTTCAACGTCTTATTCGCGCAACGATGCAACGACCGTGTGACATTCTCGTCGCGATTAAAATAAAAAACACCTAAATATAGACGCGGCCACGACCTATTATTTATTTATTTTGTATTAATTTGTTTGCGGGGGGTGGGTGGTGGGGCAGCAGCCTGTAAACATCTTGTGATTGAATTTCCGAGTCTTGCAATCATATGATGAGATCAGTGGCCCGTTACGGTGGTGTTTACGTGATATGCATGTAATAAGTTGCGTGTACGTTCACTCCACGAGCTGCAGCGGTTTGTTGTCATGTCTGCTGTGTGGTTGAACTCGTATGTCATCTGATTTATATTACATGAAGTCATCGTTTTTCTTTTTATGTTCGCAGGTTGGCTGCGTTTGCAGCCGAGAGGGGAGGGTGGGTGAGGATGCCTTCTCCGTCTTTTAACCTCGACGCTCAGAGCAGATTCCATGACAAATGGCTCAAGATAGATTTACAGGTATGTGACACAATAATCCACAAAGGCATTCTCCTGTCATCAAATTATGGTCTACAGTCTCATTGCTAAGAAAGCCCTTGAAATACTCATATTGTTTGTTACAATGTACCGTTCTGAGTAATCATGTTCAAGGATGGTAGACAGAATCGCCCAATAGGAACACATTATTACGAAAATGAAGTATGAAAGTGGCACTCGCCAAGGTCAAGGCGCATATTTTTGAACTTCTCTCTATAAGGTAACAGCAAATGTCACATTGATGTGCGGTAAATATCCATTATTGAGTCATGTTTTTTTCGTGTAAAATTCATGTTTTGTCGGTTTTGTATGCACGTGATGCATGGTTCATTTTATACCTGTGTTTTGAATTCGTTTTATTTTTCCAATTCCAAAGTCTTTGAACGCCCGTCTGAAAAAGGGTTTGCATATTCAAATATTAAAATGCGTGGCGTTGTCCAGCCACCCGCGTCTAACATGGCGGCAGTTGCTTTCAACACAAAGTTCACACAGATTTCGCAGCTCTTTGAATTCAGATAACGAGATGCGTGGTTGAATGTTCTATTTTTACCTTAAAATACTCAGCTGAGAGTTTTCCAGTGGGCTAAAAAAAAAAATGTTAACATGTTTATCGACAAATGAGTCCGCCAGCCACACTGGATTACTTTTAGCTCAGCCTATCAGGTCATGTGAAAGTGATCACATGTAAATGTATACATATCCAGTGTAAATATATATATATATATATATACACGCATGCACAGTATGTTGATTTGTTATTATTTTTGAAGTGGCTTCTTTCCTGTGGTAGTGGGCCTTCTCTGCAGAAGGACTGAGCGAGATGTGGAACGAAATGGTGAAGGATGAGGAGATAACGTTCAACGGAGAGGAATCGGCGTACCCAGGTACGACACAATCTTGGCACGTTAACATTTATTTATTTTATTTTATTTTTTATCAGGAACAGCAAAAGGCTCTGGGTCAATTTGGCCCGGAGTGCGTTTAATTATCCAAAAGTGTCAAAAACAACAACAAAAACATTCAATAAATAGTGTTCTCTCATTAACCCCATTCCTAGTTGTATTTCATTGCAAACATGTTAAATGTGTATGCTGGTTACAGTTATCACCACTAATGTTTTTATAATACATTTTTAGAAGCGTTCAGTATTTTCATGTATTTGCTGTGGCTTTAAAGTCACGCTACGTATTGCTGTACGGTTTACACCCCGAGTCCATAAAGATGTCGCAAGTCTCGCAGAGTGGAAATGACTCACTGGCAGCAGACTAGTCGGGTCTGAATTCTTTGATGCGACGCAAACTCAGTGCTCACCTGCGCCATACCTTGCTGTCTTCATGATTTGACCTGTGTGGTAGCCCGTTTCGTTGGCAGACGAGTTGGGTCTGAATTCGTTGCTGCAACGTGGACATATTGATCTGCTAACATCGCGCACATGTCAAAATGGTTTGAAACAATACGACGCTCGCTTCATGTTTTGATCTCTACAACAGCCCATTTAGGTGGCAGACTAGTTGGGTGTGATTTTTGTTTGGTATTTTTGTACCCGCACTGTACTGAATATGAACCCAAACTTGACATTAAAACTAATGAATTTGCCGTACCATTACACCTGTAACACAAAAACGACACAAAATGGCGCCTCTTATAAATACTACAACTGCCGCCTTCTAAACGCTGATCTATGCTAACGATCCTTACGGCCACGCAGAAGACTGCTCGGGCTGCTTCGGAGGTCAGAAGAAGGATGAAGCCAACGACAAGGAGAAGAAAGACGAGGAGGAGGCGGCGGCGACTGCGGCGTCCGCGGCCGTCCACCGTTCCATCATCGAGACCTGGGACTGGGGGCGGCAGCCAGGTGAGACACTCGGCCACGTCACCAGTGGTGCTTTGCGGATGTGTGCTTGTGCAAGTCGGCCGCTTTGTTATTTGTACCCCTGCCCAGTGTCATACATTGTGGGTCGTATTTACTCATGAGACTGGGTGGGATGCCTTTTTGCTGCATGGAGATAAGCTTCGGGTTGAGTATGGGGCTGGCGTGTGGGGGTGGGGGCGTAACAGTGTTGGAGGACTGCTTCTTACTATTGATTCAGGAAATGACATCATCGGTAACCGGATCGCCGCATGGATGAGCGCTCTGCCATCCGGGCTGAGGGTTCAAACGGCACACTTCCTGCTCATCCACACCCACTCGTATCTCGCACGGCAGCAGTTTTCAAACTAAAATAAATATTGATGTGGAAGTCGCCTGACAGAATGGTCTGGCTGCCATACTTGGCTGGCTTCCGGTTTTGATTGCATCAGTCGCTCGTTTAGGCGGCAGATTAGTTGGGTCTGAATTGGTTGATGAGATGAGGAGCCATTGATTATGTTAACTTTCAAAATGGTCGCTCATCATCATCATACTTTGTCTTTCTTCCTGTTTTTATCGCTTGGGTAGCCCATTTAGGCAGCCGACTAGTTGGGTGGGACAGAATTAGTTGTTGTGATATGGGCATATTGATATGCTAACTATGCTCACCCAGGCAACCACACTCCAGATATTCTTGGCTGGAGTTATTTTTTGTTCTCAATGGTTACATATCAGATCTCCCTCGTCGATTTGTTTTCTCTCCGCAGCTCATTTAGGCAGCAAACGAGTTGCATGAGTTGTTGTCTGCTGTCAAGGATCCAAATGAAGGATGTGTTCTTTGCTTTAAGACTTTGTCACTCCACAACTTTAGCTCGTTGACTCAACTGTTGCGTCCATGCGGGCGGCCAAGTGGCGCCGATTGTGTGCTCACCGTGCATCCTGACGGCTGTGCACAGCTGAGGTGATGTTGCTCCCGCAGCCTCTGGCCATTCTGGCTTACGTAAAAGATTAAGTGGATTTCTGAGCGGCTATTTTGACCGTCTTGTCTTTCCCCTCAGCGCTGGCTGCCGTGACCGCGGCCAGTACAACAAGGTCCTGCTGCTTTAATATTCATTGAGTCAAAGACTGTGCTCCAGCTGTAATTCTTGCGTGTGTTGGATGAATGAAGGCAGTTGAATTGCTGGTGTCGGCTGCTACCCTCTTGTGCTGTGAGTGATATTAAAAGCACCATTGTAGTCTAAAGCAGTGTTCCCCAACCTTCTTTGCACCAGTGACCGGTTAGGAGTCGGCATTTTACTCACGGACCGGCTGTGGTGGCGCACACACATGCATCTTCTTCTTTCCCTTTGGGCTTGTCCCTTTAGGGGTCGCCGCAGCGCGTCCTCCTTTTCCATGAGAGCCTATCCCCTGCATCCTCCTCTCCAACGCCAACGGCCCTCATGTCTTCCCTCACGACATCCATCAACCTTCTCTTTGCTCTTCCTCTCGCTCTCTTGCCTGGCAGCTCCATCCTCATCATCCTTCTACCAATCTACTCACTCCCTCCGCTCATGTAGGTCACCCTATCTTCGTGCCTCTTCTGGAAAAAAAGTGTTCACTACAGCCATTTGCATCCTTGTTGCAAAGTCTACCACCATCTGTCCCTCCAAGTTCCTTTCCTGGATGCCGTACTTACCCATCACTTCTTCATCACCCCTATTTCCTTCACCAACATGTCCATTACAGTCTGCACCAATCACGACTCTCTCTCTCTGTCAGAACTACTTCGTCAGGCTCCTTCCAGAATTTCTCTTTCACCTCTCGGTCACATCCTACCTGTGGCGCATAGCCACTAATCGCATGATACATAACACCCTCAATTTCAAGTTTCAGCCTCATCACTCGATCTGATACTCTTTTCACCTCCAAGACATTCTTAGCCAACTCTTCTTTTAAAACAACCCCGACTCCATTTCTCTTCCCATCTACACCAATGTAAAACAAATTCAACCCTGCCCCTAAACTTCTAGCCTGACTGCCTTTCCAACTGGTCTCCTGGACACACAATATATCAACCTTTCTCCTAATCATCATGATTTTCCTGTCATAGTCCCAACATTCAAATTCCCCACATTCAGTTCTAGGCTCTGTGCTTTTCTCTTCTCTTTCTGCCGAAGAACCCGCTTTTCAACTCTTCTTCGACTTCGACCCACAGTAGCTGAATTTCCACCGGCGGCGTGCAGGTTGTACTCTTGGTACAGTATCCTAAACGATTGAAGGCTGGCTGTGTGTTTCCAGACGAGAAAGAGCTGAAGGACTGCCTGATGGTGCTGGTGGACGACCAGCAGAAGCTCTCGGCCCAGATGGCCAAGAGCACGCTGTCGGCGCGACGTCTCTGCCAGCGGCTGGTCATCCTGGAGCGCTACCACATCTCGCTGAGCTACAGCATGGTCGAGAAGGACAAGTTCTCCTGGAAGTTCCCCGTCAGCTCCCCGCGGCCCGCCGCTGACAATAAAAGGTATTGCGACACACGGCGTTACACAGTCCGAATGTGGTTTCTTCGCTATTGAGTGCGGTGTTTATTCTTTCAGCCCGCGTCCGGACAGCAAAAGCGTGGAAGGTTTGGCCGTGGTGGGCTCCAGGGCGGCGCTCTCGTTCGCCTTTGCCTTTCTGCGTCGGGCCTGGAGGTCAGGTAAGAGAAGTTCCAGTGTGCGGGGTTCTGCAAAGAGTTTTTATGAGTAGTTAGTTTTGCTAACGTTCGAAATTTCAATCGCAAGTGAATGGTATCGCAGATGTAACGGTCAATCAAATTCGCAAAGCAAAAATTATGTTTCAGATAAGCCGTAACAATGCAGTATATACCAACATGTATCTTGTTTTACAATAATACTTAAGTATTTTATCATTTTATTTGGTCCTGCCTATGGCTAAAAAGTAACGCGTGGAGTCTCTTGGCCAAATGTGCCAAATGCACTGTGCTATGTTTTCCATTGTCAGTGCGCCATCCGTTTATGAAATGCACCTCGACCCTAACCTTGGCCTGAAACCCTTCTTTTAAATCCGAACCATTTTTTTCACACCCTCGCCCTGTTTTGAAACCCAAATCTGTCATCTCAATCTCTGGCAAATCTTAAACCCTAACCCTGGTTTAAAAACTCTCAATCGTAAACTCCAATCTGAAACCTGACCGTGGCTTCAAACCCTACTTTTAAATCCTGACCCCAGTTTGAAAGCCTAACCCGTGGTTTGACACCCTAATTTGAAATCTTCCCCCTTGTTTGAAAGCCTCATCCGGGGTTGAAACTCAAATCCTACTTTTAAATCCCAGCCCTTGTTTAAAACCCTAACTCTAGCATGAAACCCTACTTTGAAACCTGAACCCCTAAATCCAAAATCCTGACATTTATCCCCTGATCCCAGGTTTGAAAGCCTCCTTTGAAATCATAACCCCAACCCTGTCTTGAAACCCCATTTTAAAACCTTGACCCTTCCTCGAAAGCCTAACCTCGCCTCTGCTTGCTTGGGCGCAGGAGACGACGCAGACCTGTGCAGTGAGCTCCTCCAGGAATCTCTGGACGCTCTCCGCGCCCTGCCCGAGGCCACGCTGTTCGACGAGGGCACCGTGTCGTCTGTGTGGTTGGAGGTGGTCGAGAGGGCCACCAAGTTCCTGAGGTGAGCAGGCCGCTAGCGCTCCTTTTGCGACACCGCACTAAGGACCCGCTTGCGTTCTCACGCGTTCTCGTCTCCCCCGTGGAGCAGCGACATCCACGGAAACGCCACCACCAAGGCCAACATTCCTCTTCAGGACCAGCACCTGGCGCTGGCCATCCTGCTGGAGCTTGCCGTGCAGAGGGGCACGCTCAGGTACCCTCACAAACCAGGGTTTTTCCTGGCCCAAATCGAGGCAGTACCATTCTGATCGTTCAGGTCATTCACTGGCTGTGAACATTTATATTCGTCAACTGTTTACGATGTCATGGCTTTGAGAGCCACAGATGTCCCGGAATGAAACCTACCTCCAGGTGTATTCTTGGCCCACATTCAAGGCCAACTTCTTGTGTGCAGTCAGCTGCTGTCCGCCACCCTGCTGCTGCTGCGCCTGTGGGAGAGCGGCACCCGAGAGATGGACAACGAGCGCTCCACCCAGGGCACCAGCGCTCCGCTGCTGCCCCTTCTGCAGCGCTTCAAGAACATCTACAGTAGCAAGGACGAGCCCGCCCCAGACGAGGAGCCAGAGGTCGGTGTCATGTCTCACAATTACAATGGTGGAACGCATCGGGTTTTGGCCTACAATCAGTTTTCCCCAGAGGAAATTACGGAAATTAGATTATTCCCTTTCAGGGTCAAACTGTTGGCATCGTAAAACCCTCATTTTGACACCTTACCCTTGTTTGAAAACCAAATTCAGGCTTGAAATTCAAATTGTAAATTTTAACTTTAAAAAAAAATAATAATAATAATTCTAACCTAAGTGACGTGACGTCGCCGGCCCAAAATGATATTTTAAGCACAACTGCTCATTTTATACCGAGAGAAGTCCGCGTCGATATCGAGGCCATTGTGATACCGCAATACTGGGAATATTGTGGAAATGACCAATTTGTTATTTCCAGATCCTCTCGGCACCACTGAGTCCAAACGAGAGTTTCCTCCGCTACTTGACCTTGCCCCAGGACAACGACCTGGCCATTGACCTGCGACAGACCGCCGTGGTCATCTTGGCCCACCTGGACCGCCTGGCCACACCTCGCAGTCCACCGCAACTCAACTTGCCCACTACGCACAAGGTGACATTTTTTGGTCTTTATGTTTTATCTTTGTGTTTAGAGACACAATTTGAGTGCTAAACAAGCTTGGGATACGCCGCTGCCCAATTGATGTTAATGTGCATGTCTCATTCTTCGTCAAAGGGGAACATGCAGGAGGTGATCGCCTGCGGCCTCCTGGGCTGGAAGCTTTACGCCAACTTGAACGGGCCCATCCAGTGCAAAGCCCTCGCCAACGTGGGCGTTACTCAAGTGGTGTGCTCGGAGAAGGGCTTCCTTATCCTGTCCAACAGTGGCGCAGTCTATGCCCAAAACTACAAGAGCACCACCCTGGTAAGAGGACACTTGCTACACAAGTGTCCTTGGGTCCCTATCATCACTTCTCGTCACAGTTTTTGTTTGGTTTCCCACGCAACAGTCCCCCATGCTCATCTACGGGCTGAGCTCCAGGAAGATCACCAAAGTGGCGGCCCACCCGGAGGGGCAGCACCATCTGGCCTTGTCGTCCAGCGGGGAAGTTTTCTCTTGGGGCTGCGGTGATGGCGGCCGCCTCGGACACAGCGACACCACGTACGCGCCGCCCTCTGCTCACATGGCAACCGAGCTTTTTCCATCTTTAAAAACCATATATATACACTGGAACGTTACCCGATGCATTCGCAGACCGCTTACAATGTTCCAAAGTCACAGGTGGCGTGCGTGATTGCCACCTAACTATAAGGCCTTTTTGGCTTATCGGAGACTTATCTCACCAGACCATATATTGCACAGGTATTTATAAAATTATAGATATTCTTTAAAATATTTAATGGCATTTTAAAGATGCGTATACAATATGCGTAATATGGGGGCATGGTCAGGATATCAAATGAGGGCTAGGGTTTGAAGCCACGCTCGGGGTTTCAAGTTGGGTTTTCATGTAACTGTAGGGCTTCATGGCTGGGTTAGGGTTTGAAGCCAGGGTTAGGGTTTCAAGACTTGCTCATTGTTTTCAGTTAGCTTTTAAACCTGGGTTAAGATTTCAAAATAGGCTTTCATGGCAGGGTTAGGTTTGTAACAAAATGTTTCTCGCCAGGGGTAGGGTTTAAACAAGGGTTAGGGTTTAAAATACTGGGGAAGGTTTCAAGCCTGGGGTAAGGTTTCAAAAGTAGGGGTTTTCAACATAGGTTGAAGTTAAGGGTTAGGGTATCCCTAACTCTCCCCCTAACCTTAACCCGAAAAGGGTTGGGTTTCAAAGTCAGGGTTTCATGCCTGGGTCAGGCTTTCAAAGTAGGTTTTTAAACCAATGTTGGCAAATAATAAGTAAATGTTCTGTTTTTATTTTTTTTTTTTGCAAGGCAAATTTTAAGCCCTTAAAAGGGTAATTTTAGCGAATCAGAGAGCTTGTACAATTTTCGGCAAGGGCACAAGCACAACATTTCAGCGACCTCAAATGCAGTTTTTGGATTCAGGTATCTGGAAGAGCCGACCATGATCACCGCCTTCAACGGGAAGCAAGCAGGAAAGCAGGTGGTGCACGTGGCCTGCGGGAGCACATACAGCGCCGCCATCACCGCAGATGGTGAGCTCTACACGTGGGGGCGCGGGAACTACGGTCGCCTGGGCCACGGTAAGCGCCACCTCCGATCACGCTCGCAAACAAACAAAAAATGGCGCCTCGCTTGTAAATATGACGTCGTCTGACTCGCAGGCTCAAGCGAGGATCAGCTGACGCCCATGCTGGTGACGGCGCTGAAGGGTATGAAGGTGGTGGACGTGGCGTGCGGTAGCGGCGACGCGCAAACGCTCGCCGTCACGGAGAACGGTGAGGAGAGGCTTCGAGCTGCTTATTGCCACTACCAGTTTAAGCTAACTAAAACAACTTTTCCTTTGGAATGCCCACTAATAATGCTAGCAAACCATTTAAAATGCCATAAATAGGCTAACAAAACTACCATTAGTGTTGCAGTGTTACAACCCTTTAAGCAAAACGATATTTGAACATAAAATGTAGAGCAAAACTTCTAAACTTAGAAAATATAACAATACTCATAGCCTATATTCCTTATCCTCTGTGACGAACTACAAATATTACTGTGGCGTACTGAGAAGCTAAGACCGGCTCCATGTTAAGTATTTCAGTGCACACCAGTATGAGCAGCACAATGTCCATAGAATTAAAGCAAAAAAAACCAAAAAAACATTTGATGTCATTATTGTTTGGGTTCATAAAGTACAATATTGTAGTGATCATTTTTCTTATTAAAACACATTTAAACCAATTATAGTGCTTAAGATTAACCCCAAATAAAGGTCAGATGCTCTAGTCTGCTTTCCCCCCAAAATGTTTATGAATTTTGCTAAAGTTGTCTATCTGCATGTACTTCCAATAGAATCCTGGCTTCACTTTATTGTGTGAGCAATCAGGTTTGCGCCAGGTTTTTGCATGTGCAAACCGTTAGTAAATGAGGCCCAATACTGTATTTCTCTGGATTAAATGTCTTGGCGTCCTTTAACGTTCTTCCCGGTCCCTCCAGGTCAAGTTTGGTCCTGGGGCGACGGCGACTACGGCAAGCTGGGCCGAGGAGGCAGCGACGGCTGCAAGACGCCCAAGCTGGTGGAGAAGCTGCAGGACTTGGACATCGTCAAGGTGTGCTGCGGCAGCCAGTTCTCGCTGGCGCTCACAAAGGACGGACAAGTGTACACGTGGGGCAAGGGCGACAACCAGCGCCTGGGCCACGGCACGGACGAGCACGTGCGCTACCCCAAAGTGCTGGACAGTCTACAGGGTGAGACGGGCGGAGAGCAGGCTGCTCTGAAAATTACGTCCATATTTTGTACAAATCAATCGTCATGGCCTTCTGTACAGCACTGTTAGTAGAAGGTAGTCAAGCAGACTCGGAGAAATAAATCCCATGTGGTTCACCAATTGAAAACCTAATAAAGTATGAAAAACAGAAAAAAAGCTAGCGAGCCGCTTGTTGTGTTTGTATTCAGGTAAGAAAGTGGTGGACGTGGCCGTGGGCTCGTCGCACTGCCTCGTCCTGACCGATGACGGCGAGGTGCACAGCTGGGGCAGCAACGACAAGCTGCAGCACTTCGACACGCTCTTTTACAACAAGAAGAACCCCAAGGCTCTGCCGGGTCTCAAGTCCAAACACATCGTGGGCATCTCCTGTGGCCCGGGACAGGTGATTATTCAAATTTCACAATCTAAAAGCGTTCATTTCTGTCTTAATACAGGTTCTCAAAGTCAAAATACATCAAAGATGATCATAGTGCATACTACGCTGCTTTCAGGGGTGCCGTTCTGTTTCATGCAAATTCAAAGTGCAGATTTTGTTACCATGACGACCGGGGGTGAAGCCAGGGGATGAAACAAAGCGAGCCTACTCGGTGTTGCAAATGTACTTACACGAGCAACATGTCTAGTGCGCCGTTAATGGAGACTTGGGAAGTCTCTTGAGAATTCCAACAGAGCAGCAGCCGTTCGCCCCTCTGCGTCCAGACTGCAAATGAATGGTGTGTGCACAAAGCCAATTTGACCACACAAAAGGCAGTGGGCAGCTTTTTGCACTCAAGGGCCATGTTTGACTTTGAAAATGGATGTCTCATTTGGACACTTTATTTCATGACAAAAACATTTTATAATGGTATTATTTACAGTAAGTGTAGTACTTACAGTTAATGTAATTATAATTACTCAACCAAATGATTCAATACAAATTCCATGTATGTTCAAATTCTTTATTTTTTACTATTTGTTCATTTTATTATTAACAAAAATAATTATCCAAATAGTTAATGAAATAATAAGAAAGAACTAATGAATACAATGGTTGAAAAACTGTTAAACTAATGCAACAACTATTATAGGAGTCTTTGTAATGTAAATAAATGAATAATAATAATAAACAGCGACTATGGCTTTCCTTGCCCACATGCGAGGGCATTAGCGCACTTTAAGTGTTCCATTCCCCCCCACCCCCACATCACCCGAGCGGCAGTGAATCTAAAGCTAAATTTTGTTTTGTGACACAGAAAAAAATTGACAAATCAACGGCTCATAACTAAAAAAAAAAAAAAAAACTTCGTAAATCAAGGTGCCAATGTATTTGTATAGTGGATCTGCAAATAATTGGCACCATGGGGGAAAAAAATACTGCAAATAAGCGAGATAGGATCCCCCCCCAAAAAAAAAAATTTGCCAAATGGTGAATCCACGAATGCCAAATCTCGAATATGTGGGGGTCCGTTGTACAAGTCAATTTTCATAATAGGTCAAGATGAGCTTGCTTCCCTCTATTTTCCAGAGTTTCGTGTGGTCCTCGTGCTCAGAGTGGTCCGTTGGTCAGCGCGTTCCCTTCGTGGTGGACGTGTGCCCCATGACCTTCGAGCAGCTGGACCTGCTCCTGCGCCAGGTCAGCGAGGGCATGGACGGCAGCTCGGACTGGCCTCCTGCGCAGGAGAAGGAGTGCATGGTGGTCGCCGCGCTCAACCTGCTCCGGCTCCAGGTAGTCTTTACATAATCTGCGCGTCATTCACTGCGTACAAGGAGTTGACCCGATTAGTCAACTAGTAGACTAGTAATCAGTCACTTGTCGTTTTGTAATTTTGGCTTTCCAATTAAAAATGGAAAAAAAAGGAATAATACTCTGATTGGAAGTTGAAGCTCGTTGTATTTGTCGCTGCAGCTCCACGCTGCCATCAGTAACCAGGTGGACCCGGAAGAGCTGGGCTTGGGGCTCGGCAGCACCCTGCTGAACAATCTCAAGCAAACCGTGGTGGTGCTGGCCAGCAACGCCGGCGTGCTCAACACGGCGCAGGCGGCCGCTCAGGCCGTGCTGCAGAGCGGGTGGTCCGTGCTGCTGCCCACCGCCGAGGAGCGGGCCAGGGCCTTGTCCTCGTTGCTGCCCAATACTGGTAAGCGCAACACTACAATTGCATTCTGCAGACATTTTCATGATGTTTGTCAAAAGAAAATAGGTGCCAGTGTACTTCCGGGTGGCGGAAAAGTGATTGACTAACTCACGCTTTAATTTAAAACCGTGACGTTGATAATGAGCTTTTTGTGCCTTCTTAGCTTCTGGAAATGAGAGGAGCGTGACCCCCGGCCGCCGCTTTATGATCGACCTGCTGGTCAGCAGCCTGATGGCCGACGGCGGCTTGGAATCTGCTCTGAAGGCGGCCATCGCTGCAGAGATACAGGTCAGCTCTCAAAACCTAACTGTGAGGCCATTTTTTTTAGCCAATCAGAAGCCTGCAGCAAGTCATTTCTGGAAAAAGCATAGGGGCAATAATCGTTAATAAAGGACACTTAGTACTATTTTTGTCCCCCATTTTATAGTTAAGATGCATTAAATTGAAGGAAATAAATTACTAGCATGAAAATGTTGTAGTTTGGTGTCGCCCATCTGTCCCGGACCGAGACTGCTTGTGATTGGGGCTCATTTGGGGGAATTCCCGAGTAGGAGTTTGTCGACGTATTTCGCCCAAAATTGAATTGCTTTGAATCAAAATGGCCGACTTCCTGTTAAATTTGGGCGGGGCAAGAATTTTTCAGGTGTCCTGTCATGATGGACGTGCACCCGTTCTCGTGTCCGTCGGTGAAACTGGTGCCTAATTTTTCGGACTTTCCAGGGGCCTCCTACTGAGTGAGTAAATACTGAAATCTTTTGTGGCTTGCTCACTTTTCTCTCTGACAGGACATTGAAGCCAAGAAGGAGGCGCAAAAGGAGAAGGAGATCGACGAGCAGGAGGCTAACGCTTCCACCATGCACCGCTGTCGCGCCACGCTGGACAAAGACCTCATCAACACCGGCATCTACGAGTCGGCCGGCAAGCAAATACTGCCTCTGGTACAGCTTGTGCAGCAACTTCTGAGGTATCTATAGCTTCATTCGAACCTGTATTCTTATGCGTACTGAACATGGCAGGAGGCTAGCGTGTCGGATCGTGTTGCAGGAATATCGCGTCGCAGACCATCGCCAGGCTGAAGGACATTGCCCATCTACGCATCTCTAACTATTTAGAGGCAGAGCACGACAGCAAGGAGCGCTCGGCGTCCTTGGACCTGCTGCTGCGCTTCCAGAGGCTGCTGGTCAGCAAGCTCTACCTCGGTGTCAACGACGAGGTCAACGTCAACGGATACGGTGAGTGGCGCATTAGGTTAAGCCCGCCGTGCGCCGAGCGTCGTGGCCAAACGCGACTGAATTGTCATGCGGTGTGTGCGGGATGCTCCGAATAGTTTTCATGAGTGCCCGACCTGACCCTTTTTTTTTTTTTTTTTTTTTGTACTGTAAAAAAGAAAAAAGTACAAAAGCCAAACACACTCTTTGTCCTCGAGGAACTCCTTTCATTTTTCAATTGGACAAATGTGCCAGGTCATTCATAGATGAGGTTAAAACAAAGATTGAAACAAATGGGGTAGTTTAATCATAAAATAATTCATTCTCATTTAATTATAAATAATCAACCAAATATTTAATAAGATAAAAATAATGTTAAATATATAACATATTTTATTTTGCTTTGTGATTCTATTTATAATAAAGAAATCAATTGTCGAAGGCAATGTATTCCTAAAAATAAATACATTTAATTTAATTAATCAATTAGGAAGAATGCAGGTTTTAAAAAACATCTAAATTAATGCAACAAATATTACAGCTCCCTCTCTTGCTAAGCAAAAAGTACAGTTCAGTTGTATTTAACTTTTAAGTTCAATATATTTGCATTTAATCTTGAAGATCTGTTTGTTTCTAAACATTCAAGTAACAATGTTCCTATTTTTAATCCCAGAGCTAATGATAAAACTGCACAATGTTACAGTGGTTTACAATAATATTAAGGATTTAGGTTTTAGGAAAAGAACCTGTCCCATTTTTGAGGTGCACTTAGTTCCTGCTGCGCTACTATACTTGAATGTTGGTCATGATGTAGTATTTATTCATTTTTTTAGATGGTGTAAAACATTTGCCCTCAAGCATTTGACTCGAACTACAACTTCCCTCTGTTGTTTGTCAGATCGTGAGCTCCTGGGCGTCGGCTCGCTGCTGAAAAAGTACATCGCCTTGCTGTGCACCCACATCTGCGACATCCTCCCCGTAGCCACCAGCATCGCCTCCACCGGGCATCGCCATTTTGCCGAAGTATCTCATGTCATTGAAGGAGACCTGACGGGTAAGAAGCTGCACTGTGTTTGGTTGTTTTACATGCGGCGTGAATTGTACGCTCTGTGTTCCTGTGGTAGGTGTGCTCCTGCCAGAGTTGGTGGTCTCCATCGTCCTCCTCCTCACCATCGACGCTGGCCTGATGCAGGAGACGGGCTCCATCCCTCTCCTGGCCGGACTCTTGGAGCATCTGGACCGATTCAACCACCTGGCCCCTGGTCACGAGAAGGATGACAATGAGGATCTGGCATGGCCTGGCATTATGGGTACACCGAGATCTTTGTATATTAAGTACATTTTGAATCTGTACTTTTATACTAATTCACTCTGTCCTTATTTCTTTAAGTACAGCAGTTGAATCAGTCCTTTTTTATTTTATTTTTTGTATCTGTACCTGTATTACAATGCAGCATATGAGTACTTTTGCCACCTCTGCTCGGCGACTAACTTTGTTTGTGTCGGGGCAGGGTCGTTTTTCACTGGGCAGAGCTCTAAGAGCAACGAAGAGGTGTCCCTCATCCGCAAGGCCGACCTGGAGAACCACAACAAAGACGGCGGCTTCTGGACGGTCATCGATGGACGGGTCTACGACATCAAGGACTTTCAGGCTCAGTCCCAGTCGCTCACGGGAAACAGCGTCCTTGGTAATGGATTTGATTGGAAACTTATTTTCATACTTGAGGCGGGTATACTAAATTGTTTGGCCTCTCACAGCCCAGTTTGCGGGAGAAGACCCGGTAGTCGCTCTGGAAGCCGCCCTGCAGTTTGAGGACACCAGAGAGTCTATGCAGGCGTTCTGTGTCGGCCAGTACATGGAGGTATACCTACTATGCCAGCGCACTTTTGAAGTGGGGTACTTAGTGCTTCTACTTGTGGGGGATGGGGACCAAACCCCGCTGGCACTGACTAGCATACTAGCCTAAATAACATGTAAGCACAAACTGACCCATGGGAAACAAACTTTACACCAACAGTATTTCAACTCACTTTTTGGCACTTTAAATACATGTTTTTTTTGTTTTTTTTTTACATCCATCCATTTTCTACCAAGTGTCCGAGGTCGGGTCGTGGGGGCAGTAGCTTTAGCAGGGACGCCCGGACTTCCCTCTCCCCGGCCACTTCATCCAGCCCTTCCGAGGGGATCCTGAGGCGCTCCCAGGCTAGCCGAAAGACCAAAGAAAAGGCCAAGCTTTACAGCTAATAACAGAGAATAGGTTAAACAAAAGTTGCAAATGCCAAACCACGAATATGCAGGGGTTCACGATATTTGTCAAGTATCATGGTGAAAATGAACTGAAGTGTGATTGTAAAAGTCAGATTTTCTATTTCCAGCCGAACCAGGAGATGGTCACGACTCCGGACCTCAGCAGTCTGTCGTCGCCTCTCATTGACACAGAAAGGAATCTGGGCCTGCTGCTGGGTCTCCACGCGTCCTACCTGGCAAAGAGCACCCCCCTGTCACCCATGGAGATCGAATGTGCCAGTAGGTTCCCCTTCTCTCCTCCATCCATCCATTTTCTACCGCTTACCCGAGGTCGGGTCGCGGGGGCAGTAGCTTTAGCAGGGACGCCCAGACTTCCCTCTCCCCGGCCACTTCCGGGGGGATCCCGAGGCGTTCCCGGGCCGGCCGAAAGACGTAGTCTCTCCGGCGTGTCCCGGGTCGTCCCCGGGGTCACCTCACCGGGGAGGCGTCCGGGGGGCATCCGAATCAGATGCCCGAGCCACCTCATCTGGCGCCTCTCAATGTGGAGGAGCAGCGGCTCTACTCTGAAATCCCCCACACACAAACTCCTCCAACACAATAAAGTGACGGCTCAAGGAGGGGCCCTTCTCTCCTTAAAATGAAATGTTCAGTTCATTTGACTATGCGATTGCCTTCAACCGGGCTCCTTTCTTATACGCAAAAACGTGAAAATGACGGTGACCCGCCTTGTAGTACTGAAGCCGCAAAGAAAACAAATCGGCCGAACCTAAAAACGCGATTAATCGACGAACGGTTAATTACCCAGCCCTTTTCTCTCTTCTTTGCATTTCAACATGTCCCCCTGATACTTTGCACAGCATGGCTGCAGTCCTCCATCTTCTCCGGCGGCTTGCAGACCAGCCAGATCCACTACAACTACAACGAGGAGAAGGACGAGGACCACTGCAGCTCCCTGGGGACCGCCGCGCCGGATAAAGCCAAGCTGTACTCTCGCCGGATAACCCTCAGCGACCACGCGCAGCCTTTCCTGCAGGCCATCGCCGACAACAACACTCAGGACCACACTGTGAAGGTAACGCAGGCCAAACTGTGCAAGATTCTGCAAGTGGCCGACCGTCGGTAACTAGTTTTGCTGCGATTCAAAATGTAAATTGCAGATGTAACGGCCAATCAAAAATCCCATGTTGTATCACCTGATCTTTCACAACAAAAATGACGTTTCCGGGTACAAAGTGGGCAGTCTCACATGGCCTCACATTTTTTTTTTCTTTTTTGTTTTTTGTTGTTGTTTTTTTTTTTAACTCGCAGGACTTCCTATGCCAAATAGAGCGCTGCTGTAAGCAGTACCATCTTATCACACCCATCACCTTCCCACCGGAGCACCCCGTGGAGGAAGTGGGCCGCCTGTTGCTGTGCTGCCTGCTCAAACATCAGGACCTCGGTAACCAAGCAACAGGCCACCGATCTGATAGTTATGCCAACTGGATGGTTTTCCTTGTGCCTCTTTTAAAAGGGTTATTTTTTCAATCAGGTCACGTTGCTCTCTCTCTGGTCAGCCAATGTGCCTTGGGGGTGGACCAAGGGAAGCAGAGGTCCCTCCCTAAATCAGTGATTGACGTGTGCCGTATGGTCTACCAGGCAAAGTGTTCTTTAATCAAGGTAGGGATGATGAACATGTTGATTGAGCTAATAAAAAAACGACTGGAACTCGAAATGTGATCGTCTGAGCTTGAACACAGTCAGACTATTTTTAAACAATGAATTCGCATGTTCATGTTTTTTGTATTTTGTTCACTGTTTTTTTTAAACACAGTTTCCTTATTTACATTTTTTGGGGTATTTAAAAAAATAAAAAATAAAAAAAAGATATATTTTCCTTGTTTTAAACTATTTTTCCTTAGGTGCTTTAGAAATTGCGCATATAATTTTTTTCTTCCCTTTTGCATAATTTAATGCAAGTGATGCCACATTTGTGCCCATTTAATGGAGTGCTGGCCGGCGTATCTTTTCAGACCCATCAGGAGCAAGGTCGCTCCTACAAAGAAGTGTGCGCCCCGGTCATCGAGCGACTGCGCTTCCTGTTCAATGAGTTGCGCCCGGCGGTGAGCAATGACCTGTCCATCGTGTCCAAGTTGAAGCTGCTCAGTTCTCAGCCACGTTGGCGTAGGATCGCACAGAAGCTTATCAGAGACCGGCGGAAGAAAAGAGGTAGGGGTGGTGCCAAAGATCCCACATAAAGTGATACCTTGACTTGGGAGTGTCTCAACATGTTTTTTTTAATTGATCTATTTTATTTTTGTATTATTCAAGAATTTTTGTGTTTCAAAAGTCAATGCAATTATAATTGGGCGTCAGTTAGCTGCGGAATTTCGCTATTCGTGATCTAGCCCGTTCCCCCCCCCACCCATTTCATTTCAGAGGTGAAAATGTCTTGGATATACGAGTAAATTGAGTTACGACCTTGGTAACGGAACAATTTAAGGACGTAAGACAAGGTACCACTGTATTGTTTTTCCACAAATATGTTCATGATGGTGTTTGTCTTCCCCAGTACCTAAAAAGTCGAGTGACGTAGAAGAGCCAAAACTGGAGAATGAAGGGACCATACAAGGAGAAGCGAATCTCAATATCGGCCCCACAGTGGCTGACAGGAAATCACCTACAAGCAAGACCGCTAAAGTACTTTTTGATCTATTGTTTAATTGCAAGAAGCTATAGCATGGGTGGGCAGGTCATCCCCCGCGGGCTAAGTACATTTACATTAGCAGGAGTCCTGTAATATTTGTTGCATTCATTTCAATGGGATTAAGTAAAATGTTTTTTTTTTTTTAAATATTATTTTTTTATTTGTATTTAAAATACTGTATTAAATGATTCGTTATGGTTAATATACTTTAAAAATGAGATTTAAGTGTTAAAATTAATGTTTTGCATGCACAGTTTAACCTTTAAAAAGTATTGTGTTTAATAAGTGGTTCGGTCATTATAATTATATATATATATTATATAATATAATAAACATTTTATTTAGATTAAAATGTTATTCCAATACACTAACATTTTTATTTAACATGAACTTATTTTTAAAAACTTTTTTTTTTTAAATTATTTAAACTATTATACAAACACATATCTACTTAAAAATTTGATTTGATTAAATAAGTGGTTAATTAATTATAATGAAATGGTAAATGATGTGAAAAATAAACTAATTTAGAAAGACTAACTTAAATCAATCATATGATTCAATTGATTAACTATAATAAATGTATTGTAAATAATCTAATTAAAAATTAGAATTTATTTAAATTGTTTAAATGCACATTTTTACTTTAAAAAATATTCTATAATTGGTTAATTCTATTTTTTATGACATCAAAAAATTAAGATGCATTTTATTAAAATCCACAATTTCACATTCCCTTACCTTTAGTTTGGTTAATTTGAATTAAATTAATTATTAACAGAAAAGATGAACGATTTCATTCTCAAAACAAACAATTTCAACTTTATTTATTTATTTTTTACCTTCTCTTTACAAATGACCTGGCTCAGCTGCCTTTTTTTTTTTTTTTATATAAAAATAAATCCCAAATTGGCCAGCCCTGTTGCTATAATCTGACAGTGTGGCATGGTTCTGTCGCAGCAGGACAAGTGGGAGCCCATTCTGAGCACGGTGGACAACGTCCACAAATACCGCTGGCTGAAGCACAGCGTGCACGGCGCCTTCCCCCAGTCCAGCCTGATGGCTAAAATCGTGGAGTTTGCGCTGAAAGAGGAGCCCCTGGACGTGGAGAAGATGAGAAAGTGTCTCCTCAAACAGGTGACGGAGCAAAAATGTCACCGTTGTCGCCGAGTACAAAGTGGAGACCGAGCTAAACGCATGTTTGTTGATAGCTGGAGAGGGCAGAGGTGCGGTTGGAGGGCATCGACACCATGTTGAAGTTGGCCTCTAAGAGCTTCTTGCTGCCGTCGGTGCAGTATGCCATGCTGTGTGGTTGGCAGAGGGTCATACCAGAAGCAACCAACATCGGGTAACTTGGCCTCAATATACATGGTTGGATGTTTATTTGTTGACTTGTGTGTATGTAGACCTTTTCACCGTGACGTCCCACCGATTCTTTGCAAACACGATTAAAAGCGCTAACGGTATTTTTTGATCTTCAGAGAGCCCCTTTCCGACTGCTTGAAGGATGTGGACCTGATTCCCCCCTTCAACCGCATGCTCCTGGAGGTGACTTTTGGCAAGTTGTATTCCTGGGCCATCCACAACGTTCGCAACATCCTGCTGGAAGCGAGCACCCGCTTTAAAGAGCTCGGTAAGCGCACCATATAGTAACGTCAATAGTTTGTGTTCTTTTTAGTAAAGGGCCACATCAACAAATACTTGTACCGCTAAACCCCAACGTTGTTCTGTCGACCGAACGATATAAAAAAGCAGCATATTGATAGTTGGCTCCAACTTACACGAGAAAAGAATACTACTGTGACTTGTACTCCAATGAAAGGGTATAAATTGGATGCTCTGTGACTCTTTACAATGGAAACGCTAAAAAACACAGTGCCAGAGTGTACATGTATTTTTCTGAACACCAGGGGTGCAGCCTGTTCCGTTGCAAACCATCACCAACGAGAACCCCGCGGGACCGAGCCTGGGCACCATCCCGCAGGCCCGCTTCCTTCTGGCCATGATACACATGCTGTCGCTCAAGCATGCCGCCAACAGCCTGAGCCTCCTCCTCAACTCGGGCATCCTGGCCCTCACGCAGAGCATCCTCAGGCTCATAGGTGAGTAGACTGTGTTAGCGTCATCAATCGATGTAGGCTCAGGCCGTGATTCTGTCTCCCTCTAGTGGCACGGAAAAGAATCACTGCGTAGGTCCTGTCTCGTTGTATTTAACTTTTTTAACTTCAGTACATTTACTATTCATCTTTAAGAACTTTGTTGCAAAGAAATGATTAAGGTAACAGTTCTTATTTACCTTTTATGTGCAGTGCATTTAATTGAGTCATGATTCAAGTCAAATTCGTTTAAGTTTTCTGATACCAAATTTATACGGGCTTCCTCTAGTGGCCGAAGGCAAGGCGGATTTCATACACAAGTATGAATGTTTGGTGATATTTTCTTTACTTATTAAGTACAGTTTTGGGCCCAAGTACAGTTCAGGGGTATTTAACATTTTTTTTTTTTTTTAAGTTCAGTACACTTGCATTTAAACCTTAACAGTTTACAGTGACAGTTTATTTATTTATTTTACATTTTCCTATATTTTAATACAGTGTTAATGTTCAAAATGCATAATGATACAGTAATATTAGGCATACTTTTTAGGAATAAATCTTTTGTGTTTTGATGAAGACTACTATACTACTATATTTTAGTGGTGGTCATGATGGTGGTACTTGGAGCAGCACCACCTTATTTTTTAAGGTGGTGTTTGGTGTAAAAAAAAAAAATTCTATAAAACATTTGAGAACCGCTGGGCAAAAGTGTGACTCGTCCACCAGGACCGAGCACCGACAGCAGCGATGAAGATCTGAGCTTGTCGGCGCACGGCGGCTCGGCCACCGTTCTGGAAGAGTCCAGGAAGGAGACGGTCCCCGCGCCCGTTCCCGCCTCCGGCCCGGAGCTGGCGGCCCTGATGAAAATAGGCACCCGGGTCATGAGGGGAGTGGACTGGAAATGGGGAGATCAGGTATGGACGTACTTAGTTTATTGTGGTCAATTTTGTTCAATTACGCAGATGTACCCAATGTGGTAGGCGCCATGTTTTCCGAACGCGTGTCTATTTGGCATCCAGGACGGTCCGGCACCGGGTCTCGGCCAGGTCATCGGCGAGCTGGGCGAGGACGGCTGGATCCGAGTCCAGTGGGACACGAGCAGCACCAACTCCTATCGGATGGGGAAGGAGGGCAAGTACGACCTCAAGCTGGCCGAACCGCCGCCTGCCGTCCAGCCTGCCGCCGAGGACTCCGACACGGAAGACGACGCGGGTCAGTTCACACGCGGCTGCTACTTCATCACCAATTCTGTACCAACTTTCCGCTGTGAAGAATACAATTCTGTGAAAATGAATACGTGCTATAGAAATATTTTAAGACACTGAATATTGCAAAATTTCAGTCAACAGCTTGAGTTCAACAAGCCGAGGTTGGTTTGGTGGAACCCTTTTTTTTTTTTTTTTTTTATGGACTGCCCCATCTTTTTGTATTTTTATGTCTACATTTACAAGTCAAGGGCTTTACTGTTCCCCCTTGAGCTTGTGTGATGAGTCAGTTGAGTTTGCCAAGATTTCCAGATGGATTTGTACATTTATGTATATTCTAGAGCTTAACAAGATGTTTTCTAAAAGGCACATACAGTTTATAGAGCCACTGTGATATGTAGTCTGCACATGTAATTGTAAACACTGATTCATAATGTTGAAATTGCACTCATTTTTGTTCATATTGCTCATGATTTTCAACAAGGTGATAATGAATAATTGTGAATATTTTCCCAATGCACCAAAACAATGGGGAAAACACATTTGAGCTGTTATTACGTATAGCTTATTAGGCCACGAATATACTCGGTGTGGCTCACTTGGGATCAAATTGGGGTGAATGTGGCCCATGAACTAAAATGATTTTCACCTATTGCAGGTGGGTTTGGGACTTATTACCCTCTGTAGTCCTTTTAGAACTTTCTTGTCGTTGTTCCAGAAGGCGAGCCAGTGGAAAAGAGCAGCCACCCAACTGCCATGATGCTAACGAGCACCGTCAACCTGCTCAAGACGTTAGCGCTGTCCTCTGGGATCTACGCCGACGTGTTGCAAACGGACGCCACGCGCACCCTTTGCGGCCTCCTCAGGATGCTCGTGGAAAGCGCGGCTAACGACAAGACGGGTAGCTAAACCTGCGCACTGTCATATTTTTTTGCAAAGAAATAAAAGGCGCTTGGTGGAATTGTAATCTTCTGCTCGCTCGGCGTCAGGCTGTCACACTCACAGGCTGGTGTCCCGGGAGCAGCACAAGAGCTGGTGCACGCTGGGCTTCATCCGCAGCATCGCACTCATGCCCCAAATGTGCAGCACGCTGAGCACCTCGGCGTGGATCGGCCTGCTCGTCCGCATCGTGGAGGGCAACCACTCCTTCGGCGCTGTCACCTTGCAGCGACAGGTGAGTGGCGCACGTGGGATCATGTCATACAGGTGCAAGTCTTAAGAAACGCTTAACATTTCAGTCTCCAGCCATTTTGTCAAGTCACAGTAGCTATCGAATCATTTTGAAATCGATTATTCTACCAATTATCCTATCGAGTAATCGGCTGAAAAACTTAGTTTGCATGATTAACAACAAACTGTGCAGGTGAGATGCTGGTATTATTGTTGTTCACACACTATAATATCTCTATTCTTATTTGTTAGTTCTTTGTCTGCTTTTTTTTTTTGTAGTTGCTGTCTTTCTTTTTTTTTTTTTTTGCTTCCTTGTCTTTGTCTTCATCTGCATCCTTCTTTTTTGTTTTTTTTCTGCGTCTTCCTCCTTGGTCACCGTCTTCTTCTTTTCGTCCTTTTTCTTCTTCCTTGGTTTTGCTCCATGAACTTCTTTTTGTCGTCATCTTCTTCCCTTATCTTTCTCATTCTTTTAGTCTTCCTTCGTCTTCATCGTCTTATCTTCGTTTTCGTTTGTTGTTGTCTTGCCTTCTTTTTCTTCCTCTTCCTTTCTCACCATCTTTCTTTGCTTTTTTTCTTCTTTATCCATTCTTCTTTTTTTTCTTCCGTATTTTTCTTTTTTATTCTTGTCTTGTCTTCCCTTATCTTTTTATTCCTTCTTCCTTTGTCTTTGTCGTTGTTTTTCATCTTATTCCTTGGTCTTTTCCTTGTATTTCATCTTTTGTCATTAGTTTAACCAAGCGTCTTTTTTTTTTGTCGTTACTTCCACTTCACTGTCTAATATTGTTCAAACAACAAATAAACGCCTCCCCCATCTGCAGCTGAGTGAATATTGGGCACATTTTAAGAATTCACATGTTCCTCTGTGCAATGTTTTTTCATGCTTTTTTGTGTTTTTGTATTCATTATTTGTGTGTTTGCTTGTTTGTGTGCATTTCCAGATCCTCGCGCTGCGTCTCTTGCAAGCCGTGCTGCCCTCATGGGACAAGCTAGAGCGCTCCCCGGACATGAGGTTCCTGGTGGAGAAGCTGTTCGTTTTTTTAGGAAGCTTACTGAGCACCTGCTCCTCGGACCTGCCTCTGCTCCGAGGTGCGGAGTTTTCCGACAAAATCCGACATACTCGCCGATGAACACACCACGAGGTCCGTGTTTTGAAGTTGTTCCGTCTCCCCGTCAGAGGGTTCCCTACGACGCAGGAAGTCCCGCCCTCAGGCCTCTTTGACGGCCACTCACAGCAGCACGCTGGCTGAGGAGATCGTCGGCGTCCTGCGTACCCTGCACTCCCTCACCCAGTGGAACGGTCTCATCAACGAGTACATCAACGCTCAGCTGAGCTCCATCGGAGATGTCATGATAAGCTGCCAGTCAGAAGCGGTAAGATGGTGCCCTCGCGTCGATGCCCGACCACTGTGCCGCCAATTGTTCGATTTCACTTAAATGTTCTGAAACCGATTGCCTGTTTACTGCAAAGAGTGTAAAGTTGTTCATCTATCTATGAACGGACGCTACTTTAATTCAGACTCACATTAACATTTTGCACCTCCTCGTCCCAGAGTTTCCTGGAGGAGTATTTCCCCGACGCCGAGGGGCCCAGGGTGGGCAGCCTGATGGCGGTGCTGGCCGTGATTGGAGGAATCGACGGGCGCCTGCGGCTCGGCGGCCAAGTGGTCCACGAGGAATACGGCGAAGGCACCGTCACACGCATCACGCCAAAAGGACGCATCACCGCGCAGTTTCATGAAATGCGCAACAGCCGGGTGTGCCTCCTCGGTCACCTCAAACCGGTACGGAAGCCTTAGGACAGCAGTGTTGATGTCCTTTTTTTCAGCTAGGCTTTCATCCATCGCTGCACAATAGAACAGGGTCCTTTTTTGGCAGGACTTTGACATTTTTGGTTTGAATGTCTCTTAGTGTCCTGGGGTATCCTTCAGCGTGCAGAACCTACCCTTCTCGGAGTCCATGCTGGCGGTCTGGGCTCAGCTGGTGAGCCTGGCTGGAAGCAAACTGGAGAAACAGCGCATGAAGAAGTGTCTCAGTCGAGGCCTTACAGGTGCAACTCACACGAGTCCACTTTATGAACAGATCCTTTTACCAGGACAGAAATAAGTGCGAGCGATTATTTGGCGGTGAAATCCCAAACACAAACACAGTTTTTGTCATCGTTTACAGTTTTAGTCAATCCCTTTTTGCCACTCGGAAGTACCCGGGCACCTATTGTTTACAAACGCGATGAAGAGGTCTGTAGCGGTCGACGTGCTAAGAATTCGCCACGTCTGTGGTGTGTCATTCAGCGGACCAGGTGGACATCCACTTGCTGCGCTGGCAGCAGCTGAGGCTGTACATCCTAAAGGCCGCGCGGGCGCTGCTCTCGCATCAGGACAAACTGCGGCAGATCCTCTCTCAGGCAGCCGTGGTGGACATCGGACCCGACCCCGGCGGTAAGGCAGAGGCTTGCAAGTAAATGTTGCCAGTGCGATTGAAAAGTCTCCAGTTTGAAGGTTCGATACAGAAATAATGTATCTGCTCGTATGGTGTCTAGGTGCGATTTACATTGTAAAATGGTCCTCATGATTTGTGTTTTTGAAACCGTTGCTCATCAGAGGATGCGGTGGTGTCGTCACCCGACGTTGGAGAGCTGTCTCCCGAGGGTCCTCTTCCCCCGATGATCCTACTGCAGCAGCTCCTGTCCGCCGCTACTCAGCCGTCGCCCATCAAGGCCATTTTTGACCGGCGGGAGATGGAGGTGAGTTGAAAGACCTGACGCTCCAGTCCAATTCATCCGCGCTGGCCATGAGCCTCACCTGGTGAGATCGGAAGTAAAAGTCTCGAGTACAGATTACCTGAAAGATCTCCACAAGTACAGTCATGAAGTATTTGCGCTGGGTTGCTTCCCACCATTGGCGTTGACCATTGAACTGCCTCGTAGGCCGCGGCCCTGGCGGTGTGTCAGTACCTGGCCGTGGAGTCGGCCCACCCGTCCTCCCCTCTGTTTGAAGAGAGCAGCTCCAGCGAGGCCACCACTCCCGTCACCGTGCAGCAGCACGTCCGGCCGCAGAAGAAGCACAAGACCTCGCCCGTCCCGCCTCTCCCCATCGTTCTGCAGCTGATGGAGATGGGCTTCCCGCGGAAGAACATCGAGTTCGCCTTGAAGTCGTTGTCGGGAACGACGGGCAGTGCCTCGGGTGTCCCAGGTAGGGTCGGCTCATGATTCGCTTGTGTCAGTTTACTAACTCGAGTGGGCAGACTCACCAGAAACACCGCTGACCCAAATGATTTGTTTGTATCTGTTCACTGATTGGCTTTTCAGTGATCCAAGGTAGCGGACTTTGTGGAAGCGGGGTTGACCGAGACGATCGTATTCTATTTATCGGAAGTTATCATCCTACAACACGCTTTAGTGATTGACTTAAAATGTTTCGAGTCCTCATTCATCAATTCTCCTCAGGTGTCGAGGCTCTGGTGGGCTGGCTGCTGGACCATCCAGACGTTCATACCTCGGAAGTGTCGGACGCTGACACCGTGTCCGAAGAAGAGTCGGACGAGGAAGTGCTGGAGGAGCTGGAGGAGGCCGAGCCGACGTTCCCTGTGGTACGCAATCGCTTCTGCCTCTTCTCTCCCTATACGACCATTTTTTTTATTTCTCGAATTACCCAGGTTCACGAATCGAATCTTGGTAGTGAATATAGGAATCACAAGTCTTCATTAACACGGGTCCTATGAGTCTTCAGTGATTTCTTGTGTTGGGATAATTGTGTTGTTTCGCCTCACTGGCTTGAGTTAGAGGACTTTCGGTCATACTAGTTCACAGAGTCCAATTAGTAGGTTCACATGAAACACTGCTCATTCAGATTTAGTTGCGGTGGTTCAGACAATCACTCGGCTCGTTTGGTTGTGTCGGATCACTGACTGAAGTTAGCACTGTCGAATCAGAGGATTCTGTTGTATCGCTTCACTGACCCAAGGTGGACGCAGATGATTCCGTCGTGTCAAATCACTGACTCAGTAGTGGATTCACCAGAGTCACTACAGACTCGGATCGATGATTTTTCTTGTATTGGTTGACTGACCCGAGATCATGCTCTCAGATTATTTGGGCAAATTAGATCGCAGACTCACGGGAAACATCACTGATTTGAAGGATTCATTTGTATTAAATCATTGACTCAAATTTGTGACGCATTTGACCCGACTTAGCAGACCGAGATGATTTGGTCCCATCGAATCACTGACCGCAGTTAGCGGAATCACAGGGATGATTGTCTTTATTGGTTCACTGATTGGACATGGACGACTGAATGGATCGTATTGGCTCACTTACCAGAGATCGCAAACTCACCGGAAACACCGGATGATTAGATTGTATCGTTTCACTGATTCGAATAAGTGGCAAACACCACTTGCATGGCTCAACTGAACCGAATCATTTTAGTGAGTAACTCGGCATAACCCAAGTCCTTAAAATGAACCACTTTTACCTGCTCTACTACTTATTTGGTACTGTGCTCCCTTTTAGCCACCAGGCGCAGTGGTAACGGAAAGCCAGACGTTTAAGAAGCGCTCGGATTTCCAGAGCAACGACGACTACGCCGTTTACGTCCGGGAGAATATTCAGGTAAGAGGATGATTTCCAACTGCGATATCACGAACCGTGGTTGATGTGAACATTTCCCTTCAGGTGGGCATGATGGTCAAATGCTGCCGAACGTACGAGGAAGTGTACGACGGCGACGTGGGCAAAGTGATCAAGCTGGACCGCGACGGCCTTCACGATTTAAACGTGCAGTGCGACTGGCAGCAAAAGGGTGGAACCTATTGGGTCCGCTACATCCACATCGAGCTGCTCGGTGAGCTGCTTTGGTTCATTGGCATATGTTAGCCGACTCACCCAAAACACAGCTGTCTTACATGATTTGGTCGTATCCGTTCACTGACTTGGCTTGGCAAACACCGCGGTCTCAGATGATTCGTCCATAACGGTTCGCTCAATGAAAGTTTCTGACTCACCAGCAACATGCGAAAAAACACAGATGATTCGGTTGTATTGCTTTGCTGAATCAAGTTTGCGGGAAACCGCTGTTTGGGTTTGGTGAATCATGTCTGGTAAACAAACACATTTATATACTTGTTCCTTCAGGGTTCCCGCCTCAAACTTCGCCTTCGCATATAAAGATCGGCGACAAAGTGAGGGTGAAGCCTTCGGTCACCACGCCAAAGTACAAATGGGGCTCCGTCACCCACAGGAGCGTCGGCGTTGTCAAAGGCGAGCTCGCGTTTTCATTTTGATGAATGATGATTTGTAACAAGGACGGAAGTTCATAATGGAACACGTTTGTGGCTGTAATTCAGCTTTCAGTGCCAACGGAAAAGATGTGATCGTGGACTTCCCTCAGCAGTCGCACTGGACTGGCTTGCTGTCCGAGATGGAGCTGGTGCCCAGCGTGCACCCCGGAGTCAGGTTGGGTTACAATCGATTGTGAACCTTTTTTGCCTGCGCTGTCTACAAGTCATCAATGTAGATCGATGCTTTCGAGGGACTATATACCAAATTCACACCTAAAACGGCCACGCTGCTTTTCCCCTGCAGGTGCGATGGGTGCCAGATGTTCCCGATCAACGGCGCCCGGTTCAAATGCAGAATCTGCGATGACTTTGACTTCTGCGAAAACTGCTTCAAGACACGCAAGCACAACACCCGGCATTCCTTTGGCAGAATCAATGAGCCTGGTTAGTCGCACGCACGCACGCACGCACGCACACACACACACATACAAAGCTTCAGATACGCTGTTGCTCGCGTAAAGTGGAAAAACATTGAGAAATTCAGGTACTATAGAGAGAGAGAGAGAGAGAGAGAGAGAGAGCCACAGTTGCCGTTGTATTTTTGACAGTCAAACACACCAAAAGGAGCACTCTCTCAAGGAGCTGCTGTAGGCCGCAACTCACATCCAGTTGCTCACACGCAAACTCACTGGCCAACCACTCCAGCTCCTGATGGTACTCATTAGGCCACTCCCCTTAAAGGCACACATCCAACACACAAATACTACCGTACGAACAGTAACGACACGTCATAAAGCCAGTTTCAAACAAATTCAGTTCAACTCAGTGAGCACTGTAGCCGCACTTTCCCTATGTTACGCCTGAAATGCTGCTATTGATTTCCATCAGGCCAGTCGCCGGCCTTTTGCGGCCGCTCGGGGAAGCAGCTGAAGAAGCACCACGGCAGCCAGCGCGGCATGCTGATCGACGACTGGTCGCGCGCCGTCAAGAGTCTCAACGTGTCGTCCTCCGTCAACCAGGCCTCGCGCCTCATCGACGCCGGCGACCAGTGCTGGCAGTCGTCCGGCTCGCAGGGGAAGGTAAAAAAATGTCTTAACACTGAATACCTCTATTGTTTCGTATTCTTTGCCCCAAAAAGGGCTTTTGTACAACCCCTGTGCAGCGAACTACATCAAAGACTCTCTCCGCCCTGTGCGGAAATACAGTGTGTCAAAATGTAATTTAGCACATGTGCAACCATGCGCCTTGCAGCATTGGATTCGTCTGGAGCTCTTCCCAGACGTCCTCGTGCATCGGCTGAAGATGGTCGTGGACCCAGCAGACAGCAGCTACATGCCCTCCCTGGTGGTGGTATCGGGTAAAAAAAAAGATCCTTTTCATTTTCAAAATGTATAGTTTGGATATTTATCCTGTATTCCTGCAATTAAAAATGACACTTTTTTAAAAGAGACCTGTCATGTTACGCGCAGGCGGAAGCTCGTTGAACAACTTAACCGAGCTGAAGACCATAAACGTCAACCCCACTGACACCGCCGTCCTGCTGCTCAGCGACTGCGCTGAGGTTGGTCGGGTTCAACTCGTTTACAGTGAACTCCCCTGTTTATCGCAGGGGATAGAATCTAGACCAGGGTTGGGCGAGCGCTTCAATATCGACGATGGAGCAGTAAACCATGATACAGCGAGGGTTGACTGTACTTTGTTTTCTCTTCAAATAAGTACTTCATCTGCGCTTCCCTATCCCCCAGTATCACAGATACATTGAAGTTGCCATCAAGCAGTGCCGCAGCTCCGGAATAGACTGCAAGATCCACGGACTCGCCATCGTGGGACGCGTCCGAGCGGAAGACGAGGACCTGGCCACGGTCCCTTTCTTGGCGTCAGACAACGAGGAAGAGGACGATGACAAAACGGCCACTGGGAGGTGTGACCGAGGCTGAATTGTGTTATGGTCATGACCTTAAGTTTTTGCATGAAAAAAAAACCCCCTCTTTGACTTCTTTGCTTTTTTAGTCTTGCTCGCAAGAAATCCTCTGGATTGGAGTCGTCCGCGACCATCAGGACTAAAGTGTTTGTCTGGGGGCTGAATGACAAGGACCAACTGGGCGGGCTCAAGGGATCCAAGGTGCGCCGTAATTCAATAACCTCCAAGGCAATGTCTTGGCCTTTAATGAGCCACGGCACGTATTTTACATTTCAAAAAATCTAACAGCCCAACACCAAACAAATATCACCAAAAAATGGATACGCCGGTTAATTAAGTACCCTCTTCCTTCCCTTGATGTGGAAGTGCATTCAATGTTTCTGCCTGTCACTATACGTCACTGGCATAGCTAGATGAACAAAGGTACAGGAGTTCTCGCAAATAACACATTTTCGGACTAATTCATTGAAATTGGATAGCTTCCCATGGCACACTGGTTGCGAGTCATTTCTCTCAGGTCACATCTAATTATTTAGAATTGTTCTGCTAAGTCGAGTCGCTAAACTGACGCAACCGTATCATGCGAATCCAGTCCAAAAACTTGATGCAGTTGAATCGTCCGAGTTTGCTGTATTTCTGGGGTGTCCCTTCACTTGAGTCAGTGATCCCACACAATCGAATCATCCGAGTCTGCGGTGTTTCTCTCTCTCCACAGATCAAGGTGCCCTCCTTTTCCGAAACCCTCTCTGCCCTCAACGTGGTTCAAGTCGCCGGTGGTTCTAAAAGTCTCTTTGCAGGTAGATGCCGCGATGTTCCACGGTATATTTTGCCGCTTGGACTTGATATACCTTAAACGTGTCACTTATTGCAGTCACGGTGGAGGGCAAGATTTACGCGTGCGGTGAGGCCACCAACGGCAGGTTGGGCCTGGGTCTGACCAGCGGTACCATCCCCATCCCGCGGCAGATCAGCGCCCTCAGCAACTACGTGGTGAAAAAAGTGGCCGTGCACTCGGGCGGACGCCACGCCATGGCGCTCACCGTGGACGGAAAAGTGTTCTCCTGGGGAGAGGGCGACGACGGGAAGCTGGGACACTTCAGCAGAATGTAGGTCTCTCTTCAAACCACTGCTCTTTTCTTTTTTTTTTTTAGGTAATACCAGTGTTTGGCCGTGCATTTGGTACCTGGACCTTTACTGGAGACT
The DNA here is from genome assembly GCF_024500385.1 of Phyllopteryx taeniolatus. NCBI lineage: Eukaryota > Metazoa > Chordata > Actinopteri > Syngnathiformes > Syngnathidae > Phyllopteryx > Phyllopteryx taeniolatus. The sequence continues at coordinate 6,555,657 of NC_084508.1, forward strand.
TTCTGTACTTAACCCACCTCTTAATAATAAACACCACCACTATCACGCCGCAATTATAGAAGCCATCAATAGTAGACAAAAATGCAATAGAACTGGATATATCTGGAGCGGTTCAAAATCATACTCAGCAGAGATGCTGGTTATTAAAGTTAAGTGCAGTGAATCCCAGCTATATGCAGAGGTACAGAGCCCTGGTGCGAAGAAGGAAAATCATCAATCTGGTGGTTGATGCCCACCAGAAAAGGTTTGTAATTGCCTACAGTTGGCACGATGGCAGCAAAGCAGACTGGCCTATGGCCGGACTAAATGAAATTCCTCCCTTCACATCAACGTAGCTCCTTGGCCCCAAGATACAAGTAACTGATGCATCCCTATAAATGTTTCTAATAGTTAGTATTACTTCAACATAGTTCCTTGGCACCAAGACAGGGCCTCTGGCGACATCTAATGGTGGCTACAGACCTGTTTTGCTAGAAAACAATATTTGTTTAGTTTAGGACAGAATCCACTTTGTCATTGTTGTAGAGGCAGTGAAAAGCAGTTTAGTGCCTCTCTGTTTCCGTGGTGCACATGTATTCATTGTAATAGCGAGAGGAGGACAAATCTGACATTGGTTCAGGAAACGGTCCCATCGGCCAGCACGACTGATTCTAAAGGCCCTTGGCAGATTAGGGTCCGTCCGATATCCACAATCACGAACTGGAAACAGTGCAGACAAAAGAAACGCTATGAAAAGAAGAGAATAGAATGTTGGAAGTCAATTCATACAATACAACGAATAACTGAGGTTGTCAATGTAGGGCAGTGCTTCTGATAGTTTTTAGGACTACCGCTGGGTAATACGCGTTTGTGTGTGACAATTGCTGCCTGTACCACATTGGTTTGATTTCCCATCAGGAACTGCGACAAGCCTCGGCTGATCGAGGCACTGAAGACCAAGCGCATCCGAGACATCGCCTGCGGCAGCTCCCACAGCGCCGCCATCACTTCCTCCGGGGAACTGTACAGCTGGGGGCTGGGGGAATATGGCCGCCTGGGACACGGCGACAACACGACGCAGCTGAGGCCTAAACTCGTATGCTTAATTTGGCGTTGCCGCTTTAGTCACGCACGAATCGTCGTGTAACTCGGTGTTGTCTGTGGCGTCCAGGTGAAAGTTCTTCTGGGACACCGTGTGATCCAGGTGGCCTGTGGAAGCAGGGATGCTCAAACGTTAGCGCTCACTGATGAAGGTATAGAATACAGTACACAGCCATCTAGCACCTTTCAGTTTGAGATTGACAGCCTTCAACATATATTCATTTTCACTGTGCTTGCGAGAGGACCACCTTTAAAAGTAAAAAAAATAAATAAATAGCTCTCACTCATTAAGGTATTTTAGTATAATATAGAATACACTGTATTGTCTTTGTTAAAGAGACAGACTATAGTGTTTTACATTGTTTAATCAGTTGACAAACTTGAATGTATCGATTGTGCTAGCTAGCGAAGCCCCTTCAAAAGTCAAGAAAATAGCTCTCACTAATGACAGCATTTCACTCGTATAGAATAGAATACACCGATTTATGCGCTTCGTAGTTTTTCCATTTGTATGCGGTTGACAGACTTAAACATTCAGCGTGCTCGCAAGAGGATCACCATTCAAAGTTTCTTAAAAAAGTATAGCATTGAATACGCTTTGTCGCAGAGAAAATCTCTGTTTATGCGATTGACGGATTTAAACGTATTCGTTGTGCTAGCGAGAGGAGCACCCTTAACGTTCTATATAATATGTCTCACCGATGGTGTTTTTCCGATGTAGAATAGAATACATTGCATAGTCGTTTGGTATAAAATCGTTAAAGAGACATTTAAAAGCAGTTTACCACCTCTGTTTATGCGACTGACAGACTTCAGAGGATATTCATTGTGCCAGCAAGATGAGTATCTGTGCAAGTCTTTACAGTCTATACTTTGTCATTGTTAGAGAAAATGAAAAGCAGTTTGCAGCCTTTCTATTTATGAGCTTGACAAACTTAATTCAACATGTATTCATTGTGCTAGCAGGAGAAGCACCCTTAACGTTCTAAGGCAAAATACCTCACACTGGTGAGTGTAATTCTAGATTGAGAGAATGAGCAGCAGTTTAGCGCCACTGTCTTTGAAATTGACAGATGCAAACATGTCTTCATTTTGCTTGGGATAGGAGCACCCTTAAAACCTCGAAGAAGTGACTTAAAATGCACAGCAATGCAATGTTGCTAAAAGCTGCGTTTCCTTTCAGGCTCGGTGTTCTCGTGGGGCGACGGGGACTTTGGGAAGCTGGGTCGCGGCGGGAGCGAAGGATGCAACATTCCCCAGAACATCGAGAGGTTGAACGGGCAGGGCGTCTGTCAGATTGAGTGCGGAGCTCAGTTCTCCTTGGCTCTCACCAAATCGGGCGTGGTGTGGACCTGGTAATGTGGACCAGTGCCGTGGTGCCTTACTCTCTCCTCGGCCTGGGTTTAAACAGTTTGTACCCGTCTATATATATATATATATATGCACAGGGGCAAAGGGGACTACTTCCGACTGGGACACGGTACTGACGTCCATGTGCGGAAGCCCCAGATGGTCGAGGGGCTCAGAGGCAAAAAGATCGTCCACGTCGCAGTGGGAGCGTTGCACTGTTTGGCTGTTACTGATTCAGGACAGGTCTGTATGGTGAAGCAGCATCTGGCTCATTATCAAAGATCATATTTGAACATCCTCTTCCAAGTTAAAATTGTATGTTTATCAAGCGACGACCCATTTTTTCGTAGAAACGAGGCGGCACCTTCCAATGTTAGTCCGAAAACACAAACCGAGCGTCATCTAGTGCAAACACGCACAAGTCCCAAGTGAATACACACAACAAACAATTGTGTATTTGTGATTACGAACCAACACCAATGTTTCGTACAAGCGGGAGAACAGCTTATGTGCGAATCAGAATACATACAGTAACCAGGGCATCAGCTAATTATGCTGCCACATCAGGTGTACGCTTGGGGCGACAACGACCACGGACAGCAGGGCAACGGCACCACCACCGTCAACAGGAAGCCTACACTGGTGCAGGGTCTGGAGGGCCAGAAGATTACCAGGGTGGCCTGCGGTTCCTCGCACAGCGTGGCCTGGACCACCGTGGACGTGACCACCCCGTCCGTGCACGAGCCGGTCCTTTTCCAGACCGCCAGGGACTCGCTGGGGGCATCTTATCTGGGTGAGCCTTCTTAATGTAAACGGGAGGGGGGAGGGGGGAGGGGGGGAATATTTGATTTTTAACACACAGATTTTGCCAGGTAATTTTGGGATGTGTTGCAAACCAAATCAATAAATGATCAAATAATAATGAATTCTCATTCATTTTATTTAGAATTAATTTAAATGCAACTAATTAACCAATGTAAAAATACATATTTTTTAAATTGATAGTCTATGTACAAGTGTTGTTTTATTTTTATACATAATAAATCATTAACCAATTATTGAATAAAGTAAATGAATAAATCGATATTAATTGGCCAGAGATCGGGTGAGAATCTCGGTCATCCGGGAGGATCTCGGAGTAGAGCCGCTGCTGCGCCGCATTGAGAGGAGCCAGATGAGGTGGCTCGGGCATCTGTTTAGGATGCCTCCCGGACGCCTCCCTGGTGAGGTGTTCCGGGCACGTCCCACCAGGAGGAGACGTAAGGACACGCTGGAGAGACTATGTCTCTCGGCTTGCCTGGGAACGCCTCGGGATCACCTGGAAGTGGCTGGGGAAAGGGAAGTCTGGGCTTCCCTGCTGAGGCTGCTGCCCCCGCGACCCGACCTCGGATAAGCGGAAGGCCAATGGATGGATTATTAAACTTTGTTTGATTTGATTTACGATAAATCAATCAAACAATTTAGAAATAGGTAAATACATTTTTAAAAATTTTCAAATTTCAAGAAAAGACAGCTCAATAAAACAAATATTACAGGACTCTCAATAAAGATAAAACAATTATTTTATTGAAAAATGTAATCTAAAATTATTTTACTAATAGTTTTAATATACAGTATTATTTTCAACAAATTTATCAACCATTTGATAAATAAAATATTTTTTAATGAGCCACTTTTAGGAAAAAAGTGCTGAACTGTTACTTGATCATGTGAATGTCATGTGATATACTGATAACTTGTGCTGGATTTAATCTTGGGGCATACTGTATGTAGCTCACCGCTGCTCGAAATGCTTTTATACGCCTCCAAATGCAGCATCAGTTACTTACCACCAGGGCGCACTGGACATCTTGGTAATAGTAGTGTTGTTGTTTTTTCGCCACTCTGCAGGCGTCCAGTCGGACAGCGACTCGTCGACGGCCAGCAACAAGACGAGCGGTCAGAGCAGCGTGAAGCCAAATCGGCCGTCGCTGGCCAAGATTCTCCTCAGTCTGGACGGCAACCTGGCCAAGCAGCAAGCCTTGTCTCACGTGCTGTCCGCCCTTCAGATCATGTATGCCAGGTAAGTTCGCCGTAGGAGCCTAAAGACAACTTCTCTAAACCCGCCGAACGCCGCTAAACTGTCGCGGAGTGTGCGAGGATCTGCAAAGAGCTTTCAGGAGTGCCCGACCGTCGGCCACTCGTTTTGAATCACAGGTGAACGGCGTTGCAACGTGGTAGATGTAAAGGCTGGTCAAAAATGCTATGTTGTAGCACATGATCTTTCACAACAGAAATGACATGCAGACTATCAAGCAAGACCCATCTAACTGTCGGCTGCGACCTAGTTGGGCCTGAATCCCAAATCTCAGCCCCCATTTTGTTGCTACGACCTCGTGACCTCCATTTTGCCTTCACTGCACAAAGATGCACTCTGTGCAATTGATTGATCGTGCCACCACTCCAAGTCCCGGGATTCATAAATGTTAAAAGTGTCCGCCCTCTACATAAATGACCCTGGGTGTTCTGTGTTCCCCCAGGGATGCGGTGGTGGGCGCGCTGATGCCAGCCAGCATGATCGTTCCGGCCGAACGCCCTTCCAGCTCCCCCGTGCCTCCGTTCGATTCGTCATCCTCGTCCAGCGTCAGTGACGATGAAGGCCCTCCCATCATGCCCGAGATGGAGGCGCCGGTCAGCCCCAATCCCTGGCAAGACAAGAAGGGCGAGGTGCAAAACCCACAAAAGGGCCCCATTGACACATTTGTGTTCAAAATAATAGCAGTCTAACATGACTAACCAAACCAATGTCTGTCTGAAGCTTATCGGCAAGAAGGCCCGCCAAAAATGCAAAATTTTGAAGCTTGTTGATGTTTGTGTTTGTTATGAGTAGGTTCCCTCCTCCGAAGACGCCGTGACGCCGTCGTCCGCCATCACTCCCTCCGCCTCGGGCGCATCCTCGCGTCCTTTCATCCCCGTCACCGACGACCCGGGCGCAGCCAGCATCATCGCAGAGACCATGACTAAGACCAAAGAGGCCCGTATAGACATTAAAAAGAATAGAATTAGAATTATTATTATTATTACAGTTGTAAAGAACATCAAATATTAGGCAAATATGATACATTCCAAGTCAATAGCTCATTCAATATGACGGTGCACCTGTTGTGCAGGACTCTGAAAGCCAAAGCAAAGTGGTGGGTCCGGAGCCTCAGTACCTGGACGAATTCTCCAGCCTGCTTGTGCCTGACGACACGCGAGTCATGGTGGACCTGCTCAAACTGGCCGTGGCTTGTCGCTCCGGGGGGAAAGGCAAGGAGGTGCTCTCGGCTGTGATGTCCGGCATGGGAACGGCGTACCCCCAGGTAGCGTCGTCGAAATAAACTGGAAAGTCAAGGTACCGCGGTAAATGCCACCTCTTGTAGCGCTGAGTGTCTTTTTGCCTGCAGGTGGCCGACATGCTGCTAGAGCTGTGCGTCACCGAGCTGGAGGACGTGGCCACCGACTCGCAGAGCGGCCGGCTGTCCTCGCAGCCCGTCGTCGTGGAGAGCAGCCACCCGTACACCGACGACACCTCCACCAGCGGCACTGTCAAGATCCCTGGTAAAAATCAATCAAATGGAAAAGCGCAACAAGCGCTCAACTTGTGTTTTGTGCTCAAGGTGCAGAAGGACTGCGGATAGAGTTCGACCGGCAGTGTTCGACGGAAAGACGGCACGACCCTCTGACGGTCATGGATGGAGCCAACAGGATTGTGTCGGTCAGATCAGGTCAGAAGACATTCTTGAAACACGGCTTTCCTGACCAGAAGTCAACACACGAAGACATGGCATCATTTTATAGATTTTGCATTGTCAGTCATCTGCCTCAAGTCAAACATTGACTTTTTAAGGTTGTCTGCACTGAATTCATTCAATCAGCCTGTGTTTGTGTATTTCAGGTCGGGAGTGGTCTGACTGGTCCAGCGAATTAAGGATCTCGGGCGACGAGCTCAAGTGGAAATTCACCAGCGACGGTTCGGTCAACGGCTGGGGCTGGCGCTTCACCGTGTACCCCATCATGCCTGCTGCGGGTAGGCCAAATCTCACGCTCACTGACACCACTGGTGGCGAAAGTACACACATGCTATACTTAGCTTGTACTTGTAGAAGTACAGCTACGGGTGTTTAAAAATAAAAAACCAACTCTGGTCCTTTGCCCTTATTTAGTGGTAATTACAAACCCTTTTGGGGGGGCCATACAAATATTTGCTATTTGTGGCAGGTGTTCGCTCAGTACACACACACTGAACGCGGATGTCTCGTTTGCGTCCGTAGGTCCTAAAGACTTGCTGTCGGATCGCTGCATCTTGTCCTGCCCCTCCATGGACCTGGTGACGTGTCTCCTCGACTTCAGGCTCAACTTGGCCTCCAACAGAAGCATCGTGCCCCGTCTGGCCGCGTCCCTGGCAGCTTGTGCCCAGCTCAGCGCGTTGGGTATGAGCTCCACTCCGATTGAGTATACAGTGGCACTTGGACTAACCGATGCACTTACTAATGAGTTTTCTGAGTTACGAGCTGACCAACTGATCAGCAAAGGTTTCATGGAGGCGGCTGGGTTCTGCTTTGTTTTTCAGTGTGTCGGTTTTGGCTTGTTTTTAAAACCTGACAAAATGACTTGGGCAATTATGCTATTAGGCTAAAGGTGTTTAAAAAAAGTATATTTGAATGAGTATGAATGTATTTAAAACGAGGGAGGGGTTCCCTGTTTAACTACAGTACGGGAAGAAAATGTGGTGGGTGGGAACGGATTAATGGGATTCAGATGAATTGCAATGGGGAAAATTGATTTGTTATAAAGTGGACCGTGAAAGGCGAAAATTTGCATGCAATTGACGGCCTTTAGAATTGCATTGGGGAAAAAAACGAAATCAATTTAACCTCCCCCCCCCCCCCCCCGAAATTATTGAATAAGCGAGGAGAGACCGTCAAAAAGAGTTTTCGGGATTGGCCCCCTGCCCCCAAAAAAACAATACAAAAAGAAAAATGGAAGAAGAAATGCGACTAGGTGACTCTGCAGTTGCCTAAACGTGACTACGCGGGGATCCACTGTACGAATAAATTGAGTTAAGAGCTATGTCACAGAACAAATGTGTGCCACTCACTGTTATATACTTTTGTTAACTACGTCCTTGCTATTGTTTTCATCCATTTTTAAGTTGCTCCGGCGGGTGGCACACCCCACGCATTTCTAACTTTTGTCGTGTTGTGTTTGCGCAGCTGCCGGAAACAGAATGTGGGCCCTGCAAAGACTGCGAAAGCTTCTGACCACAGAGTTTGGGCAGTCCATCAACATAAACAGGCTGCTGGGCGACCCGGACGGCGAGGCTCGCGCCGTGGTGCGTCACCGCGCAGATGGGATGAGCCCTGATCCAAACTCCCCATTTCCTTGAGTAGTTTTAATCCTGGCGGGTTTTGTTTGTCTCTCAGAGTTTTACAGGCAGCGCACTGGCCGCCCTGGTCAAGGGGCTTCCCGAGGCTCTGCAGAGGCAGTACGAGTATGAGGACCCCATCGTCCGGGGAGGGAAACAGCTCCTCCACAGCCCATTTTTCAAGGTCTGCCCGTGCTCTATATTTTTGAAAAATTGGATTCTAAATTGGACGACTTTGCCGTTGACACGTGACACAAACCTTTATCTAATTACCCAATTATTCGATGGAATCATTGATTCTCAAAATATTCAATAAACACCAACCTTTATCTGATTACCCAATTACTCGATGGGATAATTGATAGAATCTTTGCTTCTTCAAATATTCAATAACTGCAGCCCTCATTGTCATGAATAATTCCCAACATATCTGTTCAGAATATCCTACTCCCTTAGTCTTGTTTTTATCCTGATGTTTATGTTCTCAATTTTCCACTTGGATTTTCCCCTTTCATTTCCCTTTGAGACTCCTTCAAATAAGATGCATTATTATTCCTTGTCAGGTGTTGGTGGCTCTCGCCTGCGACCTGGAGCTGGACACGTTGCCGTGTTGCGCTGAGACGCATAAGTGGGCCTGGTTCCGCCGCTACTGTACGGCCTCCAGGGTGGCAGTAGCGCTGGATAAAAGGACCTCCTTGCCCAGACCGTTTCTGGACGAGGTGAGCGTCAACAATGACAAGTGGAACCCGTCTTTATTCTCTGCGTTGTGCTCATTTGCGTGGAACTTTTCCAACTTTGAAAAATTCCCGGAATTTTGCAACCATCAAAACAGCATAATCCAAGTAAATAAAGTCCGTCTTAACTTGTTCCACAAGTCATTGAAAAGCGTTTCCTCCCAGGTGACCAAAAAGATCCGCGAGCTCATGGCCGACCACGAGAGCGTCAACGTGCTCCACGAGAGCCACGAGCTGTTCAAGCGCGAGCACGACGAGCAGCTGGTGCAGTGGATGAACCGGCGGCCCGACGACTGGACCCTTTCGGCCGGCGGCAGCGGTACCATCTACGGTTGGGGGCACAACCATCGCGGGCAGCTCGGCGGCATTGAGGGGGCCAAGGTCAAAGTGCCGACGCCCACCGAAGCCCTCGCCACGCTGCGCCCCGTGCAGCTCATCGGAGGGGAGCAGACGCTGTTTGCCGTCACTGCGGATGGAAAGGTGGGCCTCCAAGAACTAAAAAGTACATCACAATACATTTAAGCTGATGAAAACATACCTTTTACAGTATTCCTTTGTGTCCATTTTTACGCGCACAGTTCTCCAAATAAGAACCAAAGTTTGCTTGCTTCAAGCGCTTTCTTTTTCTAAAAGTGACAATGAAACTTAGGTTCAAGCAAGGGCGGCACGGTGGACGACCGGTTCAGACATCTGAACATCATTGATTGGCAAAATACCTCCACAAAAATACAGTACGCCGTGGCCGATTGCCTGATGCTGTAAACATGGGCTTTTTGTTGTAGCTATACGCCACCGGGTACGGCGCCGGAGGCAGGCTGGGTATCGGCGGCACCGAGTCGGTGTCCACCCCGACCCTGCTGGAGTCCATCCAGCACGTCTTCATCAGGAAAGTGGCAGTGAACTCGGGAGGAAAGCACTGCCTGGCGCTCTCCTCGGAAGGAGAGGTGTACTCGTGGGGAGAGGCGGAGGACGGAAAACTTGGCCACGGCAACAGAAGGTGGGCAAAGTGCTGGAAAATGGGCAGTCAATCTGGGGAATTTCGCAACCGTAGCTCTTGAGAAACCGCACTGCCAACGACCCTCTTTTTATTGTTTTGGTTTGGTTTTTTTAGCCCCTGCGATCGTCCTCGTGTCATCGAGTCCCTGAGGGGAGTGGAAGTGGTGGATATCGCCGCGGGAGGGGCGCATAGCGCTTGCATCACGGCCAGCGGAGAGCTCTTCACCTGGGGGAAAGGGCGCTACGGTCGCCTGGGTCACGGGGACAGCGAGGACCAGCTCAAGCCCAAGCTGGTACCGTTGATTGTGTGCTCGTGCCATTTATGCCGTGTTACATACAGAAACTTTCATCATGATCATAGTCACAATAGTCAAATAAGAAATACACTGATAATAAGTAGATAATACAATCAGAATAAATGAAGGGAGACATTAATGCTCTGACGTGTCATTTAATGATGATTATAAAAAAACAAAGAATTAATCAAATAAACAATCAGAAAATAGTTCAAATCATTGAAATGAAGTGATCCTTTGGTTGTGTGGTTTCAATTTCAATTATGCGCTTACATAGCATTTAATGCTATTATTTAATAACTACACAATAACTATATAAAATGGAAATTATAATGATAAAATAAAAGTGATCATTGTTAAAATATAATCAATGATGACATTTAAAAAATGCACAATAATACAATGACAAAATAAGTATTAATGATAAAATAATGCATTGCATATTATTATAATCAAGAAATCATGATACTAATCATCACAAATTCCTCCTTTGACATACTTGGCAAATAGAGAGGATTCGGATTCATTAAGCGATCCAAGGCTGTTTCATTTTCAAAACAATATAAGATTCTTCTGCGGTTAGAGATCCCAATTTTCTAAAATTAACAAAAAATATATACATTTATGGAAAAATAAATATGACAAAAGAACATGGATCAATTAACCGGGTAAACCCACTATGTCCGTTCTTCTTCTTCACAGTTTGGCTCCAGATCAGGATAAATGTCGGACGTTTGCTCGTTGCTAAGTGGGCCAGAGAGCCACCATATCCAGCAGCTGGTGCTCGAGCTCAACTATTCGATGTCCCTCCTGGTGACTGTTGTGTTCTGCGCAGGTGGACGCTCTGCAGGGCCACAGGGTGATCGACGTGGCCTGCGGTAGCGGCGATGCCCAGACCCTGTGCCTGACCGACGACGACATGGTGTGGTCCTGGGGCGACGGCGACTACGGAAAACTGGGCCGAGGGGGCAGCGACGGCTGCAAAATACCCATGAAAGTAAGTCGGCGTCTAGCACGAGTCTGTCTTTTAATGTCGGTCGTGATGACGCCAATCATTTCTTTAACGTTTGAGACTCACGGGTGTGTATTAAGCCGCTCGTCTGATTTATTCCCAAGATTGATTCGCTGACCGGCGTGGGCGTAGTCAAAGTGGAGTGCGGATCCCAGTTCTCTGTGGCGCTCACAAAGTCGGGAGCCGTCTACACGTGGTACGTTCTCCATCGTAGCCTCCATCATTGTAATCACCGATCCCAGGACTCAAGTGTGTGTGGGGGGGTTGTGTCTTTAAGGGGCAAAGGAGACTACCATCGCCTGGGACACGGGTCCGACGACCACGTTAGGAGGCCCCGGCAGGTCCAAGGCCTCCAGGGGAAAAAGGTCATTGCCATCGCGACTGGATCACTGCACTGTGTGTGTTGCACAGAGGATGGTAGGTGGAACCCCCTTCCCTTCTTTTTGGACACTGTTCTGTAAAAAGGAAAATCGACACAATGCAGCACACGGCGACATTTTCACACCTTTTATCCGTCACGCTACACCCATGGACCTTTTCACAATGACGTGAAACGTACTTCCAAGTGGCAAAAAGCGAGTCAAACAAAACCATCTCTCATTTGACCAGAGCAGGGCGATTGAGAAAACAGGCTAAGTGGCTTGAACGAGGATTTTAGCCTTCTTCTCTACCGCCATTGTTTGAAATTGTGAAGTGTCAGTCGGAAAAAATGTGACGCAAGCTAAAGTGCCCGGAAGGGAGACGGAATGCCGGCAGCCATTTACATTTCGACATAAGTTGAATCCAAAAATAGACATGGTGTAAAGTCAGACATAGTTACCTCATTCACTGCCAGGAGTTCCCCATATTGCCAGCCGTTTTCAAGCATTGACTGATCTTTCGAGACCCACAGAATATTGTGGTCTGTGAAAATTGAAGCACCCGAACCTGAGACAGGGCTTTTGCTAGAAAAATAATCATTTATTTACACACAAACAACTATGAAACATACCGTCAGCGACGCTGGCTCAAGTTAAACATCAGTGGGTTTTTTTTTTGTTTTGTTTTTTTTTTGTTTTTTTTCTCTCCCCCTCATTCACTCCATCAACTTTCTCACTTTCTACTACTGACCGCGACACATACTCTGTTTACGCAATACATATACATACTCTCTTCGAATGTGAGGTGCCTTAACTTGTCCGACTTGCATGTTTGCATTTATTTCCCTCCAAATGTACATTCACTGCCTAATCTTTATTTTCGACTCAAAAGCCGTGCTGACCTCAAATCCAGAGCGATGCAACGCCGCCATCTACAGGGATCCGTTGGTCATTACAGTGGTTTACGAACCTGAGTTTCATAGGGCCTCTGAGAACCTGTTGAACAACGTAATTGACGAAATTGACGTCGGTGGCAGTAAACAGTCGGAAGTAGATGCACATTATTTGCTTTCGCAGGCCACATAAAATAATGAGTCTGGCTCCCGGGCTATAGTTTTGCCACCTGCGGTTTATAGAGTCAGACAGATCTGAGGAGGTCTATCGCTGACGCCATTGCTATGGTGCGGTTGGGCTCAGGAGAAGTGTTCACATGGGGAGACAACGACGAGGGCCAACTGGGCGACGGCACCACCAACGCCATCCAGAGGCCGCGGCTGGTGGCGGCGCTGCAGGGCAAGAAGATCAACCGGGTCGCTTGCGGCTCGGCCCACACGCTCGCCTGGTCCACCAGCAAGCCCGCCAACGCCGGCAAGCTTCCCGCGCAGGTACGATGACTCGGCGCTTCGTCTAGTCAGTGATTCTTAAAGGTACGCGGGCTCCCTCGAGTGGTATGCAAAGACTCACTGGATTCAATTGTCAAAGTGCATAATGGTCGTGCCGGTGGTACATGGTGATCGAAGGCTTTTTGAAGTGGTACTATTGTTTGAATCCAAGGTGCCCATGGAGTACAACCACCTGCAGGAGATCCCCATCATGGCACTGAGGAACAGGCTACTCCTGCTGCATCACATCTCTGAGCTCTTCTGCCCCTGCATTCCAATGTTCGACCTGGAGGGGCGCTTGGGCCAGACGGGCCACGGACCCTCCCTGGGCTTTGACACCCTCCGCGGCATCCTCATCTCGCAGGGCAAGGTGGGTGAGGTAGTGATGATGGTGCTACACACGATAGTCAGTGGTGTTTGGAATATGGCTTTATTTGAGCAGGAAGCGGCTTTCAGGAAGGTGGTTCAGGCCACCATGGTGAGAGACAGACAGCATGGACCTGTGGTGGAGCTCAACAGGATCCAGGTAGGGATTCTCATTATTTTCCCACAATTCCCAGAAACGTTATTGAGAGCCACGGAGGACACACACACACACACACAGGAACCGCTGTTAGCCACAGCTCACGCCCAGACACTCACACGCTGACTGGCCGACGTCACACCGCCTCTTAAAGGCCCATGCATGTATAGAGACGTTCAAATACATACTCTATATTCTATAGAGTATGCCTTTTTTATGCCTTTTTAAATGTTTTGCTCAAATACATTTTAAAATGTGTTTCAAGTCTGTGGGAGGGTTAAAAAGATTTATGGTCGATCGCAGATTTTCACTTCAGATCTTGAATGTATCCCCCGTGATCAACGAGGCTTCACTGTACGTGTTGTAAACACTGAAGTCAGTTTGTTATTGATGTCATAACTTTTGATGGGTATTTTCCTGGAATTAAGTCAGAGCCTTTCTTATCCACACGCGCACACGCACTCGCGCACTCGCGCACACCCTCACTACCAGGCCAAACAGGCTCCTGATGATTACATGTGATGTCTTTCATAAAGGGATTTTTCTATCTTTGTGTGTGTGCATGATCTGTACTTCAGACAGTCTGTAGAGATTTAAACAAAGCACCTCAGTTTGGGCCAACACACACACATATAGTGTATTGCTTTTTTTTTTTTTTTTGTGGGTCTCATTCTCTACTTACGTAGCTACGAGATATTCGGCCTCGGGGTAAATTATCCGCATGAATCTAAGGCCCACCACGCGCCGAATGACAAGGCCGAACACGACTGAACCGTCGCGCAGTGTCAAAATTGGAATTGGAGTCGAACGGTTGCAACGGCCAATCGATAATGTCGTCTCGTATCACGTGAGCTTTCACAACAGAAATGATATTTCCAGGTATGAAGCGAGATCCAGCCTACCACTGCCAAGCGGTGTATATACATAGTGTTTGAAATAAATAGTAAACACTATTTCTAATTTGATATGTACCTGTGGCTAAAAAGTTAAGCGTGGCAAAGTCTCTGTTGCTGAAATTCACAAGTACAGTCAACAAATGGAACTATCATGACCGACACCCCCTGAAATATTGTTGGCTTGATCTTACCCAACATTATAAAAAATAGACACAAAAGGAATGAAGACACTGGTTTCTTTTTCTCATGAGGAGGGCAGGGCGTATGGGAGATTGTTCGGATCACAGCCTCTCAACACGCTCGAAACAATCTCTCCCGTCGCTCCTGCATTTATTTGAAAATAGGAGGGTTTTTCCCAGACATAATGTTCTCAACAATAAGACACAACACAAAACATTGGACCAACACCTGTCACGTCCCCGACCACATCCGATCACGTCCTTGGTCCAGGCGCCCTTCCATCGGATGATGCTGGGTCATCTTTTCGAAGGCGAGACATCTAAAATCGTCCATAATACTAATGCAAGCTAAGCAAATAGATGATAACTTCTAAAATATATTTAACAAATATCCACACTCTCCTTTATTTCTCTCCCGTTTCCTCTCTTTGCATATTATAATTGAGCTACAGCGGCCATATAATGAAATGTAGTATGACTTTCCTACATTTTTGAATGTCCCACTGTTCAATTTTGGAATGAACGTGTGCTGTTCTCTAGCAAGGAGCGGCTTCTGGTTGGTGAACAGCGAGTTGTGCAAACAGTGCTGGAATATGGAACACTTGGAGATTCAGAAGTTGAAGGGAGGTCAAATTAAGTTCACCCGCAGAGGTTATAGTGCATTTAGGAGCATCAGCGAATTTCACCCGAAAGCCCAATATCCCTAACTTATTGTGTGTGTGTGTGTAGTGTATTTGTGAGCCCCCAAGTGCCGACTTTGTCCTCTTTGTTCTCAGGTGAAGCGCTCTCGAAGCAAAGGAGGCCTGGCGGGTCCCGACGGAACCAAGTCGGTGTTCGGTCAAATGTGTGCCAAAATGAGCTCGTTCAGCCCCGACTCCCTGCTGCTCCCACATAGAGTGTGGAAGGTCAAATTTGTGGGTGGGTGTCAGAAAGATCGACTCAATAATGAAGGCTTGTTTTTTTAGAACTTATTTTAAAAAAACGTGGGAGTGGTAACATAACCTACATCTTTCATCTTTCATTCACATTTTTCCTGTTTTACAACTGCACATATTCTTCACATTCATGTACAAGGGTCAGATAATAAAATGGTATGAACACATTTTTTAATATGTATGCTGATATTGAACAGCGGCATATTGAAAAATTGAAGGATGCAAGGGGCCACTATGACATTCTTCGACTTTATTAAACATGCTAAAACCAACCCATCAAGCAATTTTATGTTGTAGTTTTTTTTTGAGGAACTGCTACATCACAGCTTTCTGTTAAAGGTGATAAGGTTTTGAATGTTTTTTTTTTTTTAATTTTGGTTTGGCCCAAATAAGCAGGGGTGTCCATGAAAAAGACGTCGCTTGGATGGCAGCATGTTTCTCCAAAACCTGTATGTACCCTTCAGCGTTAATGGTGCCTTCACAGATGTCTAAGTTACCCATGCCATTGGCATTAACACAGCCCCATACCATCACAGATGCTGGCTTTTGAACTTTGTGTCCGTGACAGTCCGGATGGTTCTTTTCCTCTTTGGCCTGGAGGACACGACGTCCACAACTATTTGAAATGTGAACTCGTCGGACCACAGAACACTTTTCCACTTTGCATCGGTCCAGCTTAGATGAGCTCGGGCCCAGAGAAGCCGGCAGCGTTTGTGGGTGTTGTTGATAAATGGCTTTTGCTTTGCATAGTAGCGTTTCAAGTTGCACTTACGGATGTAGCTGAACTGTACTTACTGACATTGGCTTTCTGAAGTGTTCCTGAGCCCATGCGGTGAGATCCTTTACACATCGATGTCGGTTTTTGATGCAGTGCCGCCTGGGGGACCGAAGGTCACGGGCATTCAATGTGGGTTTTCGGCCTCGCCGCTTACATGCAGTGATTTCTTCAGATTCTCTGAACCTTTCGATGATATTATGGACCGTAGATGATGCAATCCCTCGATTCCTTGCAATTGTACGTTGAGGAACATTGTCCTTAAACTGCTGGACTATTTTGTTGACAAAGAGGTGACCCTCGCCCCCATCTTTGCTTGTGAATGTGAATGACTGAGCAATTCAGGGAAGCCATCACGGCACCCACCTGTTCACCTGTGGGATGTTCCACATTCCTCCACTTTTTTGCCACCTGTCCCAGCTCTTTTGGAACGTGTTGCAGCCATCAAATCCTAGGTTCATGATTATTTGCTAAAAACAATCCGGTTGATCCGTTTGAACATGAAATATCTTGTCTTTGTAGTTTATTCAATTAAGTACAGCTTGAACATGAATTGCAAATCGATTTGATTTCTGTTTAACACAACGTCCCAACTTCATTGGAATTGGGGTTGTAGAATAATTATGAATGGAAAATGTTAACAATTATATGACTTACATTTTAGAAAGAAATGTGTGTTGGAAATGTATTCCTCTTTTGTAGAATAATTAATGAAAACAATCTTGTCTTTATGGGATTTATGGGACAAGGCTCCACATCTCAGAGAAGTTACACCAGAGTTATGGAACAATAAAACAATACATTATAAAGGAAAGGCACTCAACCTTATAAATGTGAATATAAGTAATGAATTATAAAAGTAAGAAGAGGGGGGAAAAAAAACCCAGTCAATTCTTTTCTTTTTCACGTTGTGATGGTTCTTTTCTTTTCTTTTCTTTTCTTTTGTTTTGTTTTGTTTGTGCCCCTCCAGGCGAGTCTGTGGACGACTGCGGCGGCGGCTACAGCGAGTCCATCGCCGAGATGTGCGAGGAGCTGCAGAACGCCCTGACGCCGCTGCTCATCGTCACCCCCAACGGACGCGACGAGTCCGGGGCCAATCGAGACTGCTTCCTGCTCAACCCCGCTGCCAAGTCGCAGCTGCACATGAGCATGTTCCGCTTCCTCGGTACCCGCCCACAAAACCTGTACACAGTGTTCCTTTTAGTTGATTTAGTTTTTTTCTACAATACAATATCTGGAAAATATGACTTTCATCTCCTAAATTTACGACTATTTCTCATTGGAACTTGAGTGCTTTTCTCGAAAGTATGACTTTATTCGCACAAGATTGCGACTTTTTGTCTCTCAAATTGGATTCCTTTTCTTGATGACTTTCTTCTTGGAAGATTTCGACTTTTTCTGTAAAATTTCACTGTTCTATAAAATCTAATGTAACATTACCCCCCCCCTCCCTCGAAAATGATCTATTTGATCTGATAGCCGTTTCCCTCCAAAATTGCCTTAAAAATGTAACTTTATCTGATAAGTCATAAGATTCCATTTTTCTCGAAAAGACATGACTTGAAGATAGATAGATAGATAACACCCCCGAAAATAAAAATGTTTCTTCCAAGATTGATCATTTAGTTTTTTTGAACACGAAAATCTGACTTTATTCTTGCCAGGTTCTGACTTTTTCTGGTAAACATATGACGCGGTTCTCCAAAAATGAGATCTTCTTGCTTAGAAATGCAATGCAATGATTGTTTTTGTTTTTTTGGTTTCTCGGCGCTTCCGCAGGGGTTCTGCTGGGCATCGCGATCCGCTCCGGAAGTCCGCTGAGTCTCAATCTGGCCGAGCCGGTGTGGAAGCAGCTGGCCGGCATGAACTTGACCATCGCTGACCTCAGTGAGGTGAGAACGCTTGCTTGGCCCGCTCAGATTCCAAACTTGTTTTCGCTTATTTCTTATTTGAATAGCACTCCGTACACCCAGAACACCATTTCAAAACACGAAACAAACAAATATATTAATACAAACTCTCATCATATCTCAAAGTCTGAGGAGCACAAATGTGTAATATTTTCGTATCAAGTCAGAGCGGCACGTGCCGTGCCGGTCAAAATGGACGACGGTATCGTCGGATACCTTTTCAGCCAATCAGTAAAGACTACTAAAAAAACGACTATGAATGTAAACTAAAATCCGACTTCTGTGCATTTAATGAGTGCAAAAAGCAGCTGTAAAAGAGGCACATTCCAGGAACGGGCGCCGACGCAGTCGCAGTCGAGCGCCGGTTGCCTCACGCTGCGATCATGAGCTTCCTTCTTGTCCACGCACACACGCAGGCTCCCTCCCGCATTCTCTCGTTCACATGCTCTGCCCTTGAGATATCACAAACGCACCAAACGTAGCAACGCCAAGCCTGTGTGTTTTGTGTGTGCCAATGCTAGTCCCTTTGTTTTATTTGTGCATGCGTGTCCATATCCGTCCATCCGACCGTGTGTGTGCGTATGCATGTTTGTTTTGGTCCATCTGCGTGTGTGAGGGGTTGTACAGACTAGTCGACTTTTTGACTCAACAGTGACATTTAGAGCGTGATGTCGACCAGTCGCTAATCCCGTGGTTTTTTGTTTGGCTTTAGGGGCAGGTAAAGCACAAAAAACGAGCGCGCTGATTGAAATGATTCCGTCCCCTCGATTGATTTCAATTGTCGTCGGTGTCTGAAAGCGCAGTTTTGTTAAGCGAAGGACACAACCAGTAAAGCGGAAAAAGCCAGGCAGGAAACTCCGGCAGGATTTTGAACAATTCTTCGGCCGACACGTTCAAAGTAGAAGGAGAGCACGTCGAGCGCGAGGACTCGTGCGCACTGACGCACGTCCGCTGTCCCTTCACCAGGTGGACAAGGACTTCATTCCCGGCCTGATGTACATCCGCGACAACGAGGCGACGTCTGACGAGTTCGAGGCCATGACGCTGCCCTTCACTGTGCCCAACGCTAGCGGGCAGGACATCCAGCTCAGCTCCAAGTACTCGCACATCACGCTGGACAACCGTGCGGAGTACGTGCGACTCGCCATCAACTACAGGTCAGGAGAAATGCGCATTACCGCCACCTACAGGAGCGGAGTGGAACAACGAATTGGATGTCATCAAATGTGTGTGTGTGTTAATATTCACTCTGTCCTGCTGCTGTTGCTGTCGTTCTTTTTTTGCGCGCAGGCTGCACGAGTTTGACGAGCAGGTGTCGGCCGTGCGGGAGGGCATGGCCCGCGTTGTCCCCGTTCCCGTCTTGTCACTTTTCACCGGATATGAACTGGAAACCATGGTGAGAGATGCATGGCGGTGAAGTTTGATGATCCGCCAGGACTTCTATGAAAATTCAGCCCACGAAGCCAGTTTGTAGACATTTCTGTCATGAGTAGACCCACAAAAAAGTCTCAAGATTCCATGCCTGAAAAGGTACAGGAAGTCAGCCATTTTGGTTTGAAATAGCGTCTTTTAAGAGTCTTGTTAGCCATTTCCAGGAGTCCGTCAAAGATACATTTTTGTCCAATTGCTACCAAATCTGAAGCGCATCGACCAGACCGATATGGCAAATAATCCACTTTAATCAAACGCTTTCTTTGGTTGCAGGTGTGCGGGAGCCCCGACATCCCGCTGCACCTGCTCAAGTCTGTGGCCACCTACAAGGGCGTGGAGCCCACCGCCCCGCTGGTGCAGTGGTTCTGGGAGGTGATGGAGTCCTTCTCCAACACGGAGCGCTCGCTCTTCCTGCGCTTCGTGTGGGGGCGCACGCGGCTGCCGCGCACCATCGCGGACTTCCGCGGACGCGACTTTGTCGTACAGGTAGAAAGACGTTTGAAAAAATCGGTGGCATACGGAGACCGTATTCAAAAGCACTTTTTCTTGCCGACCCTCCCGCAAGCTTTGAAAGACATTGAAACTATTACAGCACACTGAAACAGATGAAAACACACTTTTTCAAATGTTCCCAAGCGCCTGTTCGTACTCTCGTTTTCAAGGAATAGGAGACTATTGTATAACATCACTTGGAGGAAATGAAAAGTAAGAAGCAAAGCATGCTTGCGTGCTTCAAGCTTTTTCTCACCTGGAGAAAAATCTAAAACAAACAAACATAAAAGCAAATGATGTTATTTTATATTTTCTTTCCATCCATATTTTTTCCTGTTTATTTTTTATTTTTGGCCAATTTTTTTCTGTGGGGATGATCCCCCCCTCCCTCGTTTTTGTCTTTCAAGTTCATATTTGACCTTTTTACCCCTACCTTTTGTACGGCAGTTCCTTGACTTATGAGTTGAATTTGATCCGTGACCACGCTTGTCACTCAAAGTACTTGTATCTCAAATTATCTCTCCCCATGTATATGAGTGGAAATGCCATCAGTCCATTCCAGGTCGCAAAAAAAAAAAAAAAACACAAACAACAAAATTGTAACTTGTTTTTAAAAAAAAAAAAAAAAAAAAAAAAAGTAAACCAATACTCAATAATATTTTACATTATAAAAACATACAGTAAAAATGACAATTAAATCGAATGTAAAGAATTCAACAGTTTGTGCACTGATTCATTGTGACTGTGCATGGTGTGTGCATCGGCCACCAGGGGGCAGTAAAAAACAGACTTACACGGAGATGGTTACAACTGCTCATTAAGCTGCAGTAATATTAGTCGTTTTTTTTTTTTTTTTTTTTTTAAAGAGTTTAGCCACTATTTGCCTGTGAGTATTGCTACACTGTCGCTCTACATGTGCTTGCGTTCAAATATAATATCCGTTGCCTAAATGATTATTACACCGCAACGTTGATGCTGTTCGTTTTCTTGTCTATTGCGCTTTGCACTGTGTGCTAGCTTTAAGCTAGTGGTCTTCCGTAAGGCAAAGTTATGTGGTGGTTTTAAATACTCAGCCTTTGTTTTGTTTAGTTGGACACTAAACGTCAACCGGGAATGGCAATAAACAGCCTCTTTTTTTGGAGGAATTGTTCATTTTTTGCCAAATTGCTGCTTGTTGTGGCGTGAGCTGCCACAATCGAGCGCTTATCTCTCAAAATTTTGCTCGCAAGTCAAAGCGAAAAAACGTCCGAGGGACGCCTTTATCTTGAAAATGTTGTAAGTCAAGGTACCAGTGTATTTAAATAAAGTTTTTTTTGTTTTTTTTTCCCCCCCTTCTTCGTGTTTTTGCAGGTACTGGACAAGTACAACCCT
Organism: Phyllopteryx taeniolatus; assembly: GCF_024500385.1. Classification (NCBI taxonomy): domain Eukaryota; kingdom Metazoa; phylum Chordata; class Actinopteri; order Syngnathiformes; family Syngnathidae; genus Phyllopteryx; species Phyllopteryx taeniolatus. Next base: position 6,576,764 of record NC_084508.1, read on the forward strand.
CCCGACCACTTCCTCCCCGAGTCGTACACGTGCTTCTTCCTGCTCAAGCTGCCGCGCTACTCGTGCAAGCAGGTGCTGCAGGAGAAGCTCAAGTACGCCATCCACTTCTGCAAGTCCATCGACACGGACGACTACGCTCGCATCGCCCTGTCGGGCGAGCCGGCCGCCGACGACAGCAGCGACGACTCTGACAACGAGGACGCCGACTCGTTCGCCTCGGACTCCACCCAGGACTACCTCACCGGGCACTGACCTCCTGCAAGTTTAGCGAGGCGGCGCGTCCAGGTGGAATTGTTCGTTTTTTTGTTTTTTTTTTTATGCTCACATTCCTGCAGGTTAGACGCACTCGTCTGTGTGAATCTGTGTGTGTGTGTGTGTGTGTGCAACCAGCTGTGAAGCATTAAGAGCTTAGAAGAAGAAGAGCCATCCCGTGATTGTTACAATTTATTTATATTAGAATGACGCCTTTAGTGTGTCTGTACATAAAAGTGGATAAACGGTAGCTGCCCCATTTGTCTTTTTGTTTTTGAAAATAAAGAATCATTTAACAAATGTAGTTGTTGCTCACATGTCGGTCTACTGAAGTGTGCGTCATCACAGTGTCTCCCCATCGAATGTGTGTACATAACTATACAGAATTAAATATGACTGTGCCATGTATTCAATGGAAAGCTGTCATTCCTGTGTCGTTGTGTATACACTGAACAGCCGCATATTTGCAAATTCACAGCTATTGTTTGGGGGGAAGCTATCCTCTGTTATTTGCTGAAAAACTCACCACTGTTTTTTGTATGCAGGCCAAAGCAATTCAATTACTGCTGTGCCACCATCTTGTGGCATCTTTATGCCGTGGGGAACTAGGTTGAAGTGAGTTGAAGCGCTTCATTCGGACAAAAGTTGCGCTTTGCCGCCATCCTGTGGCGCGTTGGGTTAAGGGACCGAGACTGTCGTACTTCGTCTTGTAAACATCAAAGACGGGAAGACAATGTTTAGTTTTTTTTTATCCTCAAAGATGTGTTTTGTAAATAAAGACAAGGCTAGAAATTGACGTACAGACCGACTTTGTAAACATCGGAGGCAGGTTGTTTAAAGACCGGAAACTGACGTACGAATTTGTAAACACCGGAGACGTGTTCTTTGACTCGAAATGAAGATCGAAAAGATCGAATTCAAAATGTCAATTTTTGGGGGTAAACCTCAAAGTCTGCTTCATTTAGGACCAACGTGACACATTCGTTCAAGTGGATTTTCTTTTATGGGACGTGCTTATTGATTTGTCTTTTGTGCTACAAAAGTTGTGAAAGCAATTGAAAGTAATTCCTGCAATTCCCTGGCCTCGGTGGACAGCCAATAGGGTGCGGCGCCTCCGTCATGTGCTCGGGGGTTGAAGCGATTGCCTTAAGACCCCTCGTGCATAGACAACCGTTCCTACGCCTTCCTCGCTGTTTGCATGACTTCAAGAAGACTCCCGGCTCTCCCACCTCTAATGTGTGTGTGTGTGTGTGTGTGAGCTCCACTTTGTTTAAAAAAAAAAAAAAAAAAAAAAAGACAGACGCCATGTTTCTGAGTAGTTCAAAGGCACGAGGGAAGGCTTGGCTTAAAAATCAATAGCATTCTTTGTGGATTTAGTGACCTTTCCCCCCTCCCCCCCCCCAGGAAGAATGGCCAAGAGTACATTACGCTGCTGAGAAGTCAGGTGCTCTCATACAGTCGAGCTGGAGGCGACCGAGTGAAGGCCAAGTTCAATCGATCACTCCGCCACTGTAGTGTGTCTCACTGCGAATTTCCAAACCTCAATGAATGTGCGATAGATGTTTTCTCGAAACATCAAAGGCGTTTTGTTTTTTTTACAGCGAACCTAACACGTTTTTGTAAATATCGAAGGCCGATCGGCGTCTTCAGTGAACCCGGCGTCCATGTTTTTATAATATTGTTTTCAGCCGTCCTAATGTACACCATTTTCCGTCAACGTCAAAAGCGTTTTCCAAAACATGAACAAACATTTTGCACTGTCACATAAGTAGCAAAAGTCAAAGCTGGATCTGCCCATTTCCTGCTAGTCTTCTCGAAACGACTTCACTTTTTTCCCCTCCCCCTGTAGATAAATAAAAAGGTTTGAGTAGCAAGGTTGTGTCTACAGGGGATATAAAAAGTCGACACACGCCTGTTGAAATTCCAAGTGTTTGTCTTCCGCCTGAAGTTCCTACCAAAACATCTGAACTTTATTTGGGGTTATTCAAGAGCCGCTTTAAATTGTAGGAACTTCTGGTCACCTAAATCAACATTGTCGACTTTTTAGTTCCACCACTGTACGTTAAGTATGTTGTTGCTACAGTTTAGTTACATTTTGTCTCAGGACAGCGAGAACTTGCACAACAAGTGCATGTGTGAATTTTGTGCATGGATTATTAGAAATTTCCCAGAGGGGGGGCAGAAAATCTCCTCCAATTCTGGAACGTGCCAAACCTTCTCCTTCCTGTTCGATGGACATTGTACATCGAATCCCATCTAAAACAATCCAATAAATGCATTCCAAAAAAATCCATTGTTGATCCGCCATCACATAGGGGTCATCTCCCAGTGGAATTTGGAGTTTTCACAGGCGGCCTGGAGGCAAGACGTAATGCATAATGATGTTGGACAGTGTGGAGCAGGTGGCAATGGCGCGCATTGTTGGAACTCCCTTCTAACAATCAGTGACCCAGTGAATGGAAGATTCAAGATTCTTCACGCAACCACTTCATGTACTAAGGCGTGTACAGTATACTGGGGGAAAAAAAAAAAAAAAAAAAGTTGGATTTCACAGTCAGTGTGAAAATGGCTTCTGATCTCCAAAAGTGGAAAATTGCTTTTGTCGGTGCTGCTAAGACAGAACAGCGACGCAGTGGGAAACTAATGATACTACCTCCAGAAGCGGAAATTTGGCGGTTCAATTTTGTTCCCACATTCCGTGTCAGTGCCTTTCATATAAAACAGCAATGGGAAATCTGTTACTACACCCGCAAGCGGACAATTGCCAAATGAACTTTTTTTCCCCTCCATTTTGTGTCGGCGCCGATGATACAGAACAGCAAAGTGGGGAGAAAGTGGAAAAATTGACTTTTTCTTTTTTTGTACAAAAAGGGGCTTTAAATATTTCCTCTGAAAGCAAAAAAAAAAAAAAAAATCCTCCGTCCAGTCAGTGTTGCTGCCATTTATATTATTGGCCGAATCAGCTTATGCGTGTTATTGAAAGTGACAAATGACTAAAAGTGACATGAATGGAGGTGCGGGACCTGATCCCATAACCTTTGATCCTGAGAGGTCGTTAGGCTTTAACCGGCTAAAATCCCACCCAACGCACACGCAATGCGTCTTGTCTCTGAGCTGTCTGACCTTTCTTCGCCCCTCAATGTGTGAAGTTGACTCCATTGGTTTACAAAAGTATTAAAAGCTCAGCCATGATTTTTTTTTAAATGACATAACGCTAAAAAAAAAAAGCGATTCTTAATAAGATAAATGATAAATGACCGGGGGGGGGGTCTCCCAAAAATGAAAAAAACCAGTGGAACTAAAGTGTCGAGAGAAACTTAACTGCACTACAGTTTTTCGGATAAAAACAAAAAAAATAAACCCCCAAAAAGTATGGAGTCGATCTGAAAAATAATTGTAAAAAAAAAAAAAAAAAAGATAATTAATACTCACAATGCAAATAATATAAACTATGAAAATTTGCAAAAATATGAACAGCAACAATTTTATATATATTCATGAATAGAATAATATATAGCGTAAGAAAACTCTTATTAATAATAAAGGTTTCGGAGGGGTTGAGTGAGTTAATAATATATGTGCCCTGCGATTGACTGGCGACCAGTTCGGGGTGTAGTCCGCATTTCGCCCAAAGTCAGCTGGGATCGGCTCCGACGCCCCCGCGACCCGAACCAGGAGAAGCGCTGTTGGAAATGGATGGATGGATAGAATCAGTAACTACAAATAATGATTGCAATTTGGAGAAACACGACCAGTGCCAATTTTTCTGAATGAAGAAAAAAGAAAACAAGTCTTCAAAATAACAAGAATAACCTCCATACATAGTGTCGTGTCTTGGATTTGTGGTCGTATGTTGTCTTGGTGAAAACGACATTTCGACAACTTTTTCCCTCCCGATGAATTTGTGAGACAAAAAGTACAAACCGGTAAGAACAGTGCAGAAATGCAGTCACGAAGCAGCGTTGTGAGGATTACGAGTAAAAAGGGGCTGCAGGGGGGGAATGGCAAAAGTCTTTTGTGTTAAGCCGCCATTACAAGATTGTTCCTCCTCCTCCTCCTCCTCCGTCTCCTCCTTCTTCTCCTCGCGGCCGAGCTCTCCTTCACCAGGGCGCCGAGGACCGTCTTCCTCCTTTGCTGGGAGAGGAGACGCCGACACCTCCGACCTCCCTCCCTCCCTCCCTCGCTCCCTCGCTCCCTCGCTCCCCTTTCTCCATCTTCTCCGTCCTCAGTCAGGAGGTCACGAGCTGGAACCGTCATCAGCTTGAAGAACTTTGGTCAATGTAGGTACCCTCGCCGACTTTCCTCTCAAATTGGCCACTTTTCATATCATGGAAACCATTCTTTTTTTTACTACGAAGAGTATTTGAAATATCGGCAGTTGTTATCATACAAAAAGTTATGTTTTTGTTTCTAAGAAAAGAAAATAGCTCGAAAGTAAAATGCTTCACTTTTGTTCCTGCCAAAATGTCTTTGCCGTTATGTGTGCCAATTGTAATGTCATGAGTCGCGACATGTTTTCTGAAGATTCTGGTTTCATTTTTGGATATATCGATCGATTTTTCAGCATGAGCACCATTTACACATAAAAAGTAGAGAAAAAGTGTCTTTACCGTTATCAATCCAATGACCGTATATGAAAAGGACCCATTCGATGCACGGAGCGCTGCGTCCTCTTCCGCATACACAGTCGAGACAATTGCGCCGCTTTTAAAGGGAAGGAGAGAAGCCGCTTCGATTGGTCCTCTCTGTCTCAACTGGGTCTCAGATTCTTGGCTTTGACTTGGTATCAACTTGTCAGATAGTCTTGGTCATGAGCTGGTCCCATCTCGCCTCAGTCTTGGTCTCAAATTGCTTTGAACTCTTGAAAGTATTGACTTGGTCGCAGTCTACCTCGGTCTTTGTCTTGTCTACGTTTGAACTTTGCAAAGTCATGATCTAGAATCGGTCTGATGTTGTCAACACCTTCGTTTTGCCTTGCTCGGTCTCGATCTGCATCGTTCTTTGTCTTGAACCAGTCTTGCATTGCCTTCGTCTTGGTCTCACGTTACCTTAGTCTTAGGCTCAAATTTGTTAGAACTATTCAAAATCTTGACTTGATCTCATGTTGCCACAGTCTCGGTTTCAAATTGGTCTGAACTCCTCTAAGTCTTTGTCTTGACTCCATTCTGATCTAGGTTGTTCTTGCGTCACAAAGTCTTTTTCTCAACTAGTTCTGAGCATGTCATAGTCTTTTTTTCTCGACTTGGTCACGTTAGTTTCCTCGGTCTTGGCCTCAATTGGTAGAACTCTTCAACGTCTTTACTTGGTCTTGACTTGGTTTTAATCTATCTCTTCATCTCGATTTGGTCTGATCTTCTAAAAGTCTTGGTCTTGACTTGGTATTAACTTGTCAAAGTCTTGATCTTGACTTGGTGCCATGCTGTCTCAGTGTTGGTCTCCCAATTGCTATGAAGTCCTTCAAGTCTTGAATTGGTCCCCTACCTCAGTCTTGATCTTGACTTTGCATAGTCTTGGTCTTGTCTAGTTCTGAACTCTTCAAAGTCTTGGTCTTGACTCCGTCCTGATCTGTGTTGGTCTTGGTCTTGACCTCACAAAGTCTTGGTCTCAACTAGGTCTGAACTTACCATAGTCTTTTTCTTGACTTGGTCTCATGTTGCCGCGGTCTTGGTCTGAACTCCTCTTGACTCGGTTTTAACTTACCTCGGTCTTGGTCTTGACCTCACAAAGTCTTCATCTCAACTTGGTCTCCATCCATCCATCCGTTTTCTAGCGCTTATCCGAGGTCGGGTCGCGGGGGAAGTAGCTTTAGCAGGGACGCCCAGACTTCCCTCTCCCCAGCCACTTCATCCATCTCTTCCGGGGGGGATCCCGAGGCGTTCCCAGGCCAGCCGAAGGATGTAGTCTCTCCTGCGTGTCCTGGGCCGCCTCCCGGTGGGACGTGCCCGGAACAGCTCACCGGGGAGGCGTCCGGGAGGCATCCGAATCAGATGCCCCGGCCACCTCATCTGGCTCCTTCGACTTGGTCTGAACTTCGAACAATCTTGGTCTTGACCTGGTTTCATTTTGCCCTGGTCTTGAGTCTGAAATGGGTCTGTCCTGACTTTGTAGCACCTGTGTAAATGAATGACATTTTGAAATATTTTCATATTTGTCTATTTTGGGTCACTTTAGGACAAGTCATCAAATTTCAGGAAGGGCAAAAAATCTCCTTTGAAGGTATTTTTTACTTGTGTCTTATGTCAAAATGCATCAAATTTGTCCCAAAGTATATAAAAGGGCTCATTCTTCTGTGGTTCAAATAAGCGAGAGAGAGAGAGAGAGAGTGTCAAATTGTTAAAAAAGCAGTTTGTCTTGCTCGTGGGCACGAGGCGGCCACAAAAAGGTTCATTCATGGCCGGGACGAGGCCGGTGAAACCGTCAGACGCAAAAGCGCCGGCCGTTCTCACGAGTCACGCGAGACCTCGGTGCGTCGAGACTCTGACATCTGTCCGTTGACCTTCGGCGGTGGTGGGAGGTCAGGGTCCAGCTAGGGTTTCTGTGCAGACCAACAATGACAATGTGTATTCCAGGAAATTGTTTTCCAACAGTCTATTCTCTTCATTTGGTAGCGTTTCTCTTGGCTGCACTGCTTCAACTACGCGTATGTGGATTTTTTTTTTTTGTCCAATCAGAGTTCAGCCTCTGTGTTGTCATGTCGACCTAACCCTAACCGCATTCTAGTAGCATAATGTTAGCATTTGGAGCTAACAACGACAGCATTGCGTTATTCTGCAAATAGTAGGTACGTAATACTACGTACGCGACCTCTCTGGTAACATGATAACACGTATAATATAATAACCAAAAAAATCAATGAAAGCAAATATGGATAATAACGATAAGTAGCACGGAGTTAGCATTTTCCCTCCGTCTTCGAGTGAGCTCGAGCCTGGACCGCCGGCAGATCATTTATCTGCGTTCGTTTGGGCTTTGGGAAGCGGCGGCATCGAACTTGATCCGTGGGGAAAGCCACGTGAACTCCGCAGTTGGGCTAACGCACGAGAGCTCCGCTCGACGCGCATGCGAGCGATAATCCCGTCGGATTCCCGAGCACGTGTCCGACGGAGCCCAGCCGGTCCGGTCCGCTGACTCCCCCCCCCCCGCCCCCGGCTCAGCCGATGTGTCGGATTTGTGGGTCACGTGAAGGCTGAAAACGACGGTTCCGCCGGCTATTTTGCATGAGCGGCCGACGGTCAGCCAATAATGGCTTTTAAGACCGAGCGAGACGTACGCTATGCTTCCATTGTATTTCTAATTTTGTCCTCGCCTGCGGATAGTTTGGCGAGCAAACCGTCGGCAAAATGCACGCGAGTGACATACGAAGTGACACCCACTTCCTCTCTTTGTCGCAACACGCTTCTTCCTTGACAATGGCACCGTGCTTTTGTGGTTCAATAAAAGTCACACAGGACAATATGCGGAGCCTCAGAACCCGACACAGGGTCGCGGTTTTTTATTTCTTCGTTTTTGCGGTTTACTCGAATTTCATGTCGCCTCGGGGGCCGAATTTGCACAATTGCAGCATTATTAGTCAGATACAGAGAGACTGGAAGAGTCACCGAAAGGTATAGAAGTGAACAGGACCCTAAGCCCTGTCACGATTAGCGAAAATCTGTCATTGGCAAAATTGCTTGCGGAAAAAAAGCCCTTTTTCTATTCGACGAGGCTGCGGCCTGACGAAATGAAGCTCTTCCGCTCACTTGGACAAAGCAACATTTTGATGTTCCCAAATATGCCCGGTGGGTGACGTCATGCGTCTCCTCAATTGCTGCTCTCCGCCCCCCCCCCCCCCGCAGCGTCGCCATGTACCTGGAGAACAAAAGCAACCTGGACCTGGAAATGTCGCAGGCCTCGGCGCCCGCCCGCCGAGGCGCGGGCAATTTCGCCGAGCTGCGCCTGCTGCAGGGAATTTCGGAGCGGCGGGAGACGCAGAAGCCGCGGCAACAGTCGGCCGGCGTCCGCGCCGACGGCTTCGAAGACAGGTGAGGACTGACCGGCCCGAAGGCCGAACTCGGACATTTTGTGCGACTTTAGGGTCGCCGCGCTTGAACGGCACATGTTCTGTGCCACTTTCGCGATGTCTTCTCTTGAAAGTTTGCTCAAATTCCAAAATGTTTGCCAACGAAAAAAGCCAAACAATCAGAGTTTGGTCTGCGATGGTTGAAATTTCAAAATATTTTTACAGCTTTAAAGATGGATTCTCTTGAAATTTTGCTCAAATTCCAAAGTTTTGCCCAATGAAAAAAAACAAATAAATGAGCCGAACTGAAAGGAATGCCAACGTCAACATTTGTAAAAATTCCCAACAAAAACCAAAAAGAAGCTGTCCCATTCCAAATGATGCGTTTTTGGCAGTTTCCATCGTGACCAACCAAGGACAATCTGCATTAACTGATGCCCAATTGAGCGGTGTGTGTGTGTGAGGACCCGGCTGCGCTTCTGTGCAGGTCCCTGAACGCAGCAGCAGCAGGTGGAAAAAAAAAAAGCCAAAAGCCGACTTCATGACGGAGGTTGTTTCTTTGTTTCTTTGTTTCTTTGGGGGCAAGAGAGCATCTGGCAGATGCTCTCTGTGCCCGCACAGATGGGGCACCTGCTCGGTCGCGGTCAGAGTTCACCAAAAAAAGCCTTTGTGTTCCTCGGGAAAATGGGCCAGCGTTTATTTGTCAAAGTATTTTCGGGGTCCTGAACGCAACGCAAGCAAAAGTCACCCATTCGTGCCACTTGGAAAGTTACAAAGAATTTGTAACCTCAAAACCTGTTTCAGCGATCCACGTGAAATTCGCAGGGAAAAGTCTCAAGGGCCCATGTGCAAAAGGGAACAGCGAGTCGCCCATTTCGGTTTGAATCAGCCATTTTGGAACGTTTGATGATCGTTTTGTGTTTTTGTTCCAGGCACAATTTTACCGCGGTTAATATTCTCACCGGCAAAGCGAATTCGGCCAGCACCTCAGAACGGTCGCCTCTGCTCAGGTTCTCGCGAGATGACAGGTGAGCACTTTCGAACACCCAAAAAAAAAACGACGACGACGACGACGAACAACCCCCCCAAGCAAATATATCAACGTATTCTATTTGTTTGCAGCACGGCCTACATGAGCATGCACGATCCCGGCTTCTACGGCGGCGAGGAGCCTTGGGACAGCGGCGGCGTGGAGCTGGAGAGGAGGTACCGCCTGGGCAGCGAGGTGACCGGCCTGTCGCTGCTGCGCTCCGACTCGTCGGACAAGAGCGACGCCCTCGAGCACCTCGGCGTCGGCTTCAAGGTCGCCAGCGGTCTCAAGTGAGGCCGGCGGCGCAAATTGTTGCGTTGGAATTGCTCATTCCTCTCTTCTCATCTTGAATATGCATGCATGTATGACTTCATTTGCAATATTTTTCCAAACATGTTTTCCAATGTATTTGACCGCGGTGTCGATGGGAAGAGAAATGGACTCGGGGTTGTTTGAAAAGAAGAGTTTCAGATCGCGCGATGAGGCCGAAACCTGCAATCGAGGGTGTTGCGTGTCATGCGATCAGCGGCTCTGCCCCACAGGCGGGACGCGACCGAGAGCTGAACGAGAAATGGAGGTGGCGAAGGCCAAACGAGAGGCGTATGATGTCATGTATGGCGGGTTGGACACTAAAGAAGGAGAAAAGCATCTACACAGGCTGGCCGGAGAGAGATGGGAAGGATGTGCAGCAGGTTAGGGGGGTTAAGGATAGAGATGGAAATATGTCGACTGGTGCCGGCAGAGTGCTAGCTAGATGGAAAGAATACTTCGAGGAGTTGATGAATGAGGGAAATGAAGTGCGGTGGACCAGGAAGTGGCAGTGATTAGTAAGGGGGAAGTTCGAAAGGCATTAAAGAGGATGCAGTTGGTCCGGATGACCTTCCTGTGGAGGTACGGAAGCATCTAGGAGAATCTGGCTGTGGAGCCTTTTGACCAGCTTGTTCAATAGAATTCTAGCGTGCGAGAAGATGCCTGAGGAACCAAGGAAACGTGCGCTGGTGGCCATTTTTGAGAACAAGGGTGATGTGCAGAGCTGTGGGAACCATCGAGGAATAAAGTGGATGAACCAGACAGAAGTGAGTATTTGCGAGCAACAGCATGCTTTCATGCCTCGAAAGAGGAGCACAGATGCATCAGATTTGCCTTGAGGGTGTTGATGGAGAGATACAGAGAAGGTCAGAAGGAGCTACATTGTGTCTTTGTGGATCTAGGGAAAGCCTATGACAGAGTACCCAGAGAGGAACTGTGGAGTCTGGAGTGGCGGAGAAGCATGTTCGAAAAATACAGGTTTGGACACGTCCAGAGTAGATTGGTAGAAGGATGGAGCTGCCAAGGCAAGAGAGCGAGAGGAAGAGCCGAGAGAAGGTAAGAAAGGGAAGGATGATGTCGTGAGGGCAGTTGGTGTTGGAGAGGAGGAGATAGCAGGAGATAGATAGGCTCTCACGGAAAAAAGGAGGACGCGCTGCGGCGACCCCTCAAGGGACAAGAAGAAGAAGATGATGTATGACTTCATTTACAATTCTTTCAAATTGTGTTTTCATTTGTTGCTTGCACTTTGATTTGCTTTATTTGCTTCTCCTTCTCACCGCATTCTGAAAAAAAAAGGCTTGCATATCCAGAAAAAGACAATTTCAAGTCATCCTTTCCGTTCTCGTGTTTCGGAAAAGTATCACCAAATGCGCTATTATTGTTTTGGCTGTTCCAATTCCCCCCCGCCCTAAAAAAACAGAGCGTATGACATGATTTTCTTAATATTACATGATGACTTGACTCTGGAAATTGTACAACCTTTCCCGCCAAAATACCAATTTTTCAACCCAAAACCCAAACTTGATATTTGTGACATTGTATTGTGACTTTAGTCTGTAAAATACATACATTTCCCCGCAAAATATAAGATGTCAATTTCATCATATTTTGAAAATAGACAACTTTTTTTCCCCAAGCCAAACGTATCCACATCTATACTTCAATATTCTACCTTTATCGAAGTAGTAGTCATTTATGTTCAGATGTTGTTTGCTGTGTCACCAGATGCTGTTTCCGCGTCTCCAAAGTGGCCACCATCTTCGCTCTGGTCGTTTTGTGCACTGTGAGTTTGTCGCTAACTCGCTCAACATCAGCGCGGCTCAATTGCTTTTATTTGTCTCGCTTTTGGAAATCAGCCCCCGTCGTCGTCGTCGTTGTTGTCGTTTCAGCTGTTCTTCAGCATGTATCCCGACCGGGACAACCCTCGGAGGATGTTGGCCGTCTCGGCGAGCGACAGCTTCTGTATCCGCTTCATATTCCAAACAAACAAACAAACAAACAAAGGCGGAGTTTCTCGAGGGCGGCTTTTATTCCTTGACGGGTCGCCGCTCGGCAGCGATGAACCTGACGGACTTCGGGGACAACGCTCTGCTGAAGCTGCAGGTGGGAGGCCCGTTCGGCGGCGGCGGCGGCGGCGGCGCGGCCGACCCGGCCGGCCGGGAGTACGTCCTCGTCCGGGTGGAGCAGACCGAGCCGCCGGGCCAGCGGAGGAGGAGGGCGCAGCAGGTGGGGGCGGGAGGGGCGAGGGGGACGCTTGCTAACCAAAACAGCGGCAACAGTCTCGCAGGAATTCCGGTGTGCACGACGTCGTCGTATAAAAAGTCGTAGCGTTTTTACATTCAAGGAAGTTATAGCAGATATTTTCCACATGAAAGTCAAAATAGTATGCAAATAAGTCTTTTATTGTTCAGAAAAGAGAAAAACAAGTTGGATATTTTCCACATTCAAGTCATAATATTATATCCGAAAATAGAATAGTTTTATGCTTTTGAGAACAAAAGTTGTGTATTTTCCAGTTGAAAGTCAAGGTATATATGAAAATAGTCTTTTGTTTTTGCATTTTCATTTATTTTCCAGATTAAAGTCATAATATTAGTTTGAAAAATTGTTTGATGGTTTTGAGAAGAAAGGGAATGAATTCATTCATATTACAACTATCAAGTTTTGTATTTATTTTTTTTTTTTTTAGAAAAACAATATTCACTTTTGGGAGAAAAATATAAAGTTTCAAGATTAAAATCATAACATTACAAATATAAAGTCGACTTTCTTACTTTAGTACAAAAATCGTAATATGATGAAAATAAAAAGTTGTATATTCTCCAGATTGAAGTCATAATATTACGAAAAAGAGACGCTTGCCCTCTGCAATTTTGTGCCCGTCATCGTTTTTAGTTTCGAAACTAAAGCGAGCATTTTTTGTTGTTGTTTTCTGCAGGTGCTTTACAACTGGACAATTCCTCTGCACGGCGAGCGAAGCGACCAACTGCTGCTGACCAAAACCTTCGAGATGCTCAGCGGGTACGACGCACGCTCGTTATGAAAGTAACCGAGTACAAATACTTTGTCACTATACTTTAGTATACTTTACAGGTATTTGTACTTTACTTAAGTCCCTATTCCCCCCCTCCCACTCCCACTTCCAGCAGCTTGGGAATGATTTTAACGAGCACTTTTGCCCTTTCTGCTCCACTTCCAAAACAAACGCTCCCTTTCCTGAATTTTGCCGACCGCACGTAGCGACCCGATCGTCATCACGGCGCAGGCGTTCACGACGGACGACGAGGCGGTGCCGCTCTCCATCACGCACCAGTCGCTCTACGTCAGCGTGGAGACGCAGGTGGCCGTCGCCGGCGTCATCCTGGCGGGCGTCTACGTCCTCATCATCTCCGAGGTGCGCGCGCGCGGACACGCAACGTCTGTGAAATATATTGTATTACATCTATCGTGTATTTGTGTTTTTCAGATCGTCCATCGCACTCTGGCGGCCATGTTGGGATCTTTGGCGGCCTTGTCCGCTTTGGCCGTCATCGGCGACGTAAGTGGGCGAGCGCGTCCTCCTTCCGCATTTGTCACGCGCGTCAACATGGCCGACTCCTCAGCATTTCGGTCACGCGCTTTGCGGGCGCTGTTGCTTTCCCTCCCGCAGCGACCCAGTTTGGTCCAGGTGGTGGAATGGATCGACTACGAGACGCTGGCTCTCCTCTTTGGCATGGTGAGGCCAAACCAAGATGGAGAACCTGGATTCTTCAATCCAATCCAATCAAAAGCCCTAATATAGATCAATATAATCCAATCAAATGTCTCAATTGGAGTCGTATAATCAATCTGGCAGGAAAGGAGAATGAAATTGAATGAAAAAAGCATTCCGATGAAATCTCCCAAATGTTGCCTTTTCCGGCAGATGGTGCTGGTGGCCATTTTCTCCGAGACGGGCTTCTTCGACTACTGCGCCGTCAAGGTTGGTTTTGGTTCATCGCTTTGATTCCTATTTTGCCCGCAAGATTGACGTCGACCACGCTTGACATTTGAATGGTCGCGCACCGTTGGCATTTGCTGCCCAGGAAGTACAGACGAGTCCGCCTCAGCGGTTTTTTTCGCGTGACTTCCTGTTCTCGCGAACGTCCGCGCACGAGCGGCTCAAAAGGTGAAAGGTCGCCGCGACCTCATGGCACTTTGGCCCGAGATCAAGAATTTTCCTGGTGGCGAACCTTTGAGTCAGCCTGGCTCCATTTTCCTGAGGGCCCTCCAGCGCGCCTTCATCGTCATCGCGGAGGTCGGGAGGTCGAGGGGGCGAGGGCGACTCCGGGAACGCTCGCCGTTAATCCCGAATATGCGGAATGTGCTTCCTTTGTCTCACGCCATGCAAAAGGCAGCTTTTGTCGCCACGGGGCAAGAAGAAGAAGAAGAAGAAAAGTCGGATACGATCCGTCTGTATGAAAAACAACTACAAATAGAACGGCAAAAAAAATAAAAGAAGATGCGATATTATGATACACCAGAAAAGGCTCGTATACGATGTCAAAAATAGTTCAAATCTCATTTTCAAACAAGAAATAAAAATGTATCTATAATATAGAACAATCAAAGAAATGTCTATACGAGGAGAATGGTGTGGGCGGGAAAAGCCGACATAGAAAATGTCAAAATAGATTTGATATGAGAAAAGCTTCAATAGAATGTTCATGTACAATTTTAAAATGTATATTGATATGAGAACATAGCGTATGTATAATGTGACAAAAAACACATCGGCGAAAATTCCATATGAGATAAGTCTTCAAAACATATATCATATATCAAACTAGTTTATGTATAATGTTCAAAATCAAGAATTATTGTCACGAGAACACAATTCATGTATAGTGTCAAAAGAAATGAAAAAAAAAAATCATATACCATGTAAAAATATTCTTTTTCAAATCCAATTATGTATATGATGTAAAAGTAAAAAAAGTACTAAAAATCAAGCCTCTTTTTTTTTTGGTTTCAACTTTCTACGCCAGTGACGCGTTTTTAGGATTCCCACGTAATTTGTAGGCAGGACACGCCCCGCTGCAACACGATTGGCTAAAAGGAGATGACCATCCCGAACATGTCTCCCATGAAAATGAAAGGTTGTCTTTTTCTCCTGTAAAACAGGCGAGGAGGTTTAACGTCCCGTGGAAATGTAGCTAGCGCTAACTTTCCGGACATTTGGCGCGCCTTCGTAATTTCCCGACTTTGGTCGTCCGAGGGTCCGCTGTCGTTTGGATTTTGCATCTCGGCGCCCGCTCGCTAACTCACGGTTGCGTTTCGCCCCGGCAGGCCTACCGCCTCTCCAAAGGTCGAGTGTGGCCCATGATCATCATCCTGTGCCTCATCGCCGCCATCCTCTCCGCCTTACTGGACAACGTGACCACCGTGATGCTCTTCACCCCCGTCACCATCAGGTGCCGCCATTTGCCGTGGCTGTCCAATTCAAATTGGCTTCAAAGAAAACAAATGGCCAACCTCCCGTTCAATCCCTTGAGACTTTTCCGTTCGTCCCGTCATGATCGACATGTTTGCCAAATTCCAAGTTGATGTGTGAAACAGGCTTTGGGGGAAAACTTCTCTCAACATTCCTGTAGGGGCGCTAGTGAGTGGGAAACGGCTTCTTCAAACTTCAAAATGGCCGACTTCCCGTTCAATTTCGGGGGGTTGGGTCCTTGAGACTTTTTCGTTCGTCTTGTATTGATAGAAAACATCCACCAAATTCTAAACTTTTCCAGCTTTCCGTGGAACGCCACCTAATGAGAAATAAATGACGACTTCCTGTCCGCTCCTTGGGACTTTTCCGTACATCCAAATTGTGTGTTAATCGGTGAAACGGATGTCGGGGACTGCATTTGCCTTGCTATCAAGGTGGCGTCGCTGAGTTCGTTCTCGGGGGTCCGCTTTTTGCGCAGTAGTCGCGAGTAACGTAGCAACGCCAAGGCGCCACTGGATACGCGCCGTTTGATTCCTCTGCGGTCTTTGCTGCAGGTTGTGCGAGGTGCTCAATCTGGACCCCAGACACGTGCTGATCGCAGAAGTCATCTTCACCAACATCGGCGGCGCGGCCACAGCCGTGGGCGACCCGCCCAACGTCATCATCGTGTCCAATCAGGACCTGCGCAGACAAGTAGGAGCTTTGTCTGTCCTCGTCTGTCGGCGGTGGCAAACCTTCTCCCAAAGTAGTAAAACATTGATTTGGGAAAAGTAGCGGTACTGATTCAATTACTCGAGTAAAAGTTAAAAAAGGAAATGTACTTGAGTACCACTGCATAAAGTAATGTCGTGTCGTCATCCGCCGAGGTTGAAAAAAGGAACTCTTTGTCTATTTTGACAAAGTGCGGAGTAGAAAACATCGATATCTGTTTTCAAATAAACACAGGGACAGATAGATGCCTGTTAAGTACAGCGCTTCAGTACTTCCCGCCACGGCAACAAACTGACCAATAGTGAGTGAGCGCTCGATGATGTGCCGGTTTTCTATACATGGCGCTATCAAATGTAAAAACAGTCGGGTCGGCGTTTCTGTCTCCGGATCGCGTCCCGAAATATCCCCCGGCGCGCGCGCGCGCGCGAGCAAACAAACAGGCCAGCAAAGCGTGCATGCGCACACAAACTGTCCTTATCAGAGCGCAGCCACAGCCCGACCGACCGGCGTCCCCCCGTCGCTGTCCGCCGCCCACTGCTCAGTTTGTCGTGAGCGGCGCCAAGACAAACTGGACGGCAGGACGGCGAGATCCGCATTTTCTGGAATCGACGGAGCGGATACCAAGGCCAAAATGTCGAGCGTTGGCGAGCTGCGTGGAGAACGAGAACATGATGCGAGGCCCGCCCGGTCATCGTTCCGAGGTTCTTTCAAACAGCAATTCCGGATTCATTTCTGCCTTGGAAAAATACCTTTTTGTCGACGCATTCCTCGACATAAACTCCAATTTCGAGGCGGACGCTTGTTCCTCCAGGAGCAGTCCGTTATTAAAGTCTGTTATCTGGAAATGGACCAAATCGTCCGACAATCGCCGCGTTGAGCAAAATGCGAATCAACGAAAACGAAAAAGCTTCCCAATTTAGCGGCTCCCGTCGATCTGCGCACGCGGCGTTTGAATTTCGGGCCGGCTAACCCTAACCCTCCCGTCAAAGTCGCATTCCCGCAAACGGCCCAAGAATCGACGGCTCCGTTTATTTTCCGCGCCGTATACTTTGCTGAAAACGCGAACGGATTTTGATCTCCAATTTCGAGCTGAACGGCGTGTTCCTCCAGAAACAGTCCATTCAAATGTCTTCCCTGGAAATCGCTCCGCATGACTGACTTCCGCCCATATCATCTGCTGGGAAATGGGATTCTTGCAAAGGCAGATATTTTCCGAACAACCGCTTGACCGTAAACCTGGTTTAACGTAAGACGTCTGGAAAGGGCTGAAATTCTTTCTTTCATCGTGCGTCTCCCGCAGGGCATCGACTTTGCCAACTTCACCGGCTACATGTTCTTGGGAATATGCCTGGTCCTGTTCACGTCCTTCCCCTTCCTGCGCATGCTCTACTGGAACAAGAAGCTCTACAACAAAGAGTCGATGGAAATAGTGGGTGAGTTCCGACGCGGCGCAAAGGTCGTCAAGTCTCGTGAAACCCTTTCCCGTTGGCCAATTCATCCCGTGGGAGTTAGCCTCGCTTGAAGACAGCGCGAGATGGCGCCAAAGGAAAGCAAAAACAACTTGTAAGTTGGGGCGTGCCTAATTAAGAGACCGCTGAATACTGTCCAATAAAACATTTCCAAAAAACGCTCGCTAATCGTTGGGATTCGCTTACCGGAATAGCTGCGGCCGACCCGTATTGACCGTTTCATTTCCGTCTCGTGTGTTCCCGGTCGGCGGGGCGGCTCGCCGCTCGCATCGTCGTCGAAGGCGCCGTCGCCACCCTCCGAGGCGTCTTTCGCATTTCATGTTATTGTTATTTGCTTTGAATCCGCCGCAGAGCTCAAGCACGAAATTCTGGTGTGGAGGCAGACGGCGCAGCGCATCAATCCGGCCAGCCGCGAAGAGACGGCCGTCAAATGTCTCCTCATGCAGAAAGTCCTCAACCTGGAAGGTCTGCTGCGCAAGATGATGAAAACCTTCCAGAGGTAAAGCCAACCTCGGCCAACCTCCCGAGGACGGCTTTCGTGTCATGCTACGGCCAAAACCAAAACCAAACCAAAACAAAACAAACTCACCCGATAACTCTTTGTAGTCTTAATAATCCGGTCAGACATTGCGTTATTTCGAGCGTGACAAGAAATGTGCTTGACAGAGAAATTTCCCAAGAGGACAAGAACTGGGAGCAGAATATTCAAGAGCTGCAAAAGAAGGTATTTGAGTTCGGAATTGTCGACGTACTTCCCAACGCTTGACCTCCACGAACGTTTTGTCCGGAATGAAGTGTTTCGTCTCGTCTTTTCTTTCAGCACAGAATCGGCGACAAGGCGCTCTTGGCGAAGTGCGTGTCGGTGCTGGCCGTGGTGATCTTCGTGTTCTTCGTCAACTCCTTCGTTCCCGGCATCCACCTGGATCTCGGTGAGGGCGCGGGCGCGCCGGTCGAGTCGAACGACGAGTCGCCGTCGACCTTTGGCGGGAGCTGAAATGGCCGAAACGTGTCCATTGGCTTAGAGCGGCCTGTTTGTTGGTTGCTTTTGTTTTCTGACGTCTTCTGACGTCTTGATGTGCGGTGTCGCGCTCAGGTTGGATCGCCATCCTGGGCGCGCTGTGGCTCTTGGTCCTGGCCGACATTCAGGACTTTGAGATGATCTTGCACCGCGTGGAGTGGGCCACGCTGCTCTTCTTCGCTGCCCTCTTCGTCTTGATGGAGGTGCTTCTTCTTTTTGGGGGGAAAAAAAGACAAAAAAGAATCTACAACTTTGGCCAGTCAACACCACATAAGCGCCACTGTGCACATTCGCAAAAGCGCTGGAAATAATCCACAGAGGCGGGCAAGTTGCACTCCTGATATGATTTGAGCCACTGAGAACTAGAGTGGGCTAACTCCATTTTCTGTCATTTGTGTGATTCGCTACAACAAAATCTACTAAATGTCTTTCTTGGGGATACTTTTTTTTTTGCTTCTGATTGCGATGACGCTACTTTTAGCCACCACGACTGAGGGACTTGCCGTCGTCTTCCAAATTGGAACTTAAACTTGACTTCAGCCTGCGTTCATCTGCAAGATACTGTATGCCTTTTTTTTGTTAACATGACGAAAAAGGACTTAGGCCCACTACAGTTCTCAGTGGCGCATTTTCTCGGCTGTTTGCGTCTCATCTCTAATGTGATTGCCAGTCTTGCGTAAAAACCGCCAGATAATGTAAATACAGTAATAATGTGATGGGCAGATTTGAATTAGAACCGCCACCTTACACAGCAGAAACAAAGTCAGTCACAAGAAACTTCCACAGTCTGGAAGTCCCCTATCAATCGGATTTTCATCATCTTAGTTTTTTCTGCCCCCGATGTCGCAGGCTCTGGCCCAGCTGCAGCTCATCGACTACATCGGCGAGCAGACGGCGCTGCTCATCAAAGTAAGTGACGGCGCCGCCGCGTCGAAAGCGGTGGGTGTTGATGTTGGGCAATTTGGCAGACGGTGTGCGTCCCCTGGAGATGCGCTCGGCAGAGTGAGAATTTGGTGTCAGGAAGTCTGTCTAAACTTGCGCCTAATAGCACCTCATCCAAGTTTTGCCGCGATTTTGCTGAATTTGATCGTTTTCGTCAACGCATTGGCTGGCACGCAACTATGAGTTCCGCGGCAAGTTAGCGGTTTCGACCAGTTCATTCTGTATTTGGTAACGGTACCCGCGAGCGGTCAATACTCCAGTCACTCACGGAGGACTGCGTCCTCGTGCGCATTTCGACACTTCCCGATGCGAGACGTTTCGCCACATTTAAAGGGAATGGGAGGAGCCGCTTGGATTGTACAGGATTGACTTGGGCAGTGAACACCTCCGCAGCCGCAGCGGCGCAAACCTCCCACTTTGAAATGCGCCGATGGACGCCGCTCCGCGAAGTTACCAACACAAGGTCTAACCCTCCGCCTCAGTTGAACATGCAAGATCCCACCAGATGGCGCTAAAGCAACATTTGAATGGGTGTGTTTTTCAGCGTTCCCAATAAAATCCGCGACTATGCAAATTTACATATTTATGCAAACCATAAATATGCAGGGGTTTACTGTATTGTATAGACAATACTTTTTACTTTTTACATTTGTACTGGAGTGCATTTTTAGTTCTTTGTCTGTACTTTTGAACTTTGACTTAAGTACAGTTGTTGACTCCATTCGTCTTTTTTGTGCGTCCTTTCCTTCTGTACGTTTCCACCCGGCCTGGCTTAGAATGTCCTCGTCTTCGGGAGCGTGATTGCCGGCGTAATAAGCGCGTCGGCTAATCGCCGGGAGCTCTTTCCGCCTGACTCCCTGCGAAAAAAGCCATCTGCATGCAAGCGTGCGACAGGCGCAAGGCACAGATCTCATTTGGGTCGTTTCGTGCCTCCATGGAGCAAAACTCTGCAATACGTGAACCATCTTTGAAAAACGAGTACAGATGCTTTGTCACTGGACTTCAATGGATTTTTCAGGTGTCTCTACTTGCATATTTCTTTTCCCCGTTACTTTTGACCTTTGAAAACAGATGTCTATACTTTCCACTCCTTACTTTGCCAAGTACTTTTTTTGGGACTTTTTTTCTGCCGACCTCTACGGATGTTCTTCCTGTCGTTCTCGGTTTGATTCCAGTCCGTACCGGAGGACCAGCGCATGGCCGTCGCCATCATCTTGGTGATGTGGGTGTCCGCCCTGGCTTCTTCTCTCATCGACAACATCCCCTTCACCGCCACCATGGTGAGAAACGCACTCGAGCCCCGAAACAACCCCCCCCCCAAAAAAAAACGTGTTGTTCTTGCAGATTCCAGTCCTCATCAACTTGAGTCAGGACGCAGACGTCAACCTGCCGGTGAAACCGCTCATCTTTGCCTTGGCCATGGGAGCGTGCCTCGGCGGTCAGCCTCACCCCCGTCAAAACTATGAACTAACGGTTTCCGTAGTCCTGGTAACTAAACAATCAACTAACATAGAACATGAGAACATAACCCTCTTCCTCTACAAATCAGTTACGTCTACCTACCTACCTACATCCTGGTTACTAACTAACCCTTGGTCATGTGTTCCATGTAACTCTGATGACCTACTAACTCGGTAACAGATACTTTTGTGTGTGCGTGTGCGCGCGAAGGGAACGGCACACTGATCGGCGCGTCGGCCAACGTGGTGTGCGCCGGCATCGCAGAGCAGCACGGCTACGGCTTCTCCTTCGTGGAGTTCTTCAGGTAAGGACCAAATGAATGCGCTTCTTACTTTGACTTAGGAATTTCATTCCGCGCTCGGAACTCAAATCGCACTCGGATCTCCGGTCAACGTTCCCATTCGGAATGAACGGACGAATGGAAATGCCATTCATCCGGTCCATCTTTGATAACATTATTATTATTATTATTATTATTATTATTATTTGTCTTAATGCCCTCAACAGGATTTGACTGTATGAAATCACACAGCACAGTAATAACTCGCAAGTCAAGGTCGCGATGGAGCACGATCTGGCCGCCATCTTACCACGCCCGAAGGTCTGCTTACATGTTAATGTCGTGCATATGTCTCCATACTGTAGCACGTCATCAATATGCACGGACCGGCCCGAAAACAAATGTCCGCCTTGCTGCGTTGTATTGTTCGCTCCGCCGCTTGAATGGGTGCAGCGGTTAGGGTTAGCTCGGCTGCGGAGGAGAATACGTTGCTCAACCCCGACTCGGACTCCCGTCTGTGCGCTGGACACGAGCCCGCAGAGCCGGTTGCTATGGCAGCCAGCTTTAGAGCCACAGCAGGCCATCCCGCTTGAGCGGAGGTGGCACAAGTACTTAACGAGAAGGACAGACACTCTGGTAAAAGGCGCTATTAACAGGCCTGCTAACGTAACTACTTTCACTCGTTATCCGGACTTTCAATCTTGAGGTGACATAACGCCGATACGGCTCCCGCAGCGTGTGGGGCAAGGGGCGGAGCTTTACAACACTCGTCAAACACTTCAAGCTTTCAAGAGAGTGAATAGATTAGATTAAGTTATTTTCAACGCATTACATTGGTTAATAATGCATACAAATAACAGACGACAGGGGGGCAGACTAATAGTATTGGTTTGTGGAATAAATATGAACTTGAGCATAAAACTTGCGTTTTCAGGCTACAAAAGGGGGTAGTCGGATGATTAAAGGTCCAGAACGACTGCATTTGGGTCCCGTTCACTTCCTGGATGGAAGTACGGCCCCCGATCTCAAGTGGGCTAGGCTATGTCGTCTGGGTCACGGCTGCTCGGAGGGGGGGTGCCGATTGGTGGGGAGACCCCCTGAGAGCGCCCGACAGCTGAGGATTGTTGTCCGCTTATTCACTGACTGCGACTGTCGTTATACACGCGAGCGACCGCTGCCGTTCTCGGTTGAAAGGACTCACACAAATTTGAAATAATAATCATTAACATCAAAAGGACAACTTTGTGATTTATTTATATATATATATTTATTTTTTTTTTTTTGCGCTATCCTGGTAGCTAAGCAACAAAAAGGAATGAAAACGTCAGAGGTTTTTGGGTGGGTCTGCATGTGCTATCTGTTACTAACCAAATTTCAAGTTAAACTAGCTCGGAAGATGAATTTTCTCAATTTCGCAATCAAAATGATGACAAAAAAAGAAATACATAAATCGAATTCTTTGGAATTCATACGCTATTCATACTAATATGATAGCCATACCTATCTAATGTCATGTTGCTAAGTTCGATTGATGTCAGGGGCGACATTTTTGTGATGAGTTTCTCCTGTTTTATGTCAAACGTTTGGCGAACGCCTCGGTCGAGTTCGTCGCGGGAAAATGAACCCCACCGAGCCGCTTCAAAGCAAAATGTCACAACTTCCTGTTTCTTGGGCCCCAATAATAATCATTGGCACAACCGGCACAAAGCGCGTGTAGGATTGCCAAGGGATCTGCGCTGGCTGACGAGCCGGGGGGGCAAAGCCGCCATGTGTCCACGGAGGACGCGGAACCATCTGCAGTCGCTCGAGCGGACGAGGGCGACGTGAGGGCGAGTGAGGGCACCGGCGAGTTCATACTGAAGAAATCGCAAATAAATCCGCCCTCTTTGTCAGGATGAACCTAAAATGCACTCTAACCTTTACAGGCGAACTTAACTGGACCTTCACTCAGCTTTTGAACGTCCAACTGTTCCATTTATTTCTAACGTTGTGGCCTGTCTGTGATCTGCCAGGTTAGGCTTCCCCATGATGATCATGACGTGCATGATCAGCATGTGCTACCTGCTGGCCACTCACATCGGGCTCGGATGGAACATGTGATCAGGGACGGCGAACCGGAACACAATCGGGGATCCAAAGCTCCAAATGCTCCCGTTTCACCGCCAACCAGAAAAGCAACAACAAGAAGAAGAAATCAGAGGAAGCGGCCAAAATCGTACTTTTTTTTTTTTTTTTTCTCCCTCCAATGAAGAAGACAGAGAACGGTCGTCATGCAATGTTGTAAAATGTGACCTCAATTATTAAACAAAATCTTCCTCCCAAAAGTATGTCCATATTATTTATGTTTAAAGGTAACCATAACACCCAGCTAAAGGGATTTTATAATCGTTCATGTGTAATATTTTGGGCACATATATCCGTAAAATAATGTTCTTCTTTTGGCAGAGATCTGATGTAAAGCGCTGATTTACTTGTGATGATTTCGAACTTTAGTTGTGACGACGTCTCGTCAGCGGCGCCGCTGCAAAGGAACCCCGGAGGAAATAAAGTTGATGTTTGTAAAATATGTCGAAGCTTGTCTTCCTTTCAACATAAAAAAGCCTTTAATATGTACAGTAGGAAGTCAAACAAATACAAATTTACATTAAAAACAAAAATGATAATACAAAAAAAATGGAT
Organism: Phyllopteryx taeniolatus; assembly: GCF_024500385.1. Lineage (NCBI taxonomy): Eukaryota > Metazoa > Chordata > Actinopteri > Syngnathiformes > Syngnathidae > Phyllopteryx > Phyllopteryx taeniolatus. The sequence goes on from NC_084508.1 coordinate 6,600,366, forward strand.
AAAAAATACAGATGAATCACAATCATAAAGTTGACCTTGTTGCCTTTGAGATAACATACAAATAATACAATCTAATACATCTACAAATCTATATCTAAATAATAATAATAATAATAATAAAAAGAAGTGCTTGAAGGCTTCTAAGCTTGTCTCTTGAAATAGTTATGGAATCAAATATTATTTTGATTTTTTCAGACTTTTGTGATTAGTCTATTAAAAATAAACTCGACTTTTATATAAAATAATACAAAACAAAACCATAATCATAATCAAATCATAATATATAACAAATAAAAAGTATAGAATGAAATATAAATAGAATAATATTTATACATAAAATAAATGATTTAAAAAAATCTGCTCCTTTAAAAATGTGCCCCTTCATATAAAAATATTTTAGAATTACAATTTAAAATCAGGGTTTCAAGACAAGGTCAGGTTTCAAATTAGGGTTCAAAGAGAGCGTTAGGGTTTCAAATTCAGGGGTTACAGTTTCAATTTAGGGTTTCAAGGCAAGGTTAAGGTTTCAAATTAAGGTTTAAAAACAGGATTCGGGTTTAAAAGTAGGGTTTCAGGATAAGGTTAAGGCTCACAAGATGGTTAGGGTTTTAAATTAGGGTTTCAAAACGGGGTCACGGTTTCAAAATGGGGTTAGGGTTTGAAAGGAGGGGTTTAAAATGGTGTTAGGGCATCAAAGTGGGGTTAGGGTTTCAAGAGCAGGTTAGGTTTTCAAACTGGGTTAGGGTTTCAACATAGGGTTAGGGTTCCGAGACAAGGCTAGGGTTTCAAATTAGTGCTTTAAAACCGTGTTAGGGTTTTAAAAACAGACTCAACTCAATGCAGTTTTTGTATGAACTGGTTTGACATTTCCAACACGGGGAAGGCGGCACTCAGGAAAAGCAAAAGTCGTCTTTGGCGTCTGGGTTGGCGCCTCATTTGCATGAGCATACAGCGCCTCGCTCTCGTCTTCCGGAAATGATTTGGTAACTTGATGGAATTGAAAAGAGTGATGTCCATCTATTTACAAATGTCACACATGGGACTTTTCTTTACAGAGCTTGGAAATTAGGGACGAGGTAAAAGTATGGAATTTTGAAATCTTAAAATACGTGTGAACCCCGATCAGTGCCGGAATCTGATAGCACTTGACCCCAGTCAACATTTGGAACGTCAGCCTCGAGGAGTCTCTTCATCTTTCTTTGTGCTGTTGCCTAGAAACGTCCGTGCGAGAGTGCAGCGCTAATGCCAACTCATTAAACCGCATTAGTCGGCACCTCCGCAATATAATGGACAGCGTGGTCGTCAACACAGCTCCAATTACTGGATTGTTGTTGTTGCAGGTTGTAATTCAATCGCCTTACAGTTAATTATACAGACGCTGCTTGAATTCTTGTTGCGGCGTTCTCCCTCTTTATCGCGGTTTATTGTTCACAAGACACAATGACGACAAATGATGACACTCATAAAAAAACTTTATTACCCCACATTGTCGTAGTCGTCGCAGTATTTCACACTTGACAAATCATCAAGTAAATGCATGGCGCCCGTAGATGAAGACAGCGATAAACAGAAAGCGAAGCAGCAGGAAGCGGATGCTTATTAGCTCCCCGCCTCCTCGAGACTGTGACAAAATGGCAGCCCATTTACTTTCTTTGCTTTTTAATACAGTTTCAACCTTTGACCCGAGGTACGCCGTCAATACAGGCGGAAAGGCCACACATAGGAAACAAATGCAAATGCACAAAAAAAGCAGAGAGCTTCAAAATGAACAGATTCGAGCATTGATTAGGATTTTGTACGAAAAGTCAAGCTTTCCTGTTTTGTCGAAATAAGCGGAATTCTTTTCTGTACGATTTCCTATTCAATTGTCATGGGATCACGTTGCCTTCAGTGACAATAAAAAAAATAAAGAAAGAAAACAAAAAAAACAAAAAAAAACATCCCACAGCAATGCTAAGCTAACTAGCTTGTTTCAGCGTTCACAACACAAAACAACTCCCACCGACGCACCAACGCACTTTGAGCTACCATTGCATTAATGAAGAGTCTTTGGTTTGTTTTCACACTAGATTATTATAATTGTTTTTTTTTTTAAATATGACCAATATAATGTTAATGTTAATCAATTGTTAATTAATAAGTACAAAGAAATGACAATCTATAAAAAAGAAAAGTAAAAAATATTTTTTATTTGAATTAACAACATAACCTAATGTAAAAAAATTAAAAAAAAAGAACAAACAACAATACTTAAATTTGTTGGGGGCTTACTATGGTGCAGCTGAATATTATTGATTTATGTGCATGTATGCGCGTGTGTGTGTGTGTCAATTATTAGCAACATATAGCACCAATGGGGCATTATTGCATTGAAGGAAAAGTTAAATAAAACAATCCACCACAATCAAACAATAGCGTATGTTCGGTCGTATGATTAAAGATGAACACACGACGTACGCCACAATTAAAAATTCAGACGTTACACTTAAATATTGTTTCGATGTTAGCGAGGCATTTTAGGCTACCAGCAATTATTACCTACTTAGTTTGCTATTTACCTTGATAACCTCTTTTTGTGGGTGTTGAACTTAACTTACTATTTGAAACTTATTTTGACCCCAAAAAAGCTTGGTTTTCAAGGCATTTTAGGCTACCAGCTACCATTAGCTAGTTTGCAACTTTGCTAGTTACCTTAATAACATTGTGTACATACAATCTTACAGTAGCTGTTAGGGTGTACTATTTTAAACTTAAATATAGATTTCAAAAAATATGTTGTGATGCATTTTACGTTCATGAGCTAATATTAGCTAGTTAGCAACATAGATACCTATTTACCTTGATAATGTCTCGTTATGTACTGTAAATATAAGATAATAGTAAATGTCCTCGGCTAAGTACTATTTGAAACTTAAATATTTTTACCTAACGATTTGGTTAGTGAGGCATTTTAAGGTACTGACTACTATTAACTCGTTAGCAACTCCGCTAACCCTTTGTTGTGTAAGTACACGCTAACAGGAGACTATTGAAACTATTGAAACTATTATTTTGACCAAAAATATGTTAGCAAAGACATTTGGGCTACCAGCTATTAGCTAGTTAGCAACTCAGCTAGCTATTTACCTTCATAACAGCAGGTTGAATGCTGAAGATTGAACTATTATTCTGACAACTTAAAAACTACTATTAGCTAGCTAGCAAAAACAGGTTAAGTCTTCTGTATTGTATGTCATTGTTTATTCTGTCTTAAAAGACACAGCAAAACTAACCCAACTGTAGCAAAAATGCTGAAAACTACCTCAGTCAATACATATTAGTAAACGCACAACGTATGTAAAAATTATACTATTTATCAGGAATAATAGGAGAATATGAGCTTTAGCCACTAAAATATTTCCTCATCAGTCTCCTAAAATATTCCTAATCTCGTGGTATACCTATACCATGAAATATCATGGAAAGTATACCAAACTAATAACTACTGTGGAAACTTTAGAACATTAGTATTTTTATTCATTAATGAATGATTCCCTGATAGCATTTATTCCGCAATGTTCCTGTACATAAATATCATTTCATGTAAAGAATTTAGAGCAATCACCAATTAGCATTTGATAAAAATGCTAAATGGCGTTTGCTGTTTTCTTAAAAATTTTTTTAACATGTATATTCTTGAATTCTTATGAACATTGGTGAATCAGGCCCAACGATCTCTGAAAGTCGGTTAAAAGATGGACTTTGACGGACGCTACGGCGTGACGAAGCCAGGCCAGATGCACGTCATGAAGCGAACATTTCCTTCTGGTCTGGATATTTTTTCCTCTAACGTGGTGTAAAAAGGACGTAAAGGCACTGCACTGAGAACGGTTTGAATGTCCTTCGTCAGATTGTAACGTCTGACCATCGCTGACGAGCCTTCGCTGTTTTGCTGTCTGAAGATGGGCATACACGGTAAATCCATGCTATCCATTTCCTGCAGGTGGCACGCGTTTTTGTGTTTTAATAAATGTTAACTGTAGATGCTCTCAGGTGAGTAATATTTGAAATGTAATTATTTCGACTATAAATGATATATTAGTGAGACATTCTAAAGCACTGGCTACTATTAGCTAGTTGTTAACGGCGCTAACTATATACCCTGATAACCTTTCGTTTTGTACACGCTACCAGTGGACGTTCTCAGGAGGGTGTTGAACTTTAGGCTACTATTTGAATTTAATGTAAATTATTATTTTTTTTTTTAGCAAAAATCATGTGTTAGCAAGGCATTTTAGGCTAATATAGCTATTTCGGAATTTAGCTAGGTATTTACCTTGGTAACGCATTTTTACCTATACGCTAACAGTAGATGCGGTGCTGGCTGCTACATAAGCGGCCCAGGGCTTTTAGCTTAGCAGTCAGCACACTTGACTTACAAACGGTGACGTAGTGAATGCGCGGGTTCGAGCGTGGCTGGATGGCGCAGGATCGCCACCTTACCCTAAACCTTACACCTGTTACCTGCTGCATACAGTCGCGTACAAGGTCGTACATTTATGACAATGGAACTGGGAGAACCCTTTTAAAAAGGTACAAATATTTGTTTTCTTTTTTTCCAAATTTGCTGTATTGATAGCACACACTTTGATGTTGACAGAACAGTAAACCTCATGAAAATTGGTTGAAAAATAAGTAATAATTACGACTTGATTCCAATTCCATGCGTGGCCTTCGATAGGAACATCGACCTCCCCCATATGGCTGCCACATAGGCACGGCGGTTAGCCGGGCTCGTACAGCACGCTAATGTATCTGGTTTTCAGATCGATGGTGGTCACAGAACGAATTTCAAGGTTCCACTGTACTTCTTAGGACTAAAACGTCCGTCTTGTTTTTGATGAATACACCTACGATGCTGCTGTATTTTTAATGTTGCTCATGATGGTGTGACTTTCTCCTACTTGGTGTAAAAGGTTGTAAAACCACCGATATAGCGGCCAGGGACCGATTCCGAACATTGCCCCAGTGTATGCCCGTCTTCAGCTCCTCTGTGATGTCATCATCAGGCGGCGCTAAAGGTAGAGATACCCCACCCAGTAGACCACGTTGAACAGGAGGAAGGAGGTGGGGAAAAAGACCCTGGAGTAGGCGTCCAGCTCCAGCAGGTCGATGCGGACGCGGCCCCTCCGCCACGCGCCGTCCTTGCAGTCGTCGTAGCAACAGAAGAAGGCGCCGCAGTCTTTGCCGTCCAGACAGCGCGAGGCGCACGTGTCGTCCAAGTCCTGCCAATACGTCGAGTTGTTCAGGGCCACCACCGTGTGAGGAGGGGGCCGCCGCGCGTCCAGGACCGAGTAGTTCTGCAAACAACACACACGGGGGTAACACACACACGGGTCCAACCCCAAATTGAAACCTCTGACTTGAAACCCTACATTGAAATCCGAACGCGGGCTGTTTTTTGATACCCTAAGCGTAATTTAAAAACCCAAACACAGGCTTGAAACCTTATTTTGAAACCCTAATGCTGAGTTGAAACCCTACTTTGAAACCCTAACCCTGGTTGAAAGCCTAATTTGAAACTTAGACTTTAACTCCTAATGTCAAACTCTCACTGTTGACCCTTACTCTGACTTGAAACCATAGTTTAAAACCCTAACCTTGGCTGAAACCCTGTTTTGCAACCTAACCTGTGTTTGAAACCCTAACCATGGTTGAAAGCCTAATTTTAAACCATAACTCAGTCTTAAAACCCTATTTTCAAACCCTAACATGAAACCCTAATTCTGACTTGTAACCCTATTTGGAACTCCTCACCCATGCTTAAATACTAATTTGAAACCCTAACTATGGCTTGTAACCCTTTGATTTAAAACTCTCCTTGGAAACCTAACCACTGTTTGAAACCCTAAATCAGACTTGAAACCCAACTTTGAAATCTAACTAATGTTTGAAACCCTAACCGTGGGTAAAAGCCTATTTTGACACCTTAACTCAGCCCTGAAACCCTAATTTCAAACCCTAACTCTGACCTGATCTCTGGCTTGAAAGCAAACTTGAAAACCCTAAATCTATATCCTATACCCGTCTTAAAACCTGAATTCATTCACTGCCAGTCCTCCACGTTAACGTGGATATTTGAATTCAACAGCCGTCAATGGCAGTGAATAATTTGAAACCGGAACCTTGACTTAAACCCTACCGGTACGTTGAAATTCAAAGCCTGTCTTGAAACCCTGACCTTAATGTGAAACCCTAAACGTTGTTTGCAACCCGAACCCTTCTTTGAAACCTTAACCTTGTGAGCATTGATGTGTTTGTGCACGCGACATTGTTATATTGATGAGCTCCTTTCGCTTTTTCTTTTTCATTTTCTCTGTTTCATTCTTTCTCTCTCTTTCTTTCTTTCTGTGTGTGTGTGTGTGTGTGTAGCTGACAAGATTGTGTCGTCGTGACGCAGAGTCCCCATAAAAATAGTCGCGTCTTATCTGAAGAGCTACAAAAGGGCAGCATCACCTCCTCATCCGCAAGCTTTTTAAGCTTCTCTCCCGTCAGCCTCGTGATACGACAAAGTGCGATCAGATAAAGCTCAAGTCACCTTGCCTCCGTAACTTGATTTGAGATACAGCGGGGACACCAGCGGGGCCTTGCGGTGTGCCCTTCAGGCCCCCGCTACAGCGCGGAATCCGATCGTTGACAATTGCTGTGTTTAGCGATCATAAGTTCCGTCTTCTGTGCTTCGCATGACAGCATATTTTAGCACAACGCTAGTGGAGTTTTGTAAATATGTGGTTTGCTGTTTAAAAATACAATGTTTAAATTTCATCAATGCCAGTTTCCGTCAGCTCGTCCGTATTTTGCATTATATGTAGCATTAAGCTAGTGGACTTTTTTTTTTTTTTTTTTTTTTTTCCATACTGTACGTGGTGTTTGAATAAACAATGTTTAAATCTCTTTCCTTGTATGTGTTAAAGTAGCAGTTGTTTGAATGTTTCTAATAAACCTACTTTAAAACCCTCATTTGAAACCCTAACCCTGGAACGGATGAATAGCCTTTCAATTCATTTTAAAGGGCAAAAGTGTTTTTGATTTATACTGTATGGTACTTACATGCCGCTTCCTGTCCATGCAGCGCGGTCTGCGGGCGCTGTTGGAGTAATAGTTCAAGGTGGCGTACTCCATCAGGGCGGCAAAGACGAAGAGGAAGCAGACGGTGACGAAAAGGTCCATGGCCGTCACGTAGGACACGCGAGGCAAAGACGTCCTGGCCACCGTGCTCAGCGTGGTCATCGTCAGCACCGTGGTGATGCCTGAGCGACACGTGCGCCAATCGCGCACAACAAACAATCCCGCAATTAAATGTTCAAGCTGTGCAGAAAATTACAGGGACCTTATTTTTATTTACAAAAATACATTGCATGTTCCCCAACTAGTCTAAAACATTGATTTCAACAGATGAACCAGTCATCCATTTTCACCCATCTCAGGGGGCCACCGTGATTGGCAATATCGCCCTTTGCTGTCACACGTTGCGGACGTCATGTGACCAAACCCCCAAAAACAGGTAGCGGACCGCTGAGGTTTTGACATTTTTTTCCCCCGCAGTTTGGGTTCAAAGGTTCACCTCACCAGGCCAGAAATATTTATGCTAGCCGTAGTTGTGACGTTCATTTCGGTCGACAGCAGAGAGCGATATTGCCAAACACGGCGGATGAAAACGGACGAATTACATTTGAACTCTTATTCCACAAATGCAATATCAATTAGCGTTTAGACTAGGTGGCACATACAATGTATTCGTGAAAAAACATTTATAAAAATCGTAATACATTTAAAAAAAAAAGGTGAAGTTGCCCTCAGTACAGTACATTTGTGACGTATAGTTAAGTTGTTTTAAAAGCTCAAAACATTTGCATTTGTTTGTTTTCAAACATTTAGTTAGGTACAGTTTTTCTTTAAGTAATGTGCAATACATTTGAATTGAATTGAATCCTAATTTAAGTATAGATGTTTTAACGTGCAGTGTTAGACTGCGCTGTCAAGTTGTGCATCATATTCCAGCGGTTGACAATCCAATTAAATACTTTACATTTCTGCTAAAGCCTTAGGCTTACTACACTACTGCTTTCCTCTATTGGGCGTGACGATGCTCCTTCAGTTTCTTTTTGAGGCCGTACTTTGTGTACGATTGGCTTTCAAACTAAATCCCATCCAAAGTCTCTGTTCACGTACACTCAGCGCTTGACCCAACGAACGCTGAAGCCAAGCACTTTGATGAATGATATATTTCGAAACATGGTTCTGTATTCAATATGTTCTTCATGTCCACTGTTCCAGGAGCATCTGCTTATGTCGCTCCTTTGCCTGTACACCGCCACTGTTACCATGGCAACAAGCTGGCCCTGGCTATTTTAGGCCCGCATGCTAGCCTGTTTCCCTTTTTCTGCACCCTGGACTGCTTACAGGAAGCACCTGGTGTTAAGGTTTCAAATGAGGGTTTCACTCCTGGGTTAGGATTTCAAAGTAGGGTTTCAAGCCTGGACAAGGGTTAGGGTTTGAAATGAAGGTTTTCGAGCCTAGGTTATGGTTTCTAAGTAGTCAGGGTTAGGGTTTCAAAACAGGGCTGAGATTTCAAGATTGGGTTTCAAATTAGGGTTTCAAACCAGAGTTAGGGTTTTAAAGTAGGGTTTCAGATCGGGTTAGTGTTTCAAGCATAGGTTCGGTTTTCAAGTCGGGATTTGATTCCCAAACCGAGGTTAAGATTTCAAGGTAGGGTTTCAAAGTAGCCTGGACAAGGGTTAGGGTTTGAAATGAAGGTTTCGAGCCGAGGTAATAGTTTCAAAACAGGGTTAGGGTTTCAAGATTGGGTTTCAAACCAGAGTTAGGGTTTTAAAGTAGGGTTTCAGATCGGGGTTAGTGTTTCAAGCATAGGTTCGGTTTTCAAGTCGGGATTTGATTCCCAAACCGAGGTTAAGATTTCAAGGTAGGGTTTCAAAATGCGGTTTTTTAGGTTCTTGAAGTTATATAAAGATGGAACGATTGTTTGGGTTTCAAATGACGGTTTCGAGCCTGGGATAGGGTGTCAAATTAGGTTATGACGTCAGGGTTCGGATAAGGACAGCTTCAACAGTTGGCCTTAAAAAAAGCAAAAGATAATAAATCAAGAGAAGAGAAATGGACACATTACCTTGAGCTAAACTCTCTGCGGGGCTGCACAGAAAACAACAAAGCAGAGAAAGCACACAAAAAAGACACAAAAAGCACGAAGAAACGCCAAGACGAAGCTCAACCTGAAGGCAGAACATGCACAGCGCACCAGTGGAGCCTGGTGTCAGTGTTTCAAATGAGGTTTTGAAACCCGGGTTTAGGATTTAAAATTAGGGCTCAAATATTGGGTTAGGGTTTGTGTTTGGCGTTTGGGGTTTAAACCCAAGTTAAGGTTTTAAAGAAGGATAAGCATTTCAAAATAGTTTTTTTTAAGGGAGGGTTAGGGTTTGAGGTCAAGGTTAAGGGTTCAGAGCAGGGTTTCAGGTCAGGGACAAGGTTTCAGGTCAGGGTATAAAACGTGGGTTAGGATTTTAAATTAGGGTTTGGAGCCAGGATTAGGTTTACAAACAAGGGTTCGGGTTTTGAAGTTTCTACTCACCCAGAGCGGTCCTGGCGGGCGTGGCGTCCTTCTTGATCCAGAAGGAGACCCAGGACAGCACCACGGTGAGGATGCACGGGATGTACGTCTGGATGGTGAAGTAGCCCATGCGCCTCCTCAGCTCGAAGTACACCGTCATCAGCACGTAGTCGCCTGCAGGGGGCGCACGCTAAAGCCAACCGCACTTACGGAGCATCCGTTTCACAACTTCTGAATCGTACGACGGTCACTGACATTTGGACTTCACGGCTTCCGGTGTTTGTAAAAACGTACCTGCTGTGGTCTTGAGGATGTCTGTGGTGTTCCTGAGGCCCATGAAGTCAAACTGGTAGAGGCGCCAGGACCTTTGGTCGGCCGCCTCCACCGAGTTCCTCCTCCACTTGTAGACCATCTCGTCTTGAGGGTACCCGTCTGCAACGGGACCAAAACGCAGCGCTTGACACGCAGCCAGAGGTGGAAAAAGTACTGAACACTCTGTACTTAAGTAAGAGTCCAGATACTCGAGTAAGACTCTGGTAAATGTATAAATAGTCATTCAACTCCATTAGAGAATAAAGGTGTAAAGTAATGCGTGCGTGCATAGAATTCATTGCCTGGGGCCCTCAAACGTCTCATAGAAACTGATCGATAACGTTTCATTTGATTTGAAACAATCTCAATTTGTGTGCTGAAAAGCACAATACTCTATCGTGATAGTTTCTTCTCACGCAATGGACTATTCCATCTCTTACACCTGCCGCACATTCGCTATCTGCTGGGCAAAAAGTCATTCGAGACCGTTTGCTCAGGAGATAGCTCGCTGCGCGCACTTCATTGACAATTGACAGACAATGACACGATTGACGCTTTTCATGGTGAAGATGTGACCCTTAAAGCGGTCGAAATGGTAAACTACATTAAATGTTGATGAATGTTTTTATCAATTACAGTAAAAGCGTTGCGATGATTCACTTGTTAGATAATAACCCTCAAGATTGACCAATTAAGACCTGTAACCGTGTGACCGGGTTTCCCTTGGGCCCCCAAACGACTAAATGACCCCAAAAGTTAGCTCTTAAGATTTTTTAATCGCCTCAAAGCTATTAACACCAATTACTAAACATTTCCTCCGTGGCATTTTTATTACACAAACAGTTACTTTGGCCACATAACCCGATAGAAACCTGAACAAACAAAGTTCCCAGGCAGATGAACAAGCATTTTACATCTTGCCCTGTAGTCATGCATGGATGCTAACATGCTAAATGCTAACGTGATACCAATTGCGATGCTATCGACTGTAATATGCCCAGGCGGGCTGCATATCAGCATTGTAATAAGTTGATTAGTTGAAGAGCCCCAGTGGCACGTTCCCCCCCCCCCCCCACCCCCCACCCCCACCGCCTTCAGTTTTGGATGAACTCCATGTGAAGAGCAGGATGGAGGGGTTGCTATGACAACGGCGGTCACACCCGCTTACTTAACACATTCACTGCCATTGATGGCTTTAGAAGTCAAATATCCATGTTAACTGGGAAGGCTGGCGGTGAAGGAGTTCATTAAAAAGGTACCGTAAATGGCTTTGAGCGTCTCCCCCGACGGGTTTCGTTACATTCGCCGACCGCTCGCTCAGAAGTGCATCGAACGGTGAACCCCGTTCATTTACACCAAAATGTGTCTCCTTTGAGGGGACCTTTGAAAAGCTCCTTGATTTCCAGTACATGTTGTTTGCCCTTTTGTTATATTCATAATTACAATTCAGACCAACGGGACTCTTCTTTACTGTACGTACACGATGCAATAAGAGCCAAACTAAAGGAAAAGGGTATTATGCATGCGTGTACGTGGGAACAGAATAAGTCAAATAACATTGAAATGAAATGTTTATTATGCCTAATATTTATTATATTTTGGTGCAATTTGTTTTATGAAATTGTATAAATGAAAGTATATTGTAAAAGGTTTAATGTAGTTCGTAGAAAATGACAAATTCAAATTTAAGTCAATTGTATACGGTTGAATTCAATTATTTAATAAGCATTCAATTGTGTATATATTGAATAGGATTAGAAAATTACATTCAACAAAATTGCATATAAAACTAAATAAAAACGTAAAAATTTGATTACATGAAATACAATTCAATTCAGTTCATTTTTGTTTTCAGTTTGTTTGAATTATTGTTACATTATCATTTTTTCTGTCTATTAAAAAAATCAAGTCAATTACTATACTTTAAAACATACATTAAAGTAACTTATGTAAATAAAAAACAAAATCTACTAAATGATTGATATTTAAGTGTTAACTTGAGTCATAAATTGAATGAAATTGCATACAATTTTATTCAGTTTTCCAAAATTAGAAAACAAAATTGTACAAAATTCAATTAAATCATAATAAGTATCAAACGAAACCGTACACCGTGAAATTGTGTCAAATTAAAGTGAATACATGTAAACGTTCTATTTGTATTATTTTATAAACAAACCATTCACACCAATGAGCAATTTAGAGTCTTCAATTAACCAATGGCGCATGTTTCGGGGATGTGGGAGGAAACTGGAGGAGCCGGAGAAAGCCCGCGCAAGCACAGGGAGAACGTGCAAACGCCACACAGGCCAGGCCGGATTTGAACCCGGATCCTCGGAAGTGTGAGCCGGGCGTGCTAACCAGTCGCCCACCGTTAACTTCAGTGAAAGGAAATCAAGCTGTATAACATTTAATCCTATGAAATCAAGTCAATGTTGCATACTCACAGCTGGAGAAGATGAGCGGACACGAATGTCGGTCCATGGGAAAGTTGTGCAGCTGCAGCTGGCACTCCGCATTTATGGTCAGCCTGCAGCGACAAGCAAGGACGATCGACGATATTCATTATTATGCAAAAAGCGCATCACACTCAGCAAAGAATCGGAATACTGAATGAATGGCGGTGCTTGGCGATACGAGTGATTCTTCTCTCTTTACAACAAGCAGACGTTTGGCAGGGAGAATTAGTGAACAACGGTAAATTGCAAATCAACAATTCTTCAAAAAAAAAAAAAAAAGAGGCTTTGAGCCGTTTAATGGCACTCGCAGTTGAAATTTACTTAAAACAAAGCGAAATACAAGTTGTGCATTTAAAACAACCATGTCATTTTGCCTAAAAGTCCACTAGCTTAATGCTAACGCGTAATTTGAAACGCCATCAACGGGCTACAAATGGCATCGGCGAGACAACGGAGATTTGAACACAAATGGTGGAGCAGCACATGTAGACAGATCATTTAACATTCTCCACAAGCACATGTCTTCTATCCTTTGTGAAGAACGACTAAATGTCAGATTAGACTGACGTGGCAACACAGAGAGGCTGAAATCTGATTGGACAAAAAAAAAAAAAAATTTAAATCCAACAGCCACATGCACGTACTTGAAGCAGTGTAGTCCAGAAAAAACACTACCAAATGAGGAGAATAGACTTTTGGGAATAAATTTGTACAATTTTTAATGGGAGAAATATTAGAATTTGTAGACTGTAAATGTATGTCAGTAATAGTGTTGAGGCCAGCAGAGAAGGCCTTTCTGGAATGACCACGTTTGCAGAATGCTCTTATCACTTTCTCTTCCGGCTCTGAGGCAACTTCCAGATCCACTTTGTACCGCCCTCAAAGTAAAGCCTTAACCGTCCTAACCTTTAAAAATGGCGAGAAATGTGTTATTTCCCCCCCCCCCCCCTGGTTAAAGCTGTAACAAATGTCATCTTTGTTTGCTCCCGCCACGTCAAGGCAGATTTAATACCCGCTGACATTTCCTAGCCCATTTCTCATGCAATCGGCCGATATTACGCCCTCAAAGTGCGCACGAAAGCAAATGCCCCCAATCACGGCAGGAATACAGCCGCGCCTGCTATTTATTCAAAAGGAAGTGTTTAGGGGGGTTGAGGTGAAGCTTACAGAGGAGTTCAATTGAGCACAAAGAGCCAACATAGCACAGTCACTGGACTTGTTTTGTTGTCGTTAATTACCAGGCAAAAAGGCAAATTTGCTCTGACTCACACAAGAAATTGCGAGTTCAGGTCACATTAAATAACTTAAAAGCATGTGCTACTTTACGTCATCTATGACCAACATCATTAAATACATCTGCTGAATTCCCCCAAATTGTGGCCACGGTGACTTCTTATGACATTGAATTGAAATGAGGATGAGGGTGAGGTTGCCACGGAAACACTTTTGACCATGAAAACAAGATGCATATTTGTTTACCTTAAAGTGTAAAGTATCTTGCCGTCGTTCCATATTCTGAGCAGCTGATTGGGCACGGTGATCCAGTGGGCGTCGGCATTCTTGGAGTTCCTGAAGATGGTGTCGGGCAGCCAGATGAGGCCCAACATGTTGCTGTTCAGCGTCAAGATCTTCATGGTGCTGTTGTAGCGCAGACGACTGTCGGTCCACGTCTGCGCGAAGATGATGTCGATTTGGTATTCCTGGAAGAATGGAATCGTGACGGATCATAATTAAGCCATCTTGGAATTACCGTCTTTATTCTTCTTCTTCTTCTTCCGAGGAATTCATTGCTTAGGTGGGTGTTTTAACATGCCTGAAAAGAAACAAGCAACCGCTTATGATGTACAGTATGTATTTTAAGGGTCCTGAATACAACCCAGTAGCAGCCTCTGGAAAGTTGGAAAAAATATACGGCACAAAATTCGGCGGGGACGTCTATCATAACACGAGGCACACAAAAAAAGTCTCAATGACCCTTGCTCCAAATTGAAAAGGAGCTTTTGCTTTGAATCAGCCATTTAACACTGGCCAGCACTGCTTGTACAGTTTGGAAAAACAATTATAATAAGCCCCCCAACAATCGACACAAAATTGGGTGGACTTGATTACCATAGGATGACGCATGAAAAAGTCTCAAGGACCCAAGCTTGAAATCGAACAGGAGATCAGCCATTTCCATTTGTAGCAGCTATTTTTCATTCAGTAGTACTCCATGGAATGTTACAAAAAAATAAATAAAAAATGAGCCCCTGACAACGGTTTCATCAATTGGCACAAAATTGGGGGTGCATGTCTATCGTAAAATGAGGCACAAAAAAAAATCTCAAGGAGTCATGCTCGAAATTGAACATGAATTTGCATGAATTTGTCACTCAGAAAACCCCACCAGGAAGTTAGAAATGAGTTTTGCCCCCGACACCATAAGAACCAATCAACACGATGTCTGGCAGAAACGTCTTTCATAATAGGACACGCGACAAAGTCTCAAAGACCTGTGTTCGGAAATCAACATGAAGTCAGCCATTTTGATTTGAAGCATCCATTTCTCGCTCAGAAACCCCCACTTGTAAGTTAGAATTCTTTTTTGCCCCGACGCCATATGAACCAATCAACACGATGTGTGGTGGAAACATCCGTCATAACAGCATACACGAAAAAGTCTCAAAGACCTGTGCTCAAAATTGAACATCAAGTCAGTCACTTTGGTTTGCAGCGGCCATTTCTTACTCTTAGTACTCCTTGGAAAGTTTGAAACTAAGTTCAGCAATCGACACCGACATGTTTATTATAACAGCACACACCAAAAGGTTTCAAGGACAGCTGCTCGGAACTGAACACGAAGACGGCCATTTTTCTTTGATTGAGCCTTTTTCACCCAGAAGCGCCACCTGGAAAGCTAGACAATCATCTTGACGATTCGCCATGAAAAAAGCGGTGCACGAGGACACTTTCATCGCTGCACGCAGCTTGAATTAGCATCCACCCATTTTCTGGAGCGCTTACCCTCCAATTCAGTAGCTTAAATTACTATTATTATTATTCACCGCTAAGTGAGGGAACAAGCAGAACATTGCCATGGCAACAGTTCCTTTGCCAAACACTTCCACCTCCCTCCGGCAACCCACATATTTTCCTTTTGGGTTTGACCTTTGGCCGAAGCCATTTGAGTAGCGGGCCAATTACAAGCAAGTCTGCAATCACCGGGAGCGTGCGGCGCTGGCGACCTTTCGTCGCGTGCCGCCGCGGGGACCGGAACAAGAAAAACGGAACATCATCCCACATTTAATGGCGGACGGAAGAAATGGAGCCGGCATGAGAGTGAATTTGCAGAGGTAGATTTCATAAAGGAGTAGACGTCTGCGGCCTGATAATCTGTGGGATCGTTTCCCGTTAGACGGAGACGGTACGAGGCAATCGATGTTACAAATTGTAACTGTTGAAAATGGCTTAACAATAAGCGATTAAAAAAAAAAAAAGAAAAACGACTGTCCTTTCAATCCTAGATGACATAACACTTCTCCACAAGCTAGACCATGCTGCCATCCACTTTTTTATTTTGTAAACCACCACCATTGTAAGCTGTACTCCCTGGTTAATTGGCCCTCTTTAATTGGCACTCACACAGACAAATGCACTTGTTTATCCGTGTTTACCTATAAAACACTCATTGGTAAGCCCCCACCTTAACTTCACCACCCTCACTCTCTGTTCCGGCACTTTTATTAACCTCTGTTCCTAAAGGCCGCACTAATTTTGGTCAATTTATTTTCCATTTTCTGCCCCAAAAGACTTGAACACGCTGTAACAGATAGTACAACTCTCCCACTAACATCATTTAAAAGTTAGTGAGGGAAACTGCACGATTGCTGCACCCGTTTTTAGCCTGTTCAGGTGACTCGAACATGCGCATTTTCATCGAGATCAAAGACAATTTACACGTCTCCTACGGACCTAACGCACAAATTCTCATAAAGATCAAAGCCAACTTTGAGATTCAGATTTTTTTTTTTTTCCTTCACAACAAACCATTTCAAGCCTCCAACGAACCTAACATCCGTTTTCATAAAGACAATTTCGAGTCGAGACAAGTTGAGCCTCCTATAAACCTAGCGTATGCGTTTCCATAAACACACAAGACAATTTCCTGTTACTTGTGTGCGTGCGTCAGCTTCCTGATTGGAACAGCACTTGTCAGGCTCAATTTGTCGGATATAAAAAGTTATAATTATAGAATGTGGATGAATGGTGCGCTTATTTTGTTGGCGTGATTGAACAAAAGCTCTCAGGCAGGTACGAAGGTGCCACGCCCCCTCACCCCAGCCCCCAATCCTCCCTCATTTTTAGTTTTTGTATGGCCGCACAATATCTTAGTATGCTAATGAAGGATTATTAGTCCTTTCATTGTGAACCCTCAAAGTAAAATTCAATTGTTCCCTTTGTATGCAGGCAGCGCGAGGCGGCAGCAGAATGAGAAGGGATATGAATATGTGGCTTTAATAGGATTGTTTTTTTCCCCCAACAATAATGTGAACGAAAGAAAGAACGTGACGAGAAACGTTCCGTGAGGCAAACTTGAAGTACCAAATGTGAGGTTTCTTAACCATCAAAGACGGACGGTCGCAAGTGTCCGATGAAGCCATCGAACATCTATTAGTATCATGTATATTACTGAGCTGCTGCTTGCAGGACACGAGGACACACGCGCTAGCTTTTCTTTGTTCAAAGTCACCATACTATGTTATGAACACACACTTGCATTGCAGGCATACTGATAACATTCAGACTCAGAACAGGCAAGAACCGGTTTGATAAGACGCCGCTGAGGGGACTGACTGGAGAAGGACCAAAACATTGTCAACTCCTATTTCCAATTTCCATGTATTCAATACTCAAAAGACAAGTTCAGTGTATCAGGATTCCTATTTGGAAACAAGATCGCCGAGCACACGTTAAGAGAACCGGGAAGAAAGAATTCCATCAGGACTTTTTCCTTGCGAGGCCTCGCTTGGAATTTCTGACAATGAGTCAATTTAGAATCTCGGTGAACCCGACATTCGCTTTCAAAAGCCATCAGAGGACATTTTTGAGCTCTCAATGTTTTCCTCCCATGAACCTAACAAATGGTGCATGTTCCTCTTCATGTCATCTTCAAAGACAACTTTGGAGTTTCCAATGTTTTCAAAAGCATTAAAGACAGTTCCGAGTCTCAAATTAACCATACTTACATGTTGTGTAAACATCAAAATCAACAGTGAGTTTGCATGTTTTGGAAGACCGCAAAGACGGACGGGTACAAGTTTCAGATTAGCCAAACGTATGTGTTTTTGTTCAACATCACAGCAACTCAGTTCCTGATGCTAACCTTCAAAGACAATTTTCCAGCCTGCAAAAGTACTGAAATCAAATCAAAACGGGATTTCATTGTAGACGTGTCGTGACTTACCATGTTAATGGAGGACACGGGTCCGATGCTGTTGACAAATATGTCCACGTCGACGACCGTTGGCTTCACTGTTGAGGACGACGAGAATGCTAATTAGTGGAGAAGGGCGTCATTCACGTAGGCCACTTGTGCATATTTTTGAGTTATTAAGGGAAAACAACTATTCAAAGTTCTGTGCGATAAAGTAATTGCCCCCTCAATCTAATAACTGGTTGGGCAGCAACTGAAATCAAACATTTTCTACAACTGCTAATGAGTCTTTCACATCTCTGTGGATATATTTTGACCCACTTTACCTTGAAGAATTGGTTCAATTCAGCAACACTGGAGGGTTTTCGAGCATGAAAGGCCTTTTTAAGGTCATGCCACAGCAATTTAATCAGATTCAAGTATGGACTTTAGTCTGGATTCCAAAACCTATTTTTTTTTTAAGCCATTCAGAATTTGACTTGCTTGTGTGTCTTGGGGCGGCACGGCGGCCAACTGGTTAGAGCGTCTGCCTCACAGTTCTGAGGACCGGGGTTCAATCCCCGGCCCCGCCTGTGTGGAGTTTGCGTGTTCTCCCCGTGCCTGCGTGGGTTTCCTCCGGGCACTCCGGTTTCCTCCCACATCCCAAAAAAATGCATAGTAAGTTAATTGACAACTCTCATTTGCCCGTAGGTGTGAATGTGAATGGTTGTTTGTTTGTTTGTTTGTATGTGCCCTGCGATTGGCTGGCAACCAGTTCAGGGTGTACGCCGCCTCCTGCCCGATGGTAGCTGGGATAGGCTCCGGCAGTGAGGAGAAGCGGCTCAGAAAATGGATGGATGGTGTGTTTTGGATCGTTGTCATGATGACTGAAGATTCTCCTTCAGGATTTTCTGGTACAGCGCACAATTCATGGCTCCATCAATCACAGCAAGTCATCCAGGTCCTGAAGGAGAACAGCAGCCCCAGACCATCACACAACCAAACCACCATGTTTGACTGTCGGTATGATGTTCTTTTTCTGAAATGCAGAGCATTGACGCAAGATGTCACAAGACACACACCCAAAAGTTCAACTTTCATCTCGTCAGTCTATCGCATATCCTACCAAAAGTATTGGAAATAATGCATTCAGAAATAAGACAAGCCCTTCTGTTACTTTTAAAAACTACATTTTATGTTTACTTGGGTCATTTATATTTGTTTGATGATCTTATACATTAAGGTGGGGAAACTGCAAAAAAACCAAAACACTTTTGAGTAAGGCCCAAATAATTTATCTATCTATAGAAAGGTATACTACACCATAGCTCCAGATGCTAAAGTATCAGTCTAGATCTTCACTCACCGCTACTAAAAAAAGAAAAAAAACCATCCAAATAAAACAAGCAAACAGGAAGTAGAAACCTCACGAAATGAAAGCAAAAGAGCGCTAAACATGACTTAAAGCACAAGGAGAGCTGAGCGATGACCTAAACTGCTACGTTAGCTTCTGGCATTAGCCACTGACAGCTGCCAGCCAGTGGACGCAAAGCGTACTCGCTAGCGGCTAACTCCAGATGCTAACATAGCGGTCCATGTCTCCTTCTTGTGAAATAACAAATAATACCTTGACTTGAATGGACCATATCAGTCACACAAGATCGAAATCCGAGAGGTTTGTTCACAAAAAGCAGCTGGGGTTAATAGTGAGTAAATAACACCAACCAAAGTAAATTACTCAATCAATCAATCAATCAATGTCGTCTGCGGGACAGCTTGTGACTGGTCAAGGGGCGTGGCCATGGCGATGAAAGCTATCTGCTGCTTTTGTGTGTGTGTGTGTGTGCGTGTGTGCTTGTGTGTGATGGACATAAGCAAGTGTCGGGACTGAATTTAACAAAAGTATTGGGACACCTACAGGAGGTGGAAAGCCAACGACAGCACAGTGATGATACCTTGACTCACGAATGCCCCAACTTAAGAGTATTTTTCAAGTTACGAGCTGTTGCTTGGTTTTTTAATTTTTTAATTTTTTGTAGTCTGTTGAGAGCCAAAATTTTAGTTATGACTAAGCTCGAGCGAAGTGGAAAAAACAACAACAATTAATGTAAGGCCCTCGCAAGGAGAGCCACAGCCGCAGATGCAGTTTTTTTTAATTATTATCTTTTTTTTTTAGAAATACTACTAATTCATTCACAAAATATTATTTTTTTCTTTACAATATTATAACTTTATTCTTATGAAATTACAACTTTTCCTCTCAAAATATTACGTTACAATCATAAAAATATGACTTTTCCCCCACAAAATATTACGTCTTTATTCTAAAAATATTTCAACATTACTAAAGATCTAAATATATAACTTTTGCAAAATATTTCTGTATATTAAAACTTTTTTTCACGTGATTGCAATTTATGCAATCAAAACGTTTTCATCATAAAATTCTGCATTTTTCAACAAAATATGTATTTTCACATTATTTTCAACATTTGATTACTGTTTTCCAAAAATGTTAAATTTCTTTAATATCCCCCTAAAATATGATTCCCGCCCACCCCCAAAAAAATGTTACAGCTGTAGTCTTATAAAATTGCAACTTTTATTTGTCTAAATGAAGCTACTCATCTCATTTCAACATAGTTCTTTGGCACCAAGTTGCCAGAAGATGGCAGCAAAACACTACTTTTGTGTAAATGAATCTACTCAACGCACTTTAACAAAGTTCCTTGGCACCCAGGTGCCACAAGATGGCAGTAAAGCACCACCTTTTGTCTAAATGAAGCTATTCATCTCATTTCAACATAGTTCCTTGGCAACAAGATGCCACAAAATGCCGGCAAAGCACAACTTTTGTCTAAATGAAGCTCCTCAACTCAAAGCAGCATAGTTCCTTGGCAACAAGATGCCACAAAATGACATCCAAGCACTCCTTCATGAAGCTGCTTAACTCATTTCAATGTAGTTCCTTGGCTTTTGGTCAAATAATAATAATAATAATAATAATAATAATAAAAAGGATTAAAAGATGAAAACATTCCAAAAATAACAATAAGAAAACATATTAAAAAACTCCAATAATTAGTAATGACCTCCAATGTCGGGCCTGAGCTTGCGGTCGTACTCCTTGAGGAGCCCGTTGAGGATCTCTGTGGCGTCCGACTGCTGAGATTTGGACGCTAACATCTGCTGGACCGTCGCGTCCTCGTAGTCCTCCTCGTAGGCTGATGTCACACACCTAAACACACACACGCACACACAATCAGGAGACTCATGACTTGACTAAATGCCAGTTTTTACTTTTTGTGGCTGAAAAAAATCAATCAATCAATCAATCAAAGTAAAAAATCACATGCCACTTCATGCTTCCAAAAAGTTTTTCGATGACATTTTCTGACTATGTCTTTTTATTTGACCATTGTACTGTATTGTTATTTTATATTTTGGGGAAACAATTTACAGCGTGATGCTGTAAAAAAAAAAATCCATCCATGGGGACCACTAAAGAATCATCTTATCTTTACTATGGTTGCAAAATTCAAGGTTGGAAACTTTCAATGGCACGAAACTTTTTATCGGCACGTCGTGGGAATACATGGAACACAAACGGTGGAGCAACCACCAGGTAGACAGATTATATAACAATACTCACACACATATATTCTTTATCTTCTATGAAGAACGACAAATATTACCGCATCTTACAAAGGAGTAACTTGCGAGTGTCTCCATGTATATCGGTATGTCTGTGACATACTGCCCTCAGGTGGCCAAGGCACGCACACCACAAGGAGCAGCACAATTTCCATTGAATTGAAACTAAAACGGTGTCACAAACGGATGAATCCCTTTGTGTCATAAGTGCATGGTCTTCCGAGTATGATATTCCAGACTGCTATTTTCCTTAATAAAAAACATGATACAGCGTTTGTATTGAAACCAAATGAATGAATGAATTTGTGTTTGTGTTTTTTTCTGAGTATGAGCGCCACTTACGCACCTTGCGCTGAGCGCTGCGAGGAGGAGGAGGAGCGGCGGCGGCGGCAACCACGTGGAGGTCATGCCTCCAAGTCTTGCCGAGTCCTCCGGGACCTTCTTCATCCTTTTGAGCATCTTCCCGTCAAAGACATTTTCCTTGTCGCAGGCGTCGCCGGGCTTTCCCGCACAGGCTCACCGCGCGCACTCCTCCTCTTCTTCATCGTCGTCGTCCTCCTCCTCCTCCTCCTCCTCGTGCCAAAAAAGTGGGCTGCGCATCGCAGCATATGTTAGCAAGGCTGCGTGCAGTTGGCACGGGAGAAAGAGGCGCAACTCTTCGTCGTCTTCCTCCTCCTCCTCTTCCTCGCGCGTCTGACAGCAAAGCCAGGGGCGGATCTAGACCGGTGCTCTCCCGGGTGGCCGGGTTTATTTTGAAGGGGGAGGGAGGAAGAAAAACACTCGCTAAAATCAATTACTGACTGACCGACTTATGATATTATCAATAGTAATACTAAAAATAGCCATATTAAAGTTCGACATTCTGTGGATTTCTGTAAATGTTTACACCCGCTAAAATATTCCTTGAAAATTCAAATTTTATTCACGTTTTTTTTTTTTTTTTTTTAAATAAAGAAGACAGCACTCTGTAATATTGCACTTTATACATAAAAAAAAAACAAAAAAACAACATGGTAAATATTTCTATCTGCTGACCATTGGCAGCAGTATAATGCAGTCAGGCAGACACACAAAGGCATGACTCAGTAAGCTGCAGTAATATTTGCTGTTTTTCACAGAGGATTTTTAAAAAGTATATGCGTGCGTATTTGTGATATTGTCTATCTACATGTGTTGCACCATCATTTGTGTTCAAATAACCGTTGCTTAAGGGGTTATGATAACGCCACGACACCCATTCGTTAGCCTATCTATGGCGATTGGCATTGTCTGTTAGCATTAAGCTAAGTTGACGTTCCTTAGGCAAAGCGATGTGTAATTCTCTTTGTTTTATGTTTCGTTTGACAGTAAATGTCCACTGGGAGTAAAATTGCTTTCTTAATCATAACATCACGAAAAAATAGGATGTTTTTTAAACCCTCAAAATAAAAAAACGTGACTTTTTCTGCAAAATACTGACCTTATTATTGTAAAATTTTACTGTACCCCTCAAAATATGACTAATGCGACTATTTCCCTGCAAAATATTACAACTTTATTGTCAAATTATGATGACTTTATTCTTTATTTAAAATTGATTTATTTTATTACTTGAAAAAGGGACTTTATTCCCAAATAGTTGGACATGAATCGACAGCAAACCATCATTAGCCTAAAAACCCGTGAGTGAAATATATATAAATATGTAAATATACTCTGTGGTCAAACGCATTTTTTGTTTTGTTTTGTTTTTTGCTACGAGCCTTATCTTGGTTGCTGCCGCCCTCTGCTGGTCACAAAGACACATGCAACGAACACGCATACGTTCCTGCATCGAAATTTAATTTAATGCGCTAACATTTCTATATATGTTGTTTTCCTATTTGGACCTTCACGCGCGTTATTATAATATTTATAATAAATGGAAGACCCCCAAAAGATGCATGGGAGCATCTCCTGTTGCCATGGCAACCGCACACCGCCTATTTTTAGTGGTCTATTATAATGGAAGAGCCATGTTCTTCCCAATCATTTCCCCCATCATAAATAAAATGTTCGACACTTTACGAGAATAAAGTCCTATATTGCAAAATGAAAGTTGATCCTGACCCAAAAAAAAAAAATCATTTAATTAACTCAGAAAAAGTGATATTACTTTTTTCTGTTTTGTTTGAGATAAAAAGTCAGACTTTTTTTTCTAGAAAAAGTCATATTACTGCAAGATTAAAGTCATATTTTTTGGTTTAAAAAAGGGCACAGTTGTCATTTGTATTCAAATATCAGTTGCTTAAAGGGTTGTAACAAATGCAACATTAATGCTCGTTTCGTCATCGTATCCATTGCGACTTGCATTGTGTTAGCATTCAGCAAGACAGTGTCATATTTTGTGATTTTTTTTTCTCGTTAGTCCAAAAAAGTGTAAAAACATATTTTGTTCCCGGTGAAAAAGCTACAAGTTTAGAGTAGTCAAAATCTTTTTCAAGAAAAAAGGTCGCAGTCACATACTGTATGAACAAAGGATGTTTTTGAGGAAAAGGGGCCATTTTTTTTCTAGATTTCACTTCCAAGAATAAGAACCTAAATACTCGAAAAATAATCTCTTTTTTCCCAAGAAAGCATTATTTATTGCTTTAGATATTTGCATTTAAAGAACAGCCCATATTCAAAATGCACTTTCATGTGATAAGTAGAATACATACATGTGGTCCCCCCAAAATTTTTGTACATGTTTTTTTTTTTTTTTAAATGGTGACAGGCCACTCAGGAGACATTTAAATTGCATTCATATTTCATAACTCTTAGGAGACAGAAACAAATGCTTGTAAGGTCAAAACTCAGAAAAACAACAAGAAATAACAAAGTGTCACTGGATTCTAGCAAAGCTAAAGCTACTCCGAGACTAGCGAGCTAAATAAATGGAAATATACATAAATAATACATTTTATTATTTAAAAGCATGACCACGTGGAAAGCCAAAAAGTACCAATAAGTGCTAAAGGCACGCCAAAAAGAAAATGAGAATGAAAACAGAATTTTATGAGAATCAAGCAACATATTACCGTAACAAAATCTGGATTTAAATTAAGTACAATCTAATTGAAACGGCATAAAATGTTTCTCATCTGTTATCTGATTTTATGCGGACAAAAAAAAATGTACAATCATAATTTGGAATTTTAGGAAAAAAACAAGTAAAAAAACAATAAAATACCTGTTCTATTCCTTGTCAATTTTTATCCTGAAAAAAGGAGAACATTTCAAGAATAAAGTACATTTTCAGAGCGAGAGAGAGAGAAAAAAAAGTCAAAATATTAGCAGAACATGTTATGAGTGCATCGGTGGCCAAAAGCACTCTGAAGGCAAAACACGTTGCTTGGTTGCCATTGTTTCTTGGTGACCCCGTCCTCATTTGCACAAAAAAAAAAAAAAAATAAATAATAATAATCAAATCTTCAAAAAAGGTATACACAAGCTGCTGTGGACTCGTAAGTTTTTCCATTTGGCCTTGCTGCCATGCTCCGCCCAAAAGCAACGACAAAAAAAAAAGGGTCACAATTTCGAGCTATCAATCTTTTTTTGCTGGTCTACTCTTGATAGGCACGTGCACCAAAGTTCACGTTGTTCCGTGCAACTGGCTCGAGGGGCTGAATTTTCACATTTGTGGCGTTATTCGCTTTTCTCGTTTCATGCTTGAGTTGTTCGCAATTTTACGTGGTTTACATTTGGTAGCCATCGGACAAGTTCATTTTGAAGAAAACCTGGGTATTGCCCACTTCAAACCTAAATGGCAAAAAAAAAAAAAAAAAAAAAGGTACTGTATTTTTCTGGCTAGCATTTGAACCTGCTGTACTTTTGCGCTCGGCCTTCCGTCCTGTTCCCGAGAGAACGATAATAAAATCCAAATACTGAAATGTGAAAAACATTGTACTGAAGGAAAGGTTATGTGTAGCTGAAGCAACATGCAACGAATGAGCGGAAAGGAAAAAGTTCAAAGTTTAAGTGCTTGGCGGCTTTTGTGCGTCCGACAGTTCCATCTAAACGGCTCCTTTAATGACGGGCTCCCGGTTGAGATAGGTGGCCCAGTAGACCAGGTTGAAGGTGCCGAAGAGCACCGGGAACACGATGCGGGACATCTTGTCGATCTTGCTGACGCTGTTGTACGTCTTCTTGGGGTCGGCGCCCTTGGACTCGGGGGCCGGCTTGAGCAGCACCGAGGTGCTGTTGGAAATGGTGGACACGGACGCGTCCTTGCTCAGGTTGGCCGTGTAGTTGACGCCGGCGGCGCAGGCGTTGTTGGGTTTCTTGGACAGCGCCAAGGGGTCCTTCCGCTGGAAGATGAAAATACATGAATGGGAATTTATTCCGGAAGGTGGCGCTGTTTAATGTCCTCAGAAGATGTACACATTCATCCATACGGTTCTAGGTTGAACCCTTACGCACTGCAGTAACGTTAGTCCATGTGGGAAAATCCCTCCGAACATTTTTCTCTTATCCAACTATTTCAGTTATTCGATTAATCGCTGCAGCTCTAACAATAGGGCCGTCACCGGTGAACCTTTTGAGAATCGATTTTCCTACTGATTATCGATTGAATAAGCATCGCCCAAGACAAATTTTGTTTTTAACCACTAAAATGCACTTTATTCCTTTATATGAGGAATGGACTTCAGCGGATTGGAATTAGTTACACTGCACAGTACGTGTTGGTACTGAGTGTATGGTATGAATTTGGTGCACATAATTTAACGGTTAGCAATGGCAATTAGCATTAGCCCTCTGACGATGACCATTTTTGGTCAAAAAACACAACAAACTACAACTGGTTAGCACATCTGACACACAGTTCTGGGGACGGGGGTTCAAATCCCGGTCCCGCCTGTGTGGAGTTTGCATGTTCTCCCCCGTGCCTGCGTGGCTTTTCTCCGGGCACTCCGCTTTCCTCCCACATCCCAAAAATACGCGTGGTAGGTTGATTGAAGTCTCTAAATTGCCCGTAGGTGTGAACGTGAGTGCGGATGGTTGTTTGTTTCTATGTGCTCTGCGATTGGCTGGCGACCGGTTCAGGGCGTACCCCGCCTCTCGCCCGAAGATAGCCGGGATAGGCTCCAGCAGCCCGTGACCCGAGTGAGGAGAAGCGCTAAAGTAAATGGATGGATGGATGTACATTAGACATCTAGCAGTGCCTTTAAAATCACTCCTTCATCTTTTTTTTTTTTTTAGCAAAGTTTATCACTGGCCCAACAGCGCGTCCGTCAACCATAAATCTGTGTGAAACACTGGTTCCGGCGGCGCAGACATGGTTCCGAGCGGAATTTACGTTTGCTTGTTTTTTTTTTGGTCCCAGCGGAACTTTGAGGCAGAAATTTTGTGTCGACCTATTTACGAAGTCGACTGACTTCCCCCCCCCGCCCACCGGCCCTACCTCACATCGAGCACGACTTACTTTGGGCTGTTGGGCCTCCATGGCCTTCTTGCCGTCCCAGGCCCAGCTCCGCTTGGTGAAGTAGTTGACCGTGGCGAACTCGATGAGGGCGGAGAAGACGAAGGCGTAGCACACGGCGATGAACCAGTCCATGGCGGTGGCGTAGGCCACTTTGGGCAGCGAGTTACGGGCGCTGATGCTGAGCGTGGTCATGGTCAACACCGTGGTGACGCCTGCGCAACATTTTTTTTCCCCGCACAACAGCGCTAGCTTAAGAGTTCAATTGGTTTTGACGCAGAGCGAGTCATCAGATTCATCAAATGATGATGCATCTGTCAAAGAGTATAATCAACCACCAATGCTGCTGCAAAAGTTGCGTTGCCATGCATAGCCCCCCAAAAGAAAAAAGGAAAGAAACTCATTTTATGAAGTGTAATTACTGTACGTACTATCGTATGCAAGTGTTTGATGTGTGCCTTTGAGGGGCGTGGCCTCGCGAGTGACATCGGGCGCTGCAATCGAGTTTTCCGGTTAGTCCGCGTGTGAACGTCTGAGCGCCGGTTGCGGCCTAACAGCGGCTCCCCGTGAGCGTTATCAGTCCAAAACGGAGGGCGGGCGCGGCTTACCGAAGACGGTGCGCGCGGGCACGGACTCGCGGTTGAGCCAGAAGGAGACTTGCGACAGGATGACGGTCATGAAGCACGGCATGTACGTCTGGATGACGAAGTAGCCGATCTTCCTCTTCAGGTAGAAGTGCGCCATCATCACCGTGTACTGACCTGATCGACAAGAAGTTGGACGGGAGCGCAGGTGTCAAACGCAAGATCGCTCACTTTGGCCCGCTCAAAGCAAATGACCTGTGTTGACTTGATGCTCCATAGATTTTTTTGAAAAAATGATTATTGACATTTTGGCAGAAAATCTGAACCACAATTGAAACTTTTATCAGATATTACGAGCATCTTTCTTTTCTACCATGGACACTGCTAATGAAGTTTGAATGTTGAAAGTGTGTGGGAGAGGTGAAAGAAACTAGGACTTGTTTTGGATAGGGTCTCCCTCCATCGTGGAATTTCACCTACTGCGCAACGCGACAAACTGCGATTCACTGAATATGTTATTATTGCCTGTACCCATTTTGTCTTTGAACTTTTCCGTAACACTCAAGATACTGTAAACGTGATTTTGACTTTGACGTGGACCCAAACTGCACAAGGTTGAACTTGTGACATTTTCACCTCAGCTAATTCTGCCATTTTGTATCTGGTATACATCAAAATCAATGCTCTGACAAAATTCTATATATTTTAGATATTTTGCTACGATGGCCATCATGTTTGATCCATTATTCAAGATTATTATTTGTGGTCACAATTAACAAAAAAGAAATACAAAATTATCATAATAACATAAATTGGATTTTTGCACCTACTTAAAATTAAAATGCGTGAAAAACTGAAGACTGATTTCGCCTTTGCCTGAGCGCAGTCATTCTCAAAAAGTAGTACGCAGGCTCCCTCTCGTGGTCAACCCAAGTATAACAGGTTATATTTTTGTGGTGTTTAACTTTGAAGGTGTAGTTAGGTATAATTCTATTCAACGTTTATATGGGATACATTTTAATCTATATCGAAGCTCAGTGTGAATGTTCAAACCATGCATGACGTTAGCGTGGCTCACAATCATATTAAAACGTACTTTTTTGTTTGATGAACACTTACGCTACTCCATTTCAATATTGTAACTGTACATTTTCAGAGCTCAGTATTTGGTGTGTAAAGTTTGAGAGCCACTGAGGTACCTTGGCCATTGTTTTTTTGGGTTGTCATTCAAGATAAAGTGCATTTTTGAGCTCCGCCACGTTGTTTCGAGTATTAGTCAAGGATAAACTGCGTTCCTGTTCTTTGACATGGCAGCACAATCCCCTGACTTGAAGATTTAAAAAAAAAAAAATCTCTCTCTCTATATATATATATATATATATGTTGTAAAATAGCAACTTGTTCATATCATTCAAAATACGTGGATGTCTTGCCTGTCGTTTTCCAACGGGTATTGCTAAACATGGCCGCTTTAAGATCCTGTTCTCTCAAATTTGCTGAAATCAGGGAGTGTGGGATCCCACTCTTATTTGGCATGTGAAGTCAAAATACGGCAAATAGGTTGCCGGGCGAGTCATCATCATCATCATCATCATCATCCTGTTAACCAACGGGAGATTGCATTTTACTTCCTCTCCCGTGGAAAAAAAAAAATCCACAGATGACAGCCGCTTTCTCCTGGCAAAATCAGATTTTTTTTTTTTCCCAGTCCCGCTATAATCCCTCGTCACAATCTGCATCCTGTGTGTGCGTGCGTGCATGCATTCTCTGGATTGGCACATCCTCTCCTGAGCCGGTAGACAGCGAAGCAGCAGAGGCGGAGCGAGGGGCGGAGGGTGGCGGCGGCCGCGGGACACCCGCGCGGGGGAAAAGTCGGGACGGCGTTCCGACGAGCATCCGTCATGTCCTCGGCCAGCAGACGAGCGCCCGTCAGACGAGCTCGGCGGCGCCGGGGTCGCCCCGGCGTTGCTCTCATCTGACCTTTCCCCCCCCCCCCCCCTCTCTCTTTCCTTTATTTATTTACTTGTACGTGGATGGGAAGGTGCGGCAAAATTAAATATGAAGAAAAGAATGCGGCTTTGGTGGATTTTAACGTTTGGATTTTGGAGCGTGTGCGGCGAGCTGCCCTTCATAGCGGAGAACAACGCGGCCATGCTGGTCAACTGGTGAGTAAGCGCAAAGTTGCGTGCCGGCGCCGCGGTCCGTTTCGCACTCGTTGGGGAAGTACCCGTTCGATTTGTCGGCGTCATGCGGTGTGGGTTTAACGCGCCAGGTCAAGGGTCAACCGTGTCCACTGTGAGCTATTCCCGGCCCGTTTAAGGAGGGTTTGTACCTCAGATTAGCGCCGCTAATTAAGTCTGGAGGCTCCCGTCTGTCGTAAAGAAGAAAGCAGGATTTCCTCCGCCGCCACTCAGGATTTTACACGTACGTTCGCGTTCGTGTGATCCAGAGCGTACCCTCTTCGATTGAGCGTCGAGGCCAAATCCAGATGGCAGAGATTCCCAAACTGTGACTGTCCGGCATCTATTTTCCATGAGAATTACTCAAATGTACACATGCCAACAGTTGGTATGTTGCACTGAGGTAACTCGATAGAGGTTTTAGACCATGCCTGAATTTGCTGAAGTCATTTCAAGTCATTTTTTTCCACATTAATGTACGCACAGCGACCCCAAACAGAATAATTGACATTTTAGCAGATTTATTCAAAAAGAACAACTGAAATATCACACCGCCATAAGTATTCAGACCCTTTGCTCAGTATTGAGTGGACGCACCCTTTTGGGCTCATCCAGCCACGAGTCTTTTTCCCGCCCGGATTTTGGGATCCTCTGCCATTCCTCCTTGCAGATCCTCTCCAGTTCTGTCAGGTCGGATGGGGAACGTTGGTGGGCAGCCATTTTCAGGTCTTTCCGGAGATGCTCAATTGGGTTTCGGTCAGGGCTCTGGCTGGGCCGTTCAAGAACAGTCTCGGAGTTGTTCTGAAGCCACTCCTTGGGTATTTTTGCTGCGTGCTTAGGGTCATTGTCTTGTTGGAAGGTGAACCTTCGGGCCAGTCTGAGGTCCTGAGCACTCTGGAGAAGGTTTTGTTCCAGGATATCCCCGTACTTGGCCGCATTCATCTTTCCTTGGATTGCAGCCGGTCTCCCTGTCCCTGCAGGTGAAAAACACCCCCACAGCACGATGCTGCCACCGCCATGCTTCACTCTTGGGACTGTGATGAGCAGTGGCAATTAAGGCCAACAATTTCTATCTCGGTCTCATCAGACCACAGAATCTTATTTCTCACCATCTTGGAGTCCTTTAGGCGTTTTTTAGCAAGCTCCATGCGGGCTTTCATGTGTCTCGCACTGAGGAGAGGCTTCCGTCGGCCACGCTGCTATAAAGTGATGGTTGACTTTCTAGAACTTTCCTCCCATCTCCCGACTGCATCTCTGGAGCTCAGCCACAGTGATCTTTGGGTTCTTCTTGACCTCTGTCACCAAGGTTCTTCTCCCACGATTGCTCCGGCCAGTTCTAGGAAGGGTTCCGGTGGTCCCAAACGTTTTCCATTTCAGGATTACGGAGGCCGCTGTGCTCTTGGGAACCGTAAGTGCAGCAGACGTTTTTTTGTAACCTTGGCCAGATCTGTGCCTTGCCACAGTTCAGTCTCTGAGCTCTTCAGGCAGTTCCTTTGACCTCATGATTCTCATTTGCTCTGACATGCACTGTGAGCTGTAAGGTCTTATCTAGACAGGGGTGTGGCTTTCCTCATCAAGTCCAATCAGTACCATCAAACACAGCTGGACTCCAATGAAGGTGTGGAACCATCTCAAGGATGATCAGAAGAAATGGACGGCACCCGAGTTAAATATGAGTGTCACAGCAAAGCATCTGAATACTTATGGCTGTGTGATATTTCAGTTTTTCTTTTTGAATAAATCAGCAAAAATTTCAACAATCATGTTTTTTTCTGTCAATATGGGGTGCTGTGTGTACATTAATGAGCGGGAAAAAATGAGCTTAAATGATTTTAGCAAATGGCTGCAATATATTAAAAAGAGTGAAAAATTGAAGGGGGTCTGAAAACTTTCCGTACCCACTGTATTCTTTATCCTCTGTGAAAACAACTAATATTTGGGCAGCTTACTGAGGAGCTGTCTGTATTATACTGCCCCCTGTTGGCCAAGGTGCGCACACCAGTCGGAGCAGAACGATGTCCACTGAATTGAAGCAGAAAATGTGGCAAAAACAGTTTAATTCTTTATATTTATTTAGGCTACTTATATAATTGTATGTTTTTATGTGTAAAATATTATAGAGCACCATTTTTTTCTTATTAAAAACACATTTTAAAAAAAAATGGTTTTGTTTTTTTTGACGGGGCAGGAGATGGAACGGAGCAAAGGCATTCCCATTCATTTCAACCGGGAGCGACGATTTGCGATACGAGTGTTTCACGTGTGGTCACGGAACGGATGCAACTCGTATCTCAAGGCACCACTGCATATACTACAACAATGACATGCGGAGGCAATTGTGGCACAGTAATACTGTGCTGAGGTGATTCTACATTCATATGATTTTTCACATTCATAATGGCCATAAGTACGATGTGACACTCCTAATCGAGGCAACTGGACTCTAGTTGTTTGTTGAATTTGTTGCTTTCCAAAAACGTAAAAAAAAAAAACAACGTTGGCAGTTATACAATTAGGTAGTAGAAAAGCTCTATATTACAAACTGTTTTGCTGTAGTAGTTGCAGTAGTTTTGAATTGGGCATGCGGGTGTGACAAGCTCCATTTTTTTCGACACTCGCACTTTTCAAGTTGCCGCCCCCCCCACCTCTTTTTTTTTTTTTTTTTTTTTAGCGACCGTGTCAAGTGTTATTTTGCATATATTTGTAAACAGGTCCAAGAGACTCAATAAAATGTCAACATGCCAGTAGATTTTAGACTGTAGTTCGGGTATTGTTGGATTTAATTTTTTTTTTTTGTCCATACGTTGAAGGGCTAAAACAGTTGTATTTGACTTGTGAATTTTAAGGGTATGTCTCAGGAAGCTAGGGGGTGCGCCAACTCTGTCTGGATGTTGAACGGGGTGCGTTTGGGAAAGCGTAGCGTCACACTTTTATCTCACGCTAGCGAACGTCGGGCCCTCCCTCCTCTCCCGAACGTGTCCCGGCGCGTGATGACGTCACCCGGTAAAAGCACAACTGACCGATGGGCCTCGCGTGAGGATTATCCCTGCACACCCCGTAGCTGGGACGCTGGGATAAGTGGTTTTTTTTGTCCCTGAGACAGGGGCGAGGAAGGGATTGGGGGGGGGGGACAGCTGGTAGTGTGTGGGAGGACTTCCCAAATCCGTTTGATTCATTTGTCGTCCCTGTCAGGCTTGACTTGAAAACATTTGCCGCTAACAGCGTCTGCGGGGCGGCAAGAGTTGCAGCGACACATACGGCTGAACGGCAAATTCGTTGGATGAATGGACCAATAAAAGGCCGTTCGCGATGTATACAGCCCTTGACATTGCGCTGTTCACATTTTAACACCATGAATGAGATTAAGACGACGCGTAACAATTGATCAACGGTATTCAAAATGGAAGTGGCCACAGAGCTTAGAATGTCATCAGCAGGTTGCAACAGAGAGACAGAAAGCCATCGAACTTTTTTTTGCCAATATAATAACGAAAGCGCTAAGACATACACACGGGGATAAGGTCGGCCCGTAATGTTAAAATGACGAGCGCGTTCACCTCTGCTGGTGGAGATGTCCTCGGTGCCGGCCGTCTGGCCGATCAGGTGATACTGGTTGAGCCTGGAGCCCTCCTCGCCGACCACCACCGACTTGGCCGCACCCTTGTCCCACGTGTAGACCACCTCCGACACCGGGTACGCGTCTGAGGGAGCGACACATTGACTTGAAGTGTCAAGCAGGGGAGGGCAAAGTATGGCCAACCCGCTCCACGCGGCGTTTACATTTCCGAGAGGAAGGCAACGTTATCATCGCTCAAATTAGTTCAAATGTAGCCATTTTTCATCATTCAATTATTGATTCATTTACCATAATAAATAGTAAAATGACAAAATCTTTGTATTTGTAAGCACTTTACTCACTTCCCAAATTTGTATTATTATTATTTTTTTTTTTACATCAACAGTATGACTTGCATGTTTCTACTTTTATTAGTTAGTATTTTTTTTTAATATTTGAATTCAAGATCATACAATTATGAATTTCTCACATTCAAATCAACATATTTGTTTTACCTCATCTACTAGTCATGTAACACCATATTCATTCATCTCATCTCATTAAATCATTTCTTAACTTCTTCTTAAAAATACTAACATTTAAATTACATGAGTAAAATTAACTACTTAATATATACAATTAAGACCTCTTGAATTTATTTCATTACAAAATTGGTTAATTTATTCTAGTTACATTAAGTACAATTATTTTGACCCCAAAAAAGGGGATTATATTATTATTGGAATTTGACCTGAGATTGCTTATGTACATTCTTACATGTCCATTTGAACTCGGTTGCCCAACCCCTTGCCATACATAAACGACAAGACAACAAGTCAGGCATCCATTTTGTGGATTAGAGCTGAGTGAGTTGCAGGCTTTGTGACTTTTTCTATTCCATTTGTGAACCTTTAAACCTTTGACTGCAATAACCACAATAACCACGGTGACACGGATTGACAGATAATCTGTGTTGTCTTGGTCGCCGCCGGACAAGCCTCATTGTTTTTAGCCACCTGTGCTCCCTGGATGTCACATGACCAGAAGAATGTCGTGTTTCGCTGCTTGCTTATACAACAACAACAACAACAACAACAACAACGTTTTAGATGGTAAAAGCAGGTTTGAGCAAGTCCTCCTCGCCGGCAGTTGGCGCTATACTACGGCACTTTGACACATCGGCGAATCGTCGTGTGCATCAGCTGTGTCGGTGCTCGATATCGGTGAGTACTCAGGAGTGAACGATTCAAGCAAGAGACGAGACGGGACGGGACGGCAATTGTCTGGGAAAGACCGGTCACCTGACACTCACTCCTTCCGCCTTGTCGTGTCGAAAGCAATCGTCGACAACTATTTTGCACGTCTCAATCATCTCATTGCGTGATGCCCTGTGGCGGTGTGAAAGTGCGCAGAAACAGCAATGTCCGATTTTTTTGCGGAAATGTGTACGATGGAAGCGACTGTTTGTGAGGCTGAAACCAATTGTAAAGCATAACCCCGTGGCTAAATCCGCGTGTGCGTGTGCGCGCACGTCCGTGTGGCACTCCACAACTCCAATCTACAAGCGCTAATCCCGCGACTGTGGTGTCAGAAAACTTTGCAGATTGTCTTCAATATCCCCAGATTGACCTCAGACCCGCCGGGATTATTGTCTCTGACCAGCCGCGGCGACATTAGCGTGTCTTGCGACGTTCCCGTTCGCCGTCTGCTTGAACTCGTTCTCGGCTTTCTTTCAGGTGGGAATGCTAACATATAGCGCCATAGCAAGCTGAGCAGAGAAAGCGCTAAGGTTTAGTCCGGACGAGTCGGGTACTACAGTAAGACAAATGTCTTCACCATTTTAGTTGTGAATAGTTTCTTTGCATGTCGTTAGCCTAATTGCACAATAGCCTGACTGGTTTTTAACTTAATGTCACAATATCAATCAAAATGACCAAAAGGACTTGGTAAAACTGGTGTTTCCCCCACCCCCTTATGTCTGTGTAGATTCTCATTTATCCAGGTCATGGTAAAATACGCAACGGTTGAATCGAGGCAACTGGACTCTAGTTGTTTGTTGAATTTGTTGCTTTCCAAAAACGTAAAAAAAAAAAACAACCTTGGGCAGTTATACAATTAGGTAGTAGAAAAGCTCTATATTACAAACTGTTTTGCTGTAGTAGTTGCAGTAGTTTTGAATTGGGCATGCGGGTGTGACAAGCTCCATTTTTTTCGACACTCGCACTTTTCAAGTTGCCGCCCCCACCTTTTTTTATTTTTTTTTTTAGCGACCGTGTCCAATGTTATTTTGCATATATGCTGCGGGCCTCTGAAAAAGCAAAACAGGCCGCCAACGGGCCCGGGGCCGTAGTTGGAAGACCCCTACAAGGACCAATTCTCCGTTGTTCGCTGAAAACCTATTCGCCACGTATTCGCCGTCTACTTTGACGCCACGTGCCAAAGAATCAAAGA
Source organism: Phyllopteryx taeniolatus (assembly GCF_024500385.1). Lineage (NCBI taxonomy): Eukaryota > Metazoa > Chordata > Actinopteri > Syngnathiformes > Syngnathidae > Phyllopteryx > Phyllopteryx taeniolatus. The sequence goes on from NC_084508.1 coordinate 6,635,977, forward strand.
GTCAGGCACAGCCTCGTCAAACAGGAAAAAAAACCTTTGCTGCCATCTTGTGGCATCTATAGGCACTTGCGAACCTTTTTGGGTGGGCGTCAATTACAGGCACATTTTCGCTGCTTGCAAATAGCGAACAAAGAAACTTCACAGGCAATAGAAATAATACATTCAGGGTCAAACTGTCAGCCGGAATAGCAAGAACGATAAAATCCGTAGTCTTCATGTTAATAACAAAAGCGATTGGCGTCGCAGACCTTCCTCGCACGATCCTAAAAAGTTAACCGTAGTAAAACACACTACTAATACTCAGTGATTAGTGTTGAATTTTATATATATGTATATATAAGCTTGTGTGTTTAAAAAAAAAAAAAAAAAGGGTGACTAACAGAGTATGACAGCTCACCGTTTGCGAGCTGTAGCGAATCCCGAGGTAGCGATAGCAGTTTAGCGGGAGCATGAGAGGTGATTAACGTGTCCAAGAACGGGACCACGTCAGCTTTGGAAGAGCCTGGAGCAATATGGCGGGCGAGCGGGCCGCGAGGTCACGAGGTCAAAGGATTAGCTCGGGTTAATGGAGTCGCAGGAAACCGGCTACCACGCTGATAGCTTCCGAGGCGCGCACGGGCCCCGGCACGTCACACAACAGCTTTTTTAAAAATATATCTATTTTTTAAAAAGGCTTTCCAAAAAAATAAGCAGATCGGAATTTAGCATTCTGTGTTGTTGTTCTTTTGTTTGATTATTCTGTCAGCTTCTCTTGTAATTCTGTTGCACAACCAAGCTCAAAGCATCTTAAATAAGAACACTGGCAGGGTATCCTATCGTTGTTTGGTATTTCTTTTTATTTGATTAGAATATCATTTTTATTTTATTTACTATACCTGTCAATTGTACAGTTTTACCTTTAATATAATTTGAAATTATTTTTATAGAAAACCCACTTTTGCCCAAATGCAGAATTTGTTATTTCAAAACATCTATTCAGTATATATTTTGGGGTTTAGTTTTTTTTTTTTGTTTGCTTGTCACTTTTATTCCTTAGCTTTATATTTTGATAATCACTATATTTTTTTATGGGACATCTCTTCTGGGGGTTCTTTTTTTTTTTTTTTATTTACTTGTGACATATTTCTCAGCTTTATATTATTTTATTATATTTCTTTAAATGGGAAACCTTTTCAGATGCGACCAAATTTCACACAACAAAACTTGTTTTTTTTTTTTTTTAATTGAATTAAGAATGTGTATATATATTTTGTACTTTATATATTTTCATGAGAGAATGCTTGAGATACAACTTGATTTCGAAAAAGCAAATGGACAATAAAACTATTATTTTTAAATAGAAACAAAAGTGTATTTACCAGACACTTTTATATTTCTTTAACTTTTTTTATTTTTATTTTTATATATATATATATATATATATATATTTTTTTTTTTTTCTTTGCAACATCTTAATTAAGATGCAAACGCCTTTCATATTTGGTACTAAAAAACAAAAATAGAACAAAAATTATATATTTATAGAGTGTGTTACAATATATGCTTTTTTTAAATCTTGATATTAAAAAAATCCATAAATATAAATACAAAATAATGTCTAACATATACTTTGTTTGGACTGACGGGCACTGTATGGTACTTTTTCTTAGAATGAGGTGACCAAAATAAGACGAGCTCACAGTACACGACAGCACCACTTGGACAACACCACAAAAGACACATTTGCATTATTTATCATCATCTTTGTGGATGTCGGAGACTGCGCAGGTTCACCCAATGAACTGACCTGTGCGTGTACTGTACAATTAATAGGGGTGTGTATTTAAGTCTGCCTTGCAATTAATCTAAGTGACTTTTGGCGTGGACTGGACGCGTCCGTCTTCCTGCCTGTCCGCCAAGTGCAGGGAAATCCTCTTCGTTAATCTCGCAGGCTTAAAGGGCCAGCGCAACTTTCTGTAGGTCACAAAACCAAAAACAAACACACAAAAAAAAAACCCCGTGTTCTACTCACAGCTTCCGAACTTGAGGGGACAGGCGTGCGCGTCCATGGGGAAGTCCTCCAGTTGCATGGGGCACTCTGCAGATATGGTCAGTCTGCGGAAAAAAAACAACCCAAAAAACCGAAATGGAAATCAATCCATGACTAAATATAGAAAATGTGAGTGGCGAGTAAAACTGAGGATTAGTCCGTGAAGGACTTTGCAAGTCACTGAACATGGAGTACTTACAGTATAAAGACTGCTACTCCCACCATGTGGACACTATTGTAATATCATCATAGAAATATGACAAGAATACCGTGACAACCCAAAATAGATTTTTTTTTTTTTTTTTTTTTACAAAAAACAAAACTTGCAATCTGACTGACTTTTTTTATATTAGTTGATACATTTATATTTTAAAATGATGTTAATTCGATGTATTTTTAGCAAATGGAAAATTCTGTCTGTATTTACACTTTTCATTGTTTTTAAACGTTATTACAAATATTTTAAATCTTTGTTTAAATTGGTTAGTAAATTTTAATGAGATATACATGCAAATATTTTTTTTCTAACTATATCATTTAAAAAATATAACAGAAATTCATCGGCCAGCATTCACAAATTTGCAGATTTTTTGGGGGGAACCAACCTATTCACCATTATTCACCCAAAAAATCAACTCACCTATTTGCTGTTTTTGTGCTCAGGACAAAGTGCCGTCTGGTGGCATCTTGTTGTTCCTGGAAGTATACTGAAGTGTAATTTAAGAGAGTAATTTAAAAGTTTTTATAACTGGCTATATAGTCAAATATTTGCGTTTTGCCATTTGTGCATTGCCATCGCTGCATATTTTTACGAGGAGGAAGTTTGAATTCAAATGACGAACATTGCCAGTCCAACACCAGGAAGGGCAGAGCTCTTGACCACAGGTGTCAAACTGAAGACCCGGGGGCCGGATCACAGTCGTAGCGGCCCTCCGAGGGAAGTCACAACTACGATGTGGCCCGTGACAAAAACTAGTTCGACACCCCTGCTCTAGACCAACTTTTTACCCTGGTTGCACTAGTGCGCCCAACTTTTAATAGGGGTCTCGCACAGGGCGCCATTCAGCCTAGGACCGCCACGGTACGGTAGGATATAAAGGGCGTCCGGGAGGTACCTCATGGTGTAGAGCAGCGTGCCGTCGTCCTGCAGCCTCAGCAGCTTGTTGGGCGTGGTCATGTTGTGCGCGATGGATTTCTTGCCGTTGAGGAAGAAGGTGTCGGGCGTCCAGATGTTGCTGGCCAGCAGGTTGTTGAGCGGCAGCATCTTCATGGGGCCTTCGAAGCACAGCCGCTCGTCCTTCCAGCTCTGGCGGAAGAACACGTCGATGGTGTACTCCTGAAATCGAACGGCCACTCGGTCATTTTGCTTTGTTGAGACAGAAAAACGCGGAATTGAGAGGATGTGGCAATCATAACGGGACGCACGAAAAAGTCTCAAGTCCCGTGCCGAAAAATAAACAGCAAATCCACCATTTTGGTTGGAGGGAGCCATTTCGGGCAAATTTCAGGGCTCTTACTTTGACAAATCCCAATTAGGGAATTCGTCTTAATGGAAGCAGCCGGGCGACGCTGAATGGCCAAACTACGCCATCTATGCGGGCAGAGCATGGCATCATAAATTGATGATCATTTTAAGGGTTCGCCACGAAAAAGCGTTTCAAGCGCTGGTTTTATGATTTTTTTCAAATTCTTACCATTTCCGTATCCGAGACAGGACCGAAGCTGGTGACAAAAATGTTGATTTTGATCTCCGTCACCTTTTCTGTAAGATTAGAGAGAGCAGATGCTTTGAGACAATATAAATATGGAATTCTAGTTAGGGATTAACATTTTGTACAGTACGATTTTGTTTTGTTTGGGTTATTTAATGGCAATTCATAAATCAGTGTCACTCCGGGGCGATGAAATAAGTCAATCGTCTTACGAGGATAGAAAATAAATTGACAAAAAAAAGTTGTACTTTTCTTATTGACGAATAAGTAATTTTTGGAGACTGTAAAAATATTTTTCATGGGATAAAAATCCATACTTTAAATAGTAATCCTAAAAAAGTCATTTTAAATTATGCTTTTGCAAAAACATTTTATTTTCAAGTCATTTTTTATGAGAACAAAGTTACTTTTTTTCCGAAAATTAAAAAAAATATTTCTTTATGAAAAAAAAATAGTAATCCTACCAGAGTAAACGTCTAAACTTTTAAAGTCATTTTTTTTTTTTAAAGAAGATATTTTTTCCACCTTTGAGAAACAGGTAATCTTAGAAGAATAAATACTTATTGTGAAAATTAAAAAAACCTGTTGATGAATAAAGTTATTAATAAATAAAAGCATGAACTTGTATCTTTTTATCTGTATATATATATATATATATATATTTTTTTTTTAAGGGATATCGCCCAGCCCGACTGTCGTCTGAAAATTCTAATCCAGTCCCCAAAAGTACACAAAAACGCACTTGCAATTCTTAGCCACTAGATGGCCATGTCGCTTCTTTTACAGACTGCCGATTTGTTCAAATGGAAAATATGTCATCGAATTCCAAGTGACTCAACGGTTCAGAGGTCAACACACAAATGTGCTACTGTGTGTGTATGTGACTTTCATCTAAATTACCCTTCAGAAAACAAGGTAATTTCTCTACCTACTCTTTCATTATGTTTTTCTATTTATATTTTACAATACAGTAAAAAAAAATTTTTTTTTTTTTTTATCAAACATTAAAAAAAAAAATATATATATATTTTATTTTTTATTTTTTATTATTATTACCATATTTCTATAGGTATTTCTATATCGTGGATTTTCACTTCTTGTCTGGAAAATAACCCCCGCAATGGAGGGGGGTTTTACTGTATATATAAAAAAATACCACAAATACTTGGTCACCGCTTTGCAGATGACGTCTCTTTGCGCGGGCGGTCTGGAACGAGGTATTAAGGTAATGTCGTAAATTAAGATAAAAAAGCTTGGTCACCGAACAAATGAAACTCGTCAGTTAAGGTACGGCTGTATTCTTATTTAGCGCGTGTACTGCACATGTCAACGGATACCTCCCAGGCCGGGACGCAGCCTGTTGTCGTAGCCGTCCAGCAGTCCGTCCAGGATGCGCGTGAACACGGTGATGTTGTTATTCAATTCCGCCTCGGTGGGCGTCCCCGTCGCCTCCTGCTGACGGCTGGACAACAACAACAACAACAACAACAACAAAACTGTTATTATCTTCATCACACGTGCTAGTGATGATGTTGAGGATGATGATGATGATGGCGCTCACCTCAGGCGGCAGGTGAAGCCAGCGAGCAAGATGCAGAGCCACACGTGTCTCATTGCGAAGCCGCGGTGCATTCCATCGCCCATTCCTGCGGCCGAAAGGCGACCGCTACGTTACGAGCGCCTCTTACTGTACTAAAAACCGCACAGCCCGACTGGGTGACCGCAAGACATCCAGCGCCAGCTGTGTCAAACGCTCTGCCTTGGCAGCAAAAAAATGAAATTTGAAAAAATGCTTTGGTTTTTTTGACATTCATCTCATTTTTCCACCACTTTTTATTTATTCGTAAATATTTATTATTTAGCATCTCATTATTGTGCATTATTATTTTAAGGTTTTATTTAATTGCACCTACTATTTAATATTTCTTTTGGTATTGTTTTAACAATGATATTCATTAGAAATGTGTTTCTCATCGTGTTTTTACGATATTTTCATTTTGTTACATTTATTATTTCATATTTTGGGTCTTTTTTTCCCCTTCTAACTACAGTATGTTCATTTTAAATGTTTATGTGGTTTATTTTGGTATGGTGTTATATTAATTTAAAATGTGCTTTTTGTCAGTTCTTGTATTTACAATTTAATTGTACCATTTAACGTATTATTGCTTAATATTCTTTAATGTATTATTTGTATTTTAACTGTTGTAGTAATTATTTTTTTCATTATGTTTTCATTTTTTTGTATTTATTATTCAATATTCATTTTTGGTATTTCTATTTTTTGCTAAGCACAGTATATTCATTTAAATGTGGTTACAGTGGTTTATTTGTATTTATTTATTTTCATGCTGTATTTATTTAAAGTTATTAGGTATTTTGGGATTAGATTATTATATTAATGTGTGTATAATTTGGGCCATTTTTTTGGGGGGTGGGTATTATTTGTATAGTTATTGTTTTAGTAATTACATTTAGATTTGTTTGTAAATGTTATTTCCATTTTGTTGCATTATTTTGCATTTTTGTAATCATATTTGTTTAATACTTTTTTTTCATGATTTTCTTATAAAACATAATTGTGTTTATTATTGCAGATTATTTAAATATTTGATTTTACTATTGAATTTCGGTGCATTATGTTGCATATGTTATTATTATTTATCATATGTCTAGTTAGCATTTCCCCGCATTTGTCGGAATTCTTTTTGTGCTTGTTTGTCTACATTAGAGAGGCTTAACATATCTATACATCTATGCATGTGTAAGCAACATTTTTCAGTAAAACAAAGAACAAAAATGCTTTTTTTTTTTTCAAACATTTTTCAACATCCAGCCTTCTCCCCCACCACCCGAACTTTAAAGCAATTAATTTGACCCCCCCCCCCCCCCCCCCCCCACCCCAAATAAGAGAGAGGAGGCTTAATTAAGCAAAATAGGAACAGTTAAAAACAAGACAGCCGACTGGAAGTCCTCCGGCTGCATCCCTGCACCGCACACGCTCTCCTCCGTACGCCGTAAAACGCCAGCCGGCCCCCGTCCCTACCTTCAAGACCGAGACCACCACCGCCACCACCACGACCACGACTGCCTCTCGTCCTCCAGCCTCGCTCTCCCGGCGCGGCGCTCCAAATTTGCCGTCAACGTTCTGGTGAAAGGGGAGGAGAGCTGGCGGGAGAGGTGGGAGAAAGTACCCCCCTCAAAAAAAAGACGAAATTACAATAGCGTCACTACTGCTGCTGGCCGTCGTTGAAAAAAAAAAAAGGAGAGGGGTGGGGGGGAACGCATAAAATAAGATGAGGAGGCGAATGAGAGAGGAGGAGAGGACGAGAAGCAGCACTGTGTGGATGTGCGCAGTGGCGGAGAGCGAAGATGTGGGCAGGGTGGGAGGGAGGCGACAGAAAGAGCGAGAGAGTGATTGGATAACGCAATTGGATCCATTTCTTATTGTTATCCCACTTCTGACACGCATTTTCTCGGGATAATTGCCACTAATGTATCCCATGTAGCTCATTACTACTAGCGACTTCGGGGTAAGGCTCTGTAGGTAGGTGACGTGTCGAAGTTCCCGTGTCAAGAAATCCTACTACCTTCTTCTTCTTAACTCATTAACTCCCTGCCGAGTTCCCCGAACTGTTGTAGAGCATTTCCTCCAAGACCCATGGAATATTATTGTGTTCTGTGACAATAGAATCTTCTTTCACCATGAAAAAAAAGTGTGTTTCCACCTTCTTCGGTTCTTTCGTATTCAGCGGTAGAAAATGGGTTGCAAAAAAGCGGAACAACAAGCTTTTTATGAAAACGTCCAGAAGATATGGAACTTTGACGCTCATTGTACTGTTCGAGATCGAGGTGCCGAAAGTGTGCCCGACCTCCAACGTGTTGGCATTTCTCTCTCATATTCGACGTGACAAGCCAAGATTCACCGCCTAATCTTTATCTTGGACTCAAAAGCTGTGCTGATTTCAAATCCAAAGTGATGCAACGCCGGCATCTACCGGCGTCTGTTTGTCGTTACAGTTATGAAGAAGCTGGAATTTCCCAGACAAGTTAGGAGAAACCCTCTTCGATGCCTGCCCGTAGAAAAACGTATTTGACGAATATATTCGCCGGTGGCAGTGAAGTGTTGTTTTTTAATTGACAAATATAAACGTCCACGGCAGTGAACACTTCTAACAAGACGTTGTACCGCACAACATTACTAGTCTGCAGGGGTTGAACGACTTCAACTTTTTCGCAGTCGACGCTAAGTTAAAGCCAGTCGAGTCGACGTCGATTAATCGATGACAATCGATATTTTTGTTGTCGTTGTCGAGCTTTCGTCTCAAATCGTTGTATTCGCTGATGTGAGGATTTCGGCTTGTAGAACTGTTGTTAGCCAACTTGCAACAGCAGCCTAATATAAAAAAGGTGTTGCTGAAATGTTGCATATTCCTCTCCACCGCCCTTTGCTGCCAATCAAAGCGGGAATATGAGATGCATAGAAGATGTCTAGCTTCAGAAAGAATGTAAAAGTACAATGAACTCATTCAATTAAAACGTCCCATGAATAAATCGATTTGGACTGTGTGTGTGTGTGTGTGCGCGCGTGCGCATGTTTAAAACGGTACCCCGCCATGACAAAGCCCATGGCCCCAGTAAAAGTGGTCTCGAACCGCCACTGCACCGACCGACCGCCTGAAGACGCGCTGTTCATGCCAAAACATGCGATTGCCGATTAATCGTCTTCAAGCTACAATCATCGGTGGTAAAAACTGACCCATCGACGAGACGGTTTCGACCCCGACTGTCCGTATTGGGTGTGTTTGTTAATGGGCTCCAACTGTATTTTGATTTTATTTACAGGAACGCCGTTGATGGGAACAAAAAGCTGCACGCCATCTACGATACGAGGTGAGTGTCACTTTCTAGGTTTTCGGCGTTATTACGTCAACCGTGGACACTTTTACATCACATATGTCAAACTCAGGCCCGGGGGCCAAATTTGGCCCACGATGGAATTTATTTGGTCGGCGTCTGGGCGGAGTCGGTGTTGAAGCAAAATGTACGTTTGTTGTCATACGATAAACTTTAACGCTACATTTCTGCAGAGAAGAGAAACATGCACATCGCAGTGATTTTTCATTAAATATTGAGTTTGGCGCTCGGCGTTGTGCCGATTTAAAATTTTGGCCCACCGTGAATTTGAGTTTGAGACCCCTGGCCGTGAAAATCCTCTCTTTTACGGGCATTGAGAAAGGATGCTACATCAGAAGGTCAACCCCCTCCCTCCATTCTGTGTCCCCGTGCTCTTAATGCAAAACTGTTACATGGACTATGGGTGGAGCGATGACTTTCTTTTTCTTTTGCAATGTGAAATTGGCTTCCTGGGAACATAACATTGCCGCTTTGACTTCAACCAGTCTGTGTCAGTGCAGTCGCGACAATACAGCAACAAAGGGGCAAAAGTCAGGAAAGTTTTACAGACAGTGTAAAAAGGGGCTAATTTGGCCGAAGAACCCACCCCCAAAAAAAGTAGACGCACTTTTAGCCGCTTAAAGCCTCTTATATTATATTATTTTATATTATGTTATATCCCACCGGGTCGTTGCGGGAGGCGCTTAGCCGACAGCTAGCTCGCAAGCTAACCGGCGCTCGGGAACATAAATAACGACACGGAGCTGTTCTGCCAATTTTTGCTATCCAGGGAAGATGCGTTTTTACGCTGTCGCCATACTTGCTTAATGTAATTGTAGAAATGGGCTTAGTAATAATAACGCAAATAAAGTAAGTTGCACTTAACTCTGGACAAGCAGTGTCGCTAGCGAAGGCGCTCAAGTTGCTCTTATGTAGTGGGGGGAGGGGCGACTCATACCGGAAGCCAGAAGTGCGTCGCTGGGCGCCAATTTAGCCACGCCCATTTAAAACAATTCATACAAGTTAAATTAAAAAAAAACAGGACTACAGTTTAACAGTAGATCACCTCAGCTCAGTACTACATTGTTCAGTCTTTGCAAGTTTGCAGCTAATTACCTTCGAAACTAATTCCTTAAGTCACTTCATGATGTCTTTTAGTAAAAGAAAGAGTACATATTGTAAAAAGTATGACGCATTGGCCAACAATCATTCTTGTAGCCGCCAACATCAAGATAAATATTTAATAAGGCCACGCATTGGGAATATTTTGCTTCTTTGTTGCCATTAGTTCGCGTTCGTCCATGTGTGTACCTTTTTTTTTTTTTTTTTTATTTATTTTTTTAACAAGCCCAAACGTGTTTTCAAATGTGGGGAGTCAAAGTTTAAAAAATGATAATAATAATAATCATAATAAATCATCAGAGCAATAAATACTCAAAGAAATTGCAGATACCTGGAAAAGCTTGAAGTAGAGTAAGTGTTTGGACTTGGCAAATGGAGCCCACCCCTGCCTCTCATTAGCGCCCCACAAAGCAGCCACGCACTTTAATCAAGACTAGGACGCAAGGATGTTATTTGAGGTGATAAGCTGCCACAAAAGACAAAAAAAAGAGGAAGAAGCGCTGGCAGGATTGATGGCGCGTTCAGGCGTGTGGATGACGTCTCACCTGATTTAGCGGTACTCGAGGGAAGGAATGATGGTGGGGGGGGGGGCACCGTGCCGGGTGGGACGCAGGGAACGAGCAAGCGAGGCGAAGCGCCGACTTCCACCCCCGGCCACATAGCTCAACCGAGCCGGGAGCAGGATGAAGCTCCTCCGGGCGGCGGCGCGCTGGTGGCACTGCTGGCCGCCGGTGCTGGCCGCGATGTGCGCATGCGCCAGGTCAGCGCTTTGGCTCCCCAGAATTCCGGCTTCTCCTTCTGCTCTACTACTTTGATTTCCTCGTCTCCTTCTTCTTCAATTTTATGTTCATTATGTTTTGTTTATACTACTGTATTATCATTTGATGATTTCATTTCTATTTTTCGATGGAATTCATTTATATTTTATTATTTTATTGGTATTGTATTATTATTATTATTATTATTATTTATGTTAACATATGTTTAAACATTTCCCTTTTAGCGTCAAAGAGCCTGGCAACATGTCTTTTGTCAAAGACACGGTGGACAAACTTTTAAAGGGATACGACATTCGACTCAGGCCAGACTTTGGAGGTAAGAAGAACTCCTCGCACTAAATTTGCTGCCACGGACTCAAATAGACGCTTGCTTGTGTTTCACTTTGAAGGTGCCCCTGTGGCTGTCGGCATGAGCATCGACGTGGCGAGCATAGACATGGTGTCCGAGGTCAATATGGTGAGTTACACCATTGAACATTGGACATTTGGAGCCATTCCCCGAAAACAAGTCAGCCGACCTGTAAATTGCGCCACATCAACGTCTCGAGCGGTTCTCGTGTGCGATAAACCTTTTGGGGTACAATATAGCTGGCGGCGCAACCTAAACAAAAAACACCACCGGGTCATGACCCTGAAGCGCCCCCCCCCCCCCGTCGGCGTCTGGGCGGAGTCGCTCGCTCCACTCCGGCTCCTTGCCGCCATTCCCGGCGGACGGCAGGTAGCGCGTCTGACACGCGGCGTGGCACGACGTGGCGCGACGCTCCCGTTCTCCCGCCGGGCCTCATTTAGCGGAGAGCGAAAACCCGTCTTTCGTCTCTCCCGAGGTCCAAATTGTCTGACAACAATCGGCACCCACGCACGCTCACAAGTTCGCTTTTTCTAGTTACGAGCCGTCGCTAGATTTGGATTTATTTTGTTTTTTGCTTTTGAATGGAGATGAGAGGACTGAGAAACAGGGTCAGATAGGCCGCCGCTCAAGTAAAGAGTACCAAAAAAAAGTGGACCACGCACTTTCCAACGATTATTGAATGCGACAAACAGTCAAACGCAACAGATACAAAAGTAGTTTATTTCTTAATATTTTATTCTGTTTTTCACATTTTTTCCACATTATTAACCCATTTAAAGTGTTGAAAATTGCTCTGTTGACTCTTTGGAACATGAAATGTCTGAGAAGTATCATGAAACTCCGCCTCTTCTGCACTGTGCGGGAGCAGTGTGGCATTATGCCGCCTCGAGATTGAAAGTCTGGATTTTTTTATAAATGACAATAAATGAAAATAGTTAGGTTGGATACATTTGAGTAAGACGGTTTTGTTCAAAATGGATCGCTGTCACGCGTCGTTGCAGAAGGAACTGCTCGGCCACAAGTGTGCGTAGGTTGATTACGCTGCCGAGTCGCCTCATCGTTTTATTTATTGCATCACTCTTGTCTCTTAAGACCTTTGAAAAAGAGTTGGTGTAGATGAAGTAACCGCAGTCGTTCCCCTTGTAAGTAAAGGGCTTTTTGAATGGTCTTTTTCATAAATGAAAGCATAATAAATGACACATTCAGTGCCATTGACGGCTTTAGAAGTCAAATATCCATGTTCACTGGGAAGGCTGGCAGCGAATTCATAAACAAATTCAATTAGTGATTGAGATGGTTCTGGGGTGGCGCTGTGTTGACGTTCGTGCACAACGGTATATGACGGTAATACAAGGTATAATACCGACTTTTGACATTTTGTTGAAGTATTCATTTTGGAGTATTCATGCGAGGATTTCACTTCACAGTGACAATTTGTATTTAACAATACAGAATAAAAATGTCACCCAAAAATGGTGGTGGTATTTTAGGGGCAGGAACGGATTAATGGCATCTCAGCGGGGTAAACTGATTTGACGACTCGAACCAATTTCAAGGAATGCGACCTGTCGGCCGGTCAGATTCAGGACGCAGGGGAGGTCGAAGACGCTGAAAGATTTCAACGAGTTTGCGCTCCAGACGCGGTTCCGCAACCGTGAGGCGGGAGCGCGCGTTGTTGTGTAAAAGCTGATTCAGCCGACCCGCTGTGCCGCTGCTGGCGCACGTGGGAGGACATCACGTCTCACAACAACACCTGCTTTTCATCTCGCTACCTTCTCACCAGAAGCTCCTCTGCACCACTCCTGCTTTTTTACTTCAATTCATATCTAACCTTATAAGCAAGTACAGTGACCCCCCCCCCCCCCCCCACTATATGACGGTCCGTTGCCGGTGCTAACCCTACAGCATATTATTTGAGCTATGCTGGAAGATATGAAGCATATATAAGCGCAAGAAGCTCTCATCTGCTAATTTCCGTTAGCCCGTCTATGGTAGTTCACATTCAATGATAGCATTAAGCTAGCAGACTTTGGTTCGAGAAAATGATATGATATGGTTTGGTCGAACCTTTTGGCGTTTCAATAACGACAAACAGCTCGATGCAAGCCCGCCGTGCCTCCTATTCCAAGAACTCGGAGAGTCTTCTTCTTTTCGTTGTCCTCAAAGTGATGTTATTAGATAGTCTCCCATTTCTTGGCAGTGAGAATGAAAACAAGGATAAGGAATATATTGGGAGGGGTACATCTATGAGCAGGTAGCAGTTTCAGATCTTGACACTCTCCCCCCCCCCCAAAAAAAACCCCAAACAAACCGCATTTCCATCATTTCATGTGCGTCGGGTCAGTAATATTTTACCAGTAATATTTATTAGCTCGGATGCGATGGAGTCAGCTCCGCCACGGACCGCCACGACGACCTCCCGACGCAGTGTAGGCCACGCGCAGCACGCCTAACGCGCACGCGAGCTTGTTCCGCATGTGAAGAATCACTGAGGCGGAGGCTTGTTTATTTCCTGTGACCTGCTTATTTATTGAAGAGAATATTAGTCAGCAGAATCAAGTCCCGTCGGCTCCATTAAAAGGCTGCAAAAGCTTCTGTGTTGCGCTGGATCGTCGGTGGAACGCAGCCAATGAGTCAACGAGGGCCTTTATTAATTATTGATCCGGCCATCCATCCATAAGGATCTGCCTATCCACTCCTTCGCACAGTAAAGCCAAAATGACTCGCCCACCCCTCTGCGTCCGCAGGACTACACGCTGACCATGTACTTCCAGCAGTACTGGCGGGACAAGAGGCTGGCCTACTTGGGCATCCCGCTCAACCTCACCCTGGACAACCGGGTGGCGGACCAGCTGTGGGTGCCCGACACCTACTTCCTCAACGACAAGAAGTCCTTCGTGCACGGCGTCACCGTGAAGAACCGCATGATCCGGCTGCACCCGGACGGCACCGTCCTCTACGGCCTCAGGTGAGCGCCGCCGTCCGGTCGGGTCTGAAAACTCGCGAGTTACTCCAAGTTGCTCGCGCGCTCAAACCGACGTTTGGAACTGTGCGCACCAAGTTTTCCCAAATACCAAACGCGCAAAAAAAAGGCTTCTGGGAGGAATATACGCAAATATATTATTAAACCTGAAACGAATTGCACATACAGTATATACTGCATTCCGTGCATCTGCTCTGTCCAACCTCTCGTCTTCCTACTGCAATGCATTATTATTATTATTATTAACACCGACCAATAAATGTTTTTTCTGTGCTGGTCTTTGGACTCAGAATCACGACGACGGCCGCCTGCATGATGGACCTGAGGCGATACCCGCTGGACGAGCAGAACTGCACTCTGGAGATTGAGAGCTGTCAGTTCACACACACGCACGACCTCATTCGTCCCCCGTGCTCGCCGTTCATGCGGAAGGAATCACGCGCAAAAGCGTGTAAGATTTACAAAGGCACCGCAGTCAGCGCGGCTTGTAAATCAGCTTGTTGTTGTTTTGGCCCGCTCGCAGGCCCTTCGGCAAACGTAAAGTGCACCGCGTGCGATTCGTTCACAACTTCGGCGCCTTGCTAAATCAACCTGGCGACGCTCGCGCGATGCGACAGCGTGATTAGAAAAACAGAGAAACGCCATTCCACTCAATAATACGGCGCTGTCCGTTCATACATGATCATATCCGCGGTCTGTCCGTGGGAAAACAGCTCAGTACATGGAAACGAAAGAAGTGAAATCCAAGATTGTTTTCGGTGTTTTGCCAGACGGCTACACGACGGACGACATCGAGTTCTACTGGAAAGGAGGCCACACGGCCGTGACGGGCGTGACGCGCATCGAGCTGCCGCAGTTCTCCATCGTGGACTACAAGCTGGTCTCCAGGAACGTGGTCTTTTCCACAGGTGACTTGAAAAGAGGAGAGTCTGTGGGTGAAGACCACCTGATCCACTGTCAAACTCGAGGCCCGGGGGTCAGATCCGGCCCACCGCGTCGTCTTATGCCATTGAGAAAACATCTCCATCCCCTTATTCAAAAACTGGACCTTATTTCAAATTGACAGTGGAGAAAAAGCAGCAACGCAAGTGCATTCGTTTCGTGCGTAACGCCAGCAAATGTCGATGATTGGTTTCTCGCGTAAAAGAAGTTTGCAAATGTCTTCTTTTGATAATCCGTCTGCTTTCGTGGAGAACGGCAGAAATGGGAGACGCTTTACTGCTGAGAGGCTGAAATCAGCAGCATTGGCGCACCGTTCACTTACACAAGGTCTCTCACTAAAAGGCGATTATTCGATCGTTGTTGCATTGTTGTCATTATCGACATAATATTCTCAAAATAGACATAAGCTCCATATGTCTCAATATTGAGTTTGTTTGATTGTTTTCATCTGATTCATAATGTGGCGTGAAACTGAATTTTGTGCGGCGCAGGTGCCTACCCTCGCCTGTCTCTGAGCTTCAAGCTGAGGAGGAACATCGGCTACTTCATCCTGCAGACGTACATGCCCTCCACCCTGATCACCATTCTGTCCTGGGTCTCCTTCTGGATCAACTACGACGCCTCGGCCGCCAGAGTCGCTTTGGGTAAACGTGCCAACAAACGAACGCTTACGACGTCACGTTGCCGTCCAAGATAGAAAAAGGGACTCGTTGGGGTCGCTGTCGGCACAAACGCTGCACGGTGGCATAAGAGGCGTCCTGGCCCAGCTAACGTGGGCCTCCGGTGGCGCCGAGACGTGTTATTCTCCTCATGTCGAGAGCATCCAAATGATATTGTTATTGCATCTTGGGACTTGAACGTGTGTCAATCTGGAGCGGCGACGGATGGCGTGTACCCACGCTGCTCTCGACTCCCTCCCCCGCACGCACTGTTCTAGCGCTACATTTTGGGCCCGCTTACGCAACAGCGCTCAAGACACACAAATATAGTGGCGGTCCAGACAGAGACGCAAGAAAAAAAACGAATACATAAACATGCTCAAATGTGCCATCTTTTTTTGGTATTTTTAGATGACCTCACGCCCTTAACCCTCACGTCCTATTAAAGCACCGGTAAGGACTAAGAGGACTTCTCTGCGTTATTATGACACCGTGTCTTGAGGCGGGTCGGGAATAAGGAATAGCTGGAGTGTTTCGAAAGAGCAGTCACCTTAAAGCAATAGTCGAAGCAGTCTTCTTCACAACATCACACGCAGACGCAGCACTGATAAGTCAGTCATTGCGGAACCAGCGGCAGCGAGGGACAGTCGGCCGGCTCACGGGGGCGCTTTTGCGTTGGCAGGCATCACCACGGTGCTGACCATGACCACCATCAACACGCACCTGCGGGAGACGCTGCCCAAGATCCCGTACGTGAAGGCCATCGACGTGTACCTGATGGGCTGCTTCGTTTTCGTCTTCTTGGCCCTGCTGGAGTACGCCTTCGTCAACTACATCTTCTTCGGCCGGGGCCCGCGCATGCAGAAGAAGCTGGCCGAGCGGGCGCGGAAGGCCGACGACGACCGCGCCGCTTTCCGCCGCCCCGAGGTGAAGACATCCGCCGACGCCGGATGAGTGGTACTGTGCGGTCGCGAAACAGATTTCAATCGGTCGCCCGAAGGCCGCGTTTCAGGAACGGGTCGGTCGCGAAACGGGATGTGGAAACGGGACGGGCCGCGATTGGATACGTGGCGAGATTTTGAAACGGTCCAAAAGGTCACAAAAAACAGAACGCAGCTTGACAACATTCCGATTCACTGTTTACGTGACAATTGATCAGTTTGGGGAAAAGGAATATTCCACCCCTGTGCACCCGAACGAAGCGCCGTGTTCCTTTTTGCGCGTCGAAATCTGATTCTCATCGAAATATTAGGCACCATGTAAACCGGGCTATTGTCTTCGTTTCCTTCTCTGGTCTCACGTAGAGTTTTGTTTTCTTTTGTTTTGTTTCCCCCAGGCCGACTCTCAGGGGAACATCCTGCTGACCACCCTGGAGATCCACAACGAGGTGGGCGGCCGCGCCGTCGCCGCCGCCGCCGCCGCCGCCCTCAGCAGCAGCAGCAGCAGCAGCTGCAGCAACACCAGCAGCAGCTTGTACGACGCCACGCGCAACTCCACCCCCGCCCCGCCGGACAACTCCTCGGGGGTCCAGTACAGACGGAGCGGCGGGCGGGTCGCTCGCCGGTCGCCGGGCCCGGACGGCCCGAGGAGCCGCCTGAGGAGGCGATCATCGCAGCTGAAGATCAAAATCCCCGACCTGACGGACGTGAACGCCATCGACCGCTGGTCCCGCTTCATCTTCCCTTTCTCCTTCTCCTTCTTCAACGTTGTCTACTGGCTCTACTACGTCAATTAATGTGTGTGTGTGTGTGTGCGTGTCTTGTTTGAACTCGGACACGGGTCACGAGGTCGTGGACACGCGGGCAATGATGTCACGCCGTCCGGTCGCTATGATGTGCCACGATGGTACAGTGGAACCGCTAAGGTCGAACGCCGTTTTTAAGCCATTTCTCCCATTGGAAATCGTGTGTGGCCCCGCAACCCGTCCAGGATGTATCCCACTTTCATCGCCAAAAATCATCCATCCATCCATTTTCTTTACCGCTTCTCCTCACGCGGGTCGCGGGCTGCTGGAGCCGGTCCCGGCTATCTTCGGGCGTGAAGCGGGGTACGCCCTGAACCGGTCGCCGGCCAATCGCAGGGCACGTCGAAACAAACAACCATTCGCACTCACGTTCACACCTACGGGCAATTTAGAGTCTTCAATCAACCGAGCATGCGTGTTTTTGGGATGTGGGAGGAAAGCGGAGTGCCCGGAGAAAAGCCACGCGGGCACGGGGAGAACATGCAAACTCCACACAGGCGCGACCGGGATTTGAACCCCCGTCCCCAGAACTGTGAGGCAGATGTGCTAACCAGTCGCTCAGCGTGCCAGTGCCAAAAATCATCTTAATTTGATTTGACTCTCAAATTGTCCAACAGTGTCAATGGTTGTTTGTCTATACGTGTCCAGGGTGTATCCCGCTTCGCACACCAAAAGTCATCATGGGTGAATAAAACACTCCAAAGGGGCGAGTGTGAATAGTCGCTCCTCTACATTGCCTGGCGACCGGTCCGGGGTGTACCCCACTTTTCTCGCCCCCAAATCATCAAATCAAATTTAATGAAAGACAAAATTGTTCCAAAGGGGTGAGTGTGAATGCTTGTTTGTGAAGAAGTGGCGACCGGTCCAGGGTGTACCCCGCTTCGCACACCAAGAGTCATCTTAGGCTAATGCTTGTGTGTGTGTTCGACATGAGAGGTTCCGCTGCCTTATCTGACGCTTAAGCTAGCGCAGATGCTTAGCAAGAGTTAGCACGGACGCTAAGCTAAATTTGGGTTCTCCGTTTTTTGTTGTTTTTTTGTTTTTTCCTGGCGTGACGCCAACTTGACCGATGTGGACTTTTCATTGCTTTCATTTTGTGTTGAATTTATAAAAACACGCAGACAAATCCCAGCTCGTGTGTGCGTGTTGTCTGGAGTGCGGACGCCGCCTGTCGCAACATCGCGGGGCGGTCACGTGGCGCACGCTACCAGGGAAAAAAGTCGAGAAGCTGCGAGAAGGTTAGGATTGGAATGAATTTTCGTTCATGAGTTTTTTAGAGTCGGTTTGCTGGTTTTTATAGATGTTCTGTTTTGCAAATGAGTTTAGTTTAGTAAGGCCGAGCGATGAAGAAAACAGGCTAAATGGCGATGAAGATTTTCGCCTTCTTCTTCGACTGTCGACCGAAAAGAAGAATTGCTTCCAAAGAACACGGCACGCCGGCCGCAATTTTCATTTCAACAGGTAAGTCGATTCGGATACAACTAGTACAACCACTCCTACTTATCTTACCACTATGACTTATTTTCTCACGAGTACAACTACTCCAACTTTGACTTCATTTTCTTACTTTTACAATTTTACTATTTTACTAGTCTCTTATTTGACTACTACTACTACTACTTTCACGACAACTACTTATCTTACCATTACCTTACTGCTACTCCAACAACTTGTACTTATTTTACTACTACTTATCCTATTACAACAACTGCTTGTTTTACTGCTACTACTTACTACAATCAATTATTGTACAACTAGTACAACTATTATTACTACTGAAGTTACTTTTATTACCGGTACTGTTGCTACTTATTGTACGAATAGTACAATTGCTACTTTTAAAAAAAAATATATATATACTACTACTACTACTACTACACACACGCATTGTATATATATAATATAAAATAATACAAATAAAATAGAAAACCAAAAAAAATGACCCCTATTATTCCCCCTCCCGGAAGCTGTGGAGGGGTTTGTGTGTCCCAATGATCCGAGGAGCTAAGTCGTCTGGGGCTTTATGCCCCCTGGCAGGGTCACCCATGGCAAACGGGTCCAGTCAAAGCAGGGCTCAAAGACCCCTTTGATGCCAAACAATTCAGGAAGACGTTTTCCCTTGCCCGGACGCGGGTCGCCGGGGCTCGAAGTCGAAAGGGCAAGGTGTGTTCTCCTTCCCGTGGGCTCAGCACCCGTGGGAGGGGCCGCAGCGCGAGCCGGGCGGTGGCCGAAGGCGGGGACCTCGGCGATCCGATCCCCGGCGACAGAAGCTGGAATGTCACCAAGGAGCCCGAGCTGGTGTGTGAGGTCGAGAAGTTCCCACTAGAACGGCTCCGACTACCGGAGACAAATTCCTTGTGTGTTTCGGACATACTTGGCAAATAAAGATGATTGTGATTCTGATATGGTCGGACGCACAGCTTGGGCTCCGGTACCGGTCCTCTCGAGAGGGGTACCGGTCCTCTCTCCCACTCTGGAGTTGCGCCGAGCAAGTGCGGGTATACCTGTTGCCCCCCGGCTCGGCGCCCGGACGTCGGGGTTCGCCCCGGCGGACGAGAGGGTAGCCTCCCTGCGCCTTCGGGTGGGGGGACGGGTCCTGCCTGTTGTTTGTGCCTATGCCGCAGAGAAGCCGGACTCTGCTCCTTCGTGCCAAGGCGTGTCGGTGGAGTTGAGGAGGTCTTCTGAATCCTAATCAAATTATATTCTTTGAAATAAAGAATAAAATAAGGATCTATAATTGTAATCCACATTTTTAGAAGAAACAGCCAAGCAACCTCTTGATGCATTCATTGAAAATTGTGAAAAGTAATCAAAATGTAACCAAATGTAATTAGTTACATATTTTACTTTGAGCAAATCATTGAAATAGTGAAGCTACTATTTCATTTCCAATAGGGTGACTTGTAATTGTAAGCAAGTCCATTTCCAAAGTCGTCTTCCCGACACAGGCGAGCCGTCATCCCGAATTGTGTCCCTGGCGGCCCCTCGTCGTGGTACATTTGTTTGCCGAGCTGATGTGAGAGGCTGGCGTTAGCCACTGTTGCTGTTGCGACGCCACACGGGCTCCGTTTTATTGGTCCGCGCGCTTTCTTAGCATCTACTGAAGGCCGGAGAACGAGAGAATGGTGACGTCGACTGGTTGCTAGGCAACAGGAGGATGCCTTTATGCGAGGGCGAGTCAGTCTTCATGTGTCAAGGTTTGCTGATGTCTTTGTTTAAAGAGGACATCAAGTGCTACGGACGAGCTCGGCCGCCAATTGCAAGATAAAACAAATAAAGAGTTCAAATGAAAAACATCTTTTGGGGAATTATTGCCACAAATTTCAACCTTGGCGTCACTGGACCCATAACACGTAGGAAAGGTAAGGTGGACGGAGTTCAAAATGGCAGCCGGTGTTAGCATATAACCTTCAGGAATCTTCCCCCCCCCCAAAAAATTATTTGAGGGTATCAGAGGGGGCAAGCGTGTGCTGACTCACATTTAACATGAGTTTCAATTTGATTGCTTCATTTGAAATACGGCCACAACCCCGGTTGAGAGGGTGTGCACACTTGTGCAACCACATTATCTCAGTTGTTTATCTGTACTTCCCCTCTAGAAAAGGTTTTTTTTTTTTTTAAATGTTCCCAATGAGGCTTTGCTGGGTATGTCCCATTAATAGTGGAAAAAGTTGGGAAATGATGAGTTTTTTTTGTTGTTGTTTTTTTTTTAAACATAACAAAAATGTTACATTTGAAAAAGGGTGCGTAGACTTTTTATAGCCACTGTATTTCAAGAAAAAATGTCTAAATCTCAGCTCGGTGTAGTCGGCAACAAAAGTGTGATATCTAAATTAAAAACTGTGATATTTTGAAATGTTCAAAAGTATGTACAATTTGAAACAAAAATGAAATGTTCATTACTTTATATATAAAAATGTAAATGAAAAGTTGTTATTTTATTTGAACTACATCCACTAAGATGCGAAGGGCCCCTCCTCCACCCATGAAGAACCTTATCTGCGAATCTGACTGATATGTGCGGGGTCTTTTCCAGAAAAAGTCAGAGCCCTCTGGAGATCAGGCATTTTTGATCCCTGGAATTACAAGGTACAAGGGACAGAAAGTCCCTAGACAGCAACACTTTTCTGAAATCATCGGTAAGAACTTGAACGAGACTCGCACTCTGTTGTGGTTGACAAGCTCACAACCCCCCCGGATCAGATAGCTCCAGAACTATTAACGGCAGATAAATGCAATGAATTTGAATTTGCTTGTTATTTTACAATTCATCAGGTGAAATAGGAGCACAAATCCGTAAAATGACAGTCCTTAAATGGTTCAGGTCCTACCTGGAGGAAAGGAGTTCTTTTGCAACCATTGGAAGTGTTCAATCTCATCGAATGGCAATGACCTACGGGGTCCCTCAAGGGTCAGTTCTTGGACCTTTCCTGTTCAGCCTGTATATGCTACCCTTGGGTCAGATTCATCAGAACCTTAATTTTGATGAATTCTTAATTTCCAGATGACTACAGTTCAATTGAGGTGTTGTGTCACTGTCTAAAACAGATCAATATCTGGTGGAGCAAAAATCTTCCTAATTAATTAAACCACAACAAAACTGAGATCATTGTTTATTTTGCCAATAAAGAAAAGAGGATTGCTGTTAGTAAATACCAAAGACCAAGTCCAAAACCTTGGTGTTCTGATAGATTCCGACCCGACTTTCAACAGTCATATGAAATCAATGACTAAAACTGCCTTCTGGCATCTGAAGAACATATCCAGAGTGAAGGCCTGCATGTGCCAAGCAGACCAGGAGAACCTCATCCATGCTTTACAATGGACTTGACAATTGTAATGCTCTTCTGACTGGACTCCCTAAAAAGAGCATTAAACAGCTGCAGAACAAAGAGGTCAGAGCATAGTACTCTCTACACTGGCTTCCAGTCAGCTTTAGAATAGATTTGAAAGCGCTGCTACTGGTCTATAAATCACGAAACGGTTTAGGTCCTGACGACATGAAAGCAATGCGAATGGAATATAAACCCAGTAGGGCTCTGAGATGGACAGACTCAGGTCAAATAGTGGAGCACAGAGTCCGAAGCAGCATTTAGCGATTATGCTGCACACAAATGGAAGAAGTTGCCAACAGAAGTGACGTCAACCCCGACCGAGTGTTCGTGTTTTGAAGTCCAGCTTCCAAACTCTTCTTTTTTTCCCCCTTTCTAGAGAATTTCTTGCACTGTACGCAGTTTTGATTGATTTTTTCCCCCTACTTTGTTTAAATGTTTATGAGCTGTTTTTTTTTTTTTCATGCTTTGAATCCTGTGAAGCACATTGAGTTACCTTGTGTATGGAATGCGCTATATAAATAAATTCGCTCTGCTTTATCAAAAGCGCTTGTTCCGCTGACCTTTTAATGCAAGTGATTATGCGGCGAAGACTCTCCGTAACAACCCAGGCTAAACTTGGCTCCTCCCCCGACACCCGAAGCTCGTCTCGCAGTGGCAATGTGTGAAGTGCTGCCTTTTGATCGCTCGGTCGATGTATTACTTGGTACCGAGAGCCGACATTTGAGCGACACAAAGCAACAAAATATAATTTTGAAAATTCCCACAATTTTGCAAGCATACGACACATCCGAAGCATGGAAACATCCAAGTTGGGGAAAAAAAAACAACAACAACAACAACAACAACAAAAAAACCAAACCCCAATCCAAAACCATTTTTACAGCTTCAAATGGGGAACGACAACATTTATTATCCAGTGTTAAGGCACATACGTGGGAAATACAACACACGAACGATGATGTATTCAACAACGACCACGTCATTTCTTCACGGGAACCAAACGGAAAATTTCGGATGGAGGGGGACGTCTGAAAATGTCAAAGTGCTTTTAAAAAGTTGGTTCCTTGGCCGCTGGAACGTTTTGCTTTGTTTGTTTCCACCTGAACACGAGCATAGAGAAACGACCTTTAAGACCTTAAGACCTTCAAGTAAAACGGTTGCGAGCTTAACGTTCAGGAATGTTTTTTTGTTTTTTGCAAAACAAGGCATTCAACATTGACCCCCCAACTCGTTCGGATATGAAACAAGATAACCTTGAGGCATCTTTGGTTAACACTGCTAAAACACAATGAGACATAATGAGCATCAATCCCGCGAGCTGGAGCGTGACCGTCTTTGGATTGTTTCCGGGAACGCGAAGAAGAGACATTCGCAGTCATCCAGCAAAATGGCCACCCAAAGAAATGTACGAGAGCCACACGAAAATGGAAAATAAAACGAGAATCAAGTCAGAAAAATTAAGCACAACTATTACGAGGGAAAGCTATGATTAGGCGAAATATTACCCGCAGTCACGTGTTCAAATTGGCGCTTCGAATTCTCCGAATGTTCCCTTGTAATTTCACAACTTTAAATCTTTTACATTTTTTTAAAACGACTTCTTGTAATTTACTTTGGATTGAACGCGTCTTCTCGTAACTTCAAAAATGTAGTGTAAAAAATTGTTTGATGAACAGTTGCAATTTACGACTTTGTTTCAAACCTTTGTATATTTGTAATGTCTTCTTTTTATTCAAAAAAAAATAAAGTATTCTTGTAACGTATGACTTTTTATTGTGATTTAATAGTTTCAGATTGTAACTCACAACTTTGTTGAAAACGCCTATAACTTGAATTTTTTGGGTCCAAAACGCAACTATATTCTTGCAATGCACAACTTTTTGGGTCAGGTTTACGACATATTACAACCTTTAGTATAAAACCTTAACAATTTTTCTAGCAAGTTAAGACTTTTGTTAATAATTTAGAACTTCTTCTAATTTACCACTTTTGTCGTTTAATTCTACCACTTTATTTGAAATCAACCTTTCGGACTTTTTTTCCCCTCATCCTTTGAGTATTTTTCTTTTTCGTGTGGCACTGACATTCCACAGTGAACTGAGGTCACGCTGTGCTGAAAAAGAGAGAAAAAACAAAAAGTCCTCTTCGAAAGACACAATCAAGGCCGGCCGCTGTTGCGTCAAAGCACTTTGGATGTAAAAAAGAAAAAAGAAGAAAAGAAAAGCTATCTCAGACAGCAACGAGATGCATCTTCTGTGGAAAATTAAGCTTTCCCGGCAAATAAAAAGGACACAGAGTTCTTCTTCCAACTCCCAAATAACATTAGCATAAAATAAAGTACCTATTTGCATCCTTTATAAAAGAAGCTCTTTGGAAAAAATATCATAAAAAACGTGCAAATTGGAAAATGGACGGGAGAGGCGTGGCACTTTAGCCGACGTTGAGTCCATCCTGGGAGTTCCTGGTGTACTTGACGCCCCCGTCGGGGGGGAGGTGGATCCGGACCGACAGACCGGCGTCGGGGCGCTCCGATTCCCGGCGGGGGTCTTTGGCGAGGGAAGCCGCGGAGGATTTGGCCTCGGGGTCGGGCCCCGCCCCCGTCCGGATCCCGCTCGAGTTCAGGATGTTCCCCCGGGGGTCTTTGGCGGGGAGCCGACCCAACCGCCGGCCCGCTTGGACCGGGCTGGGAAAGAAGGTGCCTTGACACGCCCGGTAGAAATATCTGCAACACACACGCACGCGTCGTCATCGTCATCAACAACAACAAAGTACACGAATGAAGACGACCAATAACACCACAGTAACGTTTGGAATGCAATTTGCAATTGCAATTACAATTCTTGTAATAAACCTTTTCATCATGTTTGTAAACGGGTTATTTCATAACATCGTGCTGAAAAGCTCTAAAAAGGGATACCTTGATTTATGACAACCCAAATTTGCACTTTCACACGTTTTATTGAACGTGACAAGCAGCCAAGCATAAATACAAAATGAAAACACTCACAAGGAGCATGGCACAAACTTTTTTTTTTTTTTTTTTTTTTAGTAATTATGAACTTTGTTCTTGCAATATTAGTACTTTTTAAAACTGTCCAACTTTATTGGTACAATTTATGACTTTTCTAGCAATTTAGGACTGCGGTAAAAAAATAAAATAAATAAATAAATAAGTCATTGAAGTCCATTCTGGCAATTTTGGACTCGAGTAATTTTGGCATAAAACTAACAACTTCATTGTTGTAATTGACCATTTCCTGGCAATGTATGACTTTTGTTTTAAAAAATTGGACATTTAAAAAAAAAAATCGAATGTACATTACAACCTTTTTAGTAACTCCTTTTTGCAATATCACGACTTTTTGTTTAAAACCTTTATTGTTATAATATGCGCTTTTATTAGCAATTTAGGATATACCCCGAAAGGTTCAGGTTTTGGACAAATTCCTTGAAAAAGGTACAAGGAACAGTTGAATTACACTTGGTAAAACAGTTTGATTATGTTTTATATTTATATTACCTTGCTGTTTTACTACTAGCCTTCAAAATCACGGTTTACAGTCGCTGTCGCTCGCTCGCACGCACGCACGCACCTGGGCAGCAGCGCGGCCGCCGGCGTGATGAGGCACAGCAGGTACAAGGCCGGGTCCTGCAGCAGCCTCTGCATGGTCCAGTACGGGTTGGAGGGAGAGTAGCAGGCGGGGCAGGAGGCGTTGTAGCACAGCGCCACCGCGAAGAAGAGAGCCACGCTGAAGCAGATCGACAGCCAGTTCATCCACGTCTGGAACGAGAGACTAATATTAGATAGACATCGTGTGTGTGACCAAAATCTCTAGGACCAGTTTGTCTTTGAAGGCAACTGATCCAAAAATGAAATTGAATTGAATTGCCCAAAAAGCACAATTGGTTTTTTTTCTTTCCGCATTTCAAAAAAAACAACAAAACAAAATCACCCAGGTTTTGGTCTCCACCCCCAAATGCAGCAGAATGGTGAAGACGGCGATGGTGGTGACGGGGGTCCCCCATGTAAACAGGTCCACGTCCGAGTCGGCGTAGGCCTGCGGAGGAAAAGCGAGTTAAAACGCCGCAACGGTGACGACGGCGAGGACGGCGGCGGGGACACTCACGAAGTAGGGAATGAAGAAGCAGATGAGGCTTTGGTAGAAGGCGTCCATCATATTCATCCAGAACATGTACGGCTTGTATTCCTTTTAAAAGCAACGAGACCGTCCGTAAACTGCTAGGGAGCAACGTTACGACGACGGCGCACAAAAAAAAGGTGCTTCTCGATTGCAATGTCAATGAAAATGAAAAGATGTATAAAGACAGACAAGAGCTGACCGTCAAAGGTTCGGCCTTGATAAAGATAGGATATGACAATGTCAGACAACTCGTGATCCAAAACCTACCACGTTATATGTCCAACTGTCGTTCTTTATGCATCCATCCATCAATTTATGAAAATAAAGAAATAACTTCCTCATGCCTAACCCTAACCCTTTTGAAGCAAAAAGGAAGAAGCGCGCATCCACCTCCGAGTTCTGTCCGTTGACGTAAAGCTGAGGTAGTTGCTGCAGCGTCTCGGCCGGCACGTCCTTGTCCAGCGTGCCGGTGACGAGTTGCGGGAAGGCGGAGAACATCAGGTTGAAGAAGATCAGATACCACTGGTCGATCATGGCCGAGCCGGAGAAGCCGCAGTAGAACTGATACCAGAAGATGAGCGCCACGAACATCTGCGAACAAAAAACCAAAACTCAACACATTACTTGTAAGACACACTTGTTCTACTAGTGCGCTGGATTCTGTTACTAGTGAGGACTTGAGAAGAGCATACTAGGACATTGAGCTTAAGGATACCGAATAAATGCTCAGACAGCTGTATGGAAAGCTACCGTTTGATTTGGTTTTTTTTAAACCCGCTTGTTGCAATTCAAAGAGTGAGCGCTTCGGGAGCGGCGACGGCCACGTACGGCGTTCTTGTAGAAGAAGTAGAGGATCATGTTGGCCAGGCGCGAGTAGCACCAGTGTCCGTGCACCAGCAGCAGCTTCTGGAGGTAGCGGAAACGCGGCAGGGCAAAGTCGCTGGCCATCACCGCCTGCAAGACAACGCAAGTCATGGCGCACCTGCCCAGTAGGCAGCGCTGTACATTTGTGTGCTTTTGGTATTTCAGCCTACAAGAAGGTCCAATTAGGAACTTGAGAAATATACAAGAGGCTGAATCTGACCGCGACTGCAAAATGTGGAATCGACCTGAGCGCATCGACGTAAATTGCCGCTGTGCACATTCAAAAGGAGCCGGAAGAAAAAGCAATCCGTAATGCGCACATAACGATGGAAGTTGGCAAAATCACATTTGATACCGACTTGATTTTTTTTAAGAGGCACCGAAATGAAAATGAGAAAACGGTGTGCGTGCCTTAGCCACCTGGGGGCAGTATAATGGAGACAGAGACACACGCAAAGAAGAGTTTCACAACTGACACAGTAAGATCATTTTTCTCAAATGATAAATATATGCCCGTGAGTGTTGTTAGTCTACATGTGTTGCTCCACCCTTGTTGTTCAAATATCCATTGTTTAAGGATGTTACCGCCGCAACACTGCTACTTTTCATTAGCACGTCTGTGGTGTTTTTCATTGTTTGTTAGCATTAGGCTAAAGTGACTTGTAAAGCGATGCAATGTGTAATTCTCTTTGCTTGGCAGTAAACTTCAACTGGGAGTGAAGTGAGCGCAGTTCGCTGCCACAATACAGCGCGCAATTGTGTTGACAAGTCAAAGCAAAAACGCACCATAATCATTGTTTTCGTCTTACGCATCCTTTAGCTGGCAAAATGTCGCCGAAAAGAAAGAACCCGACATTGCAGCTTGAAACCATGCCTTCTTCCTCGGAACTCTTTACTTTAACTTGAACCGGCGGCGCTAACCCCGGGTGACGTGGTCAAGCGTTAGCTTAGCGTAGCTCTGCCGGCTTTCTGCTGATCTCGAACAAGCGGCGTCTGGACGGGCGTGCGGGGGAGCGGGTTCTTCATGAGGCAATAGTGAGCATCTCAGCACACGTGGGAGCGAGCGCTGGCCCCTTTAAGCACCCCTTTGACTAACGGTGATTAATCTGCCCCCCCCGCCCCCACCCCGTTACAGATGGGAGTCTTTAACAGATGTGCTACGCCTGCGAGTTAATTGGGAGTCCCTGTTATTGCTCTGCAAGATCACCTTGCTGGAACGGCGAGCTAAGCAGGAATAGGGGGAGGACGATGATGACGTTGATGATGATTGGTTGTATGCTAAGCAGGCCTGTTGGGGACGTGCGGCCGTGACCTTCGTGCGGCATTAGCCTGAATGTGGACGCGGCTAAACGAGCGCGGGCCATAAAAAGGCGCCCGCCGGGTTTGTAAAACGCAACGTTAACGGTCGTTAAAAGGCGTCCTTCCGCCACCTTGAACATCGGAAAAGATCGAAATTGCACGAGAAAAGATCCGAAAACAATAAATAAAGGACGCGGCGCTCCCCCGATCACATTCTCTCGTGCAATGTACTCAACATGATGAATGTGATAGTTGCTTGCAAGTTATTAACTCACTCACTCCCTGCCGGCCGTTTTCAAAGCAGACTTCGCCATATTGCCGGCCGTTTTGCACCGATGCGTTGTGTGACAATATAAACACGGAATCAGAAGAAAACGTTTCTTTCTTGCTTTTTCCGTTCTGTAGTAATCAGCAGTAGACAATGGGTCGGTTTCTGACCAAAAAGTGGAGAAAACGAGCTTTATGTGGGAAAGAAACATCAAGGTGACTTTGACGCTGACCGTTTTTGCTTTCGTGACACCTCAAAGTAGAAAACTAACAAAAAAAGACTCCATGTATTTTTTCAATATACAGCTAAGAACCCACCGTGAGCGACGCTGTCTCACCCAATGGTTCGAGTTGGCTTTTTTTTTTTTTTTTTTTTTTTTTTCCCCCCTTTCTTTTTCATTCACTCCATGAACTCCATCTTTTGTCACGACGGCGCCACACACTTTCTACTGCCTAAAGTGAAACATTCTCCGTTTGCGCCACACATACTCAGTTCGAGCGCGGCGTGCCAAAACTTGTCCGACTTCCAAATGAACAAAACAAAACAAAAAGTAATCCATAGAGTGAAAAGAAAAAGACCACGGAACTAACGATCATGTGCTCCTGTGCGACGTACTTTGAATGATTCGTGCGAACATTACTCGGCGGTTATTAACGACGACAGCCGAGGCGGCGCAGTAGCAAACTCAAGGGCTTACCTGCATGCCCTCCTGTCCCGAGATGCCCACGCCGACGTCAGCTACCTGGATCATACTGACATCATTGGCTCCGTCGCCTACAAAAATCAAATGTCAAAGTCAAGTTTTTTGAAATGGCCTTCATTTTTGACTTGGCTTTTGATGTGGTTGCCTGTGACTTTATTTGTTCGTCTGACCTACTTTGGTGATATTATTCCTACGAATGCATATTGAAGTAACAGTACTTGTGTACCACTTATGGGCTAGTCTACCCACCTGTGTCTTTTGGAAATGGACTTCATTTTTCACTTGGCTTTCGATGTTTAGTTTTTGGTTTGACTTACTTTAGTGATAGTATATTAATACACAGTACTTTGTGTAACACCTACGGCTAGTCTACCCACCTTTTGTCTTTCTTTAAATTGACTTAATAGTGAGGGCAAAGAGCGTACTCGAATGTGTCCCTTAATCTGGGTATCAATGATATGGAACAAATGCAATCATAGGGTTTTGCATAGCTGCTCACCTATGGCCAGCGTCATGACTTTGAGCTTGTCGCGCACCAGCTTGACCACCATGCTCTTCTGCAGCGGCGTGGACCGGCAGCACAGCACCGAGCGGCAGCTGCGCGCCACCGCCAGGAACTTGTCCTCCAGGCTCCGGTCCAGGGCGTAAGCCAGGGTGCGGCCGTCGATGACCAGGCCGAGCCGGTGCACGGCGGCGTGGGAGGACGACCAGAGCGGGTGAGGAGGAGGAGACGGGTAGACGCGGAAGGGGGCGAGGTCGGCGCCGAAGGCCTTGGCCGAGCCGCACAGGAATTTGGCCTGGATGTAGTGTAAACTCTCCTCGAGAAGCAGGGAGCAAGCCTCCTGGTTCAACACAGACAGGCGCAGTCGGGATGAAAAGCTGAAACAAAACCAACCCGCTTCACATCTGGAAGCCACGTGCTTTACTTAAAAAGGGCCTGACTGAACAGAGACAGTTATTACAGCACAGGTTTTTGGTTTTACCAAGTGCTGAAAGTAGATGAAGGGGGCTTCACAAGGACACAAAGAATAAACCAAATGACACCAAAAAAATTAAGGAAATGACAAAAAAAAAAAAATGGAGTCACAAAAAGTAAAAAATAAATAAATAAATATGAAAGAAACCCCATCAAAAAGGAAATAAATCAAGACAAAAACAAAAGTCCCAAAAAAGGGAAAGCTTGAAGTAGTTGAAAGAAACATCCTCCATTTTTCACTTTATTTGTTGTGACTTCATTTTTGGGATTTCCTTTTGGGTGACACTTTATAATGCTGTTTGTCTTTGTTTTTGATATTTTATTTCAGACTTTTTTTAAGTTGAATTTTATTATTATTTTTTTTTTAAATTGCTTCATTTTACCGTATTCGTTTTGATGTTTCTGTCATTTTTGGTCACTTTTCTTTTCATTGTTTCTTTATTTCACTTATTTTTAGTGTCCTTTTGCATTTTTTAATTACCGTCAGATTTTGTGACTTACTTTTTTATATTTCCATCATTTTTTTGTGACTGTTTTTTGTTCTAATCATTTTTTGTGTGTCATTTTGCCCATTTGTTTTGTATTTCCCCTTCAGTTTTTGTGACTTAACTATTAATGTTTCAAAGATTTTGTTTGTCATGTTCTTATGTCCCCCTTCATTGTGTTGTTGCAGAACAAAAGTGAAGACAAGACTTTGCCAAGATCCTAAACCCAAAGCTAACCTATTCCCCAGCTCACCATGGAGTCCGCATTGAGAGTCAGGATCTCCTCTTCAGGGTCCAGCAGTTTGCATGCGTACGCGATGTTGACGGCCGTTTCCTGCTTGTCGCCCGTCAGCACCCAGATCTGCAGGCCGGCCTTCCGCAGGGCGTCGATGGTTTCGGGCACGCCGTCCTGCAGCCGGTCCTCGATTCCCGTCGCGCCTGCGAGTCAAATATTTTTTTACCACAAATAAATAATAATAGATATTTGAAATAATATATAACAAAACATTATCATAAATGCTTTGTATTTTATGGCATGTATAAATGACTGCCGTAATTTCTCGTGTATAATGCGCAATTCCCCCCCCCCCCCAAAAAATGGTCAAAAGGCAATCGTGTGCATTATACATAGGTATAGGGGCAAACGGAAACAACTTTCACATTTTATAGATATATGCCGCCATCTAGAACATGTAAAGAAAAAGCTTTACATGTTCATTCCAAAATGCCATCGCCACCCAAAGGTTATGAGAAAGGTGTATACTTTCATTCTAATATGCCACAGCCACCTAGTGGTTATAAAAAAGCTGTAGCCTACATTTTCATTCCAATATGACAAGGGTACGTATGACTGCATATATGTACAGTTGTGCTCATAAGTTTACATACCCTGGCAGAATTTGTGAAATAGTTTATATATATATTTTTTTATATGTGACTGATGACTGAACAACAACCATCATACATTTTTTTTATGGTTATATTTTGTTTAATGATAATGCTTTTCTGAAATGCTTGACCGTCTAATTTGAATCCATTAGTTTAATGGATTTTAATGGATTTCATTGCATGACTTCTTTACCAAAAGGCCTTCATGCAACACATTGAAAACGGGGCATTTCTAAATGTAAAAAAAAAACCACCATGAACTGTCAAAGTCACCCATCTAAGAGGTGGTGGGCAGGATCAGGGATGTGATTGGTTGACGCCGGCGCCGCAATTAACAATTTGAGTGAATACGGCCTCCGTTATGAGTAAGAATTTACCCAGGAGCTGAAGGTTGGTCTCCAGACGCAGGGCCGACTCGAACAGCAGCTCCTCGCGTCCCTGGATGGCCGTCTCGGCCTCCAGGTGGCGCTGCAGCCAGCATGCGTACTCCTCCTTGCTCAGAACCTGGCAGGGTGCAAATGAGAGCAAAGAATTGGATGGGAGCAAATTAACACAAATAAGAGGAGGTGGAAAGAAAGCTGTTTTATTCCATATCCAGCTTAAGTCCTCACTAGTAAGACAA
This sequence comes from Phyllopteryx taeniolatus, assembly GCF_024500385.1. NCBI lineage: Eukaryota > Metazoa > Chordata > Actinopteri > Syngnathiformes > Syngnathidae > Phyllopteryx > Phyllopteryx taeniolatus. Next base: position 6,668,274 of record NC_084508.1, read on the forward strand.
TTTACACTAGTAGAACGACTGTGTTGCACTAGTAATGTATTTTCTACTACTCGTTCTACTAGTGTACTGCATTGTCGTACTAGTGAGGACAAACGGCGTACTAGAACATGGAGCTCCAGCTGGATAGCTTTCCGTAGACATGTTTTACGGCCACAGTGTTTTCGCACTGGCGTCAATCAGCCATGTGGGGAAAATGGCACAGATTGCGGCTGAGCGAGTCACCGAGAATGCCGCCACGTCGGCCGGGCGGCATCATCTGCTGCCACTTCCAACACTGGAGCGGAATTACCTTTTTGGCAATGCAAAGCGTGCGGAGGCCATCGGCGGCGTACTGGTTCAGGTAGTTCTGCGTCCTGTAGATGATCTTTTTCTGCCGTTTTCCCTTGGAGTTACCTTGGAAACCCGCGGGGAAGAACAGGAAGAGAAGGAAGACGCCGATGAGATTGGCAGGAGAGCCTTGACACGTCGGTGCCGCGTTTGGATGCTCACCAACGCCATCTGTGTTCACACCTCAAACGCCGACCGCGGTGTCACGGAACTCGCGGCTCGGCAAAGCGTGCCCACCGAGCATTAACATTATCAAGAATCCTCTATTTGTTTTATGTTGTAATAATCAAATATGGCTCTTGATAAAAAAAAAAAAAAATGTCGGCCCGCCCCTGCTGTAACTTGCTTCACGGCACAAACACCCGACGAGGTTTCCTCTCAATTACGCTCTGAAGGGTTTTAACATGATCCAATATTGTGTGTTTTCTCCGTGGGGAGCTGCACATGATCGGTAGTCTCGTGTCTCCCAGGCGGGAATGTCATAACGCCACAGCTTGCAGGCACTGATAAGCGGTCAGCCATATTAAGAAGGATTAGCATACCCTCGTTATCTTTATTAACCTTTGTCTAAATGTTTCCTTTAAAACATTTGGACAACCTTTGGAAGAGCGACGGAAAGGATAACGCTTCGGAAAAGAAAGGACATACTAAGTGATCATCTGTGAAAAAGGAAATTAGGTCAGAAGCCTGCAGAAATATGTTGTCTGCCTCATCAAAGAAAGATACAACCAAAACTAATTGGGAGAGCTTTCAAAACACCCAAAGGACATCTCCAAAAATACATTGGGGCAAGTCCATCTCCAGACCTAAACCCTAAAGAGCATTTCAAATAGGGTTGAGGCTATCAAATATTTTTAGGACCAATTATTCCACTGAACATCCCATCAATTATTTGAGTCCTTGCATAAAAATAGATTGTGCCTTATTAAACAAGAATACTGATTAAAAAAAAAACTTTAAAAAAAATGCAGCTGCAGGTATTATAGTAGCTTTTAACACAGCTTGAGACTCTGCCCCTGTTTTGGTGTCTTATCTCAATTTATTTGGGTTTTCACTTTGTGATTGTTTCTAAATTATGTTGTCTAAAATTGTCATATGTTCGATACGTATTTCTGTTCCTATTTTCAGCTGCGGGTGGTCTTAAAGTGAAATTAAATTCATTTCTGTTGAGAGTTATTCTAATAATAAATGCAGCCCAAATTTAAAGCGCACTGTCAAAACAGAGGAAAGAAAGTCAATCTCCAGACTTAAAGCCAGTAGAGCATGCATTTAAAACACATTGGCAAAACAACATCAAGAGAAAGAAGTAGAAGGCTTTAGACGGACTGTCAATTCCCAGACTTAAAGCCAGTAGAGCATGCATTTAAAACATATTGGCAAAACAACATCAAGAGAAAGAAGTAGAAGGCTTTAGACGGACTGTCAATTCCCAGACTTTAACCCTATAGAGCAGGGGTGCCCAATACGTCGATCGCGATCTACCAGTCAATCGCAAAGGTAGTGTGGGTAGATCGCGTCATGCAGAAGTACACAGACGGCCATGCGCTGGCGCACACAACGGCGCCTTCCTTTCAAGCTAGTGAGTTATCATTTCATTTAGAAACTAAACTTAAGGTGTAAAAATGTGTGAGGGCGCTGAAAGCGTACCACTTCCATACGGAATGGGAGGAGGACTATTTTTTTTACGATGTCATTTTCGAAGTGCGTTTGCCTCATCTGCCTGTCCAACATCGCTGTTCCGAAAAAAGGAAACACGGAGCGGCATTTTCGGACCGTGCGCTAAAAATCACAATTGACTTCCCAATTGTCCGGGCAGCAATCATTTTTCATGCAGCGAACTTCGAGAGCAAAGGCAGCCACTGGCAAGAAATCCTTTCAAGATGGCGCGATGGTGAAAGAGGCAGCGGACTCGTTGTTCCAAGACTTGAAAAACAAAGCGGAAATACTGTCCTCGATCAGAGCTATCAAGACTGACAGTCACACGGCGCTGTGAAACCATAGCCGAGGATCTGACCCAGCAACTTTGGAAGGATATTGCAACCTGCGAGTGCTTCTCACTGCAGCTGGACGAGTCTACGGACGTGAGGGACACAGCGCGGTTGTGCATTTTTATTCGGATGGTGTTTTCTGATATGACGGCAAAAGAGGAGTTGTTAACGGTCCTAACCATGAAAGAACACACTCGAGGAGAGGACATATTTCAGTCTTTGAAAAACTTTATTGAGGAAACTCAGTTCCCAGTGTTCAAATTGTTGTCCATCAACACGGATGGAGCACCTGCGATGGTTGCCCGCTTGAATGGACTTATTGCCAAGTGCGGGGAGGACGAGTGCGCTCCCGGACTTCCTTAATTACCACCGCATAATACACCAACAAGCACTAAAATAATGGATTTCGCAACGAAGATCGCCTGCTCTATTCGCGCCAGATCTCTTCAAAAACGGCTTTTCCGTGCGCATCTGGATAACGCTGGCGGTGACTACTCTGAGTTGCCGTCGCAAACCGATGTCAGATGGCTTAGTCGAGGGAAATTCCTGCAAAGATTTCGAGACCTCGGTCCGGATATTAAGGTTTTTCTCACTGAAGTGAAACATGCAGAATATAGCCAATTAAATGACCAGTGGCTGCTGGGCTTGGCATTTTTAACTGATCTGAGCAACATGCTGAATTAACCGAACTGCAAGGAGCTGCAAGGAAAAGATAAAACCGTGATCAATATGATCAGCTCAATTCATGCTTTCAATGTGCTACCTTTTTCAGGAAGATGGCAAAAACACTCTTTGACCTAAATTCTACCGTAGTAGAGGAGGAGATTTTGACATTGAGCTGAAGTCCAAAGCTCATGGACAGTTCTGGTGCTTACTCACAGAGGAGAAGTACCCCAACATGAGGAAATGTGCAACCCGTTTGACTGCATTATTCAGCTCAACTTATTTATGTGAGTCAGCCTTTTCTCACATGAAGATCATCAAGTCCAAGTACCGTTCCACCATGACTGATGATCATTTGGAAGTGTGCTTGAGGCTAGCTGTCAGCAGCTACTGTCCGGATTATGCATCTCTAGCGGATTCCATTCAGTGCAAGTCATCAGCGTAAGGTAAGGACAAAAAAATTGTCGTGCTCAGCAATATGGGTTCACACAGTTATGCAAGGTACACTACCATATATGGTTCATGGAAACAAATCTCAATATATTTATAAATAAATGTATGTTTTACAATTTTATAGTAAGTAGATCATTTTGACTTGGTCATTTTGTAGGTAAAAGTGTGGGCACCTCTGCTATAGAGCACGCATTTAAAACATACTGCCAAAACAACAACAGGGGCAATAAGTGAAAAGTTTTCGACCGGCCAAGTCGAGCTCCAAATTTCAACCCCATAGAACATGCATTATACCCGCTCAAGAGGCAAATGACGAAGAAAAAGGAATTTAGCTTTTAAAGGTCGTTTAGTGATTCGCTGATCTGACGTCATGGCGCGCCCTCGGCAAGCGTCAGCCCAGCGACACTGAACCACTTTCCCGCCGTGTGAATGGCGCCATTATGAAGTGACCGCCTGGCCAGGAGCGCGCACTGGCTCTGCGTTCTAATTGGATGCCAGCGCCCGACGTTGAAACACAGTAGTCAGTGTTGTGCGTTGCATTAAGGGCTCTTGACTGGAAGGAGGTGGGCGGATGATGGGATAACCTCTGGTAACGGGAGACGCCCTCTCGGGCTTTTACCGAAGTGGAACATTATGTGACCGAGACGCTATTCCACATAATGCACAACCAAAACAGGACATACGGGGGGGTGTCAGCAAAGTTCCAGGACCAGGACTCTTTCTGAGACGAGGCGAGAGTGAATGGCACGACAACTCGTGGCTGCTTCACAATGACAACGCGCCTCATCACGGTGCCCTGAGCATCCGACACTTTGTGGTCTGTGCTGGAGCAACCTTCCAAACCACTCGTGATTCCCCCCCGCCCCCCTACTTTCCCCAAGCTCAACAGCCAGCTGCACTCTCATTCGCTGACGGACGCGTCACTCACCAGCAGAGGCCCCGCCCTTTAAAGCCGTACAAATTCAAAGTCACAAACACTACAATGTAGAATGTGAGTACGAGTGAACAAAAATAATACCCGCACCTCACATGCACTTCGTTATTGTAATATGTGTTGGTATTGGAGGTGCAACAATGTATTAATCGACAACTAAACGATTAACAAATGATTCTGACTAAACTGAATCAGTCAATTTACGACTGTGCATTTTCTGCACTGTCAATTATGAAGTATAGCCAGAAGAATAATCGATTGCAATCAAAGAAATATGAGTTGAGTTGAAGCCCAAGTCGGTATCGGATTTCATGAAGTTCACTGCCCCCCAACTCGTAGCGGAATGTCTGCAGTAAATCAAATACAATGAATAGAGCAACAAGTCCAAAGAAAAACAACATCTTTCAATATTTTCCATTTGGATAGGTTGGGCTTAATGTGGGAATACAGTATTTTATTGGTTGCATTTGTGCTGGGCAGCTTTGTGATTGATGGCTCTCTACTCGCTCTCTAATATCAGTAGTTTCATATCACCTTATAACACCTGCGTGTTTGCCAGTGATTGTCAAATGGCATGCTGGGAAGTAGCCAAGTGTTCTGTGCAACGGTGTGCGAGGTCTCTTTTGTATGCCTGGAATAAAAACATCCCCAATAGGACAATAAATAGAACAATGATCTGAAATCACAGACGGGGGGGATCAACTATAAAAGCAGGCTGTGATTTTTATTTGATTTGTTTAAATAGTTTCAAGCTGTCTGGGAATGGCACGCTTTAAAAATGGCTTCCGTGATTTTAGTGGAAAGCCTTGCGTTTTAGATTTAGATTCATTTCCGAGTTCTTATTTTTCCCCTTTTTCTTTTCCCTGCTGTTTTCTATTTTTTTCCGGTCACTTTCCCCTTTATTCTTTCATTGATTTAATTTGGCCTGTTTCATTTAGTCTTTTTTGTTTTTCTTCTATGATGGATTTTCCCCCTTTTCTTTCCTTTTGTGAGGATTTGTTCTAATGCGATTTTTGGATTTGGATCATCATTTGGATCTTTTTTTCTTTATCCTATTTTTGCAAGGGAAGCATTAGCCTGTGCGGGAATGGTGCGCTTAAGAAACAGCAAACCTCATTTCAGTGGAAAGCCTTGAGTTGTGGCATAAAATTGCTGTGGATTTAGCTTCCACTTTTTAAAATGTGTTTTCTCTCTATTAAAAATGTTAATCTTTAATTTCCCTTTTATTCTTTCATTGATTTCATTTGGTCGTTTTTCATTTTCATATTTTTTGCTGGTTTTCTCCTTTTTTCGATTATGGATTCCTTTGACTCTTTTACAAAAAAAAAAAAAAAAAAAATCATTAAAATTTGGGATTTGTCCATTCCATATTTATCCTATTTGTTTTCCGCTTTTTCTATTTTTTGTCATTTTTTTCTTTTTCCCTTCTGAAACCATTTTCCTTTTTTTTTTTTTTTAAATGTTTATTTATCCCACCTTACGTTTTGGAGATTTGTTTTGTATTCAGATTTAAGATTTATAATTTCCATCTTCCCCTCTCCCCCTTCTTTTTTCATTCATTAATTTTTTTTTAAACATCTTACATAACTTTTTAGTTGGAAAGGCTTTGGTTGTGGCACAACGGCGTTAGGGGTGGGTGAGGAGGCTGCAGCGCTACAACAACAAAGACCCCGCTTAAGGCAAACAGTTTCCCACAAGACACAGTAAGTCACATACCACAACTGCTGGTGTTACTAACATGAGACGTCAGTGAAGAACACTACTCTGTTTTGCCCCACAAATAAATGCACCACTGCAGGACTTCTCAACGGTGACAGCATTTACCACCGAAGAGGCGCCTTCTAATAACTGAGCACACGGTGTGATGGCGAACATCAATAGTCAACCCAAAATGTAGTAGACGTTAAAAAACCTTGAAGATAGAAAAAAGCTGCACTACAGGATGATGGTCAACCTCCAATTTGTTCGGACTTTAGACTGATCACTATACCTTCGTTAACTAGAACAAGAAAGACGGTTATTTTCCCATAATTCGCACTTTTTTTCCCAATTTCCTATTTTTATCTGCAGAGGATAGGGACCAACCCCTTCCGCAAATAGTCAAACCCCATGAGAAATTGCTTAACAATGCCACAAGATGCTAGCAAAGCACTTTTTTAGATTAGACAAGGCTATGGCCCAATCAAATGAAGCTCTCCATTCCCTTCTACATACCAAGACGCCACAAGATGGCGCCGAAGCAATATTTGAGATGAGAAACGGCTTTGGCCTGCGAGCACAAGTGAAGTGTGTTTTTCAGGAAAATAACGGAGGCTGGGTTCCCCCACAAACATTTGCGAATAGGCAAATTTGCGGGGGTTTACTGTACTGCTTTTCTAACGACCATTAGTTGCCTATTACTTTTGAAGATGCATTGTGGGATATAAACACATACATCATGAAATAAGGGAGAACCTACACTTAGGATGCAAACTCAATATAGTGGATACGAGGTGGCTTTGAAACAGCAACTGTAGCTAGCCTACAGAAAAAACAACTCTTCCTAATAGTCAACCAGCAGCTTATACAGCACAAAAGACAAAATATGCTTTCGTCCTACCTATGTTGGGGGATTTGATGAGATCCATGATGACAGAGTCAGCACCTTTGGTGTAGACGGTGATCTGGTCCGTGAGCGGGTGTTTCACCACCACAGACATGCGTTTCCTGGTGGAGTCGAATCCCAAAGTGTGCAGCAGCTCAAAGTTCAGCTTGCCCAGGTGGGGGAGGTCCACCGTCACCTGGTCCGGGAGCCGCCCGACGAGGGAGCACTTGTAGGCCCTGGCGGCGTACACCAGCGCCGCCTCGTCCGGAGACTCGGCCTCGTAGCGCAGGTCCGCGCCCTCGGGGTTCCTCGCTTTCCCGTCGTACGCGGGCGGCACGGGGCTGAAGGCGTGAGCCGACACCGCCGGCGCCGCCGCCTCCTCCTCCTCCAGCTTGGTGAGGGTGCTCTCGGCAGAGGGGGAGGACAGCAAGCTGGAGCAGCCCTTGGTGGAGGAACGGTTGGTGGCGAGGCTTGATGAGCTGCCGCTGTTGGAGCCCGAGGTCAGGCGGCTCGGCGTGAAGCGTTTGATGAAGTCTTCGATGGTCTTGACCGGGGACTTGAGCTCGAACCTCATCCGGACCTGGAGGACACACACTCGACGTCATGCTCCACCCATATTTGATGGTGTTTAGCTTTGCAAATTCTAATCGGAGCCCTGGCATTCACCGCAAAATGGCTACTGAGTGACAAACAGCTGTTTCCAAACAAAATGGTGGACTTACTGTTCAATTTCGGGCAGGGATCCATGGGCGCTACAGAGTGTGTTTTAGGGCATCATCCATTTTCATCAGTGAGCATTCAGAGTTTTTGTCATCAAAATACAGAAAAGAGACGCCATTTTTTTTTTTTTTTTTACTGTTAGTGCCAAACAACATTTGCATATAACCTTTTTCCTTTTTGCCGGTCCCTTTCCCCCCTTGAGGCGGCGCAGTACAATAGTGGAGCCGAGTGACTGACCATGCGGCCTCCTGGCATCCAGACTTATCACATACATGCATCTTGAACCTATAAATCATTCAGGTGAAGCCACAAGGGCATGCTAACCAAACGGTGAACAATCACAGTGGCATAAAAAAGGACAAAGCAAGCGAAAAAAAAGCATGCGGTTGATATTTCCTCATAATATCAACAATCTGATTAGATGGCGAGACAAGCGAGCTGGTTCACGCTGTGGGGAGGAGAGGATATCACCTCTGACCGGGACAACCACACCCATTAAAAAACAAATCACGGATACACAACTGAGAGCAGGCGAAAGCACATCAAACAAAAACCGGGAGAGCAAACACTGTAGGTTTAAATAACATGCTTCTCTCAAAATATGGACACATCTTGCATGTTATTCAGACAAAAGAAAAGAAAAAAATCTATGTGATGTCTCTATACTGCAGTTGTTTGGCATTTCTTTCTTCTGTACATTAGAAAAAAAGTAGTTTGTCCACATCCTCCTCTGTCTGGGAAAAAAAAAAACGAATTGGCAGCCTGTCAAGTGCATGGGGGGCTGTGGAGGACGAAGGGGGATAAAGGGGACAATGAAGGAAAGTGGAAGACAATGGAGGACAGTGGTGACCAAACAAAGGCCAAAATGGAGCAAACTGCTACACTCCTGCAGTATGGCACGCGCAGTAGACGTCTGCTGAAGTTACCTTGTGCCGGGGCTGGTCGGGGGAGGACACCACCACCGTGTTGCAGAGGGTCAGGGCGATGAAAAAATCCATGATGTCGTCGAGGTCAGAGGGCAGCTGCGACATGGACTGGCTGTGGAAGCGCATGAAGTCCATCTGACTGCCGCATTCGTTGACTTTGTCCATCAGCTGAGGGTCGGGCGTGACGTCCTTCTCCTGCACCACAAAAGGGGAAAAAATGGGGATTGGAGGACAAGGGAAGAAAGAAGGGGGCAAAATGTGGAGGACGCGGGACGCTGAAGGAAAAACAGTGAAGGACACAGATTGTCAGTGGAGGACATCAGGGGTTGAGTGTCGGAGAGTGGAGGCAGTAAGTGACAGCACGGGACAAAATATGGAGGAAAGTAATGGACAAACAGACTTGAAGACAGTTTAGGCCAGTGGAGCAAATTGAAGGACAATGAAGGTTAGTGGACGACCGGACCATGGGGCTGCTGAAGGCCGTGTGCTTGGACAGGATGCTGGCCCTCTTGGCCTCAGCCCTGCTGCCCGTCCTGCGGTGGGATTTGGTGCTGTGGGAGCGCAGCACCACCTTGACGCTGTGGTGGCTGCCCACGCTGTCTCGCCTGGGCAGCGTCCCAGCGTGAGACGTGCAGTCCTCCTCCTCCGAGTCCACCTCCTGGTACATGGCCAGTCTTCTTGCTGGAGGACAACAATAGCACAATTCATGACAACATCACACCTTCTTCTTCCAGCTAGCAAAAACTGTCATGGCACCACAAGTAACCCTTCTATGTCATTAGACCAAGGCTGAGTGATTGATTGAATTAAGGGGGTCAATGGATTCAATGAGTTTTTAAATCTGATTTAAACATAGGCGGCACAGTGGGCAACTTTTTAGCACATCTGCCTCACAGTTCTGAGGACCGGGGTCACAATGCCGGCCCCGCCTGTGTGGAGTTGGCATGTTCTCCTTGTGCCTGCGTGGGTTTTCTCCGGGTACTCTGGTTTCCTCCCACATCCCACAAACGCGCATGCTAGGTTAATTGATGACTCTAAATTGCCCGTAGGTGTGAATGTGAGTGCGAAGGGTTGTTTGTTTATCTGTGCCCTGCGATTGGCTGGCGACCAGTTTAGGGTGTACCACGCCTCTCGCCCGAAGATAGCTGGGATAGGCTGCAGCCCGCCCGCGAGCCTAGTGAGGATAAGCGGTACGGCAAATGGAATTAAACATATATAGAAATAATGACATTAATGGGTCTTTTGTTTACAAAGATTCTGAATTGGTCAATAAGCACGCTGTGTTTTCTAAGTGTGTTCGTCTCACCATTGGCGTCGTGAGAGTACTCCACGCCCGCCACAGTGCAGCGTCGGAACACCATCTTGTTGTCTGTGAGCGTGCCCGTCTTGTCGGAGAAGATGTACTGCATCTGCCCGAGGTCCTCTGTGATGTTTAGGGCGCGGCACTGAAGGTGGGAGTCGCTCTCTTCGTCATATAGCTCAGTGTCCTGGTGGATGAAGTACACCTGGCAGATCTTCACGATCTCGATGGACACGAACAGTGAGATGGGTATCAGCACCTGGGGGACAATAAGCAAAAAGCTATGGCTAAAGAGCTTAAAAAATCTAATAAATGTTGGCAGAAACTGTGGCTAAAGAGCTAAAAGAGCTGGCTAAAAGTCACGGCTAAAGGACAAAAAAGTTGTCTAAACGCTATGGCTAAAAAGATACAGTTGTTAGCAAAAATCAGTGACTAAACTGCTGCAAAGTTATGGCTAAAGAACTACGAGAGTAGGCTGAATGCTATGCCAAAAGCAATGGCTGAACAGCGAAAATAGTTGGCTAAAATCTACGGGTAAAGAGCTAAAAACGCTGGATGAAGCCCATAGGTAAAAGTACAATAGTTAGCAGAAAGGAACGGCTAAGCAGCTAAAATAGTTGCCAAAAATTTATGGCTGAAGAGTTAAAACATAGGCTAAAAGCGGCGTGCTGGAGCCTATCCCAGCTATCTTCAGGCGAGAGGCGGGGTACACCCTGAACTGGTCGCACGCCAATGACAGGGCACATATAAACAAACAACCCTTCGCACTCACATTCACACCTACGGGCAATTTAGAGTCTTCAATTAACCTACCATGCGTGGTTTTGGGATGTGGGAGGAAACCGGAGTGCCCGGAGAAAAGCCACCCAGGCACGGGGAGAACATGCAAACTCCACACAGGCGAGGCCAGATTTGAAACTGGGTCCTTAGAACTGTGAGGCAGATGTGCTAACCAGTCGACCACCGTGCCGTCAAAAGAGCTACAATAAATTGCAAAAAAAACAATGGCTTAGAGGTACAATAGCAAAAAACAATGGCTAAAAAGCTAAAAACAGAAATGGCTAACGGAGTAGCAAAAAGCATAAAACCTAATGCTAAATGCTAAACATGCTAACCTAAGCCAAGTGTGACATACAAATTGTTAGGTAAACAACATCAGCACTTAGCAACTGCTGCTAACGTGAAGGCCTCTAAGAACAGTGCTTGTATTTGAAAGGTCAACAAAAAGTCATGTGTTGTCACAAAGAAATGTCAGAGTGGGGGGTGGAATCTCCATCCGCAAATATTTGTTTGTGCACATAAACCCAAACTTTGAATCTGGCCAGCACAGGGTGACATTTTTTTGTTTGGTTGGCGTGTCAGCAAACAGGAAAAAGACAAACAATACAACCTGACAGTATACAGAAGCATCAGCCCATCTGTTTGTGTTATTTGACAACAAAGAGCTAGCTAGCTAGTTGCTGAATGGGTTGGCTGGCAAATGCTTATCACTTGGCTCGATTGGACTCCCAGTGATAATTACCTGTTTTTTACCGAACAAAAGGATGGATCTGGCTCTTTGACTGGCGTTTTACAGTACAGTCCACTGTTTTTTAGCTAGTCGCCGACTGGTTAGCTGGAATACTTTTGTACAGATATTGAGTAGCTGTTTGTGAAAAAAGGACTTTGACTTGGCTTTCCTGTGAGTGGTGTCGTATATTTGAGTCAGTATCTTGCAGTAACTGCTAGTGATCTGGCTGCTATCTGGTTAGCTGACATATGCTCGTCACTTGGGTTGACTGGACTGCCGTGCTAGCTTCTCATGCTGACGAGAGTCAGTATGCTAGTCACATGTGAACAAAAGGTAGGGTCGGTGTTTCATACCTGGAAGACGATAATCATGGTGAGGAAGAGATAGATGGCCGACAAAACGGGCGACAAGTCTTTACCCTCCGGACTGAGGACGTCAAAAACGGGCCTCTTATCTCCGTACTGAAACACCCACAGCCCGTGACCTGCAGTAAGAAGAGCATAACATCACTTTCTGTTTCCTCCCCCCCATTGCCGTTAGCTTCATGGGACTCTCGGCCCCAAGGTGGTATCGACCAGCTTTTTGTCAACCAAAGGACATTAGAGCTTCTATAACTGGTTTCATGCTTGAAAGCTGCTTCCGTTACCAGCTTTATTTTAATGGGCTTCTACTTCCTGTTTTTGTTCCCAATTCCTATTGGCGTGCTAGAACTCTCATCTGGAACGATCAGGTCTCGACCAAATTATGTCAACAAAAACACTTAGATTTGGGTTTGTGGTAACTGGTGTTGTGAAAAAACTGTTTATTCTGTTACCAGTTTTATTCTGGTGGGTTTGGTGAGTTTTTACTTCCTGTTTTCGTTCCCAATCCCAATTGGCTTGATTGGACTCTCAACCAGAACACTTATCGTCCAACATTTTGTAAACAAAGGATATGAATCTGTTGTAACTGGTGTGAATAAATGTTGATTCCGTTGTTTTTATTCCGCTGGGTTTCTACTTGCTGTTTTTTGTTCCCCATTCCAGTTGGCTTGATAGTACTCTCAGCTGCAGACCAACGTTTTTGTCAACAAAAGACAGATTTAGAAAACAAGAATGTGCGTCTCTGTGTGCACGTGTACTGGAGTGTTTGTTGCATTGCACTGTCACGCACCAACAGCAGCAAAGGAGCACATGACCAACAGGATGATGACACACCAGAAGACGTCCACGTTCATCTGTCTCTCCAGTTTGCTGCGCTTGTAGCGAGGCCCGTTGTTGTTAAGCATGGCTTTGGTCTCGTGACCTGCAGACACACACACACACACACACACACACGGTCACTAACGTCCAGACAGTGCGAGGCGCCGCTGTGGGCGTGTCTCTCACCGGCGTAAATGACGATGCCCACCGCCTCCTCCGTGTTGCGGATGGTGCAGCCCCTCAGCAGCAGGTTGTCCTTGTAAAGTGCGTCTCGTCGGCCACTCCGGTGGATTCTGCCAGAATGAATCAAAGTCAATGGTGGACACAACAGCAAAAAAAAAAAAAAAAAAACAATTAGGTTCCAATATCGGTTTATTTTGTCGTAAATACACAGCGTATAAAGCCACCAAATGCTACATTTGTGTTCGTCTCTTATTTCTTCTTGTCTCTTACTGTATGTACTCCTTCTACATAGTGCTCCCAATTGTTCTGAATGAGACACCGCATAATGAAAATGCAACGCAAGTGAAATGTGTGGTAAGACTATTGGAAGAACATGCAGTTCGTTGTTAAAATGTCAGTGACGGCAGGTTGTTGCTCTACTGGGAACCCAAATCAGGTCAATTACATGACAGCGGCCACGTCGACCATTTGCCTGTTCTGCACTTCCGCTGGCAAAGGGGACGTTTGGACTTCAAAAGGAAAACAACCGACTGATGGCCTGGGCGTGTGAAGATTTATGGTTTGACACCGTTAAGCACCATCCTGCCCAACCCAGTGGCAGAATGTCATAGAGGACAGCGTCCATTTATAGAGCCAAAACCGCTCCCACTAAAAACCAGAGCGGTCATTCTTCCTTCAGCCGAAGAGAGAGTCCTCATATCAGCGCAACTTTCCTGAGAAACCAGTCAAGTGGGCGATTCTCGGCTCCTTGAGAGACTTTCACGTGGCGCTTTTTTGAGGCTCCTTTACACTCCCAACACTTCCAAAAAAGAATAATCCATAAGAACACCACCACCGCACTTTTTCTTTGGCTTTTTGTCTTACAGCGTTATCAGGTAAACATGGAAAAACAACAGAATAATGAGGAAAAAGCATAACATATTAAATACAAATGGGGAAAAAAAAGAAAACCTTGAAAGTATTGAGTGAGATCGTAAACCTTATTAAAAACGTAAACCAAGTTAAAAGATAAAACCAGTTTAAACAATAGTTCAGAGGAAACGTTTGTCAAAATGTAAAACAGTAAAGTGCAAACAGTAAAAAAAACTTAAGGAAAATGTGAACAAGTAAAAAAAATCATGAATCCTACATTTCCCAGAATTCAACAGACTTCATCAGGAACAACAAACACATCGCCCACGTGACAAGCTACGATACTCACATGTAGCCTCGGAATCGGTTCAAGTCGTTGTTGGGCTTCTCGCACTCGATAATGCTGTCGTACTTGGACGGGTCGAAGTCGCAGTCCTGCAAACCCGGCCACTTCATTAGGCACGCCTGCGCCATTGTCGTCTCATTCCGGCGACGGGAAGTGACGTGGGCTCACCAGGTCAAAGAAGCTGCGCACCACCTGCCGCTGCTTGAGGTTGGTCTCGCCGTCCAGCGTGGCCGTCTCGATGTGACACAGCCGGTCGGGGTCGCTGGAGCTCAGCAGCAGAACGTCGGCCGGCAGGATCTCGTTGCAGCGCAGCCGGATGAAGTCGCCCACGTGCACCTCCTTCCAGAACTTTTCCACGTAGCGCCGCTCTGTCCTGCCGGCCAAGGCAAAAAAAACGAATTAGCAACCGACACCAGCTTCACCGAGCGACATGAAATTGGGCAAACATGTCAATCATAACAGGACGCTGAGCTGCACTGTATTTGTTTACAACATTGACACCTTACTTAAGTGCAACACATTTACACTTGCTGTCCCTTACTTAATATGTTTCCTGTGGGAATTTGGAGAGGAATATTATGCATTGACAAATCTGAATATGAATCCATTGTATCGATCGAGTCAATGCGCTAAAGAATAACGGCCTAAGTATAGTTCACTTTTAGTTATCTTTGTAGTACAACGCGTGCATATAATCTTGTAGGTTAATTAGCATAATTCCATCACTGGATGATGTAACAATGGTGCTCAGCATTCTAAGCAGCAAAAAAAACAATGGCAACTAAAACCTGGGGGAGGCGTTGACGTAGCTTTAGAGAGACGTCTTTGTGTCAGGTTCACGTGTAAGAAAAAAAGAAATATTCTATTTTTAGTCTTCATTATAATAGAATGAGTTCACACTGTTCTGATGGGAGAAGAATTCACACGCATACGGACTCATTTCATAGCTAACAAGCCCTAGAGAAGTTGCTCATTTTCAATTACATCGATGAATTCAGACAACAGATGTACTCACTCTCGCAACATACCCAGTTAGCTTAGTGTCGCACTCAGCTGACAAATATGCACCGTGACCAATGAATTGACGCATGTTAATCAGCAGAGCACATGATTTTTGTCATCTTTGACCAGTGGAACCGCAGTGTACACCGCCGCCACATAGCAAAGTCGCTGAGAATATCTCGCCGACTCTTTGCTTTGTCATGTCTGTGGTGGCGAATGACTTTGAGGACGCATAAATACAATCAAAGCGTTCATTCGACGGGAGGTTCCATTGTAAATACTGAGCACGTACTTACTAAAGTCTGCTAGCTTAATGCTAGCACATAATTGGAAAACTTCATGAACGGGCTAATGAATCTATGTTGTGGTCTTCCGACACTTTCAGCAACATATTTGAACCCAAAAAGTAGAGCAAGGCATATATTCTTTATCCTCTGCAAAGAAGGACTACTATTACTCTGGCTTACTGACAGACAGCATAAGGAGCAGCACAATGTCCATTGAATTGAAGCAAAAACGGTTTCATTTCTTTACATTTCATAATGTCATAACAACGTGTTTTGATAAATTACGATTATATTACTGTCATTTAATTTGTGGGGTTCTACTGCATACAAATGTGTAACTACACAGTGGTTCAATGCACTCAAGTAACGTACAGATATCTGAAAAATCTACTTGGGTACGGTCAAAAAGCACTTTGTTACTTCCACCACTGGCAAAAAGAACATCGGGGTGTTGTTTAAACACAATTTTGTATTCAAAATAAAAACAGCAAGGCTTTATGTGCATGCATGTACTGTAATATATGTTCATATATTTTAGCCATAGTACAATAATACCGATAACTGTGATCATTTTTGGTCATTTCATCTCTAGTTTCGACCGATGAAATGAGGATCCTGTGAAGGTTCAGACTGAGTTCACTGCAAAACAGACCCAGTCCGAAGACCACACGCTCCTCCTCCAGGTGGACCCAAAGCGAGAGCTTGTTTGCTTCACATTGGAGTTCCATCAACAAGAGCCAAGTGTTTACGCATTGTAAACTTCACTCGATGCTCGCAAGTCCACGTTTACTCCCAATCCCCGCCGGGCTTAACCGCTCAAGCGGGAGGACGAGCGCAAACATCAACGCTTCTAATATCGCCACTTTTTTGTAAATATTAGCATTTCGGGACAGAAGCAGGAACTTCCTGCCACGTATGCGGCACCATCACCTAGATGGAGCTGCATGAGAGAAGGACTTAAAGAGTCAAAACACAGAGCCTTTTGACCGCTGTGAATTATGCTCTGTATGCCTCACGCCACAGCCACGCTTTTCATTAGCGCAGGAAAACCGCACAAAACACAGGCGGACGACACACAAGGACAGCGGACACTTTATTAGGCACATACAGTTCGGCCTTCTTTACAAAGCACTTTTGATGATACACACTTACTGTATCTATCCATCTAGGCGTGGCTATACTGACAGCTGTTTTGATTAGACACCTGGCAGTATGATGAAAAGTGCATATGGGGACATTTAAAAGTGTCAAAGCTATTACACAAAGCATTTGAAGTGCTATTTGAATTAAACCGGTCGAAAAATAGCTTGAAAGGTGGATATTACGGAAATTTAGCAGCCGTGCAAAGGGTAAATACCATTTGTGAACTAAAAAAAAACATTTTTTTTAATAAATAGAGTTTGTTTAATTTGTTCATAAAATATACCATAACAAGGTAGGTTCTATACTTTGAATTCACAAAAGTGATTACAAAATTAGGTACTTTTAAAACTGATGTAAATAGTTGTTCAAAGGTGGGTGAAGCCAATGTGCTAACTTAACAACTGTGATTTTGTGAATGGAGTTCAAGTTTTTTATTTGCTAATTCAAAAAAACATGCCAACAAATTGTAGAATTAAAATTAAAACATACCATAACAATGTATTTGGGAAACGTTAACTTTGCCAAAGTGATGTTAGAAAACAAGATACTTTTAAAACGGATATAAAAAAATAGATTCAAACGTTGGTATCGGGAACTTTTTGCAACTTTTATGCTACCATCCAAAGGGTGCCAAATTAAAAACCGTGATTTGGTTAACGGAATTCAAGTTTTGTATTTGTTAAAAAAGACAAGCAAACAAATTGCACGTTGGAAATGTCAACTTGACAAAAGTTACAACTTGCTATTAGATTTTTAAAAATTCATCAGTAGTCGAAGCCAACGTGTTAACTTAGAAAGTGATTTTTCTTAATGGAGTTCAAGTGTTACATTTTTTTTATTCAAATATACCAAAAACATTTTTTGTGTGTGTATGCGGCCTTCGATTGGCCGGCGACCAGTACAGGGTGTACTCTACCTCTGCCTAAACTCGGCTGGGATAGGCGCCAGCGCACCTGCGGTAAAGGGATGGACGGACAAAGTTCAAATTCTGGTCAGTATGTAATTTGCCAACAAAACAAATAATGACTTTTTTTTTTTTTTTTTTACATAAATCACAACTTGATGTTGGAAAATAAGGTAATGTTGACCCCCCCTAAAAAAAAAGTGATGTAAAAGGTGAAGCCAAGGTGCTAACGTCAAAACATTGATGATGTTCATGGAGTTCAAGTTACAGTGCCCATTTCAACTTTATAAAAGTGGCGCGACTTGCTGTTATAAAATAACAGATTATAAGATACTTTTGAAACTGAACTAAATGATGGGCACCATGCAAAGGGTAAAGGTCGCCTCTCAACTGAAAAACTGTTTGCATTGTGTGTTTTTTTTTTTTTTTTTTAAATGTAGCAAAAAAAAAAAAGTGCATGCTGGAAATATAAACTAAACAAAAGTCTCGACTTACTGTTAGAAAATAAGAAAAAAAATAATATTTGTTTTTATTTTTTCATTTTTAAACTGACAGCTGTAAAGCCCATGTGTCAACTTGAAAACATCAATTTTGTTAATGGGGGGGTCAAAGCTTTGAATTTCCCCGACCCAAAATTGCAAATGTTGGAAATGTAAACTCGGTCACAATCGCGATGTTCGAAAACTGCTCAAAGGAAGACTTTGGAGGATGGTTTCAATGGACTTTTTGTTACTCGCCTGCTGTAGACCAGACAGTCCATGTGGTTGATCTCCTTGTCGGACCTGTGTCTCCGGTAGTCCTCCCACAGGTCCTTGATGGCCGTGACCGACAGGATGAAGACCACCGGGGCGAGGGCGAGCTCGGGCTGGAAGGCGTTGACCACCGGCACGAAGTTGAGCAGCGCGATGAAGACAAAGTAAACATTGGCGAAGCGGTGGAACTGCTCGAAGAGATTCTTGGGCAGGAAGGAGAGCAGCGTGTACTTGGTGGTCTTGATTTTGTTGTCGGCGTAATGTCGGTTGGGCTCGTCGTCGTCGTCGTCCTCGCCGTGGATGTTGGCGCGGACGCTGCGGGTTTTACTCTCTTTTTTGCTTTTCTTCTTCTTCCGCGGCCTCAGTTTGGCTTTGGACGCGGCGGTGGCGGCTCCTTCGCGGCTCGCCATTGCCGACCGAGACGTCTTGGTTTTTTTTGGGGGGGGGGGCGGCGGTGGGGAAGCGACGGACGCCACAACTTTTCTCTTCACAGCTCGAGCTAGCGGCTAGGTGATCATTCTTTCCCCCGCCCTGGTTCGGGGTTTTACTTTCTTCGCGAAAACAGCTCCTTTTCATCCATGTCCTCACTCCGCCCGCCCGGAGGACAACTTTTAGCTTGTTTGGGGCTTCTCCACTTTTTTTTCTTTTTTTTTTCCACTTCGGGAAGGATGCTGACTTTTGCCCGCCCCAGCTCATCGATCTACAAGCTACCTGGATGCGGCTAACGGGCTAGCATAACTCGTAGACTTCAATGAGCTAACCTGTTCGCATTAGCTTGTGTAGATCGTCATTGTTGGCTGGAAACGTGAGATCCGAGCCCCGCCGCCCCTGAGCCCAGCCCGGCCCGGCCCGACTGCCCCCGCGAGTGCCACGCGGTGTATTCCCGGAGTTGCCGTTCCTGTCCACAGGAAGTTAGCGAGCATGTTTTCCGACGAGAGGTGGAGGATGGAAGAAATTAGCTATATATATTAAAAAAAGAGGGTTATTTAACTACGGGGACACATTGAGTTCAGTGTGCGGATTTCAAAGTAATTTCCCCCCCATAAATGGATGGATGGAGGAAATACAGGTGTGCCTCGAGATACGAGTCACTCGATTTACGAGTTTTTTGTTTGTTTGTTTTTTTAATATCAACTTCGGCAGCAATCGAGCCATAATAATGTACAGTACAGTAGTTTGGCCTACATTTGGTATGTTACTAACATTTTCAAAATACGTGTATGTCAAAAAAGACGATATCTTGGGTAGAGGAGTACGGTGGTAAGAATCTGATACGGATTAAGGATTTGATGCCACTTTTTATGTCGCAAATCGGCTCCAATTTTCTTGTCCGGAAATCAGTGTAAATCATGAGGAAATTTGAGACCAAAACACCTGAATCACGTCCATTCAGTTTGAATTACGTGAACGTGTGATTTTGGACGCCCTAATCGCGGAACATTTTCGTCTTTGTCAGAACCACGGAAAATCTCAACTGAATTGAAAATGTCAAAAGTCAGGTCGTAAAGGGATTTCCCCACAACGTAATCTGAAAAGAACAAGTATTAATTTGTGCGAAACAATGAGAAAACCTGATGTTGGTGGACCTCCGCTAAATCCACGTGCCCGAAATCTGGCACAGTGAAGTGGAAAGAAAATGGCGGCCGTTTTTCTGGATTTAGTAACATAACCTACCTGCACAGAAAAGATTTTAGAACCGAGGTTAGCCCAGCAAAGCTTTCAGGGACCGTCTCCGCGGATCAATTATCGTTACAACTTGGAAATCTATGATTTGCTGTTTTGGTTGTGAAGCGCAAAATGCGAAATTGTTTTTTTTTTTTTAGCTTTGCATTATCTGTTTCCACACGGGCCAGAGCGTGGATCGCTGCGATTACGCATCGTCCTCTTCCGCACCGAGATGTCTCCGTCGGCGCTGTCAGTTGCGCCACATTTAAAGGGAATGAGAGAAGCCGCTCTGATTGGCGGCAAATGAAGTCGTTTTTAAACACTCCCACAGCGGCGCCACCCACCGCACCAGGTTTACGTCAGTCCCGAAAATGACTTGAATCAAGGCTCAACCTTAAAATGTCCCTTTGTGCGCTCATCTTTAATGACATCACAACTGCCAATGACCAGGCCCACCCTTAGCGGTCCACCTCCAGAGCCAGAGATTTTATAATTAGTATTTTGTTTTATAATGCAGTGGAACCTCAATTTAAAGGACCCCAATTTAACGGACGTCAGATTTAACAGACAGAAAATAGTGTCCACTTGGAACTCCAAATCACCCTTTCCATCCATCAGCGAGGTACGTTTGGATCAACTTGAAAACTTTTTCAGACATTTTAAAGCTCTTTTTATATTTATTCACAATGTGAATGTTGTACAAATAACAGCTGAATAAATACAACAAAAAAGCAAAACACCCGTTGAGTTCATCCATTGATGAACAGAGGTTTGTCCGTCATGAGCGTCAATCCTGATGTTTTGTGCAACAGTTCACACCCACATGTTTCCAGATGGGAACTCAAACCCGAGGACTTTGGGTCGCAGGCATCTTAAACAGTTTCCCACAGCTGGAATAAGAAGAAGAGCAACCTGGGCGTCGATCCAATCGAATCAATCTCGACTATTGCAGGCATTTCCCCAATATGCGACGATACTGCCTTGTAATAATGCAGACCGATGCGGTCGGAAGTCATCCCGGAAAGACAACATGGGATCATTTCAATAAATCCATTATCTTATCAAAAGCCGTCCGCTTTTTCAGCGCATGATCAGTCAAAAGTGAATCGTAATAAGAACAAATAATCATCTTAATGCTACAACGGGCGAGTGCATGCCTGTTCTTCTTGTTGTGGAGAAGAATTCCAACTATCCTCATGATGGATGAGTGAGGAGTGAGGTGCGTGTGAGATAGCATTCCGCCCTTGAAAAGTCAGGAAGAAAAAAAAAAGTTGGAGCAGTCGAAAATAAGATAAGGGAAAAAAAACGTCATTAAAATACAAATCATACTCACCGCACGTTGATTTAATAAATACATTCCCGAGTGCAGATCGCTACATACGCTATGTGTTTTGCTAGTCGACGTTAACAAGTTTTGCTCTGACCGACCCGTAGGCAGTGTTCGGAAGATGACTTTGAAAATGGAACGAGTGACCCTGTTGAAAATGCAACTATTTTGATTGCTTTCTCAAAGCAATATAGCGAATTACATTTGATTACATTGTGATTGCTTTTCTTCATTTTAAACGAACGCATCAACAGGGCCCTTGCATGTTTCCTCTTCAAACCATCCGTCATTATCGTGGCATTGACCACATATTGGTTTTCTTTGCACAAATAAGTAACTGATTCCAAAACATGATGACATCTAAATGCATCATAAACAATGTTTGTTTCATTATACATATATATCGTATATGAATATACATACTGTATCTATGTATACAGCGTGTGGAAAACATGATACCATGTTGACCTAATGACAAATGTGCACAATTTAGACAATATCGCTTTATATGATCAATACACAAACCAGTGAATGGTCCATAAAAAAGTGGAAAATTCTAAAGATGAAACTGTTCAACAGTCATAAAATATTATTTTATGTGTTCAAAAGTCTTATTATGATTCTAAACGTTTCGTAAATCTCAGACAAACTGATTGCTCCAGAAGGTGGCACTTCGAGGTCATATTTGGAAAAATATGTCATGTTTGACATGACAGCAGAATGGCACATGACCAAAGAGAGCCAATCATAAGCGTCGGCTTTAGAAAGAGGAAGTGAGATGGGAAAAAAAACAAAAAAAATAATAATAATCCAAGCTTTTGCGGCTATTTTTCAAATGCAACTAAAACTGTGATCATGGAACTTCCCAAAAGTAACTGTAATTGAATTACACATTTTCTCCCAGTTATGTAATGGATTACAACAACATACATTTTGTAATTAAATTATGTAATCTCACTACATGTTATTATTTACTCCCCAACACTGCCAATCAGAGGATGAAAATCCAAAATCCAAAATACTGATGGCATTGAAGGCCCTGCGAGGACAAATTTCAAGACATCCAGGTGAAGCCGCAATATCGACGTGACTGAAAAACGGAAAACTCGGCTTACTAAAATAAAAAATATCACGATACAGTGATAAACGGCGTATTTTGGGACAACAATTAAATGCCGCAATATAACCGAAAAAGGTGAAAAATTGGAGCAGGACTTGGTTTATTAAAACCAAGTCCTGACGATTGGCTCCATTCACGACTTTCAGGATAATAATGCAATGCAGCGATAATTGATATTGAAAAAATGTACCCCCCCCCAAAAAAATCACAATATTTAACTGAAAAGGCAACAATTTGTAGAAACAGTTCATAAAACCACGTCATGATGACATAACGAGACGATCACGGAATTGCGATAATGCTATAATCGATATTGGGGATGGAAGAAATCTAGGCTACTGCACAATTTCTACATACAGTACCTGAAAATCTAATAACTTGGAAAACACTTGGCTCCAAAAAACAAAGTCAAAATCTGGATGGTAGCCGTAATATTACAACCCCAATTCCAATGAAGTTGGAAAATAAAAACAACAGGTTCCAAAAAAGCTGGGCCAGGTGGCAAAAAAAGACTGAGAAAGTTGAGGAATGCTCATCGGAGACCGGCTTGGAACATCCCACAGGTGAACAGGCTCATTGGGTACAGGTGGGTGCCACGATTGGGTGGAAAAGGAGTCTTTTTGTGAACAAGTGTGTGAGAAAATAGTCGACTAGTTTAAGGACAATGTTCCTCAACGTACAATTGCAAGGAATTGAGGGATTGCATCATCTACGGTCCATAATATCATGAAAAGGTTCAGAGAATCTGCATGTAAGCGGCAAGGCCGAAAACCCACATTGAATGCCCGTGACCTTCGATCCCTCAGGCGGCACTGCAGCAAAAACCGACATCGATGTGTAAAGGATCTCACCACGTGGGCTCAGGAACACTTCAGAAAACCAATGTCAGTAAACAGTTCAGTTCGGCGCTACATCCGTAAGTGCAACTTGAAACTCTACTATGCAAAGCAAAAGCCATTTATCAACAACACCCAGAAACGTCGCCGGCTTCGCTGGGCTCGAGCTCATCTAAGATGGACTCATGCAAAGTGGAAAAGTGTGCTGTGGTCCGACGAGTCCACATTTCAAATAGTTTTTGGAAATTGTGGACGTCGTGTCCTCCGGGCCAAAGAGGAAAAGAACCATCCGGACTGTTACGGACGCAAAGTTCAAAAGCCAGCATCTGTGATGGTATGGGGCTGTGTTAGTGGGTAACTTAGACATCTGTGAAGGCACCATTCATGCTGAAAGGTACAAACAGGTTTTGGAGAAACATATGCTGCCATCCAAGCAACGTAATTTTCATGGACGCCCCTGCTTATTTCAGCAAGACAATGGCAAACCACATTCTGCACGTGTTACAACAGCGTGGCCTGCCTGAAGTCCAGACCTGTCTCCCATTGAAAATGTGTGGCGCATTATGAAGCGTAAAATACGACAACGAAGACCCCGGACCGTTGAACAGCTGAAGCTGTACATCGAGCAAGAATGGGAAAGAATTCCACCGACAAAGCTTCAACAATTAGTGTCCTCAGTTTATTGAATGTTGTTCAAAGAAAAGGTGACGTAACGAAGTGGTAAACATGAGCCTGCCTGTCCCAGCTTTTTTGGAACGTGTTGCAGCCATCAAATCCTAAATTCATGATTATTTGCTAAAAACAGTCAAGTTGATCAGTTTGAACATTAAATATCTTGTCTTTGTAGTGTCTTCAATTAAATATAGGTTGAACATGACTCGCAAATAATTGTATTCTGTTTTTATTTATGTTTAACACAACGTCTCAACTTCATTGGAATTGGGGTTGTACAATACCGCAATAAATCACCAATTTGGCCGCCAAACTTTTATCATACAACCCAATATTAAATAACTCAAAAGGGCTACACTTGTGGAAGCGCTTGGTGTATTAAAACAAAGTCGGCTCAGGAGTATTGTTTCGGTTGCCGTTGGTCAACAAAAAGCGCACGCCGCTGCACAATTTAGAGTGGAACAGGCAAGTAATAGCTCCGTTTCTCGGGGACTTCTCGAAAGCCGCTAATGATATTGAATCCAACTTAATTGGGAGTCAAATGATGGCCTAATGACTTGCAATGCGCTCTAATGCAAAGTAGAGTCAAGGTAATGAAAGGAGCCGCATGGAGATTGATGTTTGCGCCCTGCAATCATGAGTAGAATATGCTAATGTTTCACTGTATGCATCATCAGATTTGAAAGTACATACAGTATACACTGTACATACAGAGGCCTAATAAGACTGTGGTGTGTAGGCTGTGCACCATCAGTTTTCTGCCATTTATGTGTGGTTAGAGCGACCCCGAGTGTCTGTAAAGGAAACTGCAGCAGTGTGCATGCTATATCATATTTTGGGGTATTTCTATTCAGCAAAGTGTCAAGTTAAAATAAATGTATAGTATTACCAACACACACACACACAAATAATAAAAAAATAAAAATAATAATAAATAATAATTTTTACCAAATAGATCAAAACACAATTTGCAATATTTTAACAAATGTGAGTTTTGACGGGGTAATTAAACAATTACAATTAAGTAAATACTATAAAAATAATTGTAGACATTAATTTGGGAATTGAATAAAATTTCTCTTAATTAAATACAAACAAGAAATATATATATTTTTTTATATAAATGATATTGGTGAATTCAGTGATTAAAAAATAAATGAAATAAAAAGAAGTTGTAAAACCAATTGTATTAATAAACTGGAGGACTTAAATATATAAAATAAGATTACATAAAAAGCTAAAGGTAAACGGAATATTCAGAAAACTGTAATTACATAAAAAGTAACTATGCAATAAATGAACATAAAATAAAATTAGACTATATTTAAATCAAAAGGCAAGAACTTTGTGGGTGTAATTAAATGGCATACAATATGAAACGTTCTATACATTAAATTGGATAAAATTGTGCTACTTAAATAAACAATAACAAAAAGACTAACAAAAATAAGATATACAGCGGGATAAAATAATTCCAATTAAATTACAGAATAAATTAACTAAACATTAATTCAATATTTTTAAATAAAATAAAATACAGAATAAATAATTTTAAAAACAAAAACTTACCAGGCAACAAATTGTAATAAAACAAAACTACACTGGCTGTAGAAAGAACTAAGAAGTAAAATATAAGTCAAAACAAATAGGTGTCAATTAAATAATGCAAATTCCATTACATAAAAAGATTGGTGAAATAATATGACAATTAAAACGAAATTACATTAAAAGTATTATAATGAAATATGAACTGAAAAAAAAGATTTAAAAGATTAACTATGCAACGAAATAATACACACTGCAACAAATTAAAGGAAATTGGGAGGGTAAAATAATTAATCAGTTACATATAAAAAAAATAAATACCAAGCAAATTATAACAAAATAAAATAAAGAATTTAAAAGCTACATGTTGGATAGAGCACATTGGTGTACCTAATAATATGGCTCGTGGGTATGGGAGGGGAGGGAAGGCGCGCGTTGCATGCTGGGATCCTATCACGTTCGCTCTGACAAGAGGGTAGAGAACATTTTTGCTGTGATTCTTACGAAAAGTAGCTCACCTTGACGTTGTTGTCCCTTTTTAACACAAGTTTAGTCCTACCTTTAAGTACGTGGACAGAAGTTTTGTTTTGTTTAAAAAAACGGAGGCGACGTAAATAAACAGTGAGTGGACGGCATGGCGCTAAAATGTGTGTGTGTGGTTTTTTTTGGTTGTTTTTTTTGCAGCGTCACAGACACACAAGCGAACTTACTGCCTGCTCACTTTTAATAGCTGCTGTGTGTTTGTAGAACTACTGTGAACGCGTTCTTTAAACTTCACCATTTGTCGTCGTGTTTGCCCGGCGGAAAGGTTAATGTCAAGTTGCCCTCGTGACGTCACGGCCATGGGCAGGTGTTCAACACGAGCTTGTTGTTGACACGTTGGCTGTGAATAATAAACACTCAAAACCGTTTTAAAAACAACAAGGCCTTTGTTGGATTTTAACTCGGGTTGTAAAGCAACCACGAAAAGTTCATTTCTAAATAAACCTTATTTTATAAAGTATATTTTCAATGCTATAGCCTATATATTGTTAGTGCATTCTTTCTACAGCCAGCAGAGGGAGCTCCCACTTCTTAAAATTCAAATGTCAATTCTCCATGGGTATCTCTATTTCCTAACATCAAAATTGCATTCCTCATTTGCTCCGCTGGAGTGTAGCCATTATAAACTACTCTTTCCGAAACTAAGAACTTTACAAGCTATTGCTCCCTTGTCCAAAAATTGCTTAAAGATGTAAAGATGTAATCTGGTCGAAAACAACCACAAAAAACCCTTCAATGTTCGTTTTCAAGTCTAGAATGAAAGCCATTTTACCCCAATTGTATGGTTCAATCCAGTAAGTCATTGTTTCTCAAGCATTTTACACCAAGTAGCACCGAATAATGCTTCTCTCCAAATACCAACATCATTAAAATACAGTAGTGTAGTTGGCCAAAATGAGACAGGTTTTATTCCTAAGGAGTATCATTCTAAGCCACTGTAACATTAAGCTCAGTTTGAACGTTAACACTGTGCCTAAATACAGGAGAGAGGGGAAAAAAACAACGTAAGTAACGGTTATATTAAACTATATCACACACACTAATTAAATAAAAACTGCACCCAAATGTTTAAAGACAAAAAGTTCAGAAAGTAAATCCGACTGAATTGTACTTCGGGAAGGATCTCGTGTACAACTAGTCGTACGCGTACCACACTGAGAATCACAACTACATCAGCAATGGGACTTTGTCTTGAACCAATCGCATTTAGAATTTGCCTTCGCAGAGCCAGAGTGCCGGCCCTTTTCCGTCCCCTGATTGGTTGGTCGGAGCGAAACTTGTTACAGCTAACTTCCACTAGCAAAACAGGTCTGTAGCAATCTGCTGCACGCATTAATGCATGTAATAATCAGCATCTCTGACGACTGAATTATTTTATTTTGTATCTTCTGTCTCTTTTCCTATTCGATAGGCAGTATCTAGTACAATATACTGTGAACTGCTGCAGATGTATGTTTTTTTTGTATGGTATTGATGGGTTCTCTAATTGTGGCGTAATAGCGGTGGTATTAAGAGCTGGATTAAGTCGGGTAACTCCCCACTTGAGACGCAGGTACCAAAAGCGCGAGCCGCTAACGGGCTGTGTTGTACGCAATTTTTCTTTCAGGGGTATTGTCCACTGGGCCCGAAGAAGGTTTCATAATCCAGCCGAATGTAAGTCACTTCGCGATGTAATCAAAGACAGTGCATTCAATCGCTCCTTAATATGCAAATACATGCTAATCGGTGGAGTACTAAATATCTTCGGCAACAGGAGCAGATCAGCAGCAAAGAATCTCATCGAGCGCTACTTTCGGCAGTTAACCGACGGATGTGGTAATGACGACTGTGACAATGAGTTCTGCGCCTCGCGTCGCCGCTTCCGACCGCTGGATAAAAACGCGGCGGCGGTCCGAGCGCTGGAGCTGTATAAGGTCAATGCCAAACTCTGCGATCTCAAGACGTCACGGACAGAATCTGACCTTCAGCTTCTGGATCTCAAGGAGGACTTCGGAGGTACTGTGAAACTGCTTTCGAGTGCTCAGCCAAGCTTAAATATGAGATTTTGTCTGCAATGAATGTAACACACCGTGTTTTTTGTCAACGTCGTAAACAAATCTTTTCTTTTCCAAGACAATGTTGAGTGCTCGACAAATCGAACCTCTTTTTGCCAATTTGGAGCACTGAAGATGATTGCGAGTGTTCCAAACTATAACATACAGTCCGCGTTTTTGTAAAAATCTGAGACCATTAAGAGTCTTCAGTGAACTGCACATCCTGTATATGCTTATGAAAATGTAAGGTTATTACCAGTGTTCGACAAACTTAACATGCGTCTTTTCGTAAATATTGTATAAGATTACTAGTCTTTAGTTAACATAACACAATGTGCTTTTGTAACCATCGGTTACAATGTAGCGTGTTCAGCAAATGTAACAAAAGAAAATGAGGAGTTTTCCGTTGGTTCCTGAGGTTTTGTCTCTGATTGATGTTTTGTTCCAGACATCCATTACCTCACAGAGAACACCGTTTGTATGATTCTGAGTGTTTGCGAAGAGGAAAGGGACTACTCCTCCCTCATCCGCGTCCTCGGCCGGGTGTTCTCCAATGCCAACGCCCTGATCAAAAGTTTCCGTAAAGACAACCCCGAATCTTCCGAGCCGGAAGACGGGGCCTCGCATCAGCCGGGCACCTCCCTTGAGGTCACCGTCGACATTGACTCGGTGCGGCGTTTCTACAAGCGACTCCGGACCATCGAGCAGGCCGAGTCGGCTCTGGTCAACGCTCTCGTCTACCTCACTCCCAACGTGGAGCTGGACCTGGAGTACCTGGAAGCGTACGAGACCGTCCCGGACTACCTAAACATCTTCGTCATCCTGATGGAGAACGGCAACCTCCACAGCCCGGAGTACTTGGATCTGGCGCTGCCGCAGTTGTGCAAGGCCATGAGCAAGCTTCCGGTGGCCGCCCTCAGCCGGCTGTGCGAGCTGTGGTCAAAGTACGAGCTCCCGCACATCCGCCGCATTATGGAGACCTTCCAGCAACTCATCACCTACACCGTGGTCACCCGGGAATACGACGGCGAGCACCTGGTCAACGACGACGACACGGTGGTGGCCGCCTGCAAGTGTCTGAAGGTGGTCTTCTACGCCAGTCTGGTGGGAGGCGACGTGGACACGGAGCACGACGACGACGACGGCGGCGACGACGACGGTGAGGCGGCCGACTCGGACGAGCTCAGCCTACATGAGCTTCTGGGCGAGGAGCGTCTCTACAAGAAGGGTCCTGAGGTGGACCTACTGGAGAAAGAAATAGGGGTCCGGCCAATCGACAGCAGGAAGCCCCTCATCCCGTTTGAGGACTTCGTCAATGAGTCCCTGAGCGAGGTGGTAGAGATGGACAAGGACTTCACCTTCTTCAAGGTGGATGCGGAAACCAAGTTTTCGTTCCAGACCTGCCCCTTTGTCCTCAATGTGTTCACCAAGAACCAGGGGCTGTACTACGACAACCGGATTAGGATGTACAGCGAGCGGCGCCTCACCGCCCTCTACGGCATGGTGCGGGGACAGCAGTCCAGCCCCTACCTCAAGCTCAAAGTGAGGCGGGATCACATCATGGATGACGCCCTCGTCAGGGTGAGTCCTTGCGATTGTTTCCCCGTACAGCTATATCATGGTTCATCGTTTAAACTGTTTTGGGATCATAGTTTGTGGTACATTTACGGTTGAAACCATCGATAAAGGAAAGTTTTTAGGGGGAGTCAATAAATGGCAGTTTTTCCCACTATTCGCAGTCCCAGTCTCCCACGAATTAGTGTAAAAGTGAAAGCTCGTTTACCATTTACCGTTGCCGCCTGTGTCGCAGCTGGAGATGATCTCTATGGAGAATCCGTCCGACCTGAAGAAGCAACTCTTTGTCGAGTTCGAGGGTGAGCAAGGCGTGGACGAAGGCGGCGTTTCTAAGGAGTTCTTCCAGTTGGTCCTGGAAGAAATTTTCAATCCCGACATCGGTGAGATGTAGATTTCCGATACGGCTTATCCTGTTCAATCGGTATCACACGGGACGGGAGTCGACGACTTGGACGGATCGCCTTTGAAAAACACAGGATTGGCAAATGGAGACAAAACCGTTCACACTGCAGTCGACAGAATATTTGAATTTGAAAGACAATTTCAACGTTTTCTTTTGTGACTCAACCATTCCATGCTTTGACTTTGTGACTGCGCATACAGGAATGTTCACCTACGACGATGACACCAAGCTCTTTTGGTTCAACTCGTCCTCCCTGGAGAACGAAGCCCAGTACACGCTGGTGGGCATCGTGCTTGGCCTCGCCATCTACAACAACTGCATCCTGGATGTGCACTTCCCCATGGTGGTCTACAGGAAGCTCATGGGCAAGAAGGGCACCTTCTTGGACCTCCCCGACTCGCATCCAGTACAGTTGCCTATGCTATACTTCCAACTACACTCATTATATTAGGAGTCTTGAAAGGACCTCACCGTAAGTGCAAAGAGAGTAAACGTGGGGTCCTCAACGAACCGTGCGTACGTGCTTTGATAGTATGAACACTAAAGACAATTTAGAGTCTTTGAGGCCCTATTACATGGTACAGTCAACTTTGTGTTTCAGGTTCTCTACCAGAGTCTGAAGGAGCTGCTGCACTACAGTGGAGACGTGGAGGCGGACATGGCGCTCACCTTCCAGATCTCCCACACCGACCTTTTCGGAAACCCCGTGTTGTACGGCCTGAAGGAGAAGGCAGAAGACATTCCTGTTTCCGGGGAGAACAGACAGGTGACAGGAAATTCTGTCAACACCCGTTCGTCACGGGGGATATGTTCCGGACCCAAACGCAAGAAGTCCAAATTTGCGATGAAGAGTAAAGTATGCCCTAACACCGGTTTTTATTTTCTCGCTGTCGGGAAATGGGAGACTGTCGTATTGAATTGCTCTGAGGAAACCCAAAGGAGACGGTTCAAGCTGTTTGTCCCTCCCTCTCAGTTGAAGTAGAGAACCGTCAAAGTGGCACCTAAAAGCAAAGATAATTACACCAAAATGTTAAAGCAGACCAACTTATTTCGTCCAACAAATATCTGCTAGCTTAATGCTAACATGCCATTTGAAATGCCATAGATGGGCTAACGGAAACTAGCATGCATGTTACGGTAATCAGAAACATTTACTGCTACTGTAGCACCACATACAAAAATAAGATCCAACAATTGTCAATTCAACATTTTCCATTTAAACACCAAAATGTTCAACCAAACCGTATCATTTTGTCCCTCAAAACTTCACTAGCTAAATGCTAACATATAATGTGATAGGCTAGCGTAGCGTAGATGTTACGGTAATTCTAAACCTTCAAACAACTGCTACTTTGACACACTCGGTCGGAGCAACAAAAACATGCAAACGCACGTTTTGTTGGCAGGAGTTTGTGGACCTGTACACTGACTACATCCTGAACACAAGCGTGGGGAGGCAGTTCTGCGCGTTCAAGAAAGGTTTCCTCATGGTCACCAGTGAGTCCCCGATGAAATACTTGTTCAGGCCCGAGGAAGTAGAGCTGCTTATCTGTGGAAGCAGGGTGAGAATGCACACGTTTTATAATGCAACATTGTTTGTTTGTTTGTTTGTTTGTTGTCGTTGTTTTCTTCAACCCACTTTTCTTGTGGTCAAACAGAAACTTGACTTTGAGGCCCTGGAGAAGACGGTAGAATACGATGGAGGTTATAGCAAAGATACACAAATGATCAAGTAAACGTGACTTCTGTGTTTTTGGTCTCATGTTTTTTCTTTTGTGGAAAAAAATCAGGAAATACATTTTTGAATACTTTTTGTGGGGGTAAGATGGGCAAAACTCAACATTTGGAGAGAGAGCGGAACACAATGGAATAATCTACAGTAATTGTTTCCCATAGGAAATAATACAGAAAAGTCAAAGTGTCATCCTTAGTTTCTTTTTATACAAAAACAAACAAAACAAAAGTATTGCAATGATTGCTGTCGGCGGTTGTTTTCATAGGGATTTTTGGCAAACGCTGCATTCGTTCGGAGAGGAACAGAAGAGGCTGTTCCTTCAGTTCACCACCGGGACGGACAGAGCGCCGGTGGGCGGGCTCGGCAAGCTCAAAATGATCATCGCCAAAAACGGCTCGGACAGCGACAGGTATGCCCCGGCATCCTCTTTTTCAAAATTAGACGACGACTACATACAGGTTAAGGAACAGGTATCCAAAGCATACCACAGCTTATGTCCAATAAATTGTCGATGGAAAGGAACATGCCATGATCCGAACCATACCACATATTCTATCTAGCGAGCTGTCTTTGGAAGGGAGCATCGCCCCCTCCAACGCGTACCACATCACAGGCCCTGTCCATAGTGCGTGTTGTCTCGCAGGCTGCCGACGTCGCACACCTGCTTCAACGTGCTGCTGCTTCCGGAATATTCCTCCAAGGAGAAGCTGCGCGAGAGACTCCTCAAGGCCATCACTTACGCCCAAGGCTTCGGAATGCTGTGACGCAGCCGCCGACGAGGTTTTATTTTGGGGCTAGCAACCAAGAATGCCTTTACCGCTACTGCAAAGCTGTGCCTCCAGAATTCATTCACCAAGCCTCACAACGGTGGAACTTTTTGTTTTCCAGGTGTGTGTGTTTTTTGTTTTGTTTTTGTTTGCAAAAAAACTGTGGAAGTGCACTTGAAGGTGTGACAGGAAATGACCCTTTGCTAAACCACACCCCCTAAAACACCAGACTGGCCAATTGCAGCACAGCATACACAGTTTCCCGGCAAAAGCGCCACTGAATTCAACGATCATTTTGGCTAGGTTTCGGCCCTCTTAAAAAGCTAAGAAAGCTACGTGAACTGATAATGCTATGCTACTGGGGACGTGTTAGCCAGAAAGGTTGACGGAAACATTTTTTTGTGTCCCGTGGCCAAAACGGCAAATGAACCCAGACAAATGCACGCTTTGGATAACGCTACGCGTCTGTCCAAAACGCTAATGCTATGCTAGCAAAGTGACATGTTGTCTTCAATTTCATCGGACGAGCGACAATGAAGACATTCTTACTCTTGTACAGAGAGATTGAAAGGGATTTCTTTTTGTCTTTTTTCAAAACTGGTCCCAAATGCAGATTCTGGTTCAAGCTAGCCAATTAACCCTGCTCCAAGCTAAACCATGTGCAAAAATATTGCTAGGATGTCATGAGCTCCAAATTCTAATGCTTTGCTATCATGGAAGCGGAAGGTCATTTCAGCACGTACGGTATATTTGGTGATTTCCAATATTTTGAAGTGAAGTGTGTTTGTGCGCGGTGCGACGGTGGACTTTTACACCCTTTTGTTTGTTAGTGATGAGGTTGAGGGACGCACCTGCACAAAGGAACAACAAAAAAAAACAAAAAAAAAGCCCAAGTTAGCAAAACAAAAACAGGTTTTCATTGGTCAAATTTCTCAGGTAGATAACAAATGTGTGACATAGTGAAACTACAGTGTTACAGAGAAGACGAACTCTGATGCAAAGACAATAAAAGATAACATCAAAAATCTGTTTTTTTTTGGGGTCCTCAGTGTATATCAGGAGCTGGTTGCAGGTATACACTTCTGCCAGTGTGCTCACTAGGTCAAAAAATAAACAAAATGTCCAAAACAAGAGACTATCATATAACACCACTTTGAGAAAATGAAAATGAAAAGACTGTCGCTCTCACAGTTGTTGAAAAAGAGGTCAAGCGGGCTTGCTTCAAGGTGTATGTGGGTTGGAGTGCCGCCCCTGCCTTGAAACTTCCTACGGTTCCTTTGTGTCGGTCTCCTACTATAGAGTTCCGCCATTGACCCACGCTGGAAGGAAGTGCTTTGACCTGTTTTGTTAAATACAGAAGTTGGTTGCACATATTCCCTATTGTCAAAAAATGACTGCCTAAAAAAAAGAAACAAAAAACAAAAAAGATATATATATATATATATATATATTATATAATAACTTCCAGGGATCCTGGTGTGTGTGGACCGGTTTCGGTTTTGCTTTCTAAATTGCCCCAAATTGCCTGGAAAAGGCATACATTTACCGAAACAACAACAAATAGTCATCAAAAAGCAAAATGGAGTCCTAAAAGAATAACAGTAAAAAGATACAAATGAAAATAAAATAATAAATCAAATAAACAATATGGAGCGTTCATTTCTTCTCCCCCCCCCCGGATTGATTTCTCACAGCACTCAAACACAGCATGAAGTCCTGTGTCCTTGACGCAGCAGCCACTAGATGGCGCTGCATAACAATGCATAAAGGCAAAATCCAAAGTGGATGATTATTCCAATTTTGAAAGTAAAATCAAGGCAGCTTTTACTATGAATCCCATAACGCATAATAATCAAACACATCCTAAAGAAATTTGGTGGTGTTCCAAAATATCCATTTATGACTCAATCTATTTGTTTTATATAGTTATTAAGACACTTATTTACCAAATGGCCAAATTAAATAACAATATTGATACACAGACACACACATCCAAATAGGTACACTTGGACAATACACAAATGCGGCCTTTATTAAAATAATAACGCTCCAATTTAATATTAAAAACGTTTACTATCCCCCACACCGATCCTTTACATAATCAAGAGTCCTATAATATTTGTGCACTCATTTCACATCTTGAACAGTATTGATTTTTTTTTTTTTTTTTTTTTTAAATCTCAGCCTCCGTCGTCATTGGTGCGCGAGACTGCTGCAGCCGGGTCCAGGTATCTGGTGTCAATCAGAACCGAGAAACGAAAAGTGAGGGAGCGAGAGAAAAAAGAAAAGAGAGCGAGAGAGAGAGAGAGAGCGAGAGAGAGGTGATGCTGATCGTCACACAGCGCAGATGAGGATGCTATCGATCACATCCTTCCAATTGCCCGGCCATGCACGCACGTGCGCAAACCCCCACCTCCGTCCTTAAACGCCGACGATGAGGTGCCGATCAATGCATTCCACCTCGCGAAAAACCGCAACCCCAAAGTAACCGCTTTGCACCTCTCAGGTCCTGTTTGGAAAAGTTTCCGATGCAGAACTCGGCACCAGCGCAGTCCGGGATGGTGAGCCACTGTCAGCCGACGTTCGGCGACTTCCGAGCGGACACGTGGGCGCGGCGTGCCGGAGCCACCGGCTTCGGAGGAGGTTACGTTTACCAGCAGCAGCACCACCACCACCACCAGCAGCAGCAGCAGCAGCAGCAGCAGCAGGAGCACTCCAACGCCAAGCGGCCGGCCGACGGCGCCGCCGCGCCGGGCGTAAAAGCGCATGTGGCCGCCAAAGCTCCGCGCTCATGCTTCACTTTCCCACCGCCGCAAGGTAGGATTTGAAAAGCACTCGAGTACAAGTAGAAGTAAAGATAGGTGTGTTAAAAACAAAAAAAAAACAAAACAAAAAAAAGCACAGCCTGGGAATTACAAGAGTAAAAAAGCATTTATTCTTTTCCTGTCACTATGTGTCGCCCACATAGATAGATGAACAAAGCTCGCGTGGGGTTTCTCCTCGTACTCCGGTTTCCTCCCACGTTCCCAAAACATGCATGTTAAATTCATTCAAGACTCTTAATCAGGGGTCACTGATATGGCCCCGCTCTAAAAATACATCACCAGTGATTGGACATTGTGATTTCCTAGGAATGTCGTGGAAGTCATCATTTGAACATACGTGTTATTTGTTTCCTACCTTGTTAAATCATTGTCAGATATCATTTCCATGATCGATATTTGAGATTTCGGACTATTTACTATAAAGCAGCCATGTTGGAAAATTAGGACCCGAGGTATGTGCAAATATTCTTGGGAAAGAAAATGGAAAATGGTCAGTTTCTCCTGTGTTGCGAAAATGAAGTGTTTGATTGAAATGAACAGTTTTGCTTTGTTCTATAAACTACTGACATCATAATTCCCAACTCCAAATACATGTAAGTATTCATTTAGAGCATTTATTGACACAAAATGAAAAAAAACATATATATATATATATAGCAAGTTGATGTAAGTTAGTGCCCTGGCGAAAACTTTTAGGCTGTAAATTTACAGTCAAATACTGGCTACTAGTTGCATTACTTTCACTTTTACTGTAAATACAGCAAATTATAGTAAAACAGCAAATATATACTGTAATTTCACGTGCTAAGCCATGAAACTACTGTCACATAACGGTATGTAGCTGTGGAATTGCATTATGTTGTTGTCATTGAATAAAAGCAACGAACAGTCTTCTTACACTTGTCCTGTGAAGGTTAGGCGAGCCGGTGGCCGCTAATTTGCTGTAAGTTCACACTTTAGTGGTCCGAGAATGAACGAAAGGAGGGATTACAAACCCAAAGAAAAACTTTGAAAAGTCAAACTCACATCACGCCATTGTCAAAAAGGCAAACGCTTAAAATCAGAGATCGTATACTTTTGAGCCTTGTCGTGAATCCGAAGGCAGATTTGTGCAGGTGTACCTAATCGAGCGTCTCATACGCGCGCACAGGAGCGAGCTCAACTCGTTGCTCTCTGAAATAGAGTTTCTATGTATCTTTTATTTTCAAACCGCTTTGTGGGAACAGTACCCTGGAGTGAAAACCTGACCGCATCCGAGCTTGATCCAAAGTCATTAAAGGCATCCAAGATGAAAAACACACTGAGCGGACCATCGATTATTATTATTATTATTATTTTTATATATTAAAAATACAGCAACGGCAAACAATGTTTGGAAATATGGACACTGAATTTAAACAAAACAATCTAGCATTTCACAAAGATGTCATACGTCTTTGACACCGATAACCTCGCACGTCAACATTTATTTAGCAAAATCCTTGAAAATGTTTTAATGTCTCCACGAGGGGGCGCAAAGTACCCATCCGAATACCAATGCTTTCTACGTCACGAAGCCGACAGAAAAGCCTTTCCCTGTTGGGCCGCACATATTGAACATACCCCAAACCGCCGCAAAATTCCGATTTGCCCCACATCCTAGATCAGGGGTGTCCCGACTTACGGCTTAAAATGCATAATTGACGTGGCTCGTGTCGTTGGCCTGCAGCGCCCTTGGAGGAAAACATTTGGACACCCCTGTCCTCGACTGCCTCTTGGGAAACCCCCAGCCGCTTTAAAGTGTTCTCCCCGTGCCTGCGTGGCTTTTCTCCGGGCACTCCGGTTTCCAAAAAACACGCGCGGTAGGTTGATTGAAGACTCTACATTGTCCTTAGGCGTGAACGTGAGTGCGAATGGTTGTTTGTTTCCATGTGCCTTGCGATTGGCTGGCGACCGGTTCAGGGTGTACCCCTCGCCCGCCTCCCGCCCGAAGATAGCCGGGATGGGCTCCGGCAGCGGTAAAGAAAATGGATGGATGGATGGATGGATGGATGGATGGATGTTTCTGCGATCGTGGACGTGCTCTTGCGTAAGCCAATTCTACCTTGCAATAGACACTTCTTTTTGTAGGTGTGAAATAATCCCAAACTTTGGACATTTTCTGTCTTTTACGGACTCTTTTCTTCTGGCTCACCAACTTTTTTTCTGCACGAAGTGGAGTGTGTGACTGCCGTAGCATTAGTCTGTGTGGAAAAACAATCCCTGCCAAGCTTTGAGGCAAAGATTTGGCCTTGACTTGTTTTTGCAATTGAATTATTGAAGTTATTGGATTCATTGCTTCAATAAGGTCAGCTATATGAAGCACTATACACTGCAAGCCATTTGTGGGCCCATGGCAAAAGCGATGGGACTAAATGCAGTTCCTCATGAATTGTGCGAATTACAGTTGAGCAAAGATTTTGAATATGAATTTAAAAAGTTTGAATTTGAGAAAATTCTCCCCTTTTCCTGAGCTAGATGAAGGTTTATGGTCATGTTTACCACTGTGTTACAGCACTTCCTTTTGACCAAACTCAACAAGCGTTTGGGAACTGAGGACACTAATTGTTGAAGCTTTCTAAGTGGAATCCTTCAGCTGCTTAACAGTCTGGGGTCTGTGTTGTAGTGTATTTTGCGCTGCATAATGCACCTGCGCACATTTTAAATTGGACTACGAAGCTGCGCTGTTGTAACACATGCTTGGCATTGTCTTACTGAAATAAGAAGGAATGTCCATGAAAAAGACGTTGCTTGGATGGCAGCATATGCTGTTGTAAAACCTGTATGTACCTTTCAGCATTAATGGTGCCTTCACAGATGGTGGCTTTTGAACTTTGCGCTGATCCCAATCCGGATGCTCCTTTTCCTCTTTGGCCCCCCCCCCCCCCCCCCCAAAACAATTTTAAATGTGGACTCGTCAGACCACAGCTCACCTTTCCACTTTGCGTCAGTCCATCTCAGATGAGCTCGGGCGTGGGTGTTGAGGGTGTTGTTGATACAATATGTGGCTTTTGCTTTGCGTAGTAGAGTTTTAACTTGCATTTGCAGATGTAGCGGCGAACTGTGTTAACTGACAAAGGTTTTCTGAAGTGTTCCTGAGCCCACGTGCAGGCAATATCCTTTTGACGATGATGGCGGATTTTAATGTCGTGGCGTCTGAGGGATCGAAGGTCACGGACAGTCAATGTTGCTTTTCGGCCTTGCCGCTTACATGTAGACATTTCTACAGATTCGGAATCTTGTGATGACATGACACGAGGGGGCGTAGATGATGAAATCCCTAAATGCCTTGCAAGTGTACGTTGAGAAACATTGTTCTTAAACTGTTGGACTATTTGCTCACGCACTCGTTCACAAAGTGGTGAACCTTGACCCATCCTTGCTTGTGAACAACTGAGCTCCTTCTATGCCCGATCATGACACTCACCTGTTTCCAGTTAACCTGTTCACCTGTGGAATGTTCCAAACAGGTGTTTTTTTTGGTGTGTTTTTCCTTTTTAAAGCATTCTTCAACTTTCCCTGACTTTTGTTGCCCCTGTCCCAGATTTTTGGGGGAATATTTGCAAAAAAACAACAATGTTCATCAGCTGGCACATGAAATATCTTGTCTTTGTAGTGTATTCGGTTGAATCTAGGTTGGAAAGGATTTGCAAATCAATGTATTCTGTTTTATGTAGGTTTTACCCAACGCCCGAACTTCCTTGAAATTGGAGTTTGTACTTTACTCCAGCAGTCTTATTAAAAATAAAGATAAAATGGCTATGTTGTTTTGGTCAGGATAGCCCGGTGGAAAGCGTGCATTCTCTGCATGCTGCTCCATCCTGAAAGAGCGGAGGTAATTACCCTGTCCTAAATCATGATTAGACAGTACAGACTTTTATATTAGCAGTCATCCTTGCAGCAAGAAGGGGAGGCTCAACGTATTTGATTGTTGTTTCTTCTTGCCAAACACAAACCATATGTCCTCCCGACGTGTTTCTGCGTTTATTACAAGCTCCGGCGTGCCCCGGGCCCTCCATCCCGAATGAATCGTCCCATTGTCCCGCCGCCGACGCCGCTTTTGAACGCCAGCTCAATTGCGGATTATGCCGTGCGGATTGACACTGAGTAAGACACGTGTGTGTGTGTGTGTGTGTGTGTGTTTGTTTGCTTGAATATCTTGACGCATGAAGTGTGTTCTGCGGCCTCCCACGGAGGGCTGAAAAACATAACCTGACATCTGCTCCCGTCATCAAAACATCGTAGTTTAGATGTCATCAATCTTCTACTTGCGCTGCGCCATTGTTGTTCTGCCGCCTGTTATCCTCTATTATTGATTCTGAAGATGTTGTTGTTTTTAGAGTAAGGGGCGCTGGAGGAACCTTTTCTCATCTTGGGTCCGCATTCCAAAAAAATGGTTATTATTTGTTTGTTGAGTTCGAAGCTAGCATTTGGGTGATTTTGGGGCGAAAATTTGAGATGCGAGTGCTATACTGTGGCAGCGAGCTCAACTCAACTCACTTCTTGACAAGTCGCGGTTTGGCAAAGAGAGAACAGTTCCTCAAAAAAGAGGCTTCAATCAGTTTTTTTGCCACTCCCTGTTGATCAAACTAAACGAACCAAAAAGCTAATTACATGTTGTGCATTTAAAACAAGCACTTAGCTTTGCCTTAATAAAGTCAGTTTCGCTTAATGCTAACAAACAATGCAAAACGCCATAGATGGGCTAATGAATAGCATCAGCGTTGCGGCGTTAGATTTGAACACGAATGGTGGCGAGACGTGTAGACAGACAATATAACAATACTCACAAGCATTTAGTCTCTGTGAAAAAGCACGAACACTCCTGCAGCTTACTGTCTCAGTTGGGAAACTCTATGTTTGTATTATACTGCCCCCAGGTGGCCAAGGCATGCTCACCAGAAGAAGCAGCACAATGTCCACTGAATTGAAGAAAAAAGAGGATGAAAACTGCTTGCGTTCATTAGATTCTTTACATTCTACTTAATTACGCCGTTACTGTATGTTTTTATAAAATAAGGAACGGATTACTAGCAGGGCGGCACGGTTATCACAGTTCTGAGGACCCGGGTTCAATCCCCGGCCCCGCCTGTGTGGAGTTTGCGCGTTCTCCCCGTGCCTGCGTGGCTTTTCTCCGAGTACTCCGGTTTCCTCCCACATCCCCAAAAGACGCACGCTAGGTTAATTGAAGACTCTAAATCAGGGTTGTCAAACTCAAGTTCACGGTGGGCCAAAATAAAAAATTGGGACAAACTCAATATGTAATGAAAAATCACTGCGATATGCATCTTTCCCTTTCCTGCAGAAATGTAGCGTTAAAGTTTATCCTATGACAACAAACTTCAATTTTGCTTCAACACTGAATCGGGAATAAATAAACTTGAATATTATAAACAGGAGAAATCAGATTTGTGGTATTTGTTCGTTGTTTTGTCTTGAAATAGATAACATGCATTCTTCTGTCTCTCTATCTTCTGTTGATCTATCTCCAGCGACCCTTCTTTTTGATGTCAATCTTTTTTCAAAGGCCAACAACAAAAGAATGTCCTTCAATAAAAATCCAAACCTCAAACTATTAACAGTCCCTGCCTAGGAGTCGATAAAGGCCATGAAAAAAAACCCACATGAATTGAATGATGTTATATTCTTTGTTACGGCACACGACAAACACGTCTGTCTTTTGCTTTAGCGAACAGATCATCTGCTTCCCACCCGTCTTGGAAGTGAACTGTTTCCCATCTTTCGTCTGGCCATTTTTGGGAAGGGGAAGTGTACATTTGCTCGAGGAGACCGGTAGCCTAGTTGCTAACGACTGCAACAGAAAGGGCCAGACTGATGGGCCGACACACCAGCAAAGCATTCTGGGATTTGTAATATTAGTGGCCCATGTTCAATATACACATTTAATATGGTCTTGCGGGCCAAATGTAATTACATCGTGGGCCAAGTTTGGACCCCGGCCCTGAGTTTGACATCTATGCTCTTAAGTTGTCTGTAGGTGTGAATGTGCCCTGCGAATGGTTGCTTGTCTCTACGTGCCCTGCGATTGGCTGGCGACCGGTTCAGGGTGTAGCCCGCCTCTCGCCCGAAGATAGCTGGGATAGGCTCCGGCACGCCCGCGACCCGCGTGAGGATAAAGCGGTACCGAAAATGGATGGATGGATGGATGGATGGATTCATAGCATTTCAATTCATTTTGATGGGGAAAGATGGTTTGAAATACAACTGTTGTGAGTTATGAAAATGGAACAAGTTAGAAACTCAAGACACCACTGTACTACTACAGATACCTACAAAATATTTGTACTCGGTGACCTCCCACCCCCGGTACCGGACGTAATAAGCGATGTCCTCGGGATAATGCGAGCACCAAGTCATAATTCCATTGCTTTGATGTGCGTCCACATATGATGATAAAGCCTCACTTCAAGATGACAGCCTAAGTTTGTTCAGCATTTCCCGTCCGTACGAGTCGAAAACTAACGGCTGCGAGTCTGCAGTTGAAATTGCAGCTCCGCAAGCCCGAAGGGAACGCTGCAATATGATCGATGTGAAATGAGGCATGACGCAAAAGACCGATGAGCGAGCGCTTGCAATTGGCTCTGCCGCCGTTCATGTTCACCAGAAGACCACGAAGCTCTAAAATAGGGGTGGCGAACCATACGGCTCGTGGGCCAAATACCAGATGCGGGTCTCGCAATTTGTTCGCGGGGCTTCAGTGTGCGACTTAGCGACGCGGCCGAACAGAACAAACGGGGGGAAAAAAAAAGTGTCTTGGGCTCCCACCCGCACACCAGGCGATTGGTTGACCCTCGCACACAACTCCCTGCAACGGAAAAAAACCTCTACCCTTTTTTGGGGGGGGGGGGGGGGGGGAAACGCTTTGAGGTGCTAAATACTGTATAGTGCGAGTACTTTTTCCACCTTTGTCAAATACTTAAAAAAAATAATAATTCCATACCCTTATATGGTTGTACTGAGGTGTACTAGCATGAATGGTGAAAAATGTGAACGTGTGTGATGCTTGGCTGTTTATTTCCTCTTTCTATTAATCTGTTGACGCATGTGGAATTTTACTGTTTGTTCGTCCATTCGTGTTTTTATATGGAATTGCCCAACATTGCTTTCCCCAACACGGAGTTATAAATATTAGCAGCCACTCGTTAAAAAAAAAAAAGAAAATAGAACCCCCTCAACCCTCTGAAAAAGAATATCTGGTTTTGAGTGAAGCGTGCGCTCTCGCATCATTTGATACCTCGCTCGAGTTTTTGTGGAAAATGTTTTGAGGTACAGCAGTGATTGGCTCACCTTTTTTTATCGGATATATTCTGCGCCGTCTCTCTGTTGACTCAGCTTATGAGAGGATGACTAATGGATCTTTTTGTTGGCTTTTCCCATCTTCTGCCAGTTTGCACTTCCTGTTTCCCATGCACCCTTACATACTATGTTTATACATGTAGTCTCCTACCTTACATGTATTTAAGTTTGGAATGAACACAGGCCACGAGGTAGCATGCATGTTTACTATCCTGTACATACTGTATAAACATTGGCGCCTTGAGATACGAGTTGAATTCGTTCCGTGATCATGCTCGTACAGTAATGACATAATTCAAAAGAATGTAGCGAATTCAACAGTTTTTGCCAATTTTTTTGCTCCATTCAATGGACATTGTGCTGCTGGTTCTGGTGTGAGCGCCATGGCCACCTGGGGGTAGTATAGTGCAAATATACATGGAGATGGTCACAGCTTCTCAGTAGGCTGCAGTAATATTAGTTGTTCTTCGCAGAGGATGAAGAAAATATGCCTGTGCTTATTGTCATATTATCAGTCTATATGTTGTTCCACCATTTATTTTCAAATATCCGTTGCTTAAAGATTATAACACCATGACGTGATGCTATTCGTTAGCCGTCTATGGCGTTTTGCTTTTTTTTGTTTTTGATATAGCATTAGGCTAAACAGACTCATCTAAAGCAAAGCTGCATGTTTGTTTGAAACACACAATGGGTTTTTATTTTGACAGTAAACTTCAACAGGGAGTTGCAATTCTAAAAATTTTTTTTTCCCAAAAGCATTTCACTGTGTGTCAAAATTCAATGGCTCGTATCGCTCTTCTCTCAAGGCAACACTGTTTTAGAATTGAAGTCGTAAATGTAAGTCGGAGTGTTTCGGTCAGCAGAAAAGGCCTCGCTGGCCCTGAGCACCCACACTGTCTTAATATTAAGCTCAAGAATGAGCTCAGCAATGATTTACATTGCAAACATGAAGGAGCCGCTGCCTGGAAAGCATGTTAAAGAGTGCAAATGTTTGCAGCATGTTCCGCTGATTCATAAAGGCCGAGGCCCGGCGATGAGTCCTCGGCGGTATTCCCGTAAAAAGCTCACGTCTGGCGGAGCAGACGAGGAGGGAATGCCGGGTAATGGAAGGAGAAAGTTCCTTGAGTCAGAGCAGATGGCGAGAGAGGAAACACCACTCATTGAAACGTTGGAATCACCCCAATCCTGCGTACAGATGAAAAGGATTTACTATGGGAACACCGTGCTCGAACAAATTCCCAATCATTTTGCAACATAATACCTAATCGACCTTCGCACGTATTTTGTGCACGGTGGCAAGAAACTCACAATGAAACACTATCAACAAACACTTGTGTCACTTGACCGTCCGCTTTTTCCGCTTATCTGGCGTTGGGTTCGTAAGGGCCAACAGCCTCAGCGGGGAAGCCCGGACTTCCTTCTGCCCCGTGGCCACTTGGTCCAGCGCTCCTTCCTAGGTCAGCCGAGAGACATCGTCTCTCCGGTGTGTTCTGGGGCGTGCCGGAACGCCGGCATCCAGGAGGCATCTCATCTGGAAGGGACAGCCCAGACACCCTGCGAAGGAAACTCATTGCGGCCCTTTGTGTCCACAAGCTTGTTCTTTTGGTCCTGACCCCGGGAACGTAGAAATCCAAAGCTTCGGCTTTTCCGCTCAGCTCCTTCATCGCCACGACGGATCGATACAGACGTAGCGCCGTCCCTTTTCCGACCGAGGACCACGGCCTCAGATTTGGCGATGTGTTCCTTGGATGAATGGCACAGACCATTTATCCCGCCCCTCCAATTTATGTACATTTTTCTTTTTTGGTTTTTTTTGAAGAGAAAACCAACTGAGACAGAAGTGCTAACCACTTCTCCACTGCGCTGCCCCCAGTCAGTGTCAGTCAGCTCAAATGTTTTCATTCTTATCTGACCAGTGCAGTATGGTTAACCAAAGGTTTTCTCATTCTCCGAGAGAGAGAGAGAGAGAGAGAGAGAGAAAAAAGTGTCCAAATATCTCCGGAATACCAGGAGAAAAAGCGCCGTAGGCCTCAAGCCTAATCAGAGAAAAGCTGCAGAGTTGGCCTGGATGTGCATCGTAAAAGATGTATTTTTAGTTCACATGATGCGTAAAAGAAGTGCTTACAC
This sequence comes from Phyllopteryx taeniolatus, assembly GCF_024500385.1. Taxonomy (NCBI): domain Eukaryota; kingdom Metazoa; phylum Chordata; class Actinopteri; order Syngnathiformes; family Syngnathidae; genus Phyllopteryx; species Phyllopteryx taeniolatus. The sequence goes on from NC_084508.1 coordinate 6,712,840, forward strand.
GAGCTTGGTACGCTCCACTTTTCACTGATGAGGGGATCGAGCTGCCAGGGCCTGCGAGCGACACCGAAATCGAGACGTTTTTATATTCGCGTGCTTCAGCTCGCCGCGTGCAGAGGTGGCAACAGAGCAGTAAAAGAACAAAGCAAAACAATCTTTCCAGGAGTCAACAAAATCAGACATTTCTCTTAATGAAGGTCACGGATGAGGAATATTTTGGATCTGCTGCGTCGTCGTCGTCGTCGATGCTCGCCGGCTCACATTCCTCAGTGTCGCTACCGTCGCAGTTTCTTTCTGCCTTACAAATCCAATGCATCAATCAACTTTTCAACAGTGGGTGACTTTACCTCTTTCTGCTTCATTTCTTTTTTTTTTTTTTTTTTTTTTTAATGTCGTGTTGCATCTGCGGAGGCTGAAAGCAGAAACGAGCATGTTTTGACTAAGTGCGGAGTGGAAAGCGCAAATGTCTCAGGTCAAAAGTCAGAAAAATAAACACGCGTCCATTCTGTCACCGAGTGCTTGCACGTGTGGCGTTCTTATACAGAACTGAATTGGATTCGTTCCATGACCGCGCTTGCAACTCAAAAGACTCATATCTCAAATCATCTTTCCGCCTTCAAATGAAATGAAAATGCCAGTCCTCCGTTCGAGCCGAACAGTAATGACAATTAAATAGAATGTCAAGAAACAAAGCATTTTTGCCACATTTCTTGCTTCACATCAATGGACATTGGGCTGCTCCTTCTGGTGTGTGCGCCATGGCCACCTTGGATTTAGGGTCACACGATCACAATTGTTCAGTCAGCCGGAGTCACGTTAATTGTTCTTCACAGAGGATAAATGTGAATATTGTTGTATGATCGGTCTACGTGGGTTGCTCCACCATTTGTATTCAAATATTTGTTGCTTCAAAGGTTACAACACCACGACACTCATGCTATTCGTTAGCCAGTGGATAGCATTTTGTATTGTTTGTTAGCATCAAGCTAAAGAGACTGTTGCAAGGCAAAGCTATGTGCTTGTTTTTCATGCATAACTTGCAGTTCTCTTTGCGTTTGGTGTCGTCGTTGACATGAAATTGACTAACTCATGAAGCACGTCAATACTTTCCACCACTGATGGTGTGAACCACTACACTTCCCGTGGCAGTGGCTTCAACAGTTAAACCTCAAATTCGGACGTTTTGCAGATCAAATAGTGCAGCGATTCAAAAAGTACAGTCCAAAACTATTTGCACACGGTCCCCCCACTGACCGCACGTCTATAGCGGCCGCATGACTCACGCATTTTTCAGACGGCAGCCGCTCGGCTCCGCGTGTGACTTAGCGCACGGCTGGCTTTTGGATTTCCATCTGTGCCACTTGCTTTTCTTGGCGCCCACGTTGCCGTGTTTCATCGAGGAAGAATCCGAGCGCGGCACTTGAGATGGCGCTGTCATGCAGCTGTCATTGGTGCCAAGTAACAAATTACAAATACTGTCGTTTTTACGCGAGTATTTCTTTTTCTGAGTTTTTACTTTTACTCCCTACGTTGCAAAACAGATATCTGTACTTTCTACTCCTTACCCAAATGAGTTTTTGTTTCTTTGTTTTTTCCCCCCAACCTCGGCAGATGATGATACGACGTGCAAAACTACGTAGAAAGATGTAACGACAGTGACATAATAGACCCGGAGAAGCAAGATATTCCTCATCTATGGCCTTATTTCAGAGAATAGTTTCATTTTGTCGGCTGCAAGAATGAGTTGTAGCGAATGTGTTGTTGTTTGGCAGCCTAAAGTTCCCCGTTTACTCTGGAAAAAAGAACAAAAACAAATCATAAATAAAAGTAAGGCGTGTTTTTTTTCCTCATTAGTTATTAGCTAATTTAGGATGTTTTTATTACTCAGTAATAGCAATAAGACAGGGAAACTATTTTGTGTGTTGATATTTCCCCCCCCATTGTGCCAAGTAATCCAAACATCGACTGTATGGCATAGAATTGTGTTTATACTTAACACTTCTGCACTTCAATACATTTCACAATCTGTACTTTTTTTTTTTTTTTTTTTTTACAGGAGTTGAATTCTACTTTTACCATAGTTTTTGGTTTTTGTGTTTTTACACAAGTACCGTATCTGTACTTGAGTGCGAGTACTTTTCCAGCTCTGGCACGTTTTTCACTTAAGGAGTTAAATCAATATTTCTACTTCTCCCAGTGGTTTTTTTTTAATTTGATTAGATTTTTCTATTTTTATTTAGCGGTATCTGCACTTATACTTAAGTAGTCTCTATAAAATGTGACTATCTTTAAAACAAAAATATGAATGAATGCACAGAAAAAAAGAAAATCCTGCTCCACTGCTATAATAATCATATGAATTCATTAATTATTATTATTATGATATGATTTAATTTGCATTGCACTTTACAAGAAACGAGAATAACAATTATGCAGAATCGAAAAAAACCCCTGTTGCTTCTCCTTTGTGTGCTGGTCCCCTTTTAAAATGGCCACAGCAAAAAAGCTTTTCATAAACCCGCTCATGTTTTTCATGAATCCAATTCTGGTCTCAAGCGAGCGGTCGCAAAGACGACGTGAGCCGAGGTAGTTTGATGTCTTCATTAGACCAGAAATCTCCGCTTTTACCCTCACTCGTGTTCACGCGTTCTCTCTGCCAGAAAGCCACCGCGGGGCAGTGCCCAGGGGCCCGCGCTGCCATTGGCTGGCGCTGTCCCCGAGGACCATGAAAAACACCAGATAGTCCAATAGTAGGCTTTATGTAGTTTTTAGAGCTTGTTAACGGAAACCCGGCGTTGTGGAGAAATTGCATTGCAGCCCCTGCGTCATTAAACTGCGTAGCAAGTCTAATAAGTGAGGCAAGGGGGAAAAACTAGACAAGGACATTTTTGCACAAGTTGTGTGAGAGGCCTGTCGACGCTGAACTGAATGAATTGAATTGGTCACGTCAGAGCAGAGGGGTTTGAATCGGTCAAGAATCGTGGAAGAAGGAGGCAAATATGTAGCATCTCTTCTCATTGGGAAAAGGTCGTGATTTAACAAAACGTGATGTTGCCGGCTGAATATCTTGGAATGGTTTGAATCGGTCAAGAATCGCGGAAGGAGGGCCAGTAAATGTGTCAAACGTCTGCATTGATTTGGATATGTTGTGGAATAATAATGACGACTGTGGACATTTTGGGGAATGTGATGAATAATCCTGTTTGTGTGTTGGAATCATACGAATTGGTTGAGAAATATGTCAACTGGCTCTCAATTTGGGTATTGGACTGCGGAAAGGTTTGAATTTGGGGAATATGATAAATAGTTCCATTTGTGCCCTGAATGAACTGAAGAGTTGAAAGTTGAAATGTTTTATTGTTTGCGCCCATCCCTCGTTCCCTTGTTGTCATAAATCGGAGAACTGGCAAATTCAACGAGACGAGTTCCCATGAAGAGCAAACATTCCCACACAATAAAAACAACCTCGCATCATGGGAAATTGCATCTTCTTATCTCTTTGCGCATCGAAAAGCGGCCGTCCCTTTCGAATATCATCGTCTGCGAAAACAACCCCGAGCCATGCGGATTGCAGAGCTGCCAGGGCTCCTGCAAACTTTATTAACATCTACAGTTCGAGTCTGGCGAGCTTCCCCGTAACCTTGACATATACTGTACAGGCCTAATCTGAACAGGGCACCTCCAAAGCCTCCACTTCCTCACACCATACCACTAGGATGCCCAAATTACACATACACTCCCAAAAATATTTAGGATGTTTTTATTGCACGTGTTCAAAAAGACATACAGTAACCCCATCATTACATGGCATGTACACAAACCAAAAAACACTGTTTCCCCCTTCAATTCACTGTACATTGTACTGCTCCTTCTGGAATGCGAGCCTTGGCCACCCGGGGGCAGTGTAACACAGACATGCAAAGTTGTAGAAAATCGGAACGTCGCCTACAACTTGACATAACGTCACTGCATGCAATGCAATGCAGTTGACTATTTCTTTTCAAAACGTACCATCTGTAAGGGATCGGTTTCTACGGAAACCTCACACTGTTTATGTTATTCTGAGGTTATCATACAATATGGGTACATCTCAATGGTAGAATTTTGAGAATTTCAGTACTCATACATTATATAGATTCATTAAACGCTTAGGAAAAGACTTTTCAGAGGACAAATTCCTGACTAATTTCTACATCCAAAATAATTTTGCTACACAATATTCTAGTTCCTCAATAAGCTGCAGTAATAATCGTTCTTCAGTGGAAGATAAATAATATTCACATGCATATTAGTATTGTTATGGTAGCTGTCTACATGTGTTGCTCCACCGTTTGTGTTCAAATGGCCGTTGCTTAAAGCATAACAGTGCCGCATAGATGCTATTCGTTAGCCCTTCTATGGTGTTTTGTATTTTGTGCTAGCAATAAGCTACCGGAGGGGCAAAGTCGTGTGATTGTTGAAAGTATACAACACGTCATTCTTTTGGTTTTGTGTTTAGTTTGACAATACATTTCAACTTGGAGTGGCATTCAAGAGTTTTTTTTTTTTTTTTTTTGAAGAAGAAGAAGAAATGTCCACTCTCTGCCAACCTGCTGCTCGTTGTGACGTTTGCTGCCACCGTGCAGCAGAAAGTCGGCTCGCTTGTTTCTCTAGACACCCAAAAAACCAACCAAATCCCTTCGTTATATATTTCAGCTCTTTGAAGGAATCAAAGACGATGCTTTTGTTTCACCTGCTGGAAGTGGAGAAACGCAACCCTGGGATGAATTTCTTGCTGCAGTGTTTCCACTGGCAACAGAAGCGACATGTGCTGTCCTCTTGTTGCGCACGCCTGCCCGCATCAAATTGCACCCAAAAAGAACAATGTCCTTTGGCAGTTTTTTCCTGTCCTCGTAAATGAGGAAATCGTTCCTCTAGTAAGCAGCCCCCCCCCCCAACCCCCTTTGCACTCGTCATTCTTTCTTTGATTTACAGCTGCTAAGATTAAATGTGGGACCCGTGTTTCTTTATCTAAACATTTTTCGCAAAATAAAAACAAAGTGTTTGAACCTGTAAGGGTTCAATTGCAAGGGTCAGATCGGACCCATGTTGACATTTGACAGTGATAAAAATGCAATTCATGTCATTCTTTCACCTTTCCAGAATTGACCCAAAATACACAAAAAGGAAAAGATGTAAAAATGTTATTCTCTTGTAAAAATTTGCTTACCCTAAAGCGGTCAATTCAATTCAAATTTCACCCGTGTCAACTGGAACAGATTTAAAATTTACCAGTGTGGTAAATGGCTAACGTTCAAGTATAGTAGGATAGTAGGATGTTTTATTCCTAAAAAGTATATTTAATACTAATGTGAGCCACTGCAACATTATGCACAGTTTGAACATTAACACTGCATAAATATAGGAAGAGAAAAAAAAATGCTTTCAAATATATTGCACATGAAAAAAATCAACATTTAAATACAAATAGCTCCAGATTAAATGCAAACGTAGTGAACTTAGTTCAAGTTAAATACAACTAAACGGTGAATATTTCTTGTCAGACGAGAGGGGTCCCGCATACCACGAGTACCTAGGTACTTGAATCATGATGCAATTAAAATGTATTGTACATTCAAGTTCAATCGCTATTGTACCTAAATAATTGTTTAAAAACTGAAAACTTTCTGGGGGGGGGGGAAGTGAATGCGGTATGCCAGTGGTTCTCAAACCCTTTTCCATCAAGTACTACCTCAAAAAGTAGTACTCGACTTTAATACAGTGTAGAAAAATAAAATCTGCACTTAAAGATGTATTGCAAATAAAAGTTTAAAAATGAGCTAAGTGTTAAATGTTCCGTGTCAAAATTAAAGCGGAACATACCATGTGTGTGTGCGTGGAAAATGAACAGTATGTAAGGCTTGAATGGATCCACGTTAGACCGAGTACCGGTCTTGGCATGCATGCTTTACATTCCCCTCAAGACCGAGAAGTCGGCTTCCAATTGCGCCGTCTAACGCAAACATGATGTCGGACATTAAAGATCTCAAACGGGAGATGATTTAGACAGTGCGCGTGCGTGTGCGTGCGTGTGCGTGTGGCATAAAATGTGTGCATGTCATTTCAAAGACAATGAACTGTGGGCATTTTTTGCAAAAGATCAAGACAATTGAGGCCAAAGTTCAGCAGGGAAGTCGAATTAAGGAGCGCTTCATTTCTTAGCGTGAAGACGACTTTTTGTTGCAACACGTGGTTATTTGTCCTTCCCAGAAAGGACACGCAGTCTTTTTTGTCACGATGTCACTCGCGAGCGCACACCGACAGTTTGTTCGTTACATGAGTGCAGCACGTGGACTCCACAGTTTGTTTTTTTTTAACCCGCACACAATTTATTTTGATCAGCGTTAGTTGATGGGTGCCAGAAAAACCAAAACAAAACATAAACATACAAACAAACAGTGGCGGGGGGCAAATGGGGGGGGGGGGGGGGGTGGGGGCAGAGGGGGCAGTGGCCCCCGGGCATCCACCTGGGGCGTACATCCAAACGTCCCCTGTCGATGAATGTATTTCTCCGGGGAATATTTTCTGTCGACGTGTAAGAACTTTCTTCAGCTTGTTGCTTGCGTAGCGGTTAGCCCCGCTAGCTTCAGATCTTCCGATTGCCGCTAGTCTTAAAACATAACAGGCACACCTCTGGACTAGCCTGCCTAAGATGTCCCGTCGTACAACACGCTCAAACATATGCAGGGCTACCGCTAATTGCAACGACTTCAAGTAGCGAAAATGTCAGTTGTATTTTTTCATCATTTGTTTTGAGTTGTGTCTCTGCATGCCAATCCAAATATGTCTTCACGTGAAACCGGTCCGTGGCGCAGACAAAAGTCGGGGACGTATGACATCGTCGATTCATCAACTTCAAATTGTAGTCGAGTACAAAAAGACATTTGCGAATGTCTGACCGCGAATATGCGGGGCTGCCCTGTACTACAGAATTTGAACCTATCTCAAACCAATTCTTTCATTTTGAATGATTGCGCCGAAATTGTTGGTGCTTCGCATAAAACAGTATTGTTTTCCCAAACAATACATTTTGGAACGGCAAGAAGCGTGGAGCACAATCTGTTGCAGATTTTGAGGCGTTCAAGATGGCTTTCTTGTGATTTGACTTTTCGCCGAACGCAGATAAAAAGCCCAATCAGGATCTGTCAGCTGGTTTGAACTCCGATCAAATTGCTTTGAAGGTTGAAATAAATGAGGACGCGTCAAAGCTGTGACAACCAGGTGCTGAGCACTTGGCCCGGAGCGCTATTGCGTCAGCCAATTGGGGGGGGGGGGGGGAAATGCTTTTCAGAATTTATCTGCACCCTTCTCCCATGACAAATGATTTTATTGTTCCCTCACAGTTGGTTTTCATTACATTTCTAGGCTGGGACCATGTGGACTATTGTTGTTCCTTTATTTAGCGTAGATACAGGCACTGGAGACCACATAAAACAGAACGTTCCCTGTGCACGACAAAGCAAAAGTTGACTTCTTACTCTTGATGATCCCAGAATAGTCTCTGCTGCAGGATCGTCGTTTGTCGAGCAGGAGGCTTTACGAAGCGACATCTTTGCTACGTGAACTCCGAATGCTTTTGGAAAATCGGATGATCCGGCCGGCTGCGTCTCGTGTACCCGGCCGGGGACGAGCGGGCGTTCTGTCGCGAGCGATATAGGCGAAAGCCGCCCGGCGACCGAGCCTCGCGCTCTACCTGACCCGCGCCCGCTACATCGGGACTAGCGGGCTAATCTTTTGCAAATGCTGCGAGTCTCCGTGACCGGGCCCTCGCTGTGACGGCTTAGTCAAAACAGACCCCCCCGCCCCTTCTGCTCCCGAACGCAACCCCCGCCCCCCCCCGGCTTAATTGAAAGGCTGATTAACTAACAAATACCTGCTGCTTGTTGTACGGCATTACACAGCCCGCCGCCTTCCGCGGCGCTCCGTAGAGTTTGACAGCGTGTTTTGCTGTTCTGCTCGGGGACACGCAGACGTACTGTGTTGTAGGCTTTTCACAATTTGTTGGTAAGATGATACGTGAAGTGCTGAGTGCGCGCAAGCGATTGCAGTCGTCCAAAGGTTGCGGATTGTTTCATCTTCGAGCGGGTCCATCGAGGGAAAGTTTTGGGGTTTTTTTTCCCCCCGTGTTGCACAAGAACTAGATTTGACTTGCGCTAAGTGACTTAATTTGATGCAAGCAATAGTGGTTCGCAAATGCCGGGGGGTCCATAAAATCAGAATCAGAATCATCTTTATTTGCCAAGTATGTCCAAAAAATAATTTGCAACAAGTCTGGAGCACATTTTGTTTCGCGCCCGAGTCCAGTCTCTCAGTTTTCAGTATTTGCCGATACCGAGTCAGAGCCGATCCCTAATGCGGTGCACGAAGGAGGCTATACAATGGAGCGCTGTATACATATTACATTCTAGGCGGGATTCGCATATTATGTGAGCGCATTTGCTTTCTTCCATAGTAAACAATACATCTACCGTACAAAGTCACTTAGAAGCGTATGTTTGAATTCAAGGTATAATGAGTCAGTGCAGCTGCGTAGTATGGGTGGTTTACAAACAGCACGATTGACCGTAGTCGGTAAATGTGTCACGCTCGCTAACCTGTCGTACTTTCAACTCTTTCAGATCGTTTGTCAATACTACATACGACATCAGGCTTTTCCGACTTAGTCTGTAGTATCTTTCGGCTTGCCCTGACCGTCGGCCGCATAAGCACAAATGTTTCCGCGTCTCACTCCGTGCCTCTTTGTTCTCGGTTTCGGGAGGTGCCACGCACTGCCAAGAGGTCTGTGGTTGGCTGTAGACATCCAAACTGCTGGCTGTGTTACTGTCACTCTTAAAATACCGGTACAAAAAAAACAAAACAAGCCAAAACAAATTGTGTAATATAAAACTAAGCTATTGCTGTTCCGTTTGGCAAGATTTGTGCACTGCTATCCAACAGGACAAACAGTCAAACACGCAAACGCAGAATGAAAAGAGTCCAGCCAACTGGAGCTCCTGACCTCGATCACTACGCACGTTGATTGCAAACAATCAACACACAAATGCACTACGACAGTCATACAATTTGATAGAACCAGTTTATTTCTTGACATTCTCTTTTATTACGTGCAATTATGTTCTTCACGATACAGTGCTCTTTATTGTGAATACGTAACACAAAAAAGGTTTGGCTGCTTGAATGGATGAAAATGGAGAAAATAGAAGTGATATAACAATAAATGGAGTTAAGAGCTTGGTCATGGAATGAATTCAGCTTGTATGTCAGAGTAGCGCTCGCTGGAATAAGCACATTTGTCCTCTTTTAGCTTTTCTTTGCTAACGGGGCCTCCACTTTCACTTTGTGATATAATAATAAGAATAATATACAAAGAGCTAAATTAGCTAATGATAACAAGTGAAATGTTCTTCTGACTATAATTTAGTTTTAGATGAAGTGGGGAAATTTGAAACCCGGCAAGCTGGTAGTTTCTAAGCGGGCACATTCGCCGCAAGTCGCCCTTGGAGGCGACAACGTCAAACAATTCTCTTGAATCAAACCATATTTTGCTTTTCTAAATATGTTGTGCCATCGTTGTTCATGTTCTTCTGGTACCCTCCCCTCCCCTCCCCTCCCCCCGGCCTTATAAATACCCAAGATGGTTGACTTTACATCTCTTTGCTGCCCTCTTTTTTTTACGTCGTGTCGTCATCTGTGGCGGTTGGGAAAAAAAGGAACAAACCTATTTTGAAAAAAGTCCAGATATTTGAAGTAACTGAAAAGTTAAGTCAAGTCAAGTACAGAAACCTGAAAAAATGTCCTAAAGTACAGTGACCAAGTCTATGTCCTTAGTTACTTCCCACCACTGGTAATAATCCATTTAAAACAAACAAAGCAAACAAAAACTCACGCATGTTTTAAAATACTAAGCACTCCCCCCCCCCCCACAGTACCAACATGCCTGGATTTCATGAGCACTGACACATTTTCTGGACCGTTCTATAAACACAAGCAAATCCTGGCTGCATACTCCATGTGAGTCCTCCAGTCCAAAGTTTGGACAAGATCACTTGGCACACCTGACACGCTGAATAAAACATCACTGCTTGTCATCTTTGAGAAATGTCGAAAAGGCCCAAGTGTTTAGCATGAGACAGATGTGGAGCCAAGTTCACCTTTTCAACGCAGCTCCGATGCTCTCAGCAGTGACTTGAAAGAGGTTGAATAATGTTGCTGCTTTCCTTATGATTCTGCGCGAATGCTGCCAGTATCTTTTCTTTGTATTATTATTTGCAAATGTTCCACAATGATCTGATACACCGGGAGCCCTAAATATTCCGCACTTCTCCAACAGAACAGTCATTGTTGGTCTCACGAAGGGGTGTCCAAACTTTTGTCCCCCCGTGGGCCGCATACATCGAAAAATTGAAGAATGCACTCTTAAAGCAATCCATCAAGCAATTTTAGATATTGTTTTGAAATATATTATCGTTATTTTGAAAAACTGCTACATTACCGCTTTCTGATGAAGCTGATGAGGCAAATAGATCAGGGAGCCCGTGTCGAATCACTGCCCGAGTACACTTTAGTTGTATTTAACTTAACTTACATTTTAATACACCAAAAGAATCAAAAGAGTTACTGCTTAATGTTACACTGGCTTAAACTTGTTTTAAAAAAAAAAAAAAACACACAGTTCAGTTGTAGTTAACTTGAACTACATTAGTCGTATTTGTATTGATTTAAGAACATTTTTTTTTTAACCTTTAGAATTTTTACCGCTCCTTTTCGGAGATGTAAAATTGAACCGTGTTTTCATTTTTCACATGTTGTCATTCATTCATAATGTCTTTCCATTACTGTATTATTTTCTTATTTTTGTTTTGCATGTTTGAAATCAATTGCTGACTAACAAAAACAAAATTGGTCCATTTTTTTGAATTCAACATTTATGTGCAATATAGTTTCATTAAATTATGGTTTAAGTATCTATATTTTTTAATGTCCCTCTATTTAAGCGCCGTGTTAATGGTCAAACTGGATATTATTACAGCAGCTTGAAATAATCAATATCATTTTTAGGAATAAGGCTTCTGTATCATTTTTGGGCATACTACGACACGTGATCCGAATCGGAATCGGAATCATCTTGATTTGCCAAGTATGCGCAAAACACACAAGGAATTTGTCTCCGGTGGTACTTCGAGAGGTCCGTATTTTTTTGAGGTGGAGTTGGAAAACCACAGCTCACAAATTTACGGCGGGCTGTAGTTTGGACACTGTGGAATTCTGCGTTTTGTTCCAGCTGCAAAAAAAAAGAAAGAAATCAAAAGTGTCTGATTGTCTGATTTTTGCAAGGACGCACATCCATTCAAGGCATTGAGGGTTTATGAAGTATTTAATGATCCTTCAACCACAATTGAGCTAAAGTCAACAGGCCTTGATATAGTCACGTCCTTGATAGCTTTCACTGTAAATGTAAATGCACAATTGACCACATGACGCACTTTTGGAGTGCAAGACCTGTCATTTGACGGGAAATTATTGCCAGTGTTGGCCACGGTGAAAATGTCTAGAAGCCCCTAGAGCCGCGAGCCGTGGACGAGTCGGGCATTTGTGTATGTATACGCGGGCTGCCAAGGTACACTTATTTAACAGCATACACATGTTTATTTTAGGGATGATGTCAAATGGCCGGAATCCATATTTCACATCAAATTGCTTTTAAGAAGGCTTTTTCTCCACGCGAGGAAACAAACATTTGCATTTCAAAGCTCTTCAGATGAAAAAAAATCATTGAGGAGCAAAGCCTTTTATGGTTTTGGAAGGCCATGTTGGAAAATAGGTCAGGGTTAACATGAATATTTTGTTTATGTTGCCTCACAAATGAATGCCAGGTTATGTGAAAGGCATGACACTTAATTTAGCCCCGACGTTTGCGGGCTGAGCAAAGCGAAGCCAAGTAACACACACGAGAGAAGCCAAAGTGAGTGAGAATGACTGCTTGTTATCGTCTAATTAGGCTTGTTCTCACCACGTGCACTCAACAGCAACCACTTTCATTCTGTTTGGCATATTAGCATAGCGGTAATCTCGATCAGCCTTTCCCGAGCCGTGTTGAGCCAAGGCACATACTTTACGTGAGAAAATTCTCACGGCACACCACCGAACGAAAATGTCGGAACAGCGGCGCCTTGAGATGGGAGCGACCCAACTTGCGAGGTTTCCGAGAGTGCTGATTTTGGATGTATTTTTTTTTTTTGCTTGCATGGTGGCCGCGACCTCACGAGCAACAGTTTGGCAGATAATGAACAATTTTTCCAAAACGATTCTTCAGGCTTTTTATCACCACGCCCAGAAGAAATTTCCCTGAAACTAAATATACATCTAAAAGAACGAAACACTGTGTATTTAAAGCAACAACGTAGCTTCGCCTTAGATACAGTACGTCTGTTTAGCTTAACGCTAGAAAATCACGTAAATGCCATACTAGGGCTAATGAATAGCATTGATGTAACCCTTTGAGCAATGGACATTTGAACACAAACGATGCATGTAGACGGACAATATGACAACGCTCCCAACACAAGCATATTTTCTTTATCCTCTGTGAAGCACGACAAATATTCCTCCCGCCTACTGAAGAGTGACAGTATCCATGTATAGCGCTATGTTTTTTATACTGCCCCCATGTGGCCAAGGCGTGCACACCAGAAGGAGCAGGACAATGTCTATCGAATTGATGGGGGGGGGGGGGGGGGGGGGGGAAAGTGCCGAAAACTGTTTTGTGTGTATGCCCCCCAATGTTCTAAACATTCTATCTAAGTATGTCACTATTGTATGTTTGTAAAAAGAACAATATTGTAAAGTGCTATTTCCGTCATTAAAATACATTATTGGGAGGCTGGAATTTTTTTTAAAGGCATTTCCATTCATTTTAGTGGAGAAACAGGATTTAATATGCAAGTGTTTTAAGTTATGAGCGTTGTCACGGAACAAATGAAACTCATATCTCTGTATAAACACATGTAGGGGGGAGAGAGGGCATCAATTACTGGTGCTTATTTTTTGGCTATTCGCGGCAGGGTTCTATCCTCATCCCCCTAAGGTTTGCCGTATTGTATCTAGAGCACCTTTTGCTCTTGCCACCGTCTTTTCTCTTTGACAGGATTTTACACTGCTATTCCATCAAACTGTTTCAAGAATCCAGAGGTTACTGCGTTCTATTGTGACAATCCCGAGTGCGTTCGGCCCGGGCCGCAGTTGGTCGGACGCGGTGGAAGCATGAAATATTTTCGCCGCAAAGACAAAACCCGCGTCCTGCGTCGGCCGTAAACCCCCGGGCCGCCTCGCGCGGCCAGCGCCGAAAATCATAACAAAGGGAATCTTATTACAACCATTAAATAAGAGACGGCAAAACACAGGAGGGCTTTAATGCCTGCGTATCGAAAATGCTTACGCTGTGAGAATATATTTGCTCTTTGATGGTGGCCCTGTCTGTGTAAATAGCTGTATATTAACCTCCTACCGCACAAGATTGAATGTGTTTCCATAGGTGTCACTTGGTACCATTTGGGGCGTTTTAATGGGGCCCCACTGTGCCTTAGTCATTGAAACTGCGGGAGCTCGCGAGTCCTGCCATCCTTTCTAAGGCCGATAGTGTGACCACCAGCGGACTCATCTGAAGGTTCAAAAGGGACGGAGGGGCTCGGGGGAGCATTTGATGAATGAAGACTCCCCCGCACAATAAAAGAGGTGGACTTTGTGGACTTCATAAGGCAGCGGTTCTAAATAAATGTTTAAAAACAACGTGGGTTCAAGAGAGACTACCGTAAATTCCGCTACAGTTGCAGAGGTTAAAAACAAAACTCTGTCATCCCCGAGAGTTGCACACGTTAAAATAAGACGCCTGGGGAAAAAAAAAAAAAAAATACAAAATCAAAGAAAAAGTTTGCGTAGCTTTGTTTAAAAACTACCATAACTCAAGCAAAAGTTGTGCGGGTTAAAATAAGACTACCGTCAATTTCCCTCAAGTTGCTCAGGTAAAAACAAAACTACTGTAAATCCAAACAGTCGCACAAGTTGAAATACGAATATGAAGTTTGTGGTCAAATAAAAGTACCGTACTTATTTCAAAAATTGTAAGACTACCATCAATTCCCCAAAAGTTGGACGAATAACAATAAAACGTAATTACCACCAAAATTGCACACGTTAAAATAAGATTAGCGTAATCCCCCACCAATTACAAAGGTTCAAATAAAACAAGACTCCCGTAAATTCCCCAAAGGTTGTGGTTGCATTTAAAAGTAGAACCACCATTAATTCCCCAATTGTTCCAAAGGTAAAAACAACCCTACCGTTAAAACATTCTTAAAAACAAGACTACCGAAAATCACCCCAAAATTGAGCAGCGTAAAATAATTCATAATCCATATTCCCCCGCAAGTTCCAAAGGTTAAGATACGACAACCCTAAATTCCCCAAAGGTCGTGCTTTTAATAGTAAAACTAACATTAACACACTAACCTTTCTCAAATGTTGCACAGGTCAAAACAAACTTACAGTAAGAAATGCCAAAAGTTGCAGAGGTCAAAACAAGACTACCGTCAATAACCCCAAAGTTGGGCAGGTCAAAACAACACCGTTGTTGTGAAAATGTGTTTATGTGTTCATGTAATCTAATAATAGGTCAGGTTCCGTTTAGAACGGCGTCTGAGTCCACCCCTCCTGGTACGTATCCTCTCGCAGCAACATTTTGGGGCGCAGACAAGCTAATATCGGTTGTGGGCAGTGTGACGAAGTGCTTTAACGTCAATAGGAAACGTAAAAAGTTCAAGCTGTAATGCATGCTTCGGGGCTATCCATTTCAAAGACGTTTTTGCTGATGTAACAAAGAAGTAGGAAGTGAAATCGGATTCCCCCTTTCGGTTCTCAAAACATCTGGTGCACGGCCCGCTTTTGAACAACAAGCATCCTCTGGAAGAATGAACTTAATGCTGCGTTCATCCTGCGTAGAAATCTTTTCTCCAACGATGCTTCTTTCGTTAAATCACCAGAAATGTGCTTCACTCGGACCCTAACCCACCGTCAGGTTACCTTCGGAGGATTGCATCCGCTGGCCAGCCTGCGACATTATCCGTTATATGTTAGCTTTGTTAATGTGACGTCATGTTAGCTACGTTAAGCTGGCGGACTTTCGATAAATGGAATTGTGGTTTGGTTAAACTCTTTGGTGTTAAAATAGAGCATAAAGTAACAGTTGTTTGAATGCCTGTAATTGCCATGGCGTTACGCATTATGGGCCATATTTGTCTTTTTTATTTTATTTACGCGCCTAGCTCGCGCACCTTCAAAGTGTGCGCAAGACGTCTGACACACCCACCGTGTGTTAGCGGCTCATTTGTGCGCAAAGACCCAAAATCCGTCGACTCATTGAAGTCTCAGGCTTGCTGTAATTTCCGGAATGTGGAGGAATATATATATATATATATATATATATATACATATGTATATGTATATAATAATATAATATTATATAATGTGAAATTAACTTCCTCACCCGATTGTCGTGCCCACCACTGCAATACACTTGGAAACAGTGTTTTGTTCTGATGAAATACAAGTATAAGTACATCTCAATAAATTAGAATAGAATAGTTTCCAATTCTTAATAGAATTTGGGTAGTTCAATTCAAAAAGTGAAACTCATAAAGATGCGCTACACACAGTCAGAGTGGGTAACTCGCTTGTGGCTGCGTAAATGGCTGCTTTGACTTGACTGGAGAGTGTGCGCTGACTCATAGGAGAATATAGCTCTATTCGTTTGCATTAAGCTTGCCAGCCGAGAGCCGTAGTCCTGGGTCGTCCCCGGAACACCTCGCCGGGGAGGCGTCGGAATCAGACGCCCCAGCCACCTCATCCGGCTCCTCTCGATGCGGAGGAGCGGCGGCTCTTCTCTGAGATCCTCCCGGATGACCGAGCTTCTCACCCTATCTGTAAGGGAGAGCCCGGACACCCTGCGGAGGAAACTCTTTTCGGCCGCTCGTATCCGGGATCTCGTTCTTTCGGTCACGACCCGCAGCTCGCCTTCGCCTTTCGGCTTAGCTCCTTCTTCACCACAACGGACCGACACGAAGTCCGCATCGCCGCACCGATCCGCCTGCCGATCTCCCGTTCCGTTCTTCCCTCACGCGTGAACAAGAGCCCAAGATACTTGAACTCCTCCACTTGGGGCAGGTTCTCATCTCCGACCCGGAGAGGGCACGCCACCCTTTTCCGACTGAGGACCACGGTCTCGGATTTGGAGGTGCTGATTCTCATCCCGCTGATCACTTTTGTTTTATTTGTCAGATTTACAGTAAACCTCGACTGGTGGTTACAAATGAACAGCTTGAAGCAAGAACAGCTTTCAACTTATTTGAAGTCTTTTCCTCAAAACGATGTTATATGATAGGTTCCCATTTCTTGACATCGTAATAGAGGTTGTCAGGAATATAATAATAAGGAATACTGTAAAAGTGTCTTTTAAAATGCGTGGGAGGGGTAAAATTCTATATATATATATAACAAGGCACGGTGGCCGACTGGTTAGAGCGTCAGCCTCACAGTTCTGAGGTGCGGGGTTCAATCCCCGGCCCCGCCTGTGTGGAGTTTGCATGTTCTCCCCGTGCCTGCGTGGGTTTTCTCCGGGCACTCCGGTTTCCTCCCACATCCCAAAAACATGCATTAATTGGAGACTCTAAATTGCCCGTAGGCATGACTGTGAGTGCGAATGGTTGTTTGTTTGTTTGTGCCCTGCGATTGGCTGGCAACCAGTTGAGGGTGTACCCCGCCTCCTGCCCGATGACAGCTGGGATAGGCTCCAGCACGCCCGCGACCCTAGTGAGGAGAAGCGGCTCAGAAAATGGATGGATGGATGGATGGATATATAACAAATCGTTGTTGTTGTTTTTTTTTTGATATAGTCTCTGTGTGGGTCTGGAACGGATCGCCCATGATAAACGGGAGTTGCTGCGAATCGGTCGCTTGTTTTACAGAAGTCCACTTGTCAAATTGCACCCGTCGTCGGGCGTTAATGCTCCGTGATCCTCCTCGCGTCTTCTATACCAACATACTCTCATGTTCTGCGGTTATGTTTGGCCACTGTCATTTTGCAAGAATTTCTCCGACATCTGTGTTCAATCGGATTCTCTCACAACTCGGGCTTTGCGTGTAAATATTGGGCGACGGCCGAAGGAGACTGAAGGCGTACTGTGAGTTTTGTACTGACAGCTTCTCAGACCGCAGTGAACGGGCCCCCGATGCAGGGATGAACTCAAGACAGAATGATACATGTCAGACTCGGAGAAGACGTATCCCCGACGTGTGAGATGACCTCCAAGCTTGAGCTATAAAACCTTTATTGACTGGACAGGCAATGGTTTGAGTTACATTTGAACATTAATACAAGTGTAAAAAAACTAAACTAAACGTGTTAACCACTCGAATTTTAATGAGGAAAAATACCACTGTATTGTAAGAAAAATGAATAACACAAAATGGAAGCAAACGTAAAGAAATGAACTGCTTTTATAAAGGCTAATTATTGTAGCTACGATGGTTTTCGTCGTGTTGGATGCGTGCCTCCGAGGGGAGCGGCCTAGCGAGTGCCGTCAGGAACTGAGTTTGGACCGACTGTGGTTCTCGGAGCGTGTTTACGGTGCATCGGCGACTGTGCCTCTCCTTGCCCACGTGCGAGGGCATCTCAGTATTGTGACACATTTCAGCCGCTTTGGGCTGCGTCGCTAAATTCCAAGTCAGATGGTACCAATATACTTCCATACAAGCTGTATGGAAAATGAATGGGTGACTTCAAAGGCATTTGATTGTTATTATTGCTGACTAGGCCTTTCAATAAGAACGATAACTGGCATAAAAACTGAGCCACCAATTCAAAACTCTCTGAAAATATCTTTCTTTTTTTTTTTGGAATGATTAGTTATGATGGCACTCTGGACGGATGACTTCCTGGCGGTATCCGCTCTCGCCAGCAAACTAATTGAAAAGGACTTACAGTAACTTGTTGGTGCCGCGCCGGTCGGCATCACGGATACCGAGAGTTCTTGACAAGCGTCAACCCGTGGCGGGAAAGGCTCGCCGTGCTCGTCGCTCTGTAAAAGCCCGCGGGCGTTACATCGCTCGGCCAGCATTTACTGCCGCCTCCGCGACGCAGCAGCCGCTCGTCTGACTTTGAAGCACCGCCCGATTCCGGAGCCGTGTTGTTAAGCGGTCCTGTAGACCCTTTCTGCGTGCTTTCCGGTGGCGGAAGCTCAAACGATGTTCCGACCACATAGATTTGCCTTCCGAAAATCCGTTTAGCTTCATGCTAGCGAGCGATGCAAAATTCCCTTGAAGGCCCAACGGATAATGTTGGCTGCTGCAGTGTTGCAACGGATATTTGAACGCAAATGCTTAAGCGAGACGTAGACATGACTCACATGCATATATTCTTTATCCTCTGAAAAGAATCACCGACATTACTGCTGCTCACTGAGGAGTCTCCTTGTCTATCCAGACCTGTCCCCGGTGCCCGAGGTGCACCCAACAGAAGGAGCAGCACAATGTTGATTGAATTGAAGCAAAAAAAAAAGAAAAAAGTGGCATCAACTGTTGAATTCTTCACATTCTATTTTAGTTATGTCATTCCTGTATGTTTTTCATAAAGTATAGTCGAAATACAAATCTATCTATCTATCTATCTATCTATCTGTCTGGCTAGTTAGCTAGCTCGATTTGTTTTTAACCGCCACCTTTTTGGGCACCACAAGTTTTGGTTAGCGTTTTCAGTTCAAGTCACTTTTGTGCCACCTGGAAGTACCCCGGTGCCTATTGTTTACAAACATGACAAAAAAGCTCTCCAAAAGGTATCGTTTCCTTCGACTGCTGTCGCTCACCGGCCAAGAATATCGTGTTGAGCATTCCGCGATCACACAGAGCCTCTTTTCTGTCCACTTATTATGGGATGGGGTTTGGCTGCTGACAAAACGCTTTGTGATTGTCTCTGATTAATCTTGGCAACTTCTTGGTTTCTGGATAAAATCCTGTTTTGATAGTAATTGTCAGAATGGTTTCCTTTAAAGTGGTTTGTGGACTGTGCACATTGTAAAATAATCACCATTTTTTTGTGATTACAATAATCATGTTATTTTTAGTGCAGTACAGTAAAGCCCCGCTATTGCTGCAAATCGAGGGGGGGGGGAAAAAAAACTAAACGCAATTTGAAATCAATGGAAAGGCCATTAATATTTAACACCCTCCCCCCAAAAAAATCCAAGTTTTTTTTTTTTTTTTTTTTTTATAGCACTCTATAACATTGTACTCCTAACATAATGTGAAGAATAAAAACAGTTTGTGCATCATGGCTAATTAATTGGTGGCTCCTTAAGTACAATACAGACATGCAGACACAGACAAAGTAGAGTTTCACCACTACTGTAAGTGACTCTGGAAGCTGGAGTATTATCAGAAAGAATATATGTCCGTGAGTTTTGTTATATTGTCTGCCTATGTGCTGATTCATTCATTTGTGTTCAAATATCTGTTGCTTAAAGGGATATGACACCGCCACATAGATGCTGTTCATTAGCCCATCCATGGCATTTCACCTTATGTGGTAGCAGTAAGCTAAATGGACTAAGGCACCGCTGTATTGGTAAATCTTCGAACCCCGTATCTAACAACAATCTTGAATACGTGATCCTGGATAAAGTGGAATCTTTCATATTCGCCGTTGATGTGAGGTTATTTTTGGGTCAAGTGACCATGAGAAGAATCGAGCAAGACACCCGCTTGAGAGTGGCTCAAATCAGCCAGAGCAAATAGATTTGTACCCCCGTGAAGTTCTCATGTCTGCCGCTCTCAATAATCCCATTTCTGAGCGCGTATAGTCACCGAATCGAGTTTTTCCCTTCTCCCTTTCGCTCTGCACCTGCTTTCTTTCGAGACGTTGTTATTTTTCATTTACTTGTGCCCCCGAGGTTTTTCAATCGTACATCCATTACAAAGCCAACAAATAAGTTCCGGACCTCTTTTGCCGCAGACACAAATACAGACACGAGTTATGAAATTCAGAGAAGCCGGGAAGAGCTTTGGACTTTAATACGCAACATCTGCAGCGGACAAGCGACCCTCTGTGACTTTGTCGCGCACTTGCGGCTTCCGGATGCAACGCAAGAAGGACAACGGGAGAAGAAAGGCCATGCGAGGCACAGAAGTCATTCTAGAGAGGGCAATTCCTGTCGAAATCGCTTGTGAAGGCTGGAGAGCTGACGCTGAATTCAAATTCATTCAAATTGAAAACGGGGGGGGGAAGGGAATTTCAATGATGGAGATACATTTCTAAAATGTCTCCATGCATTTTGGCGGTTTAGTCATGTGGAATTCTGAAACATTGGGTCCTGATTGAGCCGAACAGTATGACGTTGGAATGGTTGAAATTGTGGGAGGAGGAGTGAAAATTGTAATATAGTTTGAGAATTTCTTCAGGAGCGTTTGGGAATTTGGGGAACGTGATTATGATAATAGTTCCCACGATGTCCTGAATAAGAGTTGAAATGGTTTGGTTCGGTTCGGTCATCTTAAATTGAAAATATTTACTGGGAAATCAGTCCAGAAATGTGGAAAGAGAGGGTTATGATGTAAAATGTGGGAAATGTGAAAAATAGTTCCCAATATTCCCCGAATCAGCTGAACACTTTCAAGTTGGAAGATATCCTTCACAAGATGAACGTTTTCAATTGGTCAAGAAATGTGGAAGAAGGAGGTCAACGTGTAAAAATGGCCATTCATTTAGGAATGTTGTCATGAAAAATGTCGAATGAAGACAAATTTGGGGAATGTGAAAAATTGTTCCCAATATGTCCTGAATTCAAATTCCCCCCCCCCCCCCCCCCTGTGTTGAAAATAAGGAATTTTTGGAAAAGTTGACATTTTTGGAATATGAAAAATTGCTACCGGTCATATCTTGAATTTGGCGCATCGCAAAGTTTCAATGGAATTTTGGTACAGAATAAGATATGTGATAACAATTCTGATTATGATGATGATTATTATCATTATTAGCCATTTGCGTGCTGAAGGTTGTGATTTGTGGAGCCTAAGTGGAAACGTTTGAGGTGTCACGTTTGATTTCCAGACGCATTTGTCTTGCGGTTTTGGCAGCTTGTTGCATTTCAGGTACAGATGTTTGCATCAAACTCATGACATCCCCTTTCCCCGAAGAAGGGGGTGGGGGGGGGGGGGCACTTGTGATGCCCAACCCCCCCCGCTTTTCCTCTGCTTAAAACCACCTATCCATCAGCACATCTGCTTTTCATTTCGACTGTACGTCTCCAAAGACTCGGACGCTTTAAACGTCAACACAAGCGCTCTTACTCCAGCACTTAACGCAAAGCTTTGGTGACTTAAAAGGAAGATGTGAGAATTATAGAAAATGAAGTGTCGTGGAAAGGTAAAAAGAAAGAAAGACAGATTACCAACAATTACACGCAATAATAGCGTCTAGGCGGCGTGTTGATCTGATGGAGGACTACTGTTCTGACAACCAATTTAAAAACAACAACAACAACAAAAGAATCAAATAACGTATTTTTGGGTCTCTTCGTGCTTACAGGAATAAAGACAAATTACAGGCAGAACATTTGAATGTTGCACAATACTTTGTCCTATCGTATTTGTTGACCTTTAGAACAAACAGAGAGAAACAAAAATAAGCTGATTTTTGCAGATTTAAAAAAAAAACATTTGTTTGAATCTTTATCCAATGTTTGAAGATGTTAATATATATATATATATATATATTTTTTTTTTTAAAAAACTGCAAATTGGCAACCCCCTCCCCCCCCCCCCCCCCCCAAAAAAAAGAAAAATGGACTGATTTTTGCCAATTTGAAAAGGGCTAATATCGACCAATTACTTTGGGCGGTCGGGCCCTAATGATGACGCCGCAGAACGTTAGAGGAGACAGCTTGTGGTAAGGCATTTCATTCCACATGTAGTCTGTGTGTGTCTGGGGAAGAGAAAAACATGAAGCGATTGAGTTAGAACGTCTTAGCGGAACCGAGCGGGTTCAGTAACAAATCCATTTTTGTCCGACAAATATTGCTCGGGGTCACCAACTCTGCTTCCTGCTCACTTTGCGCTTTCTCTCGCACAGCGGGAACGTCGTTCGCAGCACATTTCATGTATTTCGGCTATATTTGTTTTTGCTGTTGTTGTAAATGAGACCCCAGTACGGCTTCCACGAAAGCGAACTGTGCTACGGAGAGAGCCTGAGCTGCCGTGCGGGGAAGAGCGAGAGGGGAGCAACAAGGCATAACACGGGAATGTTTGGCAGGGTACCTGACTTTTGGTTTAATTACACTTCCTAATACCAGTTTATTTCTTGACAAATTGTATGATGTTTTTAGATTGATATTTTTACAATTCACTGCAACACTCTATAATTACTGTACACACTGTCGTACAGTGGAGCCCTGCTCATGTCAGGGGAAAGAGAACAGGCCGGATCACGTACAGCCAAAATCTGCACAGAATTGACACCCAGAATAATTGCATTCAATTCTTTTTTTTTTTTTTTTTTTTTAACCCAAAATATTCTTGAATGAGCAGAAATAAACCACCGCTAAAAAAAACAAAACCATGAAAAAAAAAATCTGCAGATAGGTGAATCCCCGGGTAATGCGGGGGGCCGCTGTATTCGTGTGTTGGGTGCATGGCTTTAAGGGGCGTGGCTTTGCGAGTCACATCGATTGACATGTCATGTCATGTCTTGATGCCGTTGAGAGACGGGAAGTGCGAATGTCTTGTTTTGAAGCACTTCTGGAGATACCTGCTAAAAAAAAAAGGTTTGTTGATCTACCAATTGAAATGATTTCGGAAGAGGCCTTTTTGTTCAATTCTCCCGAGAACAAGCTGTGCTGTGAGGTGACATCTTCACTTTGAGTGTTGTGCTGCGTGTGTAATTACACAGACTGAGCAACAACACATGAGGACATTTCTGGAAAGGAAGATGCCACTTAAGATGGAGCAAAGTATTGTTAGACTTCCATGTTGTCAACAGCGGAGGTTTCCCGCCTCCGTTCTTCTCGAGGGATTTGTTCTTTGCGGAGGGGAGGTGCGAGAGGTGGAAAACAATAGAGGCCTTCTTTTTTTGGGGTTTTTTTTTTTCTTCACTTCGTTGCTAATGCTGACATCAGCGGCTGTTTGGGAGGATGAGCCAACACACGTGTGCTGAATTTGCACCAGGTGTCTCTTGACAGTGTCCCGCCTCTGTCTTTCTCCAGAGTCTGTCTGCAATTTTCATCCTTGATCTCGAACTCTTGTACTATTGTTGCTAATTTGTTTCGTAACGGCACCGGGCTTCTTCCGTGGTCCTTGGACGCTTAACTGTTGAACTGCATCAGACACATTTTGAGTTTGTTCCCTAATTTGCATTCTATGCCATGTTTGTTGGTCGTATTAGGACCTAATAGATGACTAATAAGCATGCCAAAGAATGACAAATTGAATCTACATTGGAAGAGTGAAGGCGTCCACCTACTGAAAGCACCTAATGATGCTCGATATGAAAAGATGAGTATGAGAGATCAGCATTTTAGCTTGAATTTTCAGATATTCTATTTTCATCTGGGTTGGATACACAACTTGACAGGAATGATTAAAAAAAAAAACAAGACATTTTTAGCTGAGCTCAAATATTGAAACTGACAATAAATTGGATTAAACTGAAGAAAGTGTAACAGTTTTATTTTTGTGGGGGCGGTTGATTCTCCTCTTTAGCACGCTCTATAGGGTTTAAGTTTGGAGATCGACTTGCTTAAAACCTTCCACTTGCCCCTGTGAACTGGTTTGTCGTTTTGGCTGCGCGTTTTGGGTCATTATCTCGTCTTCGATCCGTTTGGTTACAACTTTATTGGGCAAGTTGTTCATTAAGTGAAATGAGTGAGCCCGTCCCAGAAGAAGCCATGCATGCACAAGACAAACCCTCACATTATGCCACATACGTGCTCTTTTAGCGGCGTTAGAGCGGACGTTGGCTAGCAGCGCGAGCCACTAGGCTATGTTTTGCTAAATTACTCAAAGACAACAGACAACTCAACCTAACATTTTAGCCAGACCTCCTGCGAGGAAATGCCTTCCCAAAACCTGACCCTAGAGCTTTGGTTCCCATCGCTCACTTTCCGCCACTCGAAAATTCCCTGGTTCTTATTGTTTACAAGCATTATGAAAGGGTCTCTTGAATCACCTGCTCGGTCGCGGATAGAATTCAATTCGGAAGTTAGTAGTCTTCACCGTCTCCTGAAACGGAATGGAGACATCTATTGTTTAACCTGATTTCAAAAACCTTTAGCTACATTATGTAAAGGTCGAGTGTTTTCTTGCACTCTAGCTATTCCAAGCTTCAAGTCTTTTGGGCTTGTCGGCGTTAACCGAGGCCACAAAACCTCCTCTGCGACGGCGACCTCGCGCCACCGTCCCCCGAAGCCCCGTTTGGCTTTGGCCTCCCGACCGAAGCGAGCGCGCAACACCGCTCATTGAAATATAGAACGCTCAATTACCACGGCTCATTCGGTCGAAAGTGAATTTACTCCTGGGTCCCGTCCAAGCCAGCGCATGTTTGAACAGCGCGTTTTCTCCAGCGGAACGGATTCTGTTACCGAGGCTCTAAATCACCGCAGAGCTAATAACGTCGCGCAGGCGGGGCGATCGGGACCTCCGTCACCAAACGCGCCTCACGTGCTCGCTTCTACTACACGGCAGGTTTAGGGAATACGAGAGAAATACATCAACAGCCCCCCTTTTCAACGGACACAAAAAACGTGCATCAAAAGAGGACGAGATGAATTTTGAAACGAAGAGGAATTTGTAATTTTCTACATTCCAAAAAAATGTCATTTCAATAAATCAATACATAAGTAAATATCTTGTTATGAGCTCAAGTAAAATGCTGATGGATGTGTAGATACCTATCTATCATCAGCCATTCTTGAAGCAGGTTCGACTGCAGCTTTTCATTGGCTCATTCGCTCCGTACCGATTTGGCATTCGTGTGCAAACATTTCGTTTTCATCATTCGATTTATAATTCAGCCATGGTCTCTTCGTCTCACTCGAGCTGTTAGCGGTGGAGAGGACAAACACCAAAGTATGCTGGGAAATACAGTCAGGTCCAAAGGTTTTGGTGCTTTTTGCTTTTTGCCTTTTGACACCACCACAACCGATTTGAAATAAAACAATCAGGATGTTTCGCCAAACTGTGACGTTGACTGTTTGGGGATTTGCAAACGTTTTATGCCGAGTGCCTCCATTTTCCCAGGCTTAAAAGTATGCGGACAATTGAAGTGAATTGGTTTCGTGCGGTCCATCGCTTCCATGAAATTGTATTCATTCCTTTCCGACAGTCTATTCACGTCATCTAATAGCGTTTGTATGAACTAAACGCTTTCCAGTTTATGCGGATGTTAGATTTCAAAAACAACACCTTTTTTTTCCCCTCGTCCAATCAGATTTTGGCCTTCATGTCCTGCCATGTAGCTCAATTCTTGATATGTCAAATATGTTTTCCCCATTGAAATGGATTGTTACCATTTACATAGCAGCAGTTAGTTTTTAATAAAGACAAAAAGTAAGTCAAGGTACAATAGTCTCTCGAATGCTTTTGCTTTTATTAAGAGATGGATTAAGTCGGGTGAGTGCCGAATGCAAAGCCAGCCGCTGGCAGAAAACGCAGCCAGCGCTCATGTTCGCTTTCTTTGCTTACATTTCGTCCTGAGCGCGACAGACACAACGAGCGGGTTTTAATGCAAAGACAAAACAGAGCAGCAACTTTGAGTGAAAGCACGGTCGCTCCTACCATCGCCTCGGCGATTCCGATTTGTTTTTCTGGCTTGTCTGCGTTGACGCCGTGAGCCCCGTCACAAAATCCTTTTTTTTGTTTCTCTCTCTCTCTCTCCTCCTTTGTCAGCTTTTCTGTCTGAAACATTGACTCTACCTCTCCCTCTGTTCCGACTTCCACAGAGGAGGTGATGTTTATTAGGATTACACGGAAAATATTGTACCATTTATTTTTACAAAGATTTGTGGTGCAATTGGGCATGAACCAAGGTTGAAACACTGAATTTGAGCGCAAATACCATCAGGATTAATAGCTTGTTGAGATTTCTGTTATTTCATGCTTTAATTCAGTGGCCCCAAAAGTCACAATTCCGTTTCACGCAGCATTCGGACAGACGTGAGGCCATTAGCAGTTTTTGTAAGCATGTCTTTCCCATGCCCACGGCTCACCAAACTGACACGAGAGCAGTGTTTTTCTGTCCCTGACTGCAATTCATCGGCGGTCCCGGAGGCCGCTGCGACGCGCAGTTCGCTTTTCTGTACCGTATCCATGGCAACTTTCTGGACACATCATCTGTTCTTGACAAACTATTCGTACCACTGATGAAAACAGCGAACTCCTAGAGTAGGCATTCGCGGATAGCCAGAGAAAGTCTACCCAGAGGGCTGCATCCACCCAGAGTGATGAAGCCTGAGCTGTTGTCCATGATCAGAACCTTCCGCTTGAAGCCTTTCGACAGATAGACCTTCACGCCTGCTCGAGTCTCAAACATCAAAGTGGCGGCGGACTGCTGTCGGAGGCCGAAAAAAGGTTTCACGTCTGTCCGAATGATATTTGAAGAAGTATCGTGACTTCTGGGACACCCAGTACAAGCGCCGCGAGCATGTAACCATGTGAAACGATGTCACGTTTGCTTTTGTGAAATCGGGGCACGCTTGGAGCCGAGCTACCGCCGGTTTCCATCCGTTCTTCCGCGTTTGTGGGTTCTGCGCTGGAGCGACTTGATCGCTGCGACGGCGTCCGTGACATCTCGAAAAGAAAATGCTGTTGCGAAATTGAGTCGGGCAAGCTGGAAACGGGGGACAGGTGGTTCCAAGTGGTGGCACGCGGATATTGGCTTACCTTGGGTAAACATTTGCTCATGCGCTGTTTTGTTCACTCCGCCGCCGTGTCTCCCCGCTAATTTGGTGGCGTATATTCTCGCTCAATCCTTGACTGATACAATGATACATCTTCGTAAATGAGGATCTCAACGCGCTAGTGTGGAAAAAAAAGGAGATTCATTGGGTAACCGACAACGTCCCATGTGCCTCACACACCATCTGATTCTTTGCAGATGGGATTCACATATAAAAGCTGTTATTAATGATCGGAGGGTTTGGAAAAATCCCACCATCAATCATTTCGGGAATACTCAAATGGGCAGAAAACTAATGATTTACTTTACAAGTGCGTAGAGGATCAAGTAATCTTATTATTTATACAAAATGACTTATTACATTGCGCTTGGCGGGATTGGTTTTCCGGACACATGTAATTTGAGTTTCCTTCACTCGTGCCAACACTAATATTTGATATGATTTCTCTTTGACATTACTCTGCCTGTCACCAATCGTGTTTTTGCCAAAGGGGTACCCGATATATCACCACTTACCGTCTTTGTAGCGAGCATCGTTTGACACTCGACACAACATCGGATGCGTGTTTCTTTGATTTTCTTCTCTTCAGGGCATTCCAAACGGCTGCGGTCAATGTTTGACTTTTGGCGTAATTGCTCCTTTTGCCACCTGTACACAGCTCTCTGCTGTCGTCACAGTCGTTACGCCTCGAATCACCTTTGAATAATCAATGTCACCTCTGAGTCATATGTCGGATGCGTACGCTGACAAGAAAAAGGAAAAGGTTATTATTTCATCAAGAGCAGTGGTTCTCAAACCGGGCCTGGCGGGATCCCCAGGAGTTTGCGAGTCCGTAATATAAAATTCGAAATAAATTATGATAGCTCATTGAATGTAATCAAGCAATTACTCCTCCCTACCTTATCTTTGGGCCAATTAAAAACCCAGATATCAATGTGACATATCAGCACATCATTCTGACATCCCTGCATGAACAGTTGTTTTTTTTTTTTTTTTTTTAGCCAAAAGGCGTATTAAAGTAACAGAATAAAGGGCGTAGGATGCTCCAATCACATTTTTCATTTGCGCCCGAGTCACTTGATCGGATACCTCGGCAATGCATGAAGAAGATATTCTTAACTTCTAAATAGTCCCATTTTTTTTTTTAGAGGCGATAGGTGTCTTTTCCAGAATGAATGGCATAATATCAGAAGAATAAAGTTGAAACAACTTTGTTCTTTGTTCAGTCGCTAAACTTTAACTTGAATATTACAGCTTTGTTTTTTTTGTTTTTTACAGATGTCATTTTTTCTTGAAAAAAAAAAGAATTCGGGGGTACATATGGTACTCGAGTTGTATTGAATTGACATTAGAATGATGAGTGGGTACTGTGTTCTTTGTTTTGTTTGTTTTTTGCTCAGTTGCTCTCTGTCAGTCCCCTCCAAGCTCGTTCTGCCGCACCGCATTTCCAATAAATATCAATCACAATACAAACGACCACAGAGGGACTATTTCCAACTGAACTCTTTGCCCAGAAAAACTGTTCCAGCATTAAAAGAAAACCCCAAAACGTACAGATCCTCCATTCAGCGAGTCCAAGCGGCTTAACAGGATAGATGAATTCCAAAAAAGAGGATGAGGCCACAAATACAAAACGCTTCAGAACAGCTGACCTATCATTCCCGTTATTGATGCTCTTTGTGCATTCTGTCGCTGCTGCTCCGCTTCCAGGTAACAGCGGCTACTGCTTAGACAAAACTGCCGACGCCGAGCTGGGGGGCACCATGATGCCACGCGGGCAGAGTTTGCCGCTGCCCTTGGGAGGTCACCCGGGGGGGCTTTACCCGCAGAGCCTCCAGTGCGACAGCCCTGCGCCCGATCTCCTTCTGCAGGACAGCCCTCACCGGGACGCCAGGTAAAGCCTCACTCCCTACGTGCTGCATTTGTCACGGCTCGATAGATAGAGCCTGCGAACAGACCGCTGTATCGTTTCTCTGGCTCGCCGTGCTTTGGGCGGGGGGCGGGGGGCGCACGAGACAAAGACGATTCCCTCATGGTGAGACAGCCTGGAAAAAAAAGAGAGATCTTCTCACATCACTCAGGGGCTCTGCACAAAATCCATAATGAGCCAACTGACAGGAATGATTATGTCGGGGATCGCAGCGACGCATGGGGAAACCTGAGCGGGGTCCCCCATTCAGCCAGGCAAATATTCCCACCATAATACACGGCATTGTCGTCGGCAAACCCTTCCGAGGCTGCAATTACGCCACCGAAAACAGGTGACTCGCCATTTATCCCCGATGTCGGGTCGGGTCGGGTTGAACCATCAAAGCTCGTCGGACGGACACACGAGCCCGCCGCGGCCTCTCGGTCATCGATGCCCGTTTCCATTCTCGCATTACTTGATTTAGTTTTCATTTTGGCTCATCAGGGATGAATTGAAACAAAATCTTGTCATAAGTGCTCGCACGCTGTACTTAAGCAGAAGTGGAGGTTCGTATGGAAAAAGAAACCAAAAGGTCAAGCTCCGGATTCATATGGAAGCCCATTTCCGCCAGTAACAAAAGAAAATCATAAATCCAAATATTTATTTTACCACATTTTGTCATTTACGCGTACAAAATACCTGAACGCTCGCTTGAAGATTCCCGCGGAGCGCAAACTTTGTTATTGGTTGTGGTCGACCGAAACGATAATTATGAGCTCATGTCTCGTTAGCATGAGAGAGTGTTTCTCATAATTATGACGTAGTCTCTCACTATTATGAGATACTACTACCTCTTTAATGATGAGTACACGTCTGATCATTAGGACTTAGCATTTTTTTATGTTTGACTTTTCCTGAAGAGAAACGTGACAATCTGTAATAATTTTCAATTTGACCACTTTTCATGTCATTATTCAGTTTTCGTAATTATTATTATTATTATTATTTATTTTTTTACTACTGGTGGAGATTCAACTCTTATTTAAAAAAAAAAAAAAAGTACAAAAGTACAGACTGAAATTTAAATAACTACAAAAGTAAAAATGAATTCCCACTGTCAATCATATGCAATAGCTTTTTGATAGAAAGAAAGAATTGTTGCCCTCTTTTCTGAACTTACCGTGTGCTCCTACTGAAAAGAAGGAAGGCAATCATGTTACAAAGAGCTAGACTGCGTCGTCTCCACTTTTATGCTCATAAAACAATTGAGCGAATGATAACAACCGGAAAAATACACTTTTGTGTTTTTCTAGATTTTAGACATAGAATTCGAAGAAACGCCAGAAGCTGCTGGTTTTCTTTTAGGCTGGCACGAGACACATTTGCCGCAAATCAGTCTCGGAGGTGACGACTTCCGACAATCGATGTTAAAGTCGCTGCTTGGTGTTCCTCCATGTCTCTGCTTTCGATGTCTTTTCCTGCCCGATGCGACGCCGAGATCTCAATCCATCAACTGCTCTCTAATGATGTCGGTGGGTTTTTTTCAAGCCTATTTTGACAAAGAAAGCAGCAGAAAATGCAGATATCTGGTTTCAAATATAGGGAGTAAAAGTCCTAGGAAAACTAAATCCTGTAAGTCAAGTCCAGATCTACCGAAGTACAGTAATGAAATATACATACTTTGCTGCTAAATGGTGGCGTTTGCTCGGTGAGTTTAATTTCAGTCAATGGGAGGATTTGTGTTGTGTCTGTCAACAGTTGCTGAGCTGATGGAGCTCATGTTGCTCTCTTTGTAATGTCTCTTCTTTTTTTTTTTGGTCCTCCCCGCCTGCAGATCATGCACTTTTCAGAGGAGCCTACCTGGGGCCTCGCCGGGCCTGGGCTGCGGCGGTGCCAGCAGGCCTCCGTCGGCTCTACCGTATTTGGTCAAAGAAGAGGACGCCGTGGGCTACACCGTTTCGAGCACGATGCCCGGTGTCCAGGCCGGCTTTCACAACTCGAGGGCCGGGATGGTTTCGAGGGCGTCGAGGGACGAGATGGCGCACGTCGGCAACGACGGCGGCGATAGCATGTGCGTAGTGAGCGACGCCGCACCGGGGGATGCGTCGCAACCCTTTAATAATGAAGACGGCTCCTCCCCGTCGGCTTTGTCCCCGGCGAGCTCCCGTCATTCGGCGCGTCTGCTGTGCGCCGGCAGTCTGAAGAGACGTCGCCTTTCGCCGGTCTCGCAGTCCGCCGTCCAAACCGG
Source organism: Phyllopteryx taeniolatus (assembly GCF_024500385.1). Taxonomy (NCBI): domain Eukaryota; kingdom Metazoa; phylum Chordata; class Actinopteri; order Syngnathiformes; family Syngnathidae; genus Phyllopteryx; species Phyllopteryx taeniolatus. The sequence goes on from NC_084508.1 coordinate 6,744,023, forward strand.
CAGCGTCGCCGTCGCGGATTCTCCATCTGTGACCAGAACCGGCTCCGAGGAGATCAACATCACCGCCATCATCTGCGCTTCCACGCAGATGTCAATGCTGGCTTGCGTCAACGGCTTCCGCGCTAACCTCTCGCCCAGCCACGCTAGCAGTGGCAGATTCTCTTCCCCCTCCTCCTCTTCCTCCTCAACATCCCCACCGACTATCCCCTGCCCTCGGGAAGTCCCCCACAAACTCCCGCAGCACCAAAGCCCTCAGCGGGCCTCGCTGCAGGAGAGCTGTCAGCTATCAAACTCACCTGCCGCCTGCCTGCTGTCCCTGTCCTCCTCTTGCTCCTCATCCTCTTCTTCTGTGTCTTCAGTGGATCCGGAGCAAGGCCAAGGGTCGTGCGAGGAGCAGGGCTCCATGCAGCTGGGCCGTGGGTCTGGAGCAGCCCCCCTGGGAAATGCAGGAGGAGGCGGAGGGGGCTCGGATGGGTTGGGGTTATTCATGCTAATGTCGGGGACGCTACAAACGGCGGCTGAAACCGGGGTTCTACTGGACAGGAGCCAAAGACCGGGGGCTGAAACCGGGACTCTACTGGACAGGAGCCAAAGATCGGGGGCGGGAAACGGGGCTCTGCTGGACATGAGCCAAAGGTCGGCGGCCGCACTCAAGCAAGAACCCTTAGATGACTTCGCCCCCAGTGACGACGAACTTTTGCAACACCGCTACCACCATCACTTAAGTGGCCGCAATGGGCACTTTCGTCACCTTCATCAGCATTCCCGCTCGGCCATGCCACCGCCTTACCACCTGCACCAATATGCGGGGGGCGGGCTTCTGAATAGTCATACCCATCAATCGCCACCGGGCTCGTCCGTGGGACTCAAGTCGTCGTCGTCGTCGTCCGGGGGCCCTCCCGGGTCCCACGCGGGCCCGGAAGGCGAGGAAACCGCTGGAACGCAGGCCGATAAGCAGTCGTGTCGCTGGATTGACTGCAGTGCTGCCTATGAGCAACAGGAGGAGCTTGTGAGGCACATTGAGAAGGTCCACATCGACCAGCGCAAGGGCGAGGACTTCACCTGCTTCTGGGCCGGCTGCATTCGGCGCTACAAGCCCTTCAACGCTCGCTACAAGCTGCTCATCCACATGAGAGTTCACTCTGGGGAGAAACCCAACAAGTGTATGGTGAGTCTCCGTGAACCTGGAAACACTGAGCATATGTCAAACAAACTACAAACGTTTGGAGCACAGTACAGTGAACTCCCGCACGAGGGATACGTTCCACACCCATCCGCAACAAGTGGAAAGCTGCGATATCGAGAGAGCGTGCTGTATGCATTTTTTGATGTAGTATTGCCCCTCCGCACACGTTCAGATAGTTGGTGCCCAAATACAGTGATACCCCATTTTCCGCGGGCAATGTGTGAAAATCCACATTGAGTTTTAGACTTTGTTTCAGTACGCTGCAAAGTCAAGTCAGAAATACATAAGACATGTTTGAAGACATGCGCAAAGACTTGACAACTATGTAATGATCAATTCTAAAGTTATTTCATTGAACTCTTTTTCACCATTTCAGTTTTCCACTTGTTTATCTTTTGGGTGTGTTGCTAAAACGGTGCACTTTGGAGTCCGGTGTGAGTCGCCCTTCCCACTATATAAGAAGCAATTACAATGTGGAGTTAGCTAGCAGGCCAGGCTTATGCCATGAAAATAATTCTCCCCTTCAGATAGTCCGCTGGTGTGGCCGCTTTAGAGCGCCTCGTTGTCGGCCATGAGTGCACGCACAGCCCGGAGAGAAAGGCAGAATAGCGGGGAAGAGGGATTTTATTTCGACAGCCAGCGTATGGACTGGGTCTTCGGGCTGGTGTGGCCGCTTTAGAGCGCCTCGTTGTCGGCCATGAGTGCACGCACAGCCCGCAGAGAAAGGCAGAATAGCGGGGAAGAGGGATTTTATTTCGACAGCCAGCGTATGGACTGGGTCTTCGGGCTGGTGTGGCCGCTTTAGAGCGCCTCGTTGTCGGCCATGAGTGCACGCACAGCCCGCAGAGAAAGGCAGAATAGCGGGGAAGAGGGATTTTATTTCGACAGCCAGCGTATGGACTGGGTCTTCGGGCTGGTGTGGCCGCTTTAGAGCGCCTCGTTGTCGCGGCATGGACAACCCGGTGGGATATATTCCCGCCACCAGAGGCTTTAAAGTGATATATTTTCATTTTTCAAACATGTAGTTATGTGTCGGCATAAGAAATTTGCCAAATGAAGTAGTGTTGATTTTTCCTGGTCGTAGAAGTGCTATTTGGTTGAGCGGGGCGTGCGTTCGGTGCATTAAGCGGACACGCCCACAGCGTCTGCGAGCGCAGAGAACGCCTCGATTTTTCCCAATTTTATATGCACTTTATTGAGTGCCGTGTCCCGGGAAATCTTACAATCAAACACAAGCGCATACGTCATAAAGTGCCGATTTAGAGACGAACTTTAGTTTCCGTTTGCAATCAGATATAATTACAATTCTTGTGTTTCCCCCCCCCCCCCCCCCATTGGAACGTAACGTCAAGATGTTAAGGGAACATGTTGTTTCTCCACATGAAGAGGTGAGCTGCCGCTCGAGTAGCACTACTTTGTGGTCGTATGCGTTACAGGTAAAGCTCCAATTCCACGAGTCAACACACTGATCAATGTCAAGCTGTCACTCCCCTGCACCCCTTAGCAAATGGAAAAAGCCCTCCGACTTGAAGAATGATTTAGTCCAAATACACAATTAGTCCACAATTTGTGTAGGGCGAAACCGTGTTTATTTTCACAAGCACAGTGTTTTGGGAGAAGGGATTGGGATCCTGTAAAGCCAACATATGGTGAACATAAGCAAACAATGCCCGCGCTTGATCCTTTTAAATGGGGGCTTTACGCGTTTAGCCGTCCCGCAAGTATTAAGTGAATTGGCCTCGTGTCCAAGCCAAACACCGGGAGAAATGTAGTCGTCTGGAGTAGCGATAGTTGCTAACGGTTGCCCTAGCCTCGCTCACCCCGAGCCTCCGTCAGAAGTGCTCGTCTTCATCCAAATTCAAACCAGTCTGCACAATTACTGCAGCGCATGCTTCTTCTTTGTGCTTGTTTTTTTTCCAAATACCGCAGGTGGGGGGACTCCAGTCACATGACTTGAGTCCAGTCAGACTTAAGTGGCCAATTGAAGGACTCGGACTTGGAATTGAACTTAATCGTACATTCATGAATACTCTGAAGTCGTGTTTCGATGTGAAGTGAGGTGTTTGTGGATGGAGCTCAACTTCCCGCAGCTGACGGCTTCTTTTGGCTTCTTTAGACTCGTTGAGACTGTTGCTTCCAGACACGATGAATCTCTAAACGATTCCATACGTCATTTCGAATGAACCGTCAATCGATTCTTCGGCCCATTCCGAAGCACGATCAGTGTTTCTGCACAGTTGAGCTTCTCCGTCGTCTCAGATCCTTACAACCCTCTCCCACTGTATAACACGCATCACATGTTCAGGAAATTCTCATTTGTGGGTTTAATATCATTCCCATGAGCAATTTGGATATCTGGGTAAACAAATGGCGCGCACCTTCTCTCAAAACTTCAAATGCCTCTCGGTAATAACGATTCCTTCCAACGTCTGGCTTTTCAGAATGTCTTTGTAACTCATCCCCCAGCCTTCAATAACCTTCAATCATATTATCATCTCCTCGTCCATTCGATCAATTTAGCCCCGGCCTCTAGTGCGACATTATCGTTTCTGGAGAAGGTGTTCTCCATTTGCGTAATCGGCTAACCGACAAGGAACCGCAGCTACGGTACTTCGTGGCAACGCATTAGTATTTCCTGCACACATTATAGTTATTCCATGGCACCAAATTAGTATTTCATGCGCACATTGTAGCGCTGTCCTGCATGTTATGGATATTGAATATTTCACGCACAAGTTATACCTATTTGGTATGCACATTATACCTATTTAGCAGCTACAAATTTCTTGTGCACATTGTAGTTGTTTTGTGGCAATGAATCCATATTTAATGCGCATGGTATACCTATTTTGTGTGCGTGTACACACACACACACACACACACACACTCAATCATATGAGGTGGGAATATCATTTTCGGGTCGTCTCCCAATAGGAAGTATTGATTTCTTGTCTGCGAAGCAAGACAAAAATAGAAAATCGGTTTGAAATCACCTTGTCTTATGATGACTGATTATGTGTGCTTATCTGGAGATTCAGTTTATGAAGCCAAGGAGGTTTTCTTTTTTTGCAACACTCAACTTTGTGGGTGAAATGCCAAAGTCTCTCAGGCGCCTTAAGGCGATATTGACTCATGTATCCTAGTGAAAATATCTTTTAGTGCTGCTGCCTACCATTTTGTCCTCGCTGCGGTCATAAAATGGTCAAAGACATTCAAGAATGTGAGCAATTGTTATAGAGGAAATAGATCAGACATTCTCTTTAAGGAAGAAGGGGGGGTGGGGGGGGGTGGGGGGGACTGATCTCCTTTATTATCTTTGCAGAAGCGGATTCCATTGGACCCTTGTGAAGCGCACGTCCAAACATAACACTTTCCCCCCCCAACACACACACACTGCTTCCCTTTAAACATATACATAAACAGTATGCGTCTCTCTCTTTGTTTCTCTCTCTTATCTGGCACTTGTAAATTGTTAGCTTGTGGCATGCCACGTCTTGGCAGGAAAAGTCGTCATCATCGTCATTGGGCACACTTCATGTCCGACCCCCGCGGCTAATATTTTAAGAGATGCCTTTTAGAGAGAAAAAAAAAAACAAGCTTCCTTCCATCAAATTTGGGACTCGTAACATCGTTTTGTCGTGACAAATGAGAAAAGGGGGAAAATGTATTTCTCTCATCATCCATGCGTGACAGATATGACAGAAATGCTCAACTATATTCTGCTGTCATTTAGAAGCTTCAGGTCTTGTGGGATTTGACCATTTTTTTGTGCAGACTGTTTTTCTTCTTTTACTGCTTAAAGTTCTTGTCATTAGTGTAAATATCCATTCATTTATCATTTTTTAACCCTTCAAATTCCAGTTTGCTGGCACATTGTAAAACAACATCAAAACTGACATTTTTGTATAGTCTCTGTTTCCATTTTTTTTTTTTTTTATTATATCGCTGATACACCTTAACTTACAAGTGACCCAACCGGAAAAAATATTATATGGAAAAAAAGTGTTTTCTACACACAAAAAAGATGTAAACATAGGGTATTTGTTGTTTGATATCCTAAATACACGACAAAACAGTCAAGAAAGAATTTTTTTCACTATAAACATAATAAGCGGTTTAGAGGTAATGGATAATTTTGTCCATATTTATTTTTTAGTAAACTCACAAAAAATAATATAAACGTGGGTTTTATAGTAATTAAAGCACATTTTTAGCTTCATGTCCTACTAAATACACTAGAGAACACCAACAAAAACCTTTTGACATTTTTTCTTCTTCAATATAAACATTATTACACATTAGTATTTCTTTCCGCTCTAAAATGACTAAATGGGTCAAGTTCATGGGTTTCGCCCAGGAACCGTGTATGGCCAGCGGAACCCATCTTTCACACGGACATTTATTGCAGACGGACGGCCAAAATCAATAAAGGAGCCTGTGTAAGTGATTTTAAGACACTTTTTAGACGTGTAATGTGCATGTAACATGATGAATAGAAGTGTACTGAAAAAGGTAGTTAGCGTTTTGCGACCCAAAAGTGGCAATCACTAGCGCACTAATCCTCATCGCGATTGCTAACGCTTTAGCATGTGGCATTCTGGCGTCTCATATTCCGTACACAAAAAAAAAAACATACACTCAGTACCAACATTTGCAGTTTTAGGATTGAAGTCCATCGCTCATAAATGATTATTCGATCAATAATTAATAGGAGAATTGATTCTAAAAAGACTCGATAGTGACAGCCCCGGAATCGAGCCTCATTCATTTCATGTCCCCGCCACCAGTTGAGTGATCATTTTTATTAGCAAACTCACAAATCAATTCTTTGAATATACTGCATATGGATTTTCGACTAATTGAAGCTATTTTTTTTACTCGCTGTAAAAATAATAAGCAGGTTTGGGTTAAGGGATCTGTTTTTCCCCACGACTTCCTTTCGTAAATTCAGCAAAATCATCCTACGAATATGTGGGTTTTCTATGAATTAAAGCCCAATTTTTGGTTGATCTCCTCCGAAATGCGCACAGTCAAGAAAGCTGGTGGAAATCATGTCGGCGCTCCAATTAAAGTCGGCCATGAGCTGTTGTGCGGTGCAACGAGGGACACGCTGGCGAGAAGGAAACAACTTAATCTCGCAGCAATATCCTGTTGTGTTTCAAGCCTAATTCACTTGTTGTTTTTACGTTATTGCATTTTTTTTCTACCCCCCTTCATGTCTACATAAATATTAAAAAGAGATCATCATAGGCCTGACATTGTCCCAGACTTTGATATTGTTCTTCTTCTCTCTGAAGCTGACCCTTGGAACCCCACACACACACACACAAAAAAAACCCCCAAAAACTTCTTAAACCACACGATGTGAAATGGACACACAAGTTTCACATGGATTTGATTTACAGTGCCTGCAGTTTATTTGCCTTGTCAAAACAAAATAATGTGCTTTGAGTGTTATTAGGGAACATTTTGGTATGGTGAGATGGATTGGTTCGTCGGTTTTGGGGCATGGAAACAAGATCTGTTAAGCAGCTGTTTTTACATTTACTTCAACTTAGTATTTTCTAAAACAAAGGTACAGGATGACAGACGATGGGATGCAATGATAATATTTTACTCGGACAGTTTGGTCTTGGATTCAGTTTGAAGGCCTCGTTGGACATTTTGGCTCAGGAGGCAAAATGTCAAAATGTTCCTGTGTCCAAATAATGGTTTCTCCCAATGTAAGTTGTTGGTCTCATCTCATACTCATAATTATGTTTTACGTTTGAGTAGCATGCCTTTTAATTGAGTGATGTTAATCAGCAAATCACTCAACCCCAAAATAATTACAGTTCAGTGACATGTTATTTAAAGGAATGCTGTGAACTTCATTTTCAGCAGATGTAGTTAGAGTGATGTGTTACATAATACAGTGTGCGTCCCCCCCGCCCCCCCTGCAATTTGGCAGTTCATTTTTGGCACCCCCCGCTATATCGCAGCTATTTAAGTGATCCCTTTTTTTTTTTTTTTTTTTTTTAAATGGCTTTTTCCAGTCCACAAAGTCTCAATGAAGAGTTTTGCACCTCGTCGTGTCGCGACATGCTCGGCGGCCCTGAGGTCTGCTGGAAGACATGCGGCGTAATTAGCAGCAAGAAAACGAGGCAGTGTCCATCCCCAACTAATCTTGAGTAATAGTCATTGTTCCCAAAGTGCAGAGAAAATGTTCAAGTATGGCTGTGCGTATTGCTGTATGCTTTATGCGATACATTCAGGCCTGTTTTGGGGTTCCCGCCACCCCCAATATGTAGGATTTCCTGAAGAAAGATTGAAGATACATTTTCTTTACATGTACTTCAGCTATTTCACTTTCGTAATAGTGTCCAAATATGTATAGATTATTTTTTGAATTGCACAAGAGAAAAACTCAAATGCAGCAATTACTCACAAAACCACAGAACACCTAAACATGTTTAAATGATGGTCAAATCATTAGAATGCAGTTAACATTGTATTCAATTCAGTCGTACAATTTTTATCATGCAGTTAAAATGCAGATACTGTACTGTTTAGTAGAATATCCAAAGAATACTAAAACACTGAAAATAGCCGAAAATGCAACATTTTCATCGGTTTATTCCCCATTTAACAATAAAAAAAAACACTTTGTGTGTGTGGAACCGTTATATAAGTTTGGTCCCTCAAGTGATGTTTTAAAGGGTGCTTCCAATATAACAGAACGTGTGTGTGTGTGTGTGTTGGGGGGTTAAATAATGGTGACTTTCAGAAGTTTGGTACCAGGAAAACAAAAAAAGCATTTGGTGTGTTTGTGTGTTTCATGGTCATTTTGTATTGGCAATTCCCCTAATTGTGAATCCGCTGCAAACGATCACACGGATTCACGTGCGTGAAAAGGCCTTTAAGCGTAAGCTGCACGTTTATGTCTGCTCCATTGGCACACATACCTAAAAAGCAGCTAATCAAGCCCGTTTACTTCTGCACATGACGGTCCCACTTTTAAGCAATGCCAGAACGATCGTAGCCAGACATCGGGCTGACAAATGAGTTGAACAGGTAGCTGGATAGTTCGAATTGACATTATCCGCACACACGAACATCATCTCCTCCTGCAGCTTTTGTTCTTCTTCTTGTTTCCTCCCCGTGCCGACCCTCTTGGTTGTCATGCTTAAAAGTAACACTACACTGTTCGTGCTAGTATGACGAAACCGCTGGCGGCGGGTGAAACGCGACCGACGTTTTGGCAAACAAAAACACCAGCGCTGGACGGACGGATCTTGCTTATTTTTTCCTCGTCGAGGGGACCGCGGCCAACTTCATGTCAGGGCAGAAAAGTTTCCCAGTCAATCTTTTGCATTCATGTCATCCAACACTCTGCATCCTTCCAAAAGCACCCCCAGTCCCCCCCAGCACCCTCCGCCCCGCCAAAACACTTGCTGCATCTGCGCAGCTACAAGGTGCACACAAGTAACATAAGACCAAGATAAGTCATTTCAGAACTTTTTCCACCGTTAATATGACCTATAACTGGTACAAGTCAATTGAAGGCAAAAAAAAAAAAAGAAAATGTCAGGAAAAGCCTACTAGAACATCTGACATTTATTTTTGGTTAATCAGCGGCACTTTGAATAATGGCAGGTTGAACAATGAGCAATGAGTTTGAATGTGAACACAGCCCACATCCCAGTTATAAGAGGGTGTGCACACTTGTGCAACCACATTTTCTCAATCGTTCCTATTTATTTTCCCTGTTGTTGTTTTTCAACTGAGTTGTACAGGTTGGCGTTCACATTAATTTTGTAAAAAGGTTTTAATTCTTAATCTTGGTTACATTTTTTACATTCTACGATATCTCCTCTCTATGGCCCCAATTGATTTTTTTTTTTTTTTTTGATTTGCATCTTCCACTTGAATAAAAAAAAAAAAAAAAAACTCCTCTCCAAAAACATAACATTTTATTAAGAAAACAAACTGAAGGTAGCTGGTGACATGGCATCTGTAAAGCTGACTTAACAGTAGCAGAGTTTAAACGTAAAAAAGGAATTAACACGCTGATTATTTCTAAACAAATTCTTTCAAAATCTATACCCAATCGTATTTAGTAGTGGTATATAAAAATACGATGGTAAACATAAACGCCAGCTGCTCCTCTCTGCAATCGAGCGTTTGATGACGCAGAGTTCCAGTGCAGCCCTTTGGATGCCCTTTTTGGGCAAACCCCTGCTCGAAGACATATAACATATGTAAAATATAGAGCAGGACTCCCATGCTTTCAAAAACTGACATGACATGAAACATATTGTGGCTAGCGCTCCACACATTCTCAATCCAACATCAAATATTGTGCAAGTCTCCAATTTAAGATCCAAAAGGTCAAAGGACTCCAGCTACCTCGCTTTCAACCCGGTAAGCAGGTATCAAAGCTGTGCGGAGGTTTTCTACGGCGCTGTACGCCTTCATTGCATTTGCCTGGAATGCAATATTTGGAGTTTGCCTATTTCCTCAACATTTCATGACCGCCTCGTGTCTGAAACCCGAAGAGCCGCCCGCCGTCCTCGCTCACGGGTCCCTTATACATTGCGTCCCATCCAAAAGTGTAATGAGTTGAACCTGTCCCCTGAGCCACATCAGTTTACTGATATAAAGGCGGCTGTGTGTACGTGTGTTTGCTTGACGGGTTCCAACTGAACGACCTCCTTTAGGACTCGGTTTTCGCGCCCTTGTCGGCCGTACGCCGTCATGGATCGTGTATGTTGTTATGGAGTCGAATTATAATACGCGATAATACATCGAAATCATGTACTGTACTTGTCTTGTGCAATCATTCATACAATTATGTTACAACCAAGAAATTCTTTCCTTTTATGATTCTTAAACAATCTGCTGTAACACTTCCATAAAGTAGTAGTTAAGTTACTTTACTTACAGCTAAACTAATGAGCTAACTTTCTAAACTACGAAAGACTAGCACGCTAGCGTGGCGCTATCAAAGCTGTCGACTCTTTAAAAGAGAAGGCCTTATGCATACGCTACGCTCTATGCATTGTATGATGCGAGTACAACAGAATTGGGGATTTTTGGGGGGAGTGTTGTCGCCTTCTTGCGTCCTCCTTGCGCTAACCCCCGAGCGCAGCGGCGGCACGCGCGGGCGAGAAACGCAGCCACTAGGCTCCATGTGACAAGTTGCTTCTGCGCAAAATAAACACCAGAGGCGAACGGCTAGCAAAAGACGTGTGTTTAAAGTGTCAAGTTCAAATTACGCACACGCGGGGTTCGACGGTTCATACGGCGAGGTTAATTTCAATGTTTAAGAGGAGACGTGTGACGGCTTAAGTAAACACGAGTGGTGCATTTTGTTCCCGGTGATGTCATCTGAAAGAATATGAGGGCGACTCATCAGGCATTATCCACGACAAGTCATTAGGCGTGCACGGAGTGCGGCTTTTGTAACATTTTTGAAGCATTAGCCCGGACGTTGAATGGATTTCATGTACCATTAGGAAAAAAACCCCATTCCAAATATGGGCAATTCAGTCAGTCATAAGGCAGCATCCACAATCAGAAGAGGAAAAAAGTGCTCCCACTCTGTACGCCTACTTGTTTTCACAAGAGTCCTCAGGAAAAAGAAATACTCAAGTAAAGTACAGACACCTAAAAAAACAACGACGACTGAAGTACGGTAACCAAGTATTTGTACTTTATTACTTCCAACCACAGTCCAAAACAGAGCTGTTTGGATCAATGAAGTAATTCCGTAATTGGTTTTACCATCATCTTTATCAAGACGGGAACGATCAAATTCTAGTAAGTCAAATCATTTTAATTCAGTTTAAAATATACAGATAAACAGGAATTTTACAGTGCATTGCATAAGGGGTAGCAAATGTATTGGTGGGACATTGAAGGATCTAGTACATCAAATGATGATTTCTATTCCCATTTCTCCATCTTAAGAGCAAGATCCCCTGCCGACAGGCTGACGCAATCATCTCTGAGCCCTTTCACTTTCAAAACATCTTTTATGTTTATTCACATTTGTTCCGCTTTGGACTCAGTTTAGCATAGAAAACGTTTGGCAGAGTTTCATTTCCAGTTGGTTCTGTTATTAGGGCAAAAGTCAAAACAAAACAAAACCCATCTGTATACTTTTGTTTTCTCTTTAACTGTGCATTTCATTGCACTGCGTCAGACAGTGACACCTCTTAGCTGTCGCTTAGATTTATAAAAAAAAAGAAATCCCATCAGCAGTCAGCCGTTGCAGCGCCAAACAATTTAGCTTTGCCCGTGCGTGACTGAAAGAAAAGCCAGGAAATAAAGATGGAATTTAGCTCGGAAATATTACATTGTAATTTACCGTCACGCTAAAAGAATTGTGTGCGCGGGGCTACGACTCGTATTTTGTGCATGAAGACGGGGGGGGGGGGGAATAAAAAATACATGAAGGCAATAAAATTCATGAATATGAAAAGCGAAGAGTAACCGTGACGAGTGGAACCCCGGGATTGCTGCCATCGGCGAGATGGTTGATTGGCTCGGAACAAGACGCGCTTTTTGCTTTCAAACAAATTTGGCACTGAAACACGAAGCGGGAATTCGATTATTAAATATAGCAGAGAATCATACACTGAAATGATTATTGTGAGCCTCTTGATTTGGCGTGTCCGACCCAGTTTAATGAATTGCGGCTCGGCGGAGTGTCCTCACTGGTGGGAAGTGCTGGAAAGTCAGTGGTCAGAAGTCACAAAGTACACATTTCTATACTTAGGGAGATTTAGGTTTACTTTTTACTTTTACTCACTACATTTGAAAACTGATAACTGTACTTTCTACTCTTTGTCAAAATAGGCTTGGTAGTTTTTTCAACCTACGTAAAAAAAAAAAAAGGGTGTAAATAGAGAAAACTCAAGTAAATCCCGGTTGAGATCTTGATGGATTGATCGAGATCTTGGGAATTACAAGATGGGAAAAACAGGGACCACAGTGACATGGAAGAACGTGAACCAGGGAGCTCCATTTCTCAAACTTCTGAAAAAAAAGAGAAAACACAGAACAGAACAGAATAGAATAGAATAGAAATCAAATAGCTCGAAGAAATCTGATGAAAAATAAAGGTCGAAGCAAAAACGCTGCCTCGAAGCTTCGTAGGAATCATTTTTTCATACTAATGTTAGTACATAGTCACGCACTTCGGCGTGTAAAAATATGTAAATATCGCGACGGCGACGAGCCGGGAGGAAAGAATCGGTAAAAGACAGAGAATGTCCAAGATTTGGGATCATTTCCCGCTTGACAAGGAAGATGAAGAGCATGCTAAACAAGACTAAAGTTATGCAGTGCAAATGTCCCACATTAAAATGTACTTTTACAGCAGTCGGGAATGTTTGAAAAGTCAAAATGTCTTATCGGTGGCTAATTTATATTCCAAACTATGGGAGCGTGTTTTGATAGCATAAAAGCCTTAGCCGACGTTTTTTTTTCCTCCTCATGACGACCGCAATGCAGGTTCATGAGCAGGAAATTATACTTGTCCAAACGGTTATCGTATATAATTGTAACGTTTAATTTGGACTCTTTACTGTTTTTTTGGCCGTTGAGTTGAATCGGTACTTCTCCAAGTTCTACTTTTACTGGTCTTTTTCCCCCCACACGAGTATCTGTCGTTCTAATCAAGTATAGAGTGTGAGTACTTTTGCCACCTGTGTGAAAAGGGCACCAAACTTAAGCTCATTTGAGGACTGGTGTTCCTCCAGAGGTTTGCAAAAGCTTGCCCCCTCCCCCTTCACCGTACCTTTGGGTCCACGTCGGCTCACGATGCCACGCTGGCCTGCCGTTTAGTTTTACTGCCGTGTTTGCTGTCTGAATAATCGAACGCCTCCGGCGCAGAAGCATTTGGCTCGGCAAGTCGTCGAGCTTCTGCAATGTTTATTTGTCGTCGCGTAAGACGAGGCTCGTGTGTGTTATTGTAGGCGTGAGCTTTTATACAGCTGGGTCAACTCTTCCCTTGTCTGGACAACTGCCTTCTATTTATTTTCACGTTTCCGCAATACTAGAACAACAGGGATTGCAGTTCCGTCCCGGAACCTCCAAAGTCGAACATAATCCGGTTTGTGACTTTCATGTACGTGATGGAAGCTCGAGACTGGCTCTAGTCGCTAGACAGTTGGGCGGTAAAGTCGGAAAATCCGGAGTTCCCATTACGATTGATTTCAGGTATCATTTGGACAGAACCGAGGCCATCAGCATTCGATGGCTTGGCCGTTGCGGTTTTTGTCAGTCTATCATTCATTCCCTTGCTTGTGCTTTGCCAATTGACATCGGGACAGCGCTGTTCAATTGCCGCCTGCCAAGAAGTTTCGCTCTCCGCGACTGCAGTTGAGCGGCCGTTTGAGAAGCTTTCTGGCCGTCGAACAATTGACACGATCCGCGGCGAGTTTCTCAAAACCTGCTGTAGCCAACCCACGCAGCGAAAGGCCTGCTACTTAAAATAGCTTGAAGAGGGGGAAAAAAAGAAAGTATATCGTGACTTTTGGACACCCTGTATATACCTTTTGCGACTTGTTTAATGGGTGGTGTGGCGTGAGATTTTCCCATCGTAAAATAGACGCCTAAATGTCCAGCGTGCAGACAATATCACGCTTCTCGGTTCGATGAGAATTGACTGAGTTTGAAAGAAATTAGATTATCAAGTGCGGCCAAACTGACTCCAGAACAATGGGATTTCACTCGTCCTCCTCATTTTGTCCTCTGAAGTCCAACGTATGGTTTGTGAAAGTGCTCCTATTTCCCCCACAATTAAAGCAGCAGGCAGTGATGACGAGGCCTTCAAAGCAAATATCCTGCGCTTGAAGGAAATTGGAGTGTCAAGTGCGGCGGAATTGCGTCTATACAATGCTGACGTTGGGGCAAGATCTGACCTTGTGGAACTGACTTACTGCATTTGAGTTTGATGTTTTATGGAAAGTCATCAAAACTTAGCTGCCCTACTCCGCCGAGACGCAAATTGAAAACTTTTTTTTTTTTTTTATTTAACATTGTCCAATTTGATAGCAATCTGACAAAATCTCTTGGAGTAATTTGCATTTAAAGGACCCCCTGGAAATCTTCCTGTGTTTTTGAGACTTTTTTCTGGGTGTGCTAATGATTGCCATACAGTGGCTACGGAAAGTATTCAGACCCCCTTACATTTTTCACTCTTTGTTATATTGCAGCCATTTGCTAAAATCATTTCAAGTCATTTTTTCCACATGAATGTACATACAGCACCCCAAATTGACAGAAACAAAAACAGAATTGTTGACATTTTTGCGGATTTATTAAAAAAGAACAACTGAAATATCACATAGCCATAAGTATTCAGTATTGAGCAGACGCACCCTTTTGAGCTCATCCAGCCACGAGTCTTTTTCCCGCCCGGATTTTGGGATCCTCTGCCATTCCTCCTTGCAGATCCTCTCCAGTTCTGTCAGGTCGGATGGTAAACTTTGGTGGGCAGCCATTTTCAGGTCTTTCCGGAGATGCTCAATTGGGTTTCGGTCAGGGCGCTGGCCGGGCCGTTCAAGAACGGTCACGGAATTGTTTTGAAGCCACTCCTTGGGTATTTTAGCTGCGTGCTTATGGTCATTGTCTTGTTGGAAGGTGAACCTTCGGGCCAGTCTGAGGTCCTGAGCGCTCTGGAGAAGGTTTTGTTCCAGGATATCCCAGTACTTGGCCGCATTCATCTTTCCTTGGATTGCAGCCGGTCGTGCTGTCCCTGCAGCTGAAAAACACCCCCACAGCACGATGCTGCCACCGCCATGCTTCACTCTTGGGACTGTGATGAGCAGTGCCTGCTTTTCTCCACACTTGCCGCTTAGAATTAAGGCCAAAAAGTTCCATCTTGGTCTCATCGGACCAGAGAATCTTATTCCTCACCATCTTGGAGTCCTTCAGGTGTTTTTTAGCAAGCTCCATGCGGGCTTTCATGTGTCTTGCACTGAGGAGAGCCTTCCGTCTGCCATGCTGCTATAAAGCCCCGACTGGTGGAGGGCTGCAGAGATGGTTGACTTTCTTGAACGTTCGCCCATCTCCTGCCTGCATCTCTGGAGCTCAGGCACAGTGATCTTTGGGTCCTTCTTGACCTCTCTCACCAAGGCTCTTCTCCCACGATGCAGAATGCGGACGGCCAGTTCTAGGAAGGGTTCTGCTCGTCCCAAACGTCTTCCATTAAAGGATTATGGAGGCCACTTTGCTTTTAGGAACCTGAAGTGGAGCAGATTTTTTTTGTAACCTTGGCCAGATCTGTGCCTTGCCACAGTTCAGTCTCTGAGCTCTTCAGGCAGTTCCTTTGACCTCATGATTCTCATTTGCTCTGAGATGCACTGTGAGCTGTAAGGTCTTATCTAGACAGGGGTGTGGCTTTCCTCATCAAGTCCAATCAGTACCATCAAACACAGGTGGACTCCAATGAAGGTGTAGAACCATCTCAAGGATGATCAGAAGAAATGGACGGCACCCGAGTTAAATGTACGAGTGTCACAGCAAAGGGTCTGAATACTTATGGCTGTGTGATAGTTCAGTATTTCTTTTTTTCCATAAATATGCAAAAGTTTCAACCATTCCATTTTTTTCTGTCAACATGGGGTGCTATGTGTACATCAATGAGGGGGGGGGGGGAATGAACTTCAATGGTTTTAACAAATGGCTGCAATATATTAAAAAGAGTGAAAAATTGAAGGGGGTCTGAATACTTTCCGTACACACTGTGCCTACCAAATTTTGCGCTGCTAAGTTAAACTTGCTTCAGGGGCTGAATTTTCAAATCCTTCCAGGTGGAGGGATTGCCACCGATGACGAATATTTCTCTTCTCTCGTCGTCGTCGTCTTCTCCTAACAGTCCTTGTTGAGGCTGCTCCTTCTTTTTGGATTTGGAAAAGCACAGCAAAAATAACAGAAGGCACAAAAGGAGCAGAGTTAATCCTGTGAAGCAGCGAACCCCTGCTAGGAGATGGGGGGCCGAGCACGACCACCAATAGCGCAAATCCGCCAATAATTGACGCTCCTTACAATTGCGATGAACCCCCGTGCACAGTTTGAACATTTAATTGAGTGCTTCATTCATGTACCACTAGAGGGAGCCTGCCTGCATGCATGCGTAGCACACTTTGAGAATCACTGCTCTAACTAAATGATCAGGACAAGTATTCAAATCCTTTCCCAACACGTCCACAATGCACACAAAAAAAAGAGCTTCTGGAAATGTACTTTGGAATTTGTGTATACATGCTGTGGCTTTTTTTTGGTTTTTTTTTTGTTAGGAGAGCGCGGATGGTTAATGTCAGGGTTTCATGTCAAAGCAAAGGGGCATCTTTCCAAAGCTGTGGTGATGCCCCAAGAAGCCAACGTCTCCGCTGCCAGCCGCCGCAAAATGAAACGCTGTCATGACAAATGTCGTGTTTGAGTGACTAGTTTGATAGTTGGCAAAGCAGGGTGGGTTGGGGGAGACAAAAAAAAACAAAAACGCAAGAAGTAATTTTTGTTTAGGTGTATTTTTTCATTTCATTTTTTCAAGGCACATCATCAGAAAAAAACATTGTAGTGCATATGAAATAAGTGTTAAAAAAAAAGAAAGAAAAGAAAATAGCTTGAGAGCAGAATGGTGTGGTAAGGATGTTGGTGAAGATCCAACATAAAGCACAAGCCAGTCGTCGCATTGAATTATACCGGATTAGGGGTTGTCGAGGCTCACAAAAGAGTCGTAAAGTGGATCTGTCAAATATAGCGTTGGTGTCCGTCAGTTGGGAGAAGAAAGCAAGAGAAAGACGAGAGGGCGCAGGTGTGAAAGAAACGTGCCAGAAAGCAAGAGTGTCAGAGTGTCGGAGGCGACGGCGCAGCTCAAACGGGATCCCGCGGCCGCTGCCAGTAACATCAGACGGCGTTTGGCGTTTTCGTTGCGTAAGGGCCCCGGGCCGGTTTGGATTTCGTAAACGGGTGCATAATTAATGGCTCGTGGCTAGCTAATGTGGCAGCGGAAGCATTGTGTTGCACTCTGATGAGGCCGTTAAACGTGGATACGGTTGCTTGGTGAGACTCCGCCAACTGTCACGGCACAGAAAGATTGAAAAGCTGCGCAATAATAAATAGGATATATATGGATATATTTTGGTGTGGAAGAAAAACCTTTTACTTCAAGATAGCCCTACTGTAAGCTAAACAGTCACTTTCTGTCCACCTTTTCTTTTTTCTTTTTTTTTTTTAAATGTTTGAGTGCAGTTGTAAAAGCCTTTTATTGCTATTCAACAGATATTTGAATACAAACGACGGCGCAACACGCAGCAAAAAATATGGCAAAAACTCTTTCAATCTTAAGTACAATATGACAGTGCTATTTTCCTTAATAGGCAGCACATTAAAAAAATGTTTTGATTGGAAGGCGAGAGCATATTAATGGCATTTCAGTTAATTCAATTGACTTCATTTTTTAATTTCATGCGAGGGAATGTCAGACTCGAGCAACCCGAAATAACTTCTCGCGGATGTTTTCGCCGTCATCTGCTGAGTAATGCTAACCGGTCGTAATGTGAGTGACGGACGGCTCTGAAATGCGCTCCTATCAGACGCAGGACGAGTTAAGGGGCAACATAAGGGGCCAATATAAGATAAATGGGGGGGGTCCGAATGTAAATCAAAGTCCACGAATAAAAACACTGAGCGGGAAATGAACTTAATTGGTCCCCTTTGAGAATATCAATTCGGTGACAGTTGTAACTCTCTCACTGACAAGCACTCATATGGACGCCATTATCAAGTTGACCCTAAACGTGGAGACCTGCAAAACTCACGCGCGCACCGAGCCAAGGGAAAATTCAATATTGCACGGCCGCGGACTTGGACGTTCGTTTGAAGGCGTCACGAAGGCATGAGACGTTTCCTTTTGCATGACCCCCCTTTTCCCTCAACCCGGTGAACCGGTAAACCCTGGGCTGGCCAGTTTGGGAGGAAATCACATTTTAGTCGTCTAATCTGATGCAGGGCTGCGGAGCTGGTAGACATTTGTTGGAAGGCCTCGGCATCACGGTGGGTTAAGTGCTTCCATGAAGCTGTTGTGCAGCTCTGCCCGGCCTCCATCAGGGACATGCACATGGGAAGCATGGCAGTCAAGTACTGTGCTTAAGTAGATTTTTCAGGTGTCTCTACTTTACGTACACATTTTTCTGATGACTTTTTACTTGCAAAAATGTCGACAAAGTCTACTAGAACATCTGAACTTTATTAGGGGCTAACCAGAGAAACTTTAAATGGTGGCACGTGTGTGCCGACTTCCATTTAACACGAGTTTAAATGCAATTGGTTAATTCTGAACACAGCCACGTCCTAGTGATTAAGAGGGTGTGCACACTTTTGCAACCACATTATCGCAGTTATTTTTACTTTCCCTCTCGATTTTTAAAATTGGGTTTTACAAGTTAGGTCACAGCTAAAGTATTTTAATATCACAAAAACCTGGCATTTGAACCAGGGTGTGTAGACTTTTTATATGCACTGTAGTTGACAGTAATCATTTATTTTTATTGTTTACTTTCGTACTTATTTCAGAGTCTGTACTTTTGTACTCAAGTACAGGAGTTGAAAAGGTACTTCTAGCGCACACGTGTCAAACTCAAGGCCGGGGGACCAGATCCGGCCCGCCACATCTTTTTTTGTGGCCTTCTAAAGTAAATCAAGTGTCTACTTCAAGTTTCCCGCCAAAAGGATTTGTTCTTTTCATTTTTGCAGAAAATGTGTACAAAAACTGCAAATTTGCTTCACTTTTATAGATAACGAGCATTTTTTTTCCCACCAAATCCCAATACATAAATTCAACAATAGTATTCATATTTGGTTGTCACTGTTCTCTATGATTTCTGATTTCAAAATGCAATTTGTTAAAAAAAGAAAAAAAGAAATGTGGATACAATACGTAATAATACAAAGAGGTGATGATACGGTACATTGATATGATTACAACTCATTCACTGCCAGCCTTCCCAGTTAACATGGATATTTGACTTCTAAAGCCGTCAATGGCAGTGAATGTGCTTAGTGATCTTATATATACAGTATATGATTTTCACAGTCAAAACGGCCATTTGAGAGGAAACCATGGCTACGACGCCCCTGTTCTCGTCTTTTTTCCCCCACGAATATCTGTGCTGCTACTTAAATACTGAGCGCCAACTCTGTGAAAAGAGTGATACAGCTGGCCTGGCTCGTTATGTGAGCAGCCTCATTTAGTCATCATAAGAAGCGCTTCCTGTTGTGCCATCCGAATAGTTTGTAATTGTGGCCTCCGGACTATCCAGGCATGGGTGCAAAATGGCTGTTAAGAACAATTTCTTCAGTCATTTACATGAACGCTTCCTCCCACCAATTTATCGGCAGGGCTCGCACTCCCTTTCTAGTTCATCCGCATCTGGAAAACACTCCCTCCCTCGCGTTCAGTCATTCGCTGTGTGCGCACTCATATCCCAGCATTCATCCATCTCGGCTGCAGAGAATGTACAGGAATGATATATACATGGGTCATTCTAGAATTGGCAAAATATTTTTGAAAAATAGACCGTTTTTTAAAAAAGAGTTTTTCGTGAAATTAGATTTTCCCATCTACAACCAACAATGGTGTGGTGGTTGAAAAATATGAAAGATACCACTTTTTTTTTCAGGCTGTTAAATGAGCGATAGAACATAATTATGAGATGGTATATAATAGCAGCGTAAGGTATAATGCTAAACTTGACCTTGGTAACCCAAGCTTTTTTTTCTTGAAAAGTTGTGATTTTGGAGATGCGAGGATTCTGCCTGACAGCACCGATATGTAAATTGGCCATCAAGAGAGAGGGACGAGAGAAATAAAAAACAACAAAAACATTGCAGAGGGTGCTCAAGAGCTGTTTGATGTTTTAAATAATATTTATGAATCACTTTTAGTACAGCTGTAGTTAGGTCTTGTCTCAGGACACCTACAATTTACACAACAAGTGCAGGGATTGTTTGAAATTTCATGGAGGGACTGTAATGACCCGTGCGTAAATTTGTCTTTGCAAATCTTTTGGATTCGAATCTTAGCAACAGCAAAGGCCAGCCGGCTAAAAGGCAGTGGAAATGATATGTGTAAACTATGTAATGTGAATGTTTTAGCCAAGCTGTGTTTAATTTGCTATCCTGACGAAGCGCATGAGAAACCTGCCTCCCTTTGGCTGTCTCATTGAATCATGTGGATATAATTTCATCCATTTACGTGTTTTCTGCTCTTTGCTGTGGTTGCCACGGGGCATTTGGAAGCGGGCAGATTAAACGCACATGTTCCTCCCCATCTGCTGCTCTCCCCTTCCGAAACAGATCCCGAAGTGTCGGCAGGTTTTTCCCTCGCAGAGAAAGACACCTTGTGATAAACCGAGACCCGTCGGGCCGTGCCCTGTTTTCGTACTTAGAAGCTTATACAGACTCCTTTTTATTTTTTTGGCGCAGTGGCACTTTATAACATGTTTTATTTGGCCACTGTACTTTTTTGGCACCTGAATGTGAGCCCTTCATCGTGTCTGTCAGGCTTGGAAACGGGGCAGGTCGGACCTGCACGGTCAAACTAATCACGGCGGAAAGCTGATTGCTGAGGTCGCTGGGATTTTTCAGGACCCTTTCCTTTTACGGAACATGAGTAATCGTGAATTTCATGCGAGTTAACAGCTGTGTGGTTCAGTCACATCTCCCAGTCATTAGTCAGAGTCCTCATCTACAATTACCAGTCATGGACGTACAGTGTCAGTGCTGTGGTGGCTATCAAAGGAGTGAGGAACTCAAAACTATCTTAAATATTAAAGAACATCGCAGAGTTGAATCTTTGATAAACCTAGCTATATTAGCTTGCCTGAAAAAAAAATATACAAAAAATACAAAAAAACTCACCTCTTCGCACTTCTCAGAGTATTTTTGTGCTTTCTGTAAAAATCTCTCCCACGGGATGTCGCCACAGCTTTATCTAAAGGGGTCAAGAGTACATTAATTAGGCCAAAGGAAGTATGATGACATGGTATCAGCATGTATGTCAGGGGAATGAGTTAAGTTTAGCCTGGGTTGTTGTGGAGGTCGCGGAGAGTCTTCGCAAGTGATAAGTTGGCGCCATGGCAGCGAGCCAGGAGGAAAGAGTGCGTAAAGGACAGAATATGTCCGTAGGTAGGGATCATTTCACATTGAAGAAAGAAGATAACAAAGTGCCACGTGTCATCTGCAAAGCAAAACTAGCTAACGAACCACAACCGCACGTCAGTTACGACATATTGTCATTTACTGGCTCCCAAGTCACTCACCGGGCTGGGCCCCAGCGTTTCAAGCCACACACACTCAGTCACAGATGTTATTGTGTGGAACGTGAGGATGGCAACCCCGAGTGGACAAGATTAATACCTGCACCCGACATGCACATGGTCATTTAGTAATGCAAAAGGAATTTGTATCCGATTACCCGATTAATCAATGAGCTAATCGTCACAGTCTAAAATTATTCGATAGGCGCAGCCCTACGCCATAAAACCAATTTATTTCTTTACATTCTGCTTTATTATGTTCTATTGTGTAACTTTCTTTATATGATACGGTGCTAAAAACGCAACAAATTGTAGTTTTTTTTCTGGCATTTCAGTTAGTATCAATGCGGAATATTGATTTGACATATGAGTATATTGAATTGGCCATGTCAGCAGGCACATTTATCTCCCCGATACCGTTCCATAATGGCCGGTTTGTTCCCATCCCCGGCAGGTTTCGAATGCGCCGCCGGCTCTCGGCACGGCTTCCTTTCAGCCCCCGCTTGCCGCCTGCCGGTTAGGAGTCGTTTCCCGCGAAGGCCTCGGGCCATCGCCGCCAGTTCGTCCGTCTGTTATGATCAGCTGCCCGTCCGCCCTTGCGACCTTACTCCCCCCTCTTCGGTCATATCAAGACCCCGGCGTCATCCCCAATGTTTACGGAGCGATCGAACCGAGCCCCCCCAGCCCCCTCCTCCTCCTCCTCCTCCCGCTCCGGACGGAGATGGAGTGCCTCCGCGGTTATCTGCCGCTTTACCTCAGCCGGAGGTCTCGGAGAGGAAAACCAAACATGTTTGAGGCAATTCTAGTGATTAGAGCTGTCTAAGCTGTTTTCACAGATAATATCCAAGGCAAGATGAATCTCGTGTCACCACGTTTCGCTGTTGATGGAACGTAAAACCCGCGAGTCCATCACTTAAGCTGCAGTTGGAGTTTTCTTCCAAAGCAGCGCATGATGTGAGCGTGGTTTTGGATCCTTTTGGGACTTTTCAGAATCATTGTCAGCAATTGGTCAGTCTTGTGGAAATTCAATGCATCAGCGACTTTCGCTCATGCATTTCAATCATTTCAGTGACTGACATTTTTTTGAAAGCTTATTGCAGTGCTTGCAAGTTCTTCGAACAAATTGAAAAGAAGGGCGATGGGATGGGAGATAAATGAAGTACAAATACTTCATGATTTGACTTAAGGAGATTTTTCAGGTATCTGCTCTTTCATTGATTTTTCTGAGGACTTTGTAGCTTCACAATACGTGAAGCGGCAGTTTTAATTGATTGCTTTATTTGAACGTATAGCTTATGAAAAGAAAGGATAGATATAAAATGAATAAAGAACATGACGGTAAATTTCATCCCTTAACACAATTATATAGTTTGAACTTATAATATCATAATAATAGGTTATTCATATGCATTACGCTGTTATATAAATGTATCAAAATAACACGTGTACAATAATCCTTTCGCAAAGCTCAAATAAATAAACCCTTATATATGTATTTAGAAAGAAACAAAAAACACAAACACAATTTCAAGCATCCTAATCCCAAGCATAATTTCTTTATGAACATTGCAAGCGCACCGCACGTTTTCTGAGAACTATGTAGTACTGAATTTTGGCGGTATAGCGTTAAATTGTTTTTCACCATTTCAGTTTTACAGATTATTATTATTTTATTTTATTTTATTCCGGTTGTGGTTAAAATGAGTCCCCCCTCCCCTACTATATAAAAACTTGGTCATCTGGCACAATTGCACATCTGTACCGCTACAGCGTTCAGTTAGCTAGCTAGCTCTAGGCCTACACGGCGAAACTGTGTCTTCCCTGGATGCGAAAACTTACAAAACAGCTTGGTGTCTTTCTTAAAATTCCCAGGCGAGGAGGTGACGCTGCGGACGAGCCCGGAAGCTCGAGAGGAGCCCCTGGAAACCTGTTAGCTCGCAAGCTAGTGCCTCTTGTCGCGCCGCCGAAAACCTCATGACGATCTGTGGGCTATTTACCGGCCGCCAGAGGCTGTAAGCGGATGTATATTTTCATGCAGGAATGTGTAGTAGCATTTATTTATTAGCAGACACCCCCAAAGCGTTTGAGAGCGCCCAGACAACGGTTGATTTTTCACCATTTTAAAGCCTCATTTTAAATACCTGCCAATTTATTTATTGATTTATTTTTATTTTAGTCATTGAAATTTGCCACGGTTGTTAACAACACTCTTCTCTGTGGCGTTTCAAATTTATGTTAAAAACATTTATTTTTACATTACATTGACAACATGTAGAGGATTTGAATCAGTACTTGTACTTGGTCTTTTTTTGTTTTTGTTTGTATCTCTACTTCTTCTTAAGTACAGAATGTGAGTACTTTCGCCACCTCTGGTGTAACCCTGGAATTAGACACAACAAAAGCCCTCACTGTAGCATATACAGTAATTCTTCACAGCCAGTTTCTTGGCTGGTGCCTGCGCCTTGAGGCGACACCGCCAGTCGGTTTCCCAGCAGCCTGGAAAAAAAAACCTCAGCCCATCTCATCATCCGCGCTAGTCCCAAGTAATAATACGCTCCCAGCGATTAACACGTTTTCCTCCACGGAGCCCTAACTAGAATTTAGCCCTACTTTTGTTTTGCACAAAAGAAAGCATTGAAACTGTGAAATTCCCCCCCCCCCTCTCTCAGACACATAAATGCACACATTGGGCACAGCCATGAGGGCAGTGTTTGTTTTTGTCTTTGACAGTCCGCACGGCTCGCTGATGTGTCGGAAGGGGGTGCCGATGTCCGTCTACGCTAAGATTTGCATTAGGCTTTCACCATCGCCGTTACATCTGACACGACGGGCGGGAGTGTTGACATGTATGTTTCCACCGGGTGTGCACTCATCAAGACGTTTTCCGTCGACGTTTGCCGGTCTTTGACGTTAACAGTTTGCTGATTTAAAAGCGGATCGCCCACTTTGTTAGCTGGCAGCCGAGTGGGCAGAGTAAAATATCAATCGATTTTGTCAAATGAATATACACTCCTTACAATACGTTAGGGATAAAGGACCTTCGAGTGAAAATGAAAAAACCTTCCAGGAATGTTCACTTCTGTGCCTTTCTGTTACTCTTCCAGTCCCTCCGCATGTCCGTTGCAACCCGCTAAGGACACTCTGCGACACGCTAAGCTCAGTCAGCCATTGTCGGGATTCAAACAGGATGTTTTCAGAGGGATGTGGCCATTCAGTTTACAGGGTCATCAGCAGGTTGAAACAGAGAGACGGGAGGAGTCACAGAAAGGCATATGCTTGGAAATGTTCACCTGTTATGATTTTTTTTATTTCATTCGGCTCCTTGTTAGAGAACAGGAAATAATTTAAAATGTACTGAAACGTTAAAAGTTTAGTTTAGTCTAATGAAACTTTACAAGTTGTAATGCATTTTTGGTTCTTTCACCTGAAAGCAACCAATACCCATAACTTTTTATTTATTGGTTTAAAACAAATCTTATTTATATATTTATTTACTGTACATAGACCTGCAAATACACCCACCCCCCCCAAAAAAAAATTAAATACTGTTAAATTTGCATGTTACTTTTAATTTTGTTTTGTTTTTTAACTCTCAACTCCACTTCATTTTATTTCTAGAACAGGTTAAGGAAAACCACAGCTGAAACAAAGTCCTGTACATAAATACAAAATTAACATAAGACAATTAAAACATCATAATTTGGGAATACTAACAAAAACAACATGGACATTGTCTCGAGTTGTGTTGCAATGTTTAACCTTTGTTGAATGACTGTGTTTTTGCAGCCTGTTGACTTTTTTTGCGGCCATGTTGCATAATGTACTTCATTGTACATTTTACGCTCAATTTCAGTTGCAAACCAAAGATGGGGGGGGGGGGGGGGGGGGGAAGGAAAAAAAAAAAAAAAAAAGGTTTGCTCGATTTTCCCCAAATAATACACAGACACTGCATCGCTACCAGACTGCGGGGACAATTGCAAAAGCGGCGACAGATCAGATCTGCTCACCCGAGCCGCCTCCGCCATGACGGGCTTGGGTTTCGGCGATATTAAATGGAGCGTTGGTGAATAGAACGTTCAGCCTGCGCGCTGCGTGAGTGAATGAAGACGAGCGGGGGATGAGCCTCCATGAAGTGCCGGCCGGGCCCATTAGACTGATGGTGTCACTCTCTACTTCGCCGCAACCCGATCTGATACAGGCTTAGCTAATGACCCATGCGGACATAATGCAAAGTGACAATTTCCGCTTCTTTTAGCCCTCCCGCATGCTTTAAACGCATTATTAAAACAGGCAAACTTCAAAAAAGAGCTTCAAGCTGTTTATTGCCATTGCCAGTTGAAGTTTACTGTTAAACATAAAACAATGAGAATAGCATATTGTGTATTTAAAACAACCACACACTAACTTTGATTTAGGAAAGTCCGCTTAGCTTCATGCGAACTAACAACACAAAACGCAACAGATGAGCTAGCATATAGCATGGCTGTTGTTTTGTTTGAAACCCTTTTAAATAAAAGATATTCGAACACAAAAATATATATAACTCACAGGCGTATATTCTTTATCCTCTGCGAAAACCGACTCATATTACTAAAGCTCACTGAGTCACTTACAATAGTTGTGAAACTCGTCTTTGTTTTTCCCTGCATGACTGGACTGTACTGCCCCCCAGTGGCCAAGTCACCCACACCAGAAGGAGCAGCAATCAATAATAAGAAAGAAATTGCGTTGCACAAACTTTTTAATTATTTACATTACATTTAATTGTTATGGCTTAGTTTTTTTAATGTGTAATATTATAGCAAGCTGTTTTTGTTATTAAAAACACATTACACATTTTTTTTTCAATCATTTTGTTGGGGGAGACTGGAAGGGATTATAGTGGAGCCCCAGATATCGCAGTTCAGCACAGTTTTTTCATTTTCTTTCAAATATTTACCAATATTTTAAGTAAAAAAAAAAAATAAAAAAAAATCTGTTTTGTTTTTCCTTATTTGTCAATTACAGTTTTGTCCACCGTTATGGCATTTCCTTTTGTTTTCAATTGGGAAAGATGATTTGACAGTCTTTAAGCTCTTTCTACAATTTACAATCTGAGACGGCAAACAAACGCTTCCGTAACAAATCGCAGCCACACAGTGATGGAACTTTCTGATTTCTGATTTTCATTTGAAAAAGAAAAAGTGTTTTCAGCTTTTATGCAGTATTTATCCAAAGTGGCTCCTTCAATGAGTCAAAGCTTTCAAATGCATTTTTGTTTGGAGATTGATTCCATGATATCATTTGTAACTTGAATTCTTTATTTGTTCTGTGCTTTCATTTTAGAGTAAAATGAGAAATTGTAACCTTAATTATTATTATAATGTTTTCTTTAAATCATTGCGCAACACGTCAGCTAACCCGTGCCTAACAACATCAACAGTGACCTACGATTAAATGCCGCAAAATTGAGGACTGGTAATGATAGTGTGTCGTTATTGAGTAGTTGAAGGTAAGAAAGGTTCCACCTCGTGGTTTAAGGTGCGCACTTCCTTCCACTATGTCACTGGAAGGCAGTACATGGGAAGCGCTTAGAGCCCACTCGGGGAGAGGACGGGAGGGATTGGGTGGAGCAAACTATTTTTGAGGCAATATTTTCATTTCAACCTAGCACTAGTGCCGTACTGTTTTACATGCTTGTTTAAGAAGGACATGCAGTTTCAACATTTTTTTGTAATCTCTAAAATCTTAAGGGTGCTTTTCTTCATTTTAGGAGTGCTTCAGCACCCCCAAAAAAATGGGCTAGTATAATACAGGCAGGAATCTTGATGTACAAGTGACCCGAATTGCAAGTTTTTTGAGATACGAGCCGTCATTCGGCCGATTTTTGCTTTGCAAAATTTGAGACATGAGCACTATATGGTGGCAGTGAACTCAGAATTTCACATTGTGTATTGTAACAACCACATCATTTTGCCTTTAAGTCTACTAGCTTAGTGCAAACACAATTTTAAACGCCATAGACGGACTAACGAATAGCGTCTGTGACGGTTGTTAGGCAAAGGATTTTTGAACAAGTAGACAGACAATATAGCAATACTCACAGGCATATATTCTTTATCCTCTTTGAAATTTGCCAAATACGACTGCAGTTACCGAATCACTTAAAGTAGTTGTGAAAGTCTTCTTCGTTTTTGTCTGCATGACAGTATTACACTGCCCCTGGTGGCCAAGTTGCAACCCGTTGAATTGACCATGATGTATAAATTGTTTATGTTTTTATAAGGTTGACAATTATAGAGTGCTATTTTCGTCATTTCATTTTATTTATTTATTTTTTTGGGGGGGGGGTCTGTAATGGATGATTTACGTGCTTGGTCACGGAGCAAATGAAAGTTGAAAGTCAAGCTACCAGCTCGCTGCTTTCTGCGTCCACGCATTCCCATCCTAACCACACGCATGTCTCCTCCGCAGTTCGAGGGCTGCAACAAAGCGTTTTCGCGTCTGGAGAACTTGAAGATCCACCTGAGGAGCCACACGGGGGAGAAGCCGTACCTGTGCCAGCACCCGGGCTGCCAGAAAGCTTTCAGCAACTCCAGCGACCGCGCCAAGCACCAGCGCACTCACCTGGACACGGTCAGAAATCAACAAGTGTCTGCACCGTCTGATCTCTTTATTTTTTTCCAGGCACGATCGATATTTGGCAGCTACGCGGCTCGATGTGCTCTCACGAGAATCGAGAAGGAAGTTGTTACAGATGTTAAGCACCGAACGGCACTGTGCAAACGTTTAACACCACTTCCCCTGACACACGTTACAATCATTTTTATATCCTTGTGAAGACCAGACGCCCTAGTGGTTGAGCACACCCGCCTCACAGTGTTGAGGTTCTGGGTTCGAACCTGTGTGGAGTTTGCATGTTCTCACCGTGCTCGCGTAAGTTCGGCCTCATTCCGCATTCCGAAAACATGCACGTTAGCTTCATTGAACGCGCTAAATCGGGGGTGTCAAACATACGGCCCGCGGGACAAAACCCGGCCCACCAGGGGGTACAATCCGGCGAGCGGGATGAATTTGAAAGTGAAAAAAATACACAAGACATTGTGGTGGTCGCGACAAAGGATCATTTTGAGAATTATTACGCTCATGTTGGAAATGGAATGGTGATAATTCCTAGGTCTTCCTGAGTTGATTTCATTTGAAAGTGCAATACTGACTGTGACTTAAATTGTGCCTTAAAATACATTCACTGTGATCAATATTTCAATTTCACATTGTAGATGACAAACTGAAGCAACATTTTCCCAAGAAATCTGATGTTATTTTGTAAAATGGAAGGGGGAAAAAAAGCCATTAAATGTAAAGATTTTCTTAACATACTTGTTTTGTTTTGAATGAAGACAAAGGGAAAAGTTAGGCAGTATGTGGTTCCTGAACTTGTAGTTCCTGAACTACAATCGGCATGACGGTCTTAATTGTCCACTAATGTCAATGTGAATGGAAATGCTCGTCACGTGATTGGCCGGCAACTAGTCCAGGGTGTACCCCCACGTCTCACCCGAAAATGTCACCCTCGACCCCAATGAGGACAAGCACTATAGAAAGTGAATAGATGGAAAGTGAAACGTCAGAAGACATAAAAAAAAATATATATAAATAAATAAATAAAAATGCAAGTTAGGAGCAACTTAATGGAGTCACGCTCACCTGGCTGCATTATGTTTATTTTCATTGCCGTTTTCAGGTTGAGGTCAAATGGAGCCAGAACATTAAGTACCAAACACATTAAGTTTTGGCATTGAAAATAAATGCTGGCTTTGTAGAAAAGATGCATTGGCACTGAAAAAAATTGCGTTATACAGTATTTTCTTTGGATTTTCTTTTTTATATTATGATGTTTTTCAATGTGAGTCTTAAGATTTCTTTTTTTCAGTGACAGTGTTTTCCTTTTTTTCAGCGTCGTCCATTTGCAATTTGCACTTTTGTTTTTTTCTAGGATTTCTTTGGGTCAGTATTTTAGTTTTTAGTTCCAGGCAAGTCCAAATTTAGAGTTGTGCGCCTACAGTGTAGTACCACGTTGTGCCACAACACACCAGGCAGCACTGAGCTCGGCTGGAAGGCACGTAGCATCGTTTAGAGCAAGAAAAAGAGGCAGATAAGGTCCCCAACAGTAATGGTTCCCACAAAACAGAGAGAATATACGCCTGTGAGTATTGCTGTATTCTCTGTTTGTATGCGTTGCTGTTCCGTGTGTTGTTTCAACGTTTATAATTACCGTAAACATCTATGCTAATTTCCATTAGCTAACATATGGCATTTCAGATACGAGTTTAATTTGCTCCCGGACCACACTCGTAACTCAAAACAGTCATATCTCAAATTGTCTTTCCTCGTTCAAATGAATAGAAATGCCATTCATCTGTTCAAGTCTCCACGCGAAAAGAAAAAACAGTTTGCAATGTGTCTTTTGTTTGAATAAAAATAGCACTCAAAGTATTTGACTTTATGAAAACATACAGTAATGACATAATTCATTTGAATGTAAAGAATTAAGCCGTTTTTGCTACATTTTTTGCTCCAATTCAATGGACACTGTGCTGCTCCTTCTGGTGTGTGCAGCATAATATCGATTTACTGATATACATGGAGCCGGTCGAATCTCCGCATTAAACCGGAGTAATATTAGTTTACTTACTATTGAAATTTTCGCGGTGGCAATAAACAGTTTGAAGCCTCTTTTTTGAAGAATTGTTTACTATATGTCAAAGTGCTGCTTGTTGTCAAGTAAGCTAAGAATTTTTGCTCACATATCCAAGCCAAAAAAAAAAAAAAGCACCGAACGTTGGCTCCTGTCTTGAAAAACTTGTAAGTCGGGTCAGTTGTATCTCAAGGCGTCACTGTATATGTTCGCATTAAGCTAGTGGACTTTTGTTAGACAAAATTTGATGGTTTGGTTGAGCATTTTGGTGTTGAAATAAATGTTAAATTCTCGTTCTCTCTGTTTTTTTCGTCACCTGGGAGAAAAAAAGCAACTCGAAGCAAGCAGACTTCCTCATATTTTGAGAACTGTGCGAGCGAGAGAGTGAGAACAGGCGCTAAGGAATATTTTCAAATGTTTGCTTACGTTGAAGTGGGTATTAACATGTTTGAAATGTGTTTGCAGCGAGTGACAGAAGAAAAACTATTAAATATGGTCTCTGTACATCACAGATGTTTAACAATTGCAAGTGGGCTTAGAACGCATCCCGCTACGTTTAACAGTGGTTCGCTGTATCGATTTGTTTTCTTTCTTTTTTTTTTACATCCTAGATTCAACAAGCAAAACAGAGGTTAACTTATTCTGACTTTTATGGCATTTATTCATGCAGCAGAATTTTTAAAAACAATTGTCCCTCGATAACCCTAAATGACATCTGCAAAACTGAAACGGAAAAGAAATGGAGTTCATGATTGGATTTATTTATTTTTCCCCCAATTGCGTTTCTATTTCTTGACTGTGTTCGCCACATATTCACCTGCGTCTGCATAGGTACAATATTGAATGTGGCCTTGTGTTATTATATCAGTCAAGTTTCCCACCGCCCACTCTTTCCACAAGTAGGACAAATGATACAGCTAATCTGGGAGGGCGCTGCTTACGGCTTCACATTAACACCCTGCTAAAAGGCCCGCACTGCCAAGAGCACTTTAGACGAAAATGATTTTTAAGCTTTAATGATATTTATTCTACACAGAAGTCACGCTTGATTTTGGTCACTCAAGGCGCCGTGCCACGCCGGGCTGCAAAACAAACACGGCTCAGATGAGTGGCACCGTAAGCGCCTTGGAATAACAAAATCGGCTTATTTACAGAGGTCGTCAACGTACGAGGAGGCACAGCTAATAAAGACCTGGATCGACTTACACTTTAATAGGCATCTTATGTTCCGAAGGAAGGAGGGGGGGGGGGGGGAAACTGCTGTTAAGGGAAGAGGGGGTACATTTTTTTTTTTATTTATTTAATTTTTTTTTAAAAAGCCCGGTTGCCATACGACATGCTATATTTGCTTGGCTAAGGAGGAGAAACCAAATTGATGAGGAAACTCCAACTTTCCACTTGTCATTTGTCGGAAAGAACACGAAATTGGGCAAAAAAAAAAAAAAAGGAAAATGCCCCAACAGATGCGCCAACAGATAGCTGTACTTTTACTGCCACGGAGCCAATGTGAACTGATGGTGGCTGGATGTTGGGAAGGTCGGAGTTTCCGGCGCTCACTCAGCGCAAAGCAAAAAAAGCGACCAAGCGACGGCTCGTCATTGGAAAAATGTGTAAATTTGGGCACTCATAAATCCAGCTACACTGCGTATTCAAATTTGATCCCAGCTAAATTTCAACTTCAATTTCGACTTGAACTTCAAAATGGCCTTTTATGTTACCCCAGTTTGTAGCAGCTCTTTAACACAAATAATGCTTGCTAAACAAAGCTAAAATACCGTTATTATTGTCATGCGTGAATTTTCCAGTTGATTGTTTTGCAAAAAAATATAATGACACGCTTTATTTTGTATAAGTTGAGATGTGAAATGATGGTTATTTACTTGCATTCCAGAACAGGAAAAAAACAAGTTTGAGTGGTTGGATATTATGCTTGATTCACTTTTCTGGATAGTCTCTTCCCCTTTTAATGACATCTGATCTGCTAAATATGTTTAGCACTTTATATTAATTAAGCAGGATGTTTTGTTTTGAAATTGACGTTGCTCATTCCAGAGAAATCAAATTGTGTTGCGGCTGTTGTATCTGAATAAATTGTCTTGTTTTCCCCTCTCGCTTTTCCTTCACATTCACTGTGCCCTCCACAGTCGGAAGGTAAGACTTCAACTTTAACCTTTTACTTTCCCCCAAAATCTAATTTCCTCCGACTTTGATCCCAGTGGCATCCCCTGTCCCGCTGTATTCCCGTTGCTTTCTAAATCGGAATACTCTGTTTCTTCTTACAGAAACCATACGCGTGTCAGATCCCCGGTTGCACCAAGCGATACACCGACCCCAGCTCCTTGCGCAAGCACGTCAAGATCCACTCGGCCAAAGAGCAACAGGTGCGTAGAAAGGTAAGATTTTTTTTGGGGGGGGGGGGGGACGACGACGAAATGCAGCATCTCCCTGCACTTCAAACCAGATGGACTTTTATTCAAATATCGGAGAAGTGTGTAATGCACGCTTCGGGAAAAATATGGCGGACACAGGCTATTTCCAGCAGCCACCAAACATCTCGTCAAAATCAATTTCAAGCAATTATTATTGTTTTAGTATTAATTGACATGCTTAAAAGTACATGGAAATGCTTAATTTCTTACTGTTTCCAACTCTCCCTCCTCCCCTCTCGTACAACGGACTATTCCATTCTCTTGCTGCGTACGTTGAACAATTAACAAAGTGGGTTACACAATATTTCTTTTGAACAGTTTTTCAATGTCAGTCTGCAGATTTTGTCTTTTTTCAGTGTCGTCGTTTTTCAATTTGATTTGAATAGGGGCTCTTAATTTTTGACACAGCTGGATGTGGCATATTTAGTTTTAACCTCGCCTACAGGTACATCTCAATAAATCAGATCATGTCAATAGCTTCGTTTAGTTAGCTAGAACTAGAATATTACGTAACAGTCACGAAACAAAGAAAATGATTTTAGGCTGGAATTTGCCCTCTCAAAAATATGTGTTTGACTCCATATGATGTATGAAGTTTTCTACCATATTCTAGTTTATCGAGCTGATGTACCTGTACAAACGACTTGGCCCACGTGTCCGAAAATGGATCAATAAAGTCAATAAAGTCAATAAAGTCAGCCCACCCCTGCCGGAGTGCCATTTCCGGTACATTGCGTTGCTTTCCTGCCCACCAAGTCAAACATCGCATTTTGCACATTATCGCAGTTTAGCCGGAGTAATTTGGCTTTGGCTCGGGCCTGTCTTTCATTTTCGCCACAATAGATCAGGTTTGAGCGCAACTCATTGTGTTCACGGTCAAAGGCACATTCTTCTCCCTGACTGGAAATGAGTAAATAAGAGAGAGAATGGATTCATTGTTGTGGATAGTGGCAGGCCGCGTGATGTGTTCCGTTTGCTGCGGGCTCGTAAAGGGAAACACATGTGCGCTCGTAGCATTCTTAATAAGCCGTAATGCACAATCCCCTCGTGGCCCAGATGTTATGGACAAATGTCAAACACAAGCGCTCTTAACTGCGCGCTCACAGCAAAAGCGCTTTTTGGGAGCGTCGCCGCCGGCTGGAAAGCGTAGCGCCGATTACGCGTGATAAATGTTTCTCAGGGATGACTCCCGGGAGGAGTTGTAGCTTGTGTACACATTTACTCGTTACACTGGGAAATCAACACGGCGGTGACCGTGTCGATGAATGTATTGCCATGACGCTGGTTTTAAAAAGATGCCAGTCGCCGACAAATTTGATTGCTTGGAAGAGTTCTGCGGAGGTATGTTATTGCTCGGGAAGCAAAAAAAAAAGTCGGAACAAAAGGCTGAATGCAATTCTATGCAATAAGAAGACGACTGACACATGCGCCTGATTGGGAGGTTTGGAATGACGGCGATGAATGAAAACATCCCTGAAGTTGACCTTGTGGTGTCCCAGTGATTGACCGCGCCACATTTGATTCGTTTTAAACATATCAGCTCAAGTTAACATCACAAGAGGACGTTGGAAATGGACACAAATGACTCAAGACTCACAGTTTGGGGTTTCTGGGTTAGAATCCCATCCACGTTCCAAAAGCATGCATATTAGTTTCATTGAAGACTCGAAACCACAGGTGTCAAACTCAAGGCCCGGGGGCCAGATCTCGCCCGCGAACGCAAATCACGTGCGTCAACTTCATGTTTCTTGCTCAACTACCAAAATTGTAAATTGTCTTAACCTTTCATAACACTGAGCATTACAAGCCTTTTAATATAAAATGAAGTTCCATTGTTTTCATTAGCGTCTGCTAGGTATTATCCCTTTTGGGTGTAATTGGAATAATGTGAGGCCATTATACATTGATATGGTTTTGCAACAAAAAAGAGTTTGACACCCTTGCTCAAAATTGGCCATAGGTTTGATTGCTAGTGTGAATGATTGTTTGCCTATCTGTGCCCTGTGATTGGCTGGCATCCAGTGCAGCGTGTGCCCAGACTCTCACCCGAAAGTCCGCCGGGATAGGCTCCAGCTCAGCCGCGACTCGAATGAGGACATGCTCGACAGAAAATGGATGGATGCGTGCGCTAACCGCAGCGCAGCGTGGCGTCAACCGACCCATTCATTGTGTGTGTGTGTGTGTGGTACGGGTACGGAGCGCCCCTGTGTCGCAGAGGCTGGCGCCGCACGAGGTGGGCGCTTCGACTGTGCCCCAAATTGAAAAGGAGCTTCACACACTGCATTTTGCTTTTCGCGGCCCAGTCGTGACACACCGCAAGCTTGCCCATATTTGGTATTTGCTACTGGTTGCTAAGCGGCTGGACAGGAAGTAGCCTGGTTCCTTGTCCCTCCGGTTTGGGCGTAAAGTAAGCCGGCGCAGCTCAGCAAATTAGTCTCGGCAAAGTTTGTTCAGAACAACAAGATCAAATCCTAAATATGATGAGCGAGTCAGACATTCTTCTTTTTATGTTTTAATGTTAACAGTGCTGACCTTCCTTTTTCCCCACTTGTCGAATGTTCCAAAGTTACAGAGAACCCTGCCTAGTCGTGGTTTCTCTACACTTCTTTACAAATCGACTTGGCTTTTTTGGGTGCTCTTTCTGCAATGCCCTAAGATGCCACAAGATGGCGGCAAAGCCCAGGCTAATAAGAAAGTAGCAATTATTGTCAAGAAGCTGTTGTTCAAGTGCTACATCTTGACCTTTGGAGGAGCCTGGGTTGTTACTGGAAAATTAGAGTCATAAGTTCATGGTATATTTATGGTTTGGAAATATTAATTGAGGCAATTCTAAACATGACCGCGGGCGGTCGTCAATTTCTGGCACTTTTCCGCTCTAAGCATTGGTTCACTGTATTCATATAATTAATAGCTTTATGATGTTTTACGTATGTTTGACTTGATGTTATATTTATTTATGGCTTGTGTTCAACTTCAAAGATTCAATTTGTATGTTGGGAAGTGTAGGCATAAATACAATGTATTTTGGTTTCGGGTTATGGCGCATTAGTTTGATCTCATTCGCAAGTGAATGCGTGCTTCGCGACTTTTGGTAGCGAGTCGTGCTAAATTGTCGTGAGAGCGTTTCTGCCGTGGAGCACTCCATCGTGGCTCAGTGATTGTGTGTTTTATTAGTTGGCTCACAACAATGTGGGCTTTACAGCACACACGAGACTTTACAAACAATATTTGTTTATAGTATTGGCCGAAAGTATGGACTGATTGTTTGCTTGCGGGGTCTCGCTGACAATGAGAACAACATGGACTATCACAAGCGCACATGAAAGAATGCCAAACCAAGTGCACATTTGCGGCCGTTTGCATGCCTTTGCTGTGGCTGATAAACAGAAAGTCAAGCATGCTGGTACCTCAAATACACACTTCTTAGGACTGCATGTTCAACAGCGGACTCCACCGGTGTATACAACGCAAGGCAGCTGTTCCCTCGGACTCGCGGTTTTTTTCTTTCTAACTTTTTCGCCCATGAGGCATTATAGGCCAACGCTAAGGGCGCCGTGGCCTCCAGGGGGCGCCACGAAATTGGGAAAGCCGGGCTGCATGGAGGGGTCTTAACTGATATGCATGGTTTGGATGTATTAGCCCTACTCGGTCGGTTTTTACATTGGCCTGATCTCTGCTTTTATTATGAGTTGTGTTTGCTGGCTAGCTAATGAAAGTCAACCAAAAATCTTATGGCCTCTTTCTTCTTTTATCTCTCCAATTTTTAGCCTCAGTTGTTTGTTGTGTTACAGCACAAATCATCTAACGCAGCGATTAGAGTTGTATGAGTACCACTAGTGGTACGCTAACTCCCTCTAGTGGTGCATTAAAGAATCACTGCCTTAATACAGTTCAGTTGTATTTACCTTTAAGTTAAAAAAACATTTTTATTCAACTTTTATGCTCAATACATTTTGAGTGCATTCTTCATTCCAGGTGTTTGTATTTGACTATATTCAAGCATAATGT
Organism: Phyllopteryx taeniolatus; assembly: GCF_024500385.1. NCBI lineage: Eukaryota > Metazoa > Chordata > Actinopteri > Syngnathiformes > Syngnathidae > Phyllopteryx > Phyllopteryx taeniolatus. The sequence goes on from NC_084508.1 coordinate 6,780,635, forward strand.
TACAACACGAAATGTCATTTTTAGGAATGAAACCTTTTTATTAACACTTGTAGTGGTACGAAGAGAGCTAAGTTTTTTCGTTTTAGGTGGTACTTGGTGTGAGAACTAGTCGTCTAAAGTAGCTTCATCGTTTTCAACGTGACATCACTGCGAAAGTACGCATTATTATTTGTATGACTACTCCTCGACTTCGCATTCCCACGCCGTAGTCAAATCGCGTGAGTACTTTGTGTGAGTGTCTGTGATGATTTGTGCATTGTTTTCAGCTGCGTCCGTGTCCTCACCTGGAGCAGGACGTGCTGAGCGACTGCGCGTCCGTGGCGCACCTGCAGACCTCGGCTCAGACGCGGCAACTGTACGGCACCGAGGAAGGCTGCGCTCCAGGGCTGAGCCGAGACGCGTTCACAGGTTGGAGCCTCAGCTCGATCCTCGGATGTCATATGTTGTCATTTGGAGGAGGCGGGAGTTCAAAAGCAGATAATCATTTGTCAAAAAGATTGCTTTGAAATTCAATTGCTATAGTAGTTTAGCGTATAGTCGTGACGCGTCGTTACTCGGGGGACCTAGTTTTGGAATTATGGTGGAGCTCTTGACAGTCAACAATAGCCAACCTCAAACTGCAATACGAGCCAGTAAACAGACAGTCAGCAAGTTAGGGTGAGCCAAAATCTTTTTTATGATCATTGTCAAAAACACTGCCTGCTGGCGCACGCAGAATTTTTTCTTTCTTTTTTTGAAAAATTCCGGTGTGCACGCTGGAGCCATTTGATTGTTTTCTGGGGAATTACACCATCACCATCTGAATGGAAATAGTCTTTGCATCCTTACAACAAGAGACAATGTCAACCCTTACCTACTGTTCAGGTTGAGTTTGATATAAAAAAAAAAAAAATACCATAATACTCTCTTTCACTCTGAAATTTGACAGCTGGAAATGACGTTTTTGATCACATGATTGGATTGGGAAAGCTGAAATGGTAGTGATAGGAATCTTGAAATTGTGAAACTGTACATGGCATAAATGTGCGTGCGTCCGAGCGGCGGACGCAATGACGCTCATCAATTCAAAACGACGGGGCGAATATCGTCTCGGTGGTCGAAGCGACAGGTGGCGCTATAACAGGTCGCTGCGCACAGTCGGAGGCCTTAAGAAAGTCATTTCCCAAAGCAGCACCATAACCCGGCGGTCCTTACGCGGCCGCTCGCAAACCTTTTGGCCTGAATCTCCAATTTGAAACCGTAACACATCCTTAAAACCCTCATTTGAAACCCTGACAATGGCTCAAAACCTTAACCCTGACTTGAAACCCTTTTCCTGGCTTGATAACCCCCCCCCCCATCAGCGGGCACTGACACCACTTTGGATTAGGAGGGAGAGAAATGCATTTTGCAGATATTAAAGACAAAGAGCGCTGCCTGCCCCTGTGGGCCTCCCCGTATTTCTGGACACATCTGTCCTTGTTTTGTGCCTGTACGCCATCCAGAATCCCCGATGCGCCTTCTTATTGTTGCTGGAACTCAATGCACCGTTGACAAGTGTGTACGCTCAACATGTCTTTTGTGCGTCCAAAAGGAGACTTTGACTTTTGGCTGTTCACCAGAGCCGACCCTCTGTTCCTGGACGTTGCGCTAAAATCCCCCAAGGATCCACCGAAACGCTAAAAGGTGCGCCGTGGCTTAAGTGTTCCAGGCTGGCACAGGTGGCAAAAGTAGTCTCACTCTCACTCTGCATTTAAATACAAGTAAAGATACAGTACTTGTGTAGAAAAGATTACAGCGGACCCCATCGCACTCGGAAGCTGCGGATTCCGCTATCCGCTGATTTTATTTAATTTTTTCAGTGGTTTCTCCCCCTTTTTTTTTTTTTTTTTTTTTTTCCATTTTTTCGTTTGTTTTTTCTGTTTTGGAGGGAACCAACCCCAAAATATTTAGTGGAGCTTTATCCCCGCTAATTCAAGAATTTCGGGTTAAAAAACCAAAACAAATTCAATGCAATTATAATGGCCGTCAATTATCCGCAGACTATAAAAGTACTGTCTGAAATGTACTTACAGGGGATATAAAAGGTCTACACACGCTTAACCCTGACCTGATCAAAGCACATTTTCCCACATTTGTAGCATCCCTACAGTGAAGCATGATGGCGGCAGCAACATGCCAAACATTGGGGGCTGTTTTTTGTTTGGTTTTTTTTAGCTGGAAGTTACCAGGGCCTTGGACAAAGTGGAAGCAATGATGAATAGCTCCAAATAGTTTTCACTGTTAGCAAAAAAACATCAGGCATCTGCTTGAAAGCAAAAAAAAAAAAAAAAAAAAGAAAAGTCATGAAAAGCCTACTAGAACAACAGAACGTTTTGGGTGGTGAATCAGAGGCACTTTAAATGGTGCCAAGTGTGCGCTAACTCCCATTTGACATGAGTTTGAATGTGATTGGTTCATTCTGAACACAGCCGCATCCCCGCTCATAAAAGGGTGTGCGCACTTGTGCATCCCCATTATTAGCAGTTTATTTTTTGGAATTTTTTTTTTTTTTTTTTTTTTGAGTTGTACAGGTCATAGGTGACAATGGTGGGAAAAGTTCTGAAATGATTTGGTCAACTTCTTTTATATCATAACCTAGCACTGTGTAGACCTTTTATATCCACTCAAAGTACAGAAGCAAAAAGTGAAAATCTGTTTTTGCTGTCACATGTGCAAAAAAAACAAAAAAAAAACATTTAATTGATGACTTGGCACAATGAAAAAAGCTTCAAAAAATAGTTTCCCTCTTTTTTAAAGTCACATAAGGATGGATTTTGTCGGGATAAAATGTCATCTCACGAGAATATTCGAAGATTTCAAGATGAAGTCATCATGTTATGATATTGAAGTCAATGTTTAAGGAAGGAAGTAAGTCATGTTTTAACAAGTGAATTTCCCCAAAAGTATTCTTGTAATATTACACCTTGATGCCTTTATTCCGCAAAAAAAATTCACCTTTTGTTCTAAAAGAAAATGCAAAAATAACTTGATTTAAGCAAGGACTTTATGTGATGACAAGTCACAATGATATCAGAGCTTTTAATTGGTCCAAAGGAGGAGTAACTGGTTTATTGTTTGTTGTATTGCCGTGCCAATCTCCGCATGTATGTAGCTATGCACCTTGTTTTTTTTAACATATGACATACGGTAATAATTTATTGCAAGTTATTTATCAGATATGGTATTGCACAGCGCACGCACTAATCGCGAAAATCTGCAAGTAACTGACGCCCACCCAGAAAGGTTTGTAATTGCCCGTTAAAGTGGTGCTTTAAGATAAGAGCGACCTGACTTAAGACTTTTCGAGAACAAAGCATTGTATAGTGACACTGAACTCAACGTCACAACAAGCATCAGTTTGGCAGATAGTGAAGAATAAAAAAACAAACAAAAAGAGGTATCGTGTTTTTTGCAAGTCCCAGTTGACGTTTACTGTCAAACTAAACATGAAACAAAGGAAATTACACATTATGTATTTCAAACAAAAACAAAGTTTTGCCTAAGAAGAGTCCGTTTAGCTTAATGCTAACAAACAATGCAAAACGCCATACACTGGCTAATAAATAGCATCAGAGTTGCAGTCTTCCGAGCCTTTAAGCAACGGATATTTGTAGACCGATACTATCACAATACTCACAGGCATGTAGTCTTAAATTACTGAGGAGTTTTGACCGTCCCCATGTACAGTGGTGCCTTGAGACATAAGCGTGTTCACGGAAACGTATTCAATTTGTACTGTATTTTGATGACATTTTTTTTTTAAATGTAAGCTATCGTTAGCCTAACAGCAAGTCATTTTGAACACAGTGACACAATCTCAATAGAAAACACCAACGTGCTTGCTAAAAAATGTATGATTTGCTTGGACTGTGTGGATTCTCAGTCATCATGTTAGTTGAATTTGTATTTGTGCTTGTTTCCCGAAAACGTTCCAAAATGACTCGGGCAATGATGCCATTAAGTTATCGATCTGTGCGTTGGCTCCATAAAGATTGCAAAACACTAAACAAAGCGCTTCTTCTTCCTTTCAAACCTTCTGCTGCACATGTAACATTTGAGTTTATTATTCAGTACTAACTACAAGCAGCTGAAAGCTCGCCCCCCGTGGCGGCACAAAAGCCCACCTTCAATTACAAATTGCACACGCACGCAAAAAAAGAGAACATTTCATGCGATCGGACGGAGGTTGTCAAAACAAAAGCCCGGTTGCCGTCAGAAGTCGTTCGGATGTGCCGAAAGACGAGATGCCCGGAGTACGTTTGGCACCTTCCGCCAATTAGCTTTTGTTTGTCTTTCAAGGCTTGTACGCCGTCTCCGGCGCCCACCACCACCGCGGCGCCTCGGCCGAGCTCCTCTCCCCTGCCGCTAATCCCGCCGCCGCCGCCGCCGACCTGCCCTCCCGACAGCACTGCCTGGACCCGGACCTCAACAGCCCGCGTCACCTGTCGCCCATGGCCGCCATGGAGGGCACCAGAGACGGGTGAGTACAGCGGACCCCCGCATATTTACCTATTTGTGGATTTGGAGGGGGGAATCTGCCCTTCGTTATTCGCAGAGAAATTTGCCTTTTCATGATTTGCTGTTGCGTGGATATCCTGAATTGATTTTAATTTTTGTGGTAAATACTGTCTGCAGTAGAAAATAAAGTGCAGAAATGTACAATACAATTTACCACAAATAAATCAATAAATTAAATAAATGAAAATGTTCTCCACATTGATCTGATTGCATATTTCATACATCAAATGAATTATTCAAATTTCGGCTTATCGCGGTCCGGCCCGGTGCGAATAGCGGGGGGGCCCCACACTGTAGTTTAAATTCAACTTTACACTCAGTCCTGATTGTAAAAAAAAAAAAAAAAAAAAAAAAATTCAATATTCCACAAGTCACATGATCCACAGGAAGTTGCGTCATTCAGATCCGCCGGAGACCACGGCTAGGTCAAAAGCAAGTTGACAAATGTAGTTTTCTGTATATTTAATGATGTTCCAACTACGACTGGGGGGCGGGGAATCAGGAATCAGGTTTTCCTACGACATAAATATTTTGTATTTGTGTATTTATCAAATCTTTTGGGGGGTTGAATGTTACGTGGCTATATTTCACGCATTTACTATTTCTAAGCCCAATATTCTGTCGTGTATTTCAGCGCTTCGGGCGGCCGATGTGGTCGGACAGACGTCGCCAACATTCACTTTCGCCCACGAAAAGTTCCGTTTCCATACTACGTTATTTACACACACGAGACGAGTGAGCTAAAAGACTCTGGCAATGCGAAAGCTCTTGATTTAATATGAACTATTATTTCTAAACGGCACAAGTGACTGCATCCTGCGAAAGTAATGGGACACTTGGTCGTTCCACCCACGGGAAGTGAAAATGGATGAAAACGTGGCGTACGTATTTATGCCGGCGTTGCCCAACCTTTATTGAGCCGAGCCACATCTTTTGCATTGGAAAAAGTAAATGGTCCATTCGAAAAAAAGTCCAAAATTAGAAAGCAGAAACTGCTCAAAGGTTAATGTTCTTTAATGTGTTCAAAAGTGGAACTATGAGTGTAACCTTTTTCAAAATCTCGCAAGGTGGTGCTCCAGGTCGTATTTGGAAAAATGTGTCATGTTTGACACTGCGGCAGAATGGCGCTTGACCAGAGAGGAGCCGATCGCAAGCGTCGGAGCTTTTGCAGCTATTTTCCGAACGTAACCAAAATTAGAATCGTGGAAATTTCCAAAAGCAAGAGTCATTGAATGACACATTTTCTCCCACCGATGTAATGGCGGAGCTGTGCATATCATACCGTCGCGCTGGAGAAGGTGAGCGTACCGAGAGCGTCGTCATGATTGTACAACTTGATAAATGTATGATAATATTATGAGGGTCACAACTTTGTTTTCCATCGATTTCTCATCCTCATTCCCGGCGGAATGCAGGGCGAACCCGTTTGGAGGATAAACCCCTCGGCCCTGCTGACAAAAACCTCTTTGGCCTTTCTTCCTGGAAATGAGTTCGCATATCCCCTCCACGGGGACGAGGGGCCGGGCTGGTCACCGCGAGGTCGTCGTGACACATCACTTGCTCTATTTCTGGCACCCGACTCGGTGTTCATAATGTCCCCCAACAGCCTCGGAGCGATGAGCAAACCTCTCCTCGCTGGAAGTGATTCATGTCTTTAATGAGAGCGAACTGTCAAAGCGGCGTGCGTGGGGGGGCGGGGTGGGGGGTCATCTATTCGCTAAACATTCTTACATCAGGACCGGCGGTCCCCTGTGAGGACGCCGACTCGGCAAGTGCTGTGCCAAAGAAGCCCATTGTGCAATGTGCTTGGAGCAACATGTCATTTACACCTCGTTTGCTCCGTACAAGAACAAACAAGCAGCCGTGGCCGATCATCAATCTCCGCGTCCGAGAGACCCAACGCCCGCCGGGGTACGTTCGACGGGAAATCCGATGTATTGGCACTTCCCGGGGAGAGATCCCATCCGGCTTGTTATGAAGGTTTTGTTGAAGCGGAGCTTGCAAGAGTGCAAATGTGGAATCGGGCACATTTTCCCTGAAATCTGTTTGAAAGTCTGACCCAGGCTTGAGAAGCTCATTTGGAACCCGGAGCCCGTCTAGAAATGCTCATCCACGGATGAAACCCTAGCTTAAAACCCTAAACCTGCCTTGAAACTTGACTCTGAAAACGTCTTCGTGGCTTGAAACCCTTCTTTGAAATCCTAACTCAGCCTTAAAACCCGTTCGAACCCCTGCGTGCGTGAAACCCTAACTTGAAACCCTAAATTTGCCAATCCTAATCCAGCCTTGAAATCTTAGTTTGAAACCCTAACCCACAGGTGTCAAGGGTCCTTCTTCTCCGTTGATCATTCCTGACGCACTTTCGTCTCGTGCGCTAGCCACACTACAATCATTACTCTCTCGATCAGTTTCCATTACATGTGAGATGATTTATTTTGAATGCTCCCGCTGAACACTGATCACCAACATGCTCGATTGGTGCTGTATGTCGGGTCCTAACAAACCCATTTTACTGAATCTGCTCCGTGCGGAAAGTCACACGATCGAGCCCGGAATAGCGTATTGCTGACTTCCTGTTTATGCCGTGCCAATGAGCATGACGACAGTTTGATGATGTGATTGTTTAAAGCTGAACTTACTCAAATGTGGTTTTCTTGATGGCTGGTGTCTTTGCACAACAGTCAGAAACACGTATATCATTTATTGATGCAAACATGAGACATGTAAACACGAATGAAGCCTCAACATCAAATATTGTCCTGTCTGGTGGCTCGTTCTAATAAGACGTAGACGTTTAAAGTCCCAACGGTTGCTTCGTTACGGTCGGTCCCCTTCGCCATTCATCCGGACCGGATGGAAGCGCTTAGACCCGTTTTGCCGAATGCGGAACTAGGTCGGACTTATACCGGATAGAGTTGAAGTCTGTCTACGAAAATGCTCAGGGTCACAATATCGCGGCATCGCGCCTACCGCGGGTGGATCTGCGACGCGTTTCCGCGCTGACCGAGGGTTCACTGTACTTCCATTTCGCTAACGACGGAGCGTTTGATTTCTGTGTTTCAAGGCCGGGCCGCACAGTCCGCTGCCAAAGTCAACACGAGCGGTGCGCTTGTTTTTCCCAAACGGCTTAGCGGGACGTTAAACATTCGGACCGAATGATCAAGCCGCGCGCGGTGTGGCGGCCTCTGACCTCACAGCTTAAATGTGTTTACCCTGACTCAAACGGCCCATTTAGAGTCACCGGACTTTGCGTCACTTTCCCGCCGCTAATATTAAAATATGCCAGTTGAAATCGGTTTGCGGAGGGTTTAGCGAGCGTGCGAACGTCTATCGGCGCTCCCGGAGAGACGGGTGGTAAGTGTTGTCGTTGACTGCCGCGTGTTGATATTGGGGCCCCTGTGCAAATGTTAGCGTGAGGCGTTTTGATAGCGCAGCAGTGATGATTGACACGGGCTAATTGAATTAGAGTGGCAAACGGCCGTGCATTAAGAGATCCTACTGTGAGGCGCTGGCAGGCTTCATGGCTGTCCGTTTGTCCATCCGTCTTCCACACATTCTCCAGTCGCAAAATAGTTTTCATTTTTTTGCGCTGCTCACTTAACTACGTTGGCAGTAGGAAATATCGAAAAAGGTCTTTGCGTTTTGGAAAAAGGACATTTCCATTCCATTGCAATGAATGGAAATAGAAACACCCTGCCTTGAAACCCGAATTCGACACCCCAACAATCTTGAAACCCTATTTTGAAACTCTACCCTTGGTTTTCAATACTAATTTGACATCCCATCTTGAAACCATAACCCAGGCTTTAAACCTGATCTTGAAACACCAATTTGAAACCCTAACCCAGTTTTAAACCGTACTTTCAAACCCCCTACTTTGAAACCCTGAATCTGTCTCGAAACCCTACTTTGAACCACTATCCCTGTCTTGAAACCATAATTTGAAAACCTTGCCCCTTGTTTGAAACCTTAACACTGGCTTTAAACCCTAAACCTTATCTGAAACTGTAATTTAAAAGTCTGTCATAAAACCCTAGCCCTGGTCTGAAACGCGAACCCTTATTTGCAACCCTAACCAGGGCTTAAAAACCCTAATTTACAACCTTGAAATTTGTTTGAAACCCTCACCCTGGCTTGAAATCCCAATTTGAAACCTTACCGCTTCTTTGAAACCCAAACCCGAGTTTGAAGCAATTCTGAACACAAACGTAAGCGCAAACATTAGCGCTGACCAACATGAACGGTGACCTGGCCGGTCCACAAATTCATTCAATTCGTGAATTGACGATGCGGTCGTCACAGATTACGGCCTTTACGGCGCAAAGTCTACGTGAAGCGTTTTGCCGTCAAGACGGCTCGTGATTAAGATCGTTGTTTATCGCAAGCCTCACGGAATGTTTTATTTGTCAAGAAAATATGGCTTCGCTCTTCCTTCGGAGCCTTAAGCGCTGGCATCGCTCGCGCTCAGCTTTTAGCCGGGATGTTTCTCGTTCTGCTAACCAGAACCAGAAGCGTTCCCAGCGATCCCAGTCATCCATCGCGGGAGAACTAAGAAGTTGGAAGCCTCACTCCCGAGCGGGACAACGAGAGGCAGGCGAAAAACAGAGAGGAGACTCGGGCGCTGTCCGTTGACGCCGCGGCTCACCGTATCTGCGGAATTCGAGGAAATATCGCTCGGCCGCCGACCGCCAAGGAAAAACGCAGTCCGGTATATTCGCTACAATTCACCAGCAGACATTTTCGTAATGTTTGTAAATAAATGGCCGTGGATATAAGAAGTCAAAGCACCCCTGTACAAATGACTTTGTGATATAAAAAAATTGGACCACGATAAATCATTTCAAATCATTTCAAAACTTTTTACAATACTGTGACCAAAAACCTGGACAACTCAACTGAAAAAAAAACTGAAATGATTTGTCTGATTAACCCAAAATACATTTGAGATGTTCTAGTAGGATATATGGATCTAGGTTTCCCTTGCCCGGACACGGGTCACCGGGGCTTCCCTCTGGAGTCAGGCCTGGAGGTGGGGCTCGAAGGCGAGCGCCTGCACCCACGGGGGCACAACCCGAAAAGGTAACGTGGGTTCCCCTTCCCCTGGGCTCACCACCTGTGGGAGGGCCCATAGGGGTCGGGTGCAGTGCGAGCCGGGCGGTGGCCGAAGGCGGGGACCTCGGCGATCCGATCCCCGGCGACAGAAGCTGGCTCTAGGGACGTGGGATGTCACCTCTCTGGCAGGGAAGGAGCCCGAGCTGGTGTGTGAGGTTGAGAAGTTCCAACTAGATCTAGTCGGGCTCGCCTCCACACACGGCTTGGGCTCTGGTACCAGTCCTCTCGAGAGGGGTTGGACTCTTTTCCACTCTGGAGGAGTTGCCCACGGTGAGAGGCGCCGAGTCGGTGTGGGAATACTTATTGCCCCCGGGCTCGGCGCCTGTACGTTGGGGTTCACCTCGGTGGACGAGAGGGTAGTCTCCCTCCGCCTTCGGGTGGGGGGACGGGTCCTGCCTGTTGTTTGTGCCAAATGCACCAAACAGCAGTTCAGAGTACCCACCCTTTTTGAAGTCCTTGGAGGGGGTCCTGGAGAGCGCTCCCGCTGGGGACTCCATCGTTCTGCTGGGGGACTTCAATGCTCACGTGGGCAATGACAGTGAGACCTGGAAGGGCGTGATTGGGAGGAACGGCCCCCCCAGATCAGAACCCGAGCGAGTTCTGTTATTGGACTTCTGTGCTCACCACGGATTGTCCATAGCGAACACCATGTTCAAGCATAAGGGTGTCCACACGTGCACTTGGCACCAGGACACCCTAGGTCGCCGTTCGATGATCAACTTTGTGGTCGTGTCGTCGGACTTGCGGCCGCATGTCTTGGAAACTCGGGTGAAAAGAGGGGCGGAGCTGTCAACCGATTACCACCTGGTGGTGAGTTGGCTCCGATGGTGGGGGAAGATGCCAGTCCGACATGGCAGGTCCAAACGTATTGTGAGGTTCTGCTGGGAACGTCTGGCAGAATCCTGTCAGAAGGAGTTTCAACTCCCACCTCCGGCAGAACTTTACCCATGTCCTGGGGGAGGCGGGGGACATTGAGTCCGAGTGGACCATGCTCCGCACCTCTATTGCCGAGGCGGCCGACTGGAGGTGTGGCCGTAAGGTGGTCGGTGCCTGTCGTGGCGGCAATCCCCGAACCCGTTGGTGGACACCGGCGGTGAGGGATGCCGTCAAGCTGAAGAAGGAGTCCTATCGGGCCTTTTTGGCCTGTGGGACTCCTGAGGCAGCAGATGGGTACCGGCTGGCCAAGCGGAATGCGGCTTTGGTGGTCGCTGAGGCAAAAACCCGGGCGTGGGAGGAGTTCGGTGAGGCCAAGGAGAACGACTTCCGGGGCGGCTTCAAGGAAATTCTGGTCCACCATCCGGCGTCTCAGGAGGGGGAAGCAGTGCACCATCAACACTGTGTATAGTGGGGTTGGGGCGCTGCTGACCTCGTCTCGGGACGTTGTGAGCCGGTGGGGAGAACACTTCGAAGACCTCCTCAATTCCACCGACACGCCTTCCCATGAGGAAGCAGAGTCTGGGTTCTCTGAGGCGGGTTCTCCTATCTCTGGGGTTGAGGTCACCGAGGTGGTTAAAAAGCTCCTCGGTGGCAAGGCCCCGGGGGTGGATGAGATTTACCCGGAGTTCCTAAAGGCTCTGAATGTTGTGGGGCTGTCCTGGTTGACACGCCTCTGCAACATTGCATGGACATCGGGGACAGTGCCTCTGGATTGGCAAACTGGGGTGGTGGGGACCGGAGGGTGTGTTCCAACTACAGGGGGATCACACTCCTCAGCCTCCCTGGTAAGGTCTATTCAGGGGTGCTGGAGAGGAGGGTCCGTCGAGAAGTCGAATCTCAGATTCAGGAGGAGCAGTGTGGTTTTCGTCCTGCCTGTGGAACAGTGGACCAGCTCTACACCCTCGGCAGGGTCCTCGAGGGTGCATGGGAGTTCGCCCAACCAGTCTACATGTGTTTTGTGGACTTGGAGAAGGCGTTCGATCGTGTCCCTCGGGGGGGGGGGTCCTATGGGGGGTGCTTCGGGAGTGTGGAGTACTGAACCACCAGGAGCAGTACGCAGCCCAGTGTGAAACGGCTGGGATGAAATTCAGCACCTCCAAATCTGAGACCGTGGTCCTCAGTCGGATAAGGGTGGAGTGCCCTCTCCGGGTCGGGGATGAGATCATGCCCCAAGTGGAGGAGTTCAAGTATCTTGGGGTCCTGTTCACGAGTGAGGGAAGAATGGAACGGGAGATCGACAGGCGAATCGGTGCGGCGTCTGCAGTGATGCGGACTTTGTATCGACCCGTTGTGGTAAAGAAGGAGCCGAGCCGAAAGGCGGAGCTCTCGATTTACCGGTCGATCTACATTCATACCCTCACCTACGGTCGCAAGCTGCGAAAGAACGAGATCCCGAATACAAGCGGCCGAAATGAGTTTCCTCCGCAGGGTGTCCGGCCTCTCCCTTAGAGAGAGTGTGAGAAGCTGGGTCATCCGGGAGGATCTCAGAGTAGAGCCGCTGCTCCTCCGCATTGAGAGGAGCCAGATGAGGTGGATCGGGCATCTGTTTAGGATGCCTCCCGGACGCCTCCCTGGTGAAGTGTTCCGGGCACGTCCCACCGGGAGGAGACCCCGGGGACGACCCAGGACACGCTGGAGAGACTACGTCTCTCGGCCCGCCTGGGAACGCCTCGGGATCCCCTCGGAAGAGCTAGAGGAAGTGGCTGGGGAGAGGGAAGTCTGGGCTTCCTTGCTGAGGCTGCTGCCCCCGTGACCTGACCTTGGATAAGCGGAAGACAATGGATGGATGGATGTTCTAGTAGGCTTTTCCTGACCAGCCAAGCCTGAAGATTTTGTGGAAACACTGACTGCTTTTTGGAACTGTTCATAATTCCATCCACCTTTACAAAGGTCCAAGTTCCAGCTGAAAAAGAAACAAACTTTTTTTTTCGGAAACACACACTTTGTTACATTTTCTGCTTTACTTCAATAGACATTGAGCTGCTCCTTCTGGTATGCGCATCTTGACCACATGTGGGCAGTGTGACGCAGACATGCAAATACACGTGAAGGAGACGGTCAAACTTGCTTAGTAAGCTGCAGTTGTATTCGTCATTCCTTGCAGAGGATCAAGAATTGAAGCCTGTGAGCATTGTTGTATCATCTGTCTACGTGTGGTGGTCCACTGTTTGTCTTCAAATACCCGCTGCTCAAAGGCACGGTGTCACAACTCGGCATTCACTCGTCAGTAATCCCAGCTCACCTTGCGTCGCAGGAGATCAATTCCCAGGGAGAGATTCATGTGGCGCATGAAAGATTCCCCTCATTCCAGCAGGGCAAAGTGGAGGGGGTGATGATGATGATGATGATGAAGATGAGGAGGAGGAGGAGGAGGGTGGTGGCGGCGGGCAGCTGGCAGTGATTAGCTTAGGATTCACTTGAGCTTGCACATAGAGGCAGCTTGTGAAAATATGACGAGTGGAACTGTTTCCCGAGTCGGTGCTGACAGCGGCTCCCGCGGGGTCGCCGGCGGCCGCGCGAACCCGGCTGACGCTAACCGACGGCCCGGACCGACACCGGGTGCCACGCAACATCGCTGGCTTTCCCGTGCGTGGGCACCGAGCGCAAGTCGGCCTCAAGTGGACGGCCGCACGATGAAGTGTCAAACAAATCCTCGGTTTCCTGAATAGTCGCTTTCATTTCCTGCACAACAGTCGTACGAGGGGGAACATTTCACTTTTTAGAAAGTCCTACACGCCCTTACTAAATTGATTAATTGATTGATAATAACAAAAAAAAAAAAAAGTTTCATTTTGAACAGGCGTTACGAAAAATGCAACTCAATTTTATTTCTTGATCACTTGAAAAACAACCGCACCTGAAATGCGGTATTTACATGACAAGACACCTGTAATATTTGTTGTATTAATTTAACCACGTTTACCTAAAATTGGCCAATAAAAATGTATTGGTTCATTTTGTAAAATTTCTCATTTCATAATTTGTTAATTTATTTTGAACAATTTTTCATATGCATTTATAATTGGTTGATCATTCTAGTTATGTTAATTTAAAAATAATTATTTTACTAATTCTCACATTTTGTAGCATTAATTGAGCAGTTTTTTTCCCTATTGTTTTGTAAGAATATATTTGTTCATTTACCGAACTAAATAATGTGTTAATGGAGTTATCATAAATAATAAAATAAAAATATTTGTTAAAATTATGTACATTAAAATATTTTTTAATTACTGAATTCATTCAATTGTATTCAAAAAATGAGAATGAGCATGAATTATTTTCTTATTAAAATAATGCATTTTACTCATTTTACATTTTTACTCATCTATGAATGATCTGGCCCACCAATGTTTGCCCGCCCCCTTGTATAGTACGCTGATAAAATGGTATCGGGTGTCGTAGTATCAGAGTACAAGTACAAACGTAAAGTATCGGTGCGTGCCTTATTAAAAGAAATTATATTCCCAAAATGATGCCACAATCACGTTTTTATGGCAAAACCCCTTTTATTTGCGCTTCCTACGTAACTAAATGCTTTTTGTCACGCATTTTTGTTCAATATTTGTAAAATGTGCTCATGTTTCCCCCATTAGATGACCTCAACGTAAAGTCTTGCACGTAAGTTTAGGAAGCATTAGAAATAAGGGCAATCCAAAAACCGTGCTCCTCAAGGATGAGTTTTCTGGATATTCGCGGCAGAAATAAACCCCGAATTCAGCCGTCTGCTTCTATTAACCCAAATGTAGAATAAATCAAGTGTTGTCAGCTTTAGGCTTGTTGGTTAAACGTCATTTACTCGACCGGCCTCTCTTGCCATCACGCACGGGTCACGGAGGAGGCCCGGGACCTCGGGGGGCCCCGTCGGGCGGGACCCCTGTCGACGTCGCGCCCCGTTTAGCGGCTCTGCCGAGCGTGCGCCGCTTCGGCGACAGTAGAACAGCGGCAGCAGTTGATGTGCTGCATTCCACATCTGCGCACGCTAAGTAGCTGTTGAATATTTAGGGGGAGCTGACGTGCCAGCTGTCCTTTTATTAAAGGCAGCTACACTGTTAACGTACAGCCAGCTGAGTGCTGCGCGCTCTGGCTTTCTCTGCTACCTTCATTTACAACTTATATTCATATATTTGTTTCATGGAATTGTATCAATTTATTCATGACATTTTGCTGCTTACAGTATCTGAATGTTTTTTTTGTCCAATCAGATTTCAGCCTCTATGTGTTGACATGTCAATCTAATCCGCCGCAGCCGTTCACTATCAGCCGAAGTGAAACGTCGACTTTGCAATTGTGCCTGGAGACGCGAGTGCCGATTTTCCGGATAGGAGCAGTCGCTTGGACCATTTTGTATTTATTTTTTGCTTTGACTTGCGAGGAAAGATTTGAGATTTGACAAGCGCTGTATCGTGGCTGTGAACTCAGTTAGTGAACAGTTCTTTAAAAAAAAAAAAGAAGCTTCAAGGTGTTTTATGAAGTTTAATGTCAAACTAAACATAGAACAAAGTGAATCGCATGCTGTGTATTTACAACCCCAATTCCAATCAAGTTGGGACGTTGTGTTAAACATAAATAAAAACAGAATACAATGATTGGTAAGTCATGTTCAACCTATATTTAATTGAATGCACTACAAAGACAAGATATTTAATGTTCAAACTGATAAACTTTATTGTTTTTACCAAAAATAATCATGAACTTAGAATTTGATGGCTGCAACACATTCCAAAAAAGCTGGGACAGGTGGCAAAAAAGACTGAGAAAGTTGAGGAATGCTCATCAAACACGTGTTTGCAACATCCCACAGGTGAACCGGCTCATTGGGAACAGGTGGGTGCCATGATTGGCTAGAAAAGGAGCTTCCCTGAATTGCTCAGTCATTTACAAGCAAAGATGGGGGCGAGGGTCACCTCTTTGTCAACAAGTGCGGGAGAAAATAGTCCAACAGTTTAAGGACAATGTTCCTCAACGTACAATTGCAAGGAATTGAGGGATTGCATCATCTACGGTCCATAATATCATCAAAAGGTTCAAAGAATCTGGAGAAATCACCAACATTGAATGCCGGTGACCTTCGATCCCTCAGGCGGCGCTGCATCAAAAACCGACATCAATGTGTACAGGATATCACCACATGGGCTCAGGAACACTTCAGAAAACCAATGGCAGTAAATACAGTTCGGCGCTACATCCGTAAGTGCAACTTGAAACTCTACCATGCAAAGCAAAAGCCATTTATCAACAACACCCAGAAACGCCGCCGGCTTCTCTGGGCCCGAGCTCATCTAAGATGGACTCATGCCAAGTGGAAAAGTGTTCTGTGGTTCGACGAGTCCACATTTCAAATAGTTTTTGGAAATTGTGGACGTCGTGTCCTCCGGGCCAAAGAGGAAAAGAACCATCCGGACTGTTATGGACGCAAAGTTCAAAAGCCAGCATCTGTGATGGTATGGGGCTGTGTTAGTGCCAATGGCATGGGTAACTTACACATCTGTGAAGGCACCATTCATGCTGAAAGGTACATACAGGTTTTGGAGAAACATATGCTGCCATCCAAGCATCTTTTTCATGGACGCCCCTGCTTATTTCAGCAAGACAATGCCAAACCACATTCTGCATGTGTTACAACAGCGTGGCTTCGTAGTAAAAGAGTGCGGGTACTAGACTGGCCTGCCTGCAGTCCAGGCCTGTCTCCCATTGAAACTGTGTGGCGCATTATGAAGCGTAAAATACGACAACGAAGACCCCGGACTGTTGAACAGCTGAAGCTGTACATCGAGCAAGAATGGGAAAGAATTCCACCTACAAAGCTTCAACAATTAGTGTCCTCAGTTTATTGAATGTTGTTGAAAGAAAAGGTGACGTAACGAAGTGGTAAACATGAGCCTGCCTGTCCCAGCTTTTTGGGAACGTGTTGCAGCCATCAAATCCTAAGTTCATGATTATTTGCTAAAAACAATCAAGTTCATCAGTTTGAACATTAAATAGCTTGTCTTTGTCGTGTATTCAAATAAATATAGGGTGCACATGATTTGAAAATCACTGTATTCTCTCTTTATTTATGTTTAACACAATGTCCTAGCTTCATTGGTATTGGGGTTGTAAAACAATTTCATAGATTTGCTTCAAGAAAATCTGACGAAATTTGCAAAACGCCATAGATGGGCGTTAATAGCATCAGTGTCGCGTTGTTGCAAACGGATGTTTGCACACAAATGGTGGCGTAACACAGGCAGACAGATTATATATGTAACAATACTCACAGCCTTATGTGCTTCATCCTCTATAAACATTACTAATATTACTGCATCTTACTGACAAGCTATGACCGTCTATGTAATATGTATATCCTATCTATGTTTTATATATATATACAATGTCCACTAACTTTAATCCCAAAAAAGTGGCAAAAATGTTTATTACATTCTTTTTAATAGAATGAATTTCAAACCCCTTTTGTTGGGGCTTTTGTGGGGGGGCCGGAACAGATGAATGCAATTTCAATTCATTTCAATGGGGAAAGATGATTTGAGATACAAGTGTCGAGCGAGGTCAAAGAACGAATTAATCTCGTATCCCAAGGCACCACTGTATTAAATTGAAATGATCATTATCAAGATCTAGAGCAGAGTTGCCGTTTCCTGATGTTAAAATCCAGTTTCCAACATAAGAAACAAAATAAACATGTTGTACATTCCTTGGTTTTACCACCTGAAAAAAGAAAAAAAGAAAACATGATGTCATCGAGCTACTTTCATATTCCCTTTGCGGTAAATACTTTACAGCTCCGGCTTGGATAAACACCATTTGGTGTGTGTTTTCAATGACAACGCGGATGTCGAGCTGCCGCTGACGCAGCGCAGACTCGTGTCGTGTGGGGCCCAAAGCTTCTGCACAAGCTCACCCGAAAGCACCGCGGGGTGCGTTCGGGTGCCTGACAAGTGACCGTGGCACAATCAGCCGCTCGGGTGTCGATATCGGGACGCTCCACTCGTGTTTTCTTTATTTCGAAAACTACGGTAAACCTTTTCATTATGTTTGTAAACAATAGACAATAAAGTTGTGGTACTTTGTTTACAGCGGGGGCCTTGACAAACGAGTTGAATTCATATTTTAGCACTCTATAATATTGTATTTTATAAAAGGAGACAGTAACGACATATTTAAACGTAGAGAATTAAACGGTCTTTGCTTCAATTGAATGGACATTGTGCCTTGGCCACCAGGGGGCAGTATAATACAGATATACATGGAGACGGTCACAACGCCGACGTAAGCTGCAGTAATATTCGTCGTATTTCACAGAGGATAAAGAATATATGCCTGTGAGTATTGTTATATTAGATTTCTACATAAAATATCCTTTCTCTCAAGGCTCAGAACTACCAACACTATTTGTTCGCCCATCTTTGGTGTTTTGTATTGTAAAATGACTTTCCTAAGGCAGAATGAAGTTTTTTTTTTTGTTTGTTTTTTAAATACTGGAAACTTCAACTGGTACTGACAATACAGTTTGGAGTCTCTCAGTTTTTGTTGAATTGTCTGGCGAACCGCTGCTTGATGCAACAGTCGATCAACCGAGTACACTCTGAACTGTTGGCCAGCCAATCGCAGGGCACAAAGGGAAAAACAACCATTCGCACCTCGGGACAATTCAGTCTTCAATTAAGCTACCACGCATGTTTTGGGAATGTTGGAGGAAACCGGAGCACCTGGAGAAAACGCACACAGGCGTGGCGAGAACATGCAAACTCAACACGGCCCGGATGTGAACCCACGACCTCTGAACCTCTGACCTCTGCAGATGTGCAGAGTTGTCTTCATCTAAACGGGCCCACATTTAAGGGCTTAAATTGCTTAATGATTGAATTCCAATGTATAGCACATAAATGTGAAATACAAATTGTACCCAAGTCGGTTAAATGCAAATGTATTGTATTTAAACGTTAAATACGACTGAGCTCCACTGAAAAAATGCTTTAAGCCACTGTAACATTATGTGCAGTTTTTAGATTTAATTTGGAGATTTTTGTCACGTACGTACCACACGTTGAAAATCACAATGAAAGAGATTTTTTGAAATGAATCCAAAACATTTCCCATGACAGCGCTCGCTCACACGCTGCTCGTGACGTTTCTCTCGAACGCGTGTTTGTTGACTTTAGAGCACAGAACGTGTTTCCACACGTCTCGTCCTCCGTGGCGAGCGAGCCTGCGTGGAGGTCCGCTCCGGCTCCGCTTGGGACGCCAAGACGTCGTTTACTAAGTTCAAGTCCAGAGATGATGGATTGATATTGGAAGACAACATCTGTGTGCGTGTGTGTGTCCTCCAGGGTGTCAGGTCCGCTCCTCTCTCCGGGGATGAAGGGAACCGGCACCCCCCCGCCCCCCCCCTCCCCTCCTCCTCCTCCTCCTCCTCCTCCTCCCCCCGCGTTGGACAAGCATCACGTCCAAGCTCAGCACAAGCCCTTCTCTCACTATCACCACCAGCAGCAGACTCCAAATAACGGTAAGACCGACGACCACCGCCGCTTTGAACACGGAGCGCCACCGGACACTTCATTAGGGACACCGCCACAAACAAATGCAAGCGTCCGCTTTTGTTTTCATTGACGCATTGTTGTTGGTCGGCATTTCTCTTTTTTCATGATATGGCCATTGTCCCATAGTGTTTGAAGATATGACAGCGCACCAAAACAGTTCTTTCCCAATAATAAGAAAAGCATGAACACACCGAAATAACGATGTAAGTATGCGACAAAAAGCACTGAATTAAATGTTCAAATTGTGCATAGTCTTATCGTGGCTTAAAGTTGTTTTGTTTGTTTTTGTTCTATAATCCAGTACGGCATATTTGTTAAGTACAGTTCCACTGTAGTTAACTTTAAGTACAAATCATTTGCACTTGATTATTATTATTTTTTTTTAGAAGCTGAAAAATCATGGTTTCAAAGCATCATTATTATAAATGAATGTACATGATTCTTTGATACACAGCAAAAACCAAAATCATAACTACAAAGCATTAAAACCTAATACCTCTATATTTCTATATCCTTAATTAAATCATTGAAAAATAAAAACAGATAAAATTGTTCCTGAAATAAAAGACTATTGAATTTGTCGAAAGCACACACATTATATATATATATATATATATATATATATATGACAAGCCGATCCTATTTGGAAATGCTGACTCTTGGTCTGTGTATTTTGAAGTACAGATAGCGGGAAAACCACGATGCCGGAAGCTCGAATTAGCCGAGAAAACAGCGGGCAGCGTGTCGCGCGGTTCTCGGAGAACACGGCGAGCCGGGCCGTCGCCCCCGTCGCGCTTTAAACACTGTTTTCCTTGCACACGTCAACACGCGGACGCTCCCGTCGCCGCTTTGTGGTCACGCTGCCGAGACACGTTCCGGGAACGGTTGCCCGGCCGTTATTGTGACTCCTGTGGTCCGTATGGAACCAAAACACGGACCAAGGCAAAGACTAACTTAAGACTTAACAATGGCGTCTAGAATAGGATTTCTCAAACTTTTTGGGGCGTGGAGGAAAAAAAGTCACAATGTTGTATCATTTACAAGAACAAAGGCGTATTTTTGTTGGGATAAAAAGTTCTAATCTTATGAGTTAAAATTGTCCGAGATAAAGTTGTAATCAAGTGAACCTCTGCAAATTCGCAGATCGCAGTTGCTGAAAAATGCACCGAAGCCAATATTGCTTTGCCGGCATCTTGGTCCCAAGAAAAAGAAGAGCTTCATTAAATCATGCCATAGCCTTGTCTCATATGAAGAAAATCGCTTTGCTGCCATCTTGTGGCTATTATAGGCAATTACAAACCTTTATGGTTGGGTGTCAGTTATGGACCGATTTGTACTTTTCGCCACAGGTGGGAGTTTACTGCATTAGGATTTTAAAGTCAAAGTTTGAAGAGGGAAACCATCTTTAAAAATTGTGACCATTTTCATCCAATAATTCCTTCGATTCCACCTTTGCGGCTCACCATAACCTGGATGACTGACGATCTACACAGACATAAATGAAACAGCATTTTTAGCAATCATATTATTCGGCCGGCCCGGGAACGCCTCGGGATCCCCCCGGAAGAGCTGCATGAAGTGGCTGGGGAGAGGGAAGTCTGGGCGTCCCCGCTGAAGCTACTGCCCCCGCGACCCGACCTCGGATAAGCGCTAGAAAATGGATGGATTATTCGTAGTAAATATTGATTCCAAATAATTTGGGCAATTATGCTATTAGGCTAACAAAATATAACTTAATTCTCGTAATGTATGTCTTCCTTTTTTTTTTTTGCAAAACACATTAATTCTCTAAAAAATAGACTTGTAACATGACAAAAACGGATTGAAATGAAAGACATCATACTCACAAGAGATGCTGATTAGTAAATGTATTCATCTGTGCAGATGACTACTGACCTGTTTTACGAGTTTTGCTCTCACCGACCAATCAGAGGAAAAGTGGTGACGTCATGGAGAGCCAACGCTCTGGCCCCTGAAGGAAGAATTTGAAATCTGATTGGTTAAAGGAAAAGTCCCATAAATGTGTCGTCAAAGTAACATCGGGCAAAATGAGATTACCGTGGCAACAAACGGAGGCGGAAAAATCTCACATTCGCTTTCGTCGGTAAGAGGTGATGGAAGTCCGTTTTGTCATTTTTCTCCTCTTTCTCGCCCTGCCAGAATTTCAAGGTAGCTTCCAGAGCTGCTTCCACTTCGCAGACTCCTACCGGATGGAGCAGACGGTGAGCGGCGGAGATTGTCACGCCTACGCTTCCCATCAGCACAATGGCTTCCACATGGCCACCAGCGACTCTCTGGGCTCCGCAGGTGAGCCATCCCATAATGCTCCCGTTGAGGCCGAGGCGACCGGTCCACCTGTAACGCGGTTGCGTGTGTCTCGCAGGCTTCAATTTGAGCCAGGAGCTTCAAGGCGGCACGGGGTGCCAGTTCTCCTCCAGTCCAGAGGAGGGCGCCTTCTTCCAGGCGGGCAGCTTCGAGCGCGGCCTTAGCCACATGTCGTCAGTGTACACAGAGTCGTAGACGCGCATGTCAGACGTGGAACTTTTCACTTACAGTACTTTCGGGTGGCTGTAGTCGGAGCTTTCCGCTGCTCAACAAACTTTTCTGTGTCATTTGAACGAGACAGAGCTATCGAGAAACAGGAAATTGCTTGAACGAGGATTTTAGCCTTCTTCTCTACTGCCGTTGTTTGAATGTGTGACGTGTCAGTCAGACAAATGATGTTACGTGCTGTAACATTGACCGTAATCTACATTTTAACAGGTAAATTGATTAAAAAATTAGATGTGGTGGAAATTCAGACGGGCAGTGGTGCCTTGTGATAAAGCTTACGAGTTTAAGTGAACTGTCAAACTAAACAGAAGACAGAGAATTGCGCATTTATTACACCCACATAGCTATAGTACAGATTGGACAGAAAATTGAACAATACAGGCATATATGTTTGATCCTCAAACAACGGCTTCTGCTATTGCAGCTTATCAGTTTATGTATATCCGTATGTCTGTATTATACTGGACGACTGGTTAGTGCGTCTGCCTCACAGTTCTGAGGACCGGGGTTCAATCCCGGCCCCGCCTGTGTGCCGTTTGCATGTTCTCCCCGTGCCTGCGTGGCTTTTCTCCCACAGCCCCCAAAACATGCATGATCGGTTCATTGAAAACTCTAAATTGCCCCTAGGTGCGAATGTGAGCGCGAATGGTTGTTTTGTTTCTATCTGCCCTGCGATTGGCTGGCGACCGGTTCGAGGTGTACCCCGCCTCTCGCCCGAAGATAGCTGGGATGGGCTCCAGCACGCCCGCAACCCAAGTGAGGAGAAAGCACCCGGAAGTACCCTGGCGTCTTTACAAACAATATCAAAAGGCCTACACATGGACACTGCCTTGAACATTGAATCGTACGTCGCCGGCCCGGCCATATTGGATGTGGAGAAGTGGAGCGATGGGTGAAGATGCCTTATTCATTTGCTGCTGAGAGACTAAGCCAGATCTCATGGGGAAAAAGACTAAACAAAGACTTTGGATTATAAAGTGTACAGACCCACCCGCAATAGGTGAAAATCTGCAATATAGAAAGACCATTCACATTTTTTTTTTTTTTTTACCTCTCCCATCCGCGCTTCATACATTTAAACTTATTAAAACACATTGTAAACATTTGAACATAAAAATTGCAAGCATAAAACGTGTAGAAAATACTGTACATATCGTTGCGTTTGTGTACATGCATGTGCCTTGAAGAGGCGGAGCCTGGATGGGTGGCACGTGACGTTAGGCGAGTCTGCGTGCGAGTGTCTGGGCGTGAGCTGTGGCCGACAGCAGCTCCCGTGTGAGTGTGCTTGTTGTGTTAACGTGTTTTACTGTTCTGCCCGTGTTCAATAAATGGCTGAAAAGTGCATTGGCGACTGTGGCTCTCCTTTCCACATGCGAGGGCATCACCATTAGTAGTCTGGAAAATCCCATGAAAAAAGTTGCTTAAAAAACAAATGCAATATCGCGTTAGCGCGCCCACATGCCGCATGTACATTTCAGAATCTGGTTATTATAGACAGATTAAGTATATAGTGCTAAGATTTTGTTTTTTTTTTGCTATAAATACAGAAAAATGACATGTTGTTTTTGGTCATTTTAGATCTGAAAATGAACCAATGGTTTTTAGCAAACGGCTGCAATATAAAAAAAATGTAAGGGGGTCTGAATACTTTCCGTACCCACTGTAGATCTCAGAACAGTCGAGATGTAGCAATTCAACACACTTCCTTGACACCGATGACTGCTTTCCTACAATCCACGGGTTGGGCAGCGGGAGGGGTTCACGTCTTTGAGACTGAAGATAATTAAGCCACTTTTGCATCTCAAGAAGGCTTTTTGGAGCAGTTTAAAGGAGGAGGTGATGATCATATACGGCATATTTTTAATAATGAGGGATGAGCCATGAAATCCTCCAAAACCTTTTCAAAATCTCTTTTATTGACTCAACAGAACGAGAACAAAAAAAAAAAAAATGGACTTGGTTACAGCGCCGCTACAATATGAACACTTCCTCGTCTAGTTTTCGACATCTGTTTTTAGACCAAAGCATAGAAACAAACGTATCGTGTTGCTGCGTTGTTTGAATAACGAGAGAAACAATGTTTGCATTCCTCTTTTCCATTTTGCGGCTTTGGCTTTGTCTCCCTACTATACAGTAACGCAAAACAAACCGGCCCTCTTTTAATGTTGTGTGTATAAATGTACAGTTTGTTTGTAACACACATTTTCTCCATTCAAGAAATAATAAATGTCTGAATGAAACATGTCATCAGCTCGCAGTTGTTTTCAATACTGTAGCAGTTCAGATTTATGACTGGAAAAGCTTTTTTGCAGAGAACATGGGCTCGCGCTGCTCTCGAGTGGACAAATGTGAGGATGCACACATCGACATGTCCTTTGCTCGATTGTCTCTTCAACTTATTTGACTGTGTAGCAAAGTGCGCTACAAGTTAGACTTGATGATTATTATACATCTTACTTCTGCTTCCTCTTCTCCAGGTAGCTTTGGCGATAGAAGTTTCCGAAGAGGACGATGAGGATGATGGAGTAAACAACCACCGCGATGTTGGTGGCAGCCGGGAAGTCGCATTGGGTGAACAGGTTGTAGGTCGCGTGCGTGAGAATCAGCAGAAACTGCAGCTGAGGAGGCAAAACCAGAGCCGGCTTTAACCTTTTGGATTAATGCTAACAAACAATGCTAAATGCTACCGAATAGCCCGTATATTAGCAATATTTGACACAAACGGTAGGGCAACACTTGTACACAGATAATATACTCACAGGCCTATTTTCTTTATCCTCTGCGACGAACGACTAGTAATACTGCTGCTTACTGAGCTTCGTTGTGCCTTCTCCATGTATATCCAGAGGCCGTATTTTGTAACGGGAATCACTGAACATTGACCCGTTCCGGCCGTAGCACTGATTGTTCGGGATATCGGAGAGGGGGGGGGGAAATCCAGCGTCCGACATTATCGGCTCGTCCACGTTGAACAGCCGCTTGGCGCACGATATTTTATGACACCGCTCGGCTGCCGAGCCGCAGAAGCCAAAGTTCTCTGTGGGTCCGGTCTCAACGCATGGTAGCGAATAAGCTACACTTCTCTTAGCATGCTTGTTACAAAAGTGCCACGAAGGGACGACGCGGAGCGGATGGGCGAAGACGGTGTCAAAGCCGTGCTAATTGCTAAGCTATCGTGCCACGCGGTCGCTGAAAATCTTGAATTAGTACGTCACTTCAGAATTCTGGAACCCACTAAATCCTGAATATTTCAGTATATTCACTTTGTAGTTGATACTTCGCCTTTTACCAGAGTATTCTTTTTTTTGTCAGTAGTGCTCGTCTCACCAGCTGCAGGCAGGTGAGGTACGACTTCCACCACAGGTACTTGTGCATGCGAGGGCCCAGAGCAGCCAGGCCGTAGTAAGAGTACATCACGGTGTGCACCGAAGTGTTGAGCAGGCCGATGAAGAAAGCTGCAAGGCGACACGCTCATTCGCGCATTCGTTAGTCGCGCTGTGAAATTTTGCAAGCCTGTGACGAACATTGTCAATAAGCCGGCACTCGTTCAACCTACACTGTCCGCCGGCCGTGTACTTGACCGCCGACCACCAGTTGAAGATCATGGTGGCGTGGTGGAAGACGTGAAGGAAAGTCACCTGGCCGTTCTTCTTCCTCAGGATGAAGATGAGCTGCTCCCGATCGAGAGAGACAAAGGATCAAGAACGCGGCGAACGTAAAACGACACTTTGGCTATGACGTCACACGCACGTTCTGGATGGCAAATGCGCGAGGCGTTCCCGAGTGTACAACCGCTCATATAAATACATCAAGAAAAATGTGCTGCCATTTGCTCGACGCGGCGATTGAGAAAACAGAGCAAATGGATGCTTGAAAGTTGATTTGAGCCGTTTCCGAATCCGAATCCGAATCCGAGTCATCTTTATTTCCCAAGTATGTCCAAAAACACACAAGGAATTTGTTGACCTCAGGTCAATTCCTCGCAAATCAGACGTGATTCGCATTTCAACAGGTGGATTCCTTCAAAGTGAGTTAACGTGATCATTAAGGGACTGGCCAATAACTGGACTTTTCTGTTGCTCGGATTTAATAGCGCCGATGCTCTTTGAACGATGAAATGGCTGGCGTGCTGTCAGACATTGTTCTTCTGAACCCCCGAATAACGAGCTGAATATTTGCCGTCGCGTTCTCAAAGGAAACAAAGTTTTCGCCATGATTTTCGCAATCGCTTTCGCGCCACCCGGAAGTTCCCTGGCGCGTAATTGTTTCCCAAACATGTTGAAAAGGTCTATACCGTGTCGCTGAGCTCGATGACTTTGGAGAAGAAGAACCACCAGCAGACCCGCGCCATCTGCAAGGCGAGGAAAGGGTGAGCACGTGAGCATGACAATGGGAACAATAATAATAAGCTTTCCACAAAAGCGTTCTGACCCTCATGGCCAGCGGTCTATCGCTGTAGTCCACCGGCTGACACAGGAGGCTGTAGTTGGAGAGCCACGAAGTAGCCAAGAACTACAGAGGAAGAGAATCACGTGAGAACTTTTCTTGGGTGTTAACACGGGAGCAATGTGGGAATTTCACAGTGAGGAATTTACTGAAATTTAGATAAATGAATGGACTAAACTGCAAATTAGAGGAATGTGATTTTATTCTACAAAGCCCAATTCCAACGAAGTTGCGACCTTGTGTTAAACCGTGGGTATTGTTACATATATAATCTGTCTGCCTGTGTTGCTCCACCATTTGTGTGCCAACATGACACTGATGCTATTCGCTTGCCCATCTATGGCGTTTTGCAAATGTTGTTAGCATTGAGCTAAACAGATTTTCTTGAAGCAAATCTATGAAATTGTTTTACAATCCCAATTCCAATGAAGTTGGGACATTGTGTTCAACATAAATCAAAACAGAATACAATGATTTGCAAATCATGTTCAACCTATATTTCACTGAATACACTACAAAGACAAGATAGTTCATGTTCAAACTGATCAACTTGAGTTACATCACCTTTTCTGTGAACAACATTCAATCAACGTTTGGGAACTGAGGACAGGAATTGTTGAAGCTTTGTCGGTGGAATTCTTTCCCATTCTTGGTCGATGTACAGCTTCAGCTGTTCCACAGTACGGGGTCTCCGTTGTCATATTTTACGCGTCATAATGCGCCACACATTTTCAATGGGAGACAGGTCTGGACTTTGCGTCCATAACAGTCCGGATGGTTCTTTTCCTCTTTGGCCCGGAGGACACGACGTCCACAACTATTTGAAATGTGAACTCGTCGGACCACAGAACACTTTTCCACTTTGCATGAGTCCATTTTAAATGAGCTCGGGCCCAGAGAAGCCGGCGGCGTTTCTGGGTGTTGTTGATAAATGGCTTTTGCTTTGCATAGTAGAGTTTTAAGTTGCACTTACGGACGGAGCGCCGAACTGTACTTTACTGACATTTGGTTTTCTGAAGTGTTCCTGAGCCCATGCGGTGAGATCCTTTACACTCCAGATTCTCTGAACCTTTTGATGATATTATGGACTGTAGATGATGAAACCCCTAAATCCCTTGCAATTGTTCAACTATTTTCTCACGCACTTGTTCACCACTAGGTGACCCTCGCCCCATCTTTGCTTGTGAGTGACTGAGCAATTCAGGGAAGCTCCTTTTCTACCCAATCGTGGCACCCGCTGTTCCCAATGAGCCTGTTCACCTGTGGGATGTTTGATGCGCATTCCTCAACGTTCTCAGTTCAATGTCTACCAAACTACCGCTTGCGGCGAAGTGAGTCGAGTTCATTGACACCGTACGGTGCTCGTATCTCAAAGTTCTTTATGCGCAAGTCAAAGCAAACGAACCGGCCAAACGACGGCTCGAATACGGAATCGTTCGCAAGTCGGGCCACTCGTATCTCAAAGCACCACTGTACAACAAAAAATCCTCGTGTGTTTCAACATACGCGACCATTACAGATGATTTAGATTCTCTGACTCTAATAGTTATTCTTATTTATTGTGTGTGTGATCAAATTACCGTTACCTAGATTCTTCAGCTCAATTTCTCATAAGATCACTAAATTTACTGTGCAGGTGTTATTTTCAAAATGTGCCCATGGAAAATGACCTGAAATTTAGATTGAATCTGCTCATGACAAAACAAAATGTCTACAATTATTATTATTATTATTATAATATCTACATGCGTACTGTGGCAGCAATCTATCAACTTCACGCACATTCCAAAACCTGATTTTGCCGGCGGCGCACCTCGTGGAACATGTAGGCCGACCAGGCCACCATGGTCAAGTTGTAAAGGACGAGAACCGTCCGGAGGTCCGCGGGGTCTCGGCACCTCATGAGCCGAGGCCCCGCCCACACCGCGCACAGGTAGACCAGGACGATGAGCGTCACCGGGACCGGCGAGTAGACCAGCGGCCACGGGTCGGTCCTCTTGTCTGCAACGACGCGTAGACAAACTGTGCTTAGCTTCATGCTAACAGATATTGCAACACAACGTAGAGGCTCGCGGCGCCGCCTCGGTGTTGTAACCCTTTCATTAACGGGTATTTATGCACAAATGGTGGAGCAACACATTTAGGCAGACAATATAACAATACTCGTGTTCTTTGTGCTCTCCGAAACATGACTAATATTAGAGTCCGTCTTTGTATGTATTGTACTGCCTCCTGCTGGCCGAGGCATGCACAAGAGAAGGAGCAGCACAATTTTCCGTTGAATTGAAGCAACAACAAAAAATGCGGCAAAAAAGGTGTAATTCTCTACATTTTATTTAATTACAGTATGTCATCACTGTACGTTTTTATAAAGTACAATATTACAGAGTGCTATTGTTTTTTTACAAAAAGGTTTTTGTTGTTTTTTTTTTGCATGACTGGAAAAGCTTGATGGCATTTCCATTTATTTGAATGGGAGCAAATGATTTGGGATATGAATGTTTTTGAGTTAGCGGTCACCAACTGAATTAAGCTCGTATCTCAAGGCACCGCTGCCGACGGGAATTTAGACAAATGGAGGAAACTCAACTGGAAAGGAGCAAAATTGACGTTATTCTCAAATGAACAAGATTGAATAGTCTAACTAGTCAAAATCCTACCACACAGATTGTTCTTATTCTTTTTCACTTTGCTACTGTTTTTTTGTTTTTGTTTTTTTTGCTTTATGAGCGTAGTCATGGAACAAATTCAACTCGTATTTCAAGGCACCACTGCAAAAAGAACGACTCGAAACAACCTACAGGGAAATTCTTCTTCTTCTTCTTCTTTTTTTTTAAAGTCTTATAGTTAGTGCGCTCACTCAACTAACGAGTTATGCATGATAAGCACCCATGTTTGTGCACAACGGAAATCAACAGAGAGACTTGAAATAATCCACAGAGCCAAAAGAAAGGGCGAGCTCAGTTCTGACAATGTTTGTGCCAAATTATTAGCGCGATCGCTTTGCTATACTGCATATCTTGTAGTCATTGTGTCTGCAGGCTAGAGCCTTTAAAAAAAAAAAAATCTTGGCTTTACCAAAATGAAGGCCTTACTTATCCTTTCAAAATAAAATCCTTCTGCCGTTCAAAGGTCTTGTAAAGGTGGTGACCTGGTTAATCATTGCTATTAACTGGAAGTTGCCTGCTCGAGGCCCCGGTCGGGTCTCGGTGTATCCAAACAAGTGGGCTCATTTTTATTCTATTCTATTTTTTCTTTTTTTTTTTTTTTTAAACACGTGCATTGAGACCACAAGGTTTAGAAATGGTGAGAATGGATGCGACACAAGAACGTTGCGGGTGACAACACGGCGGGCATTCATTCATACACGCTTAGCGGGTCTCGAACTTCTTGCACAACAATCGGCCGGCAGAGAGAAGAAGTCGTCGTTTTGTATGAAGCACAAAAACTATTGTGTGCGCAATTGAAGGAAGTCAGAGGGAAAGATGCATACCGCCATTGTCCACTATGTTCTGGTGGGCAGACAGGATCGTGTCCCACGCAGACGTCATCCCCGGCCTGTCATGGACCAATAAATACAAATTAAAAAAACAACCAGAAATGTACAGTATGATTTTGGAAGAAGTCTTCGACAAAGAGCGATGTGCTCACAGACCTCCAGTTGAGTTGAGTTTCACCTCCTGCTGGAGCTCAGCACTTTCGGCACACGTCCACAATGGCGGCGAAGAAGGCTGCAGAGGAACCAAACTAACTAACAACACATCCGGATTCTTTGCATGGCGAGTACACAAAAACAAGAACTCAAGAAATCAAATCTAGGTCATGACACGGTGCGAACACTGGGAGGCGCTGCTGCTTATCTTTTGATTACAATGCTAGCATTACGCTGGTATCGGTTTGGTATTCCCTCATAAAAACATTCAGCAATAACACGCGAATACTATGTAAAGAAATATCTATATTTTTGTCTTTTTCTGTTCGGTTTTCTGCCTTTTTTCGAGCATGTCGTCCATCTTTCTTGGACGCAAGCCCGCAGCGTTGAAATGTTTTGGGCTAGCGTTCCAGCCTTTCGTATCGCTTCGGTTTTGTACAGAACGCTCCAACTGCTTCGCCAAGTCGACGACACGTGTGCGTGTGTTTGTCTTCCGCCCCCGAGCTGAAATTCAGAATACCCGCACACAAAAATGAAAATGCAAGCGGAAAACAACAGAAAGCTGTGCTTTCACTGCGAGGCCGCCGTGTGAACTGATGGCGGCCGGATGGAGCGACGTCCGCTACCGCCAAACACAAACGACATACAAAGAATACAATAAAGCACCAGCACCAAACACATCACTTTATTGTAGAAAAACGTAAGAGAATATTAACAAATAAACTGTTTATATAAAGTCTATTGTACATACTGTAGTATCCGTGTGTTGGATCTGGGCCTTACAGGGGGCGTGGCCTCGTGAGCGACGCCAGGAGCTGGAGTCGGGTTGGCCGGTTACGTCAGCGTGAGCATCTGTGTGTGTGTGTGTGTGTGTGTGTGTGTGTGTGAGTAGCGGCCTACGGCAGCTCCTTGCGAATGTTCTCATTTCGCATTTGTGCGTTCAATAAATGGCCGGAAAGTGCAACCCGCACCACTTGATAATCGTTCGGGATCATCTTTGAGAGACTTCTGTCAATTGGGCTGAACGTGTGTTCAGTCGCTTTATTTGCGATACAATATCAGATTGTGAGATAAAAGACGGACACTTTAAATATAACAAAGGGTTGCAAAATTTGTGGAATTTTTACAGTTGGAAACTTTCCAAGGGAATAAACAAACATTTATGGGAATTAACCTAAATAAACCCAGAAATTCACAAAACTGAAGGTTGATTTTTAATAGAGAACTTAAATATAGTTGGGGGGGAAATATATTCGTGCATAATCCTCACTTAAAAAAAACAGATTTTAAAGTGGACAGAATTGTTTGTTTGTTTTTTGTTTTTTTAAATCCCAAAAATTGTTGAATAAGCAGCGATAAAAAAAAAAAAAAAAAAAAAAAAAAAAAGGGGAAGAAAATTCAAAATGGAAGGAAAAAAATACAGCAAATCAGCGGCTAAGTGAATGTGCCGGTGCCAAACTGCAAGTATGCGGGGTTCCGCTGTATTTGCGAAACCCCTCGAGTTGAACCAGACACTTATTTGCAACCCTGCCTGTCACTATTTTCCGGCTTCACTGTTAGGCGCACGATTCAACTGTACCGCGCAGTCCGTCCAAATACAGCATGTCAAATACTCAGCAGGGTTCCTGCTTGGTGGTCCTGAAGAAAGACGTGAGCGACAGTTGCTTGTCGCTGGCTTTGGCTTTCTTTGTGCCGCGTTGTCTTTTCTTTTGCCTCTTCGCATACTAAGTGAGACAAGTTTGCAAATGATTATTCGTGTCATATGTTGAAGAGCATTTGTGGGTTACATGTTTTTGTGGCCTCTGTTTTGGAAATTGCACCGAAGGCGAGGCCAGATCAAATGCGTTCCCAGAACGATCGGAACACTCACCGGGGAGGTCCGCTCCTTCGGAAGGCCCGCGGAGTCACAAAGCTTCACAATCTGCAGGAGAGTTGACATGCGGACAGTCGCTTAGAAAAAAATAAGAAAACAAATTTCCTCGCTCCGAAATATAAATATTGTAAATATTGCACAGTCGAACGTGGTTCCAACTTTGCGGGAACGGTTTGGAGCTGGCTCCAACGTCACAAACGCGCTTCCGGAAGAATGGTCCGAAATGCCCTTCAACACACTCCTAAACCTTGCGGTCGGCCTTCCCAGAAGAGCTGAAGCTCTTACGGCCGCAAAAGGGCGGAGCGACATCATATTGAACACTTTGGATGAGGAATGCAATGTCACCGAAGTTCATATGTGAGTCAAGGCAGGTCAGCGAATACAGCGTATGGCTGTATTATGCGCACACCAGAAGGAGCGGCACCATGTGCATTGAATTGAAGCAAGAAAATGTGCAGAAGCTGTTTAGTTCTTTACATTCTCTAGAATTATGGCATTGCTGTGTGTTTTTAGATCGTAAAATATTACAGACTGCTATTTTTCTTACTAAAAACACATTGCAATTTTTGGTTATCGTTGATTTTTGGGGAGGCTGGAATGAATGAATGGCATTGCCAATCGGGTTAGGAGCGGGGGTCACGGGAGGAATTAAAACTCGTACCTCGAGGCAAAGTTGTATTAGTGTGTTATCTTGTAACATTCAAAACGTATTGTTTTCATTGTTTTCATCCAAAAATGTGATACCTTGTAACATTCAACTCTTCTAGTTTTTTTTTTTTTTTTATAAAATTGGTCAGGATCATGTAACATTCAAATAAAAAAATAAAACAGTGTGATATTTTCTAAAGTTCCATTTTTTTAGCACAATGCCAAAACACGGGTTCCACGATCGACTGTGACATCACGTCACTCGCCTTTTTTACCGCCGTGGACACGGCGGCCTCCTGCAGCGCCGACCTGCTGACCCACCGCACGTTCGCCGTCCGCGGCCGCGCGTGGTCGCCGCCGCCGCCGCCGCCTCCCACACGCAAAGTGTGGACCACGTACGTCTGCCGGATGTGCGAAAAGACGTGAAGCACCTATGACGATGAGGAAAACGAATTCAGCGAGCATCCAGAGCTCAATACAAAACCGATGTGGATTCCTTTACCACTTAGTCAAATATGAGAAAACTATATATGCAAAATGACACTACGCAGTGCTCAGGGGGCGGGATCTCAGTCATTTAAGAACGGCCAAAGGTCTGAGTTCATTTCAATTCTTTTGTAATGATCTCAAACCAAATAATGAGGTCAGAGAAATTGCTTTTCATCACAACGTCAAGCACCAAGGTCAAAATCCAAGCACTTCTCAAACCTGCAAAGAATAATGTTACATTTCAAGCACTTACTTCTCCCACATAGTGAAGGGAGTTTTCAGTCAACGGTCCCAGGATCTCGTCGAGGTGGGCGCACAGTGCCGCCTGGTGTTTCTTGTCGGAATGGTCCTCCTTTTCCAACAGAAGACTGGGAAACTCCCACAAGCCCGCCAGCAACCCTGACGAAATTGTGTCCAGAACATTTCCAAGAGTTTCCGCTACAATTCAGACGCGGGTTCATACCTTTATTTGGCCTTTGCATGAGCAGGAACTCCTCCTCGCCTTCTTCTCCATGTCGAGTCAGCACACACGTCACGGTTCGCTGCACCCTGGGGGGCTTCTTGGCCGGCTTTCTCGGGAAGTTCTGAACCCCCAGCTCCTCGTCCCAAGGCTCGCTTGGACACAGCGGGCATATTCCACTGGCACCTGGGCCAGAGACGCCCGGTACAAAATGAGAACAAGTCCACCGGGGAAAACAAGAAGACGACTTACTGCAGTCTTCGATATCGGGAAGTGCTGGAGGCTTCGTGTCCTTTGACCCCGACGGCTTCCTGGAATTCTGCTCTTGTCTGGCATGAGCCTACGCACAAAATGATCCAGAACATTAACAACCGCAGCTTCCTGCGGGGACATCTGAGGATTTGTGCACCCCAGACCGGAAATACAAAACAACTTTTCTCATGAAATGGCCATTATGCTAGATATCCTGCTTATCTCAAAATAAAGATACATCCATTATCAATATTCATTTTCATTTTTTGTCTTCAAGAAAAGCACCGTGCGTAGTTGGACGCCGCCACAGCGCCGTCTATTGACCAGCTGCGACTAAAGTATCTGTAGTGCTACATAAATACAGCGTGTGAGTACTTTTGGTTGTACCTTGAGGTAAGAGTGGCAGTGAGCGCGTACAGGACACTGCTGGCACAGCGGCCCCTTCGGGGTGCAGACTCGGGCCCCAAGCTCCATCATGGCCTGGTTGAAGTCCCCTGGTCGCTCAGGGTCCACCAGCGTGTTCGCCAGGGCCCTGAACGACAACAGACCAGAAAGAGCCACGTAGTTCTTGAGCGCAAAATACACGTATCAGATATTATATTTCATTTTCATCCCCCGCTATTTGCGGCAGGGCTCAGTGCCCATCCCGCTCGAATTTTACCTACGGACTCACCAAAGTGCCTCTGTGACTGCAGGACTTGTGCAGTCGGCCCCGATGGCCCTCATGCGACACAGCACCCGGATCACGTTGCCGTCCACGGCTCCCGTAACCTAGGCGACAAGCGACGTGGTCATTTCCTGGCATTAAAAGTGGCGTGCGTGCGTGCGTGCGTGCGTGCGACGGCTGACATGGCCCAGCGCGATGGAGCCGACGGCCGCGGCAGTGTAGCGGCCCACTCCTGGTAGTTGTCTCAGCAGCTCGTCCACCGTGTCGGGCATCCGTCCCCCGAGCTCCGACACCACCTGCACACGCAAAAGCAACAATATCACGACAAAACCAGCCATCCATTTTCGACAGACATTTTTTTACCATGACGTCACACGTACTAACGGGTCGCAATAGCTCTGATGGCGCCACTAGTAAACACGTTAAGATGCTGTTAAAAGCGTCAAAACAAAGCACAGTACTCACCTTTTGAGCACCTTCGTGCAGACGCTTCCCTCGTGAATAGTAGCCAAGGCCCGCCCACATCTGATTCACCTCCTAGTCATGAACAAAATCAATAGATTCAATCCTTGTTCTTTTTTTGAATGAAGAGCTGAGGCGTAAGCGGTCACCTCTAGCGTCGCAACTGCAAGATCCGAAACTGTGGGCCAACGCTGGAACACAGTCACGCGACTTTACAACCTCAAGAGAGCAATTCATAGCATCAAACGCCGACTAAAACGTGTACCTTCAACCATTTCTTGTAGTAGTCTATCACTGTGGCGACTTGGGTCTGTTGCAGCATGATCTCTGACACCCACACTGGAACAGGAAAAGACAAACAAATGAAAAAGAGTCGTGGAAGCTGCATAATGCAACGGCGGTGCTTGAAGTACCCGCATAAGTTCTTATGTTGACATCAGTCTCTATTCGGGCCTATTGGAGTAATACAAAGAGCTTGTCAGAGCATTTAAGTCTTTTTTTTCTGTCTATAAATGTACTGCTGGTAACATGACACATACGTAGATGGGACAACAACAACAAAATGACAAAAACGAAATTTCAAAATCTAACAAAACATGACCAATTATCGGACATGAAATCGAACAAAAAGAGGCAATAAGTTCGAGAACTGTTCAATGTCCGATTTTTTTTTTTTCGTCTTTATGTGTGGGTTCTGTCAATATATATATATATATATATATATATATATATATGATTGTAAAACATTTCTTGCGTGTGTATGAGTCCTAATTTCATACCAGAGTCCTCCAGGGCAGCTCTCTCTTCTCCAGCTCGTACCAGCTGAGGAGGTGAGTCCGCAGGCGGCTAACTTCGGCAGGCCTACGGAACTTATGGTACGTGGAGGCCGAAGCAACACCTGACGGTTCTTCTGCGGGGGGAAAGTCATCATGGCGTCACGAGGCGCAGCATTGTATTAGGGGGAAGAAAAAAAACGGCATTTTAGTGAACAGCAGGGTGCTACTCCATGCTCCTTGTGAGTGTTTTCATTTTGCATCGGTGTGTTTGGCTGCTTGTCCCATTCACTAAACGGGTGAACACACATCTTATTTTTTACTTCAATTGACTGAAATTAATGGACTTTTTGGGACTTTGCTTGAAATTTGAAGGTTAATTCTTGAGATTGACGACTTGCGCACGTGACCTACTCACGTGTAGCAGCATAGCAACATGCTAAAAAACATACACGCCTCTGTATGTGCTACTTCTTTGGTTTATTTTGTCATCACACTGAGCGGGCTGGCTGTCAATTTATCATATTTTTCGCTAAATCGCCGAGTTTGTGCTGTCACATTACCGTCTTTTGCACGCGTCCTCTTCCGCTTCGGCTTCACGTTTTCCACCATTTCGAGAGCTTCATTCTTCACCCTACGCATGGTTAAACGTAAAGCGCTCATCCGAAGGTACACTTAAACTATGTCAACTATTTCATTCCTCCCGTGCGTGTGGTGTTTTTTTTAGCAGGGACACTTGAACTGTTTACTGCTACTCGCGCTATTTTAAAGTAACGCCCCCGTCGCCTCTCGTCCTATCGGCTGCGAGGAAACTGCTGTAAAATGATGTCACTTCCGTTTAAAACTAAACCGGAAATATACAGCTAATAAAAAAAAAAGACAATTAAAAAAAAGTAAAATCAAAAGATCTACAGATAATAAAGTAAACGAATACTGTTTTTGTTCAAAATATGTCTAGAACTGTGCAAAATATAAATATATTTAGATTTTGTATTTATAAACGTAAAAGTACATATCACCCATTAACGTCCTTTTTTTTCTATAATGAAAAAAAAAGATTGCATGTGACAAACACAGACTATACAAATGAGATAGATTAACTTCACTATTAACAAAATCTAGATGCTGTGTTCATTTATTTAATGTAACCATACCGTATTGAACAGTTTGTTGTGTAATGTAGTTGCTTTCGTTTTGCTTTGTTAAAAAAAAATGGGAAAAAATATTGAAATAAACTGATAAATATTTAAAATTAAACACAAACTGAAATAATCAAATAGTCCTTGACACATTTATCGAAATAAAGAATCGAATTTATATTGTATTTAAAAAATACAAACATTGTTATAAAAGTAATACTGCATTTATTCAGCAGGTGTAGCTAAAAACAGGCTAGCCGTGGTCAAACCCATAAAGTGGAAATCTGCTGCCCTCTGCTGGCGATTCCCCACAACAAACGTGCTTTTATTTTATTTTTGTATTTTTTTATGCCTCACTTCCAAATCTTTCTTTTCCGCCACAATGTTCACATTCTTGGCGTATTTTCAAGAACGATCGCGAGTGTTCAAATGGGAAACATTTGGGGTGAATAATCGCGTTCGAAGTGGGGCGGCGGGCTTGGAGGGGGGCGGGGGGTCGTCGGCATGGCAGCTGGCGTCCTGGGAGAGAGTGACAAGGAGGAAGAAGAAAGGGGAGGGGAGCCCACATGAAAGCAACAGAACGAGGAAACGACCGCGGCGCAGCCTTTATTTGATGCGTTCCGATAACAACGGAGGGCAGGCACAACTGCGAGCGGGGAGCGGGAGCGGGAGACAACGCCTCCGTCCGGACTGCAAGCGCGAGCGGCCTGGAGCGACTCGTTCCCGGCGCCCTCGGAGCCATCATGGGTGAGGAGGATGAATGAAAGTGGGCTTGAATTAATTGTCAGCCCCGAGGGGGAGTGAAGAAGGGGGCAAAAAAACAAAAGAAGAGAGGAGGGGAGCAGGCCGAGAGGGAGCCATGTCTTGACGGGACGCGGAAACAAAAGGCTGGCTAGCAGCGCTACTTGACTGACAATGGACGGAAACGCTCCATTTGGGGCTCATTTTGCACGCTGACAAAAAACAAAACAAAAAGAAGAAGAAGAAAAACAACAACAACAGAGAGAGAACCGTATTAAAGGACGTTTTATCGCTACGGTATAAAAGTACATCGAGGATGGGTGGATAGTCCTCTTCTGGACACTTCACTTTACAGTTTGGGAATACAAATCTTAATCTTTTTTTTTGGGCCTGTGGAAGACAATAATAATTAGCCATACATGAAGTGCCGTTAATCGCGGGTGATACGTTCTAGATACGGAGGGGGGGGGGGGGGGGGGGGGGGGGAAGAGCTTTCAAACTATTTTACCACTCCCATGCTTTCAAACGCACATTTAAACCCATTGTAAACATATATGAACCGAAAAGAAATTGAAAGCAGAAAGTATAGAACATTCTGAAAACACATCTGTACCTCCCACAAAAAACCCAACAACAACAAATGAAATGAATTTAAAAGCCATGAATCCCTCCCAGCCCTTGCGCTTGTGCACGCCTTTGGCCACCGGGGGGCAGTATAATACAGTCATCCAGACAAAAAAAGTGACTCAGTAAATTGCAGTAATTTGTCTTTTTTTTTTTCACTGGGATGACAAATATATGCCTGTGATTATTATGTTTTTGCAGCGTTTGTGCTTCAAGCATTAGAACACCATCACATCAACGCTATTTGTTAGGCCATTTGTGCCATTTTCTCACATTTTTGCTCCCAAAAAGAGCGAACAACAGCTCGGGACACTTGTAAGGTGCCGCCGTGTTCGTTCATGCAGTTGGCT
Organism: Phyllopteryx taeniolatus; assembly: GCF_024500385.1. Classification (NCBI taxonomy): domain Eukaryota; kingdom Metazoa; phylum Chordata; class Actinopteri; order Syngnathiformes; family Syngnathidae; genus Phyllopteryx; species Phyllopteryx taeniolatus. The sequence continues at coordinate 6,818,891 of NC_084508.1, forward strand.
ACAGAGGCGCGTTTTGAAGGTTGAACTTGGCTGCAACATGCTCCGACCAGCCGATCACAGGACAGAAAAATGCTGCCGTCGTCACAGGCCCCATGAGGATGAATTGGAAATGGGACAGTCTCATTGCTAATACAGATGGGCCAGCACTACCCGAGGCAGATTACATTGACTTCTAACAGTTCAAAACATCAAACATCCACAAACAGTTCAAGAAATGAAGAGAATAGATGACAATTTAATGGAAGAAATATTACAATTTAGGCAGTGGCCGCCGCTGGCCTAATTCCAATAATGACCCCAGTCGGAACGGTAATGTCACGTACGTGCGTCCGACTCAGAGGTGCCCGGCTCACCCCAGTTGGCGGAGGACGGCGGCGGCGGCGGCGAGGAGGACGAGGAGGAGCCGAGCGGCGGCGAGGAGGCCGACCTGCGCTCCGGCTCGGGCCGAGGCTCGCTGCTCACGCGACGAGGCATCACGCTGCGGGTGCTCCTCAAGGACGGCCTGGTGGAGCCCGGCGACGGCGTGCTGGCCATCCACTACCTGGTGAGCCAATAGACAGCAGGCGTCCAAGAAAGTCTCCCATGAAAAAATATACGGATCATTTCTCATTGGAATCCATGTGTTCCCTCTTTGTCAAAAAGTAAAGCTTTCATTGCAGAAATGCCGTATGCATGTTGTCGCAGCTCGTCGTCTATCGCCATTGAAGCCAATAGCGGAATGAGATTAGCACAAACTCAAGTGCGTCCTAAAACACAAACGTATTTCTTGTTAACTCGCTGCTTAATGTGGCTTCATTTGATAATTGTGTCATGAAACTCATCAGGGAGATTAGTAGGGCCGCGACTCACGATTGTAATGATCGATTCATCTGTTGATTTTTGTATTGAAAAAACAATACATTATTTGGAATTGACAATCCAGAAAATGCAGAAACATACATTATGATTCAGTTGTTTTGCTCCGTAGCATCCAAAAAAAAGGGACAAAATGTTGATCATTGATTTCCAAACGTCAAGCACAAAAATCATCAGTCTGAACCGATGAGCAAAAATTGATTTGATACTCGATTCATTGTTGCACCCCTCTAATATCTATTAATTTAGCATACCCTACATCAAAAAATATGAGCTGTAACCTGGAACCAGGAATTAAAAACCTAATTTTACTCAATCAGACATCTCCTTCTGCGTTTGAAATCTACTAAGAAAAAAAACAAAGAAAAAAGACTAGTCCATTTTCTCGATTCATTTATTTGTCAGGACTAATCGCCCAGCCCTCCCACAGGCCGTCATGACGTTTGTTGCCGTTCCCTCAGGGTAAGAACTTCATCGGGGACCTGCTGAACGACGGCAAAATCCGCTGGGTGGAGACGGGTCAGACCTTCAACTCGCCGAGCGCCTGGGCCACCCACTGCAAGCGGCTGGTCAACCCGGCCAAGAAGTCCGGCTGCGGCTGGGCGTCGGTGCGCTACCGCGGCCAGAAGCTGGCCCAGTACAAGACCACCTGGCTGCACAAGTACCAGCCCAGCGCAGACATGGTGAGGGGACGCCTCAAAACAGAACAAAAATATCCAATAGGAACGTGCAAATTCACATCTTGCCCAACAATATCACTTTTGAACTGAAGCAAATTTGGCCACGAGATGATTGTACATGAAGCTTTTCTTTTTTTGAAGCACTCGTGAAACAGCACAATAGACTCGCCAGGCAGGGATTCCCGAGAAAAGGTGGGCTTCTTGTAGGCTGAAATGTCGACCTTTTTAGCCAGCGTTCCTGCAGTGTTGTACACCCTTGCAAACTACGACCGTAATCTTGTTCATTCAACCGATCGCTCTTTCACAGTGTCAGTCGTGGTTATATAATCAGGTTTTCAGCAGTTGTGTAATAATTCCGCACACCAATAGTTGCCTAATAATTGCCCACGTCTTAATATTCTTGTTGGAGGTTTATTAGCAACCTAAAAGCACTGCGGTCGGTCGGTGATGAATCCAAATAATCCTCAAAAAGAAGACTTGCCTCACAATTCCGCACACGGTGTATTTGCGTCCCCGACGTCAGAGTCTGGCGAGCGAGGAGGATGACGACGAGGACGAGGAGGAAGGGAAATCAGCCATGCAAGCCGAAGAAAAGAACAGAAACAACAAACCTGGAGGATTACACGGTACTTCCCCCCCCCCCCCCCCCCCCCCCCCCAAGTCACTCCTTTACTCCTTCCTCCGCAATCTGTTTCCTATTTTGGAGAAGGACAGACGGGAGGGAGGTTCTGTAACTCAACTATCTTTTAGTTGACATTTTTTTTAAGGACGACAGTGGGAAAAAACCCGCTTACATTGGTGCTCGCATGAATGTATGCACTCTTCTTCCTTTCTGTTCGAACGTCCCGGCCGAACTCGAGCTTTGTTGTCTTCGTTCGTATTCATTTTGACACAGTGAAAGAGAAAATAAAAGAGGTGTGAGTCATTGACAGCTGAGGCTGCGTGCACGTGTCAATCTGTGAAAAAAGAATTTGAAGACGCCTTATTTAGTGACCGTGTCGTCGCCCAGTCGGGTTTGTTTATTCTGTATGAAATAAATCCAATAAAAGTTGTTGTGCTTATGACTCAGGTCCGTCAATAAAAGGGGTCGTGCCTACTGGGCTCTCGATTAGCAGTCTTCAACCTTTTTTGCACCTTGGACCTGTTTCACATAGACATTTTGCTAGACTATCGTATAAGCAAATCAAAACAAGAGATACAAATGTTCAACTCAGCATGACGCCGCTACGATGAACGTAATTGCGGTAATTAGTGGGAGTCATGTTTCCCTTCAACGAGCTGGTCCCAACCAAAAGGAAACAAATCTTCTTGTGGCACCCTTTGTTCATTTAAATGTTGTACTTCTATGGTAGGCGGGTCGATGATGGAATTCTAATGAGTTAGTCGCAGTGGCAGGCACTATCTTCTTGTCCGTTTCAGACGCTCTGGCTCCGAGGCGAACGGACCGAGAGAGAATCCCCGTCAGATACTGCGCTCTGGGCACCAGAGACGCTTCCAGGTCCAACTTCTTACAAGTTTGTCAATGTTTAGTCCACCAGAGCGCGCTAACAAGATGACCTTGCGTCCTCAGAGACCCTCACACGCTGGTGGAGCTGTCGGCCTTCTCGGCCATCAACAGGTTCCAGCCTTTCAACGTGGCCGTGTCCAGCAACGTGCTGCTGCTCATGGTGACGTGCAGACGGCTCGACTTTTCACTCGCTCGCTCTGTCGGTCTCTTTCAAACTCACACTCTGTGTGTGTCTCCTGAGTAGGACTTCCACTGTCACCTGACCACCAGCGAGGTGGTGGGATACCTGGGAGGACGCTGGGATACGAACACACAACGTGAGTTTGACCCAAGATTGAGATGAATGAATACACGAATATCAGTCAAATTGATCATCCGATCAAAGTTCAGCTCCAGTTTGTTGTTCTTTCTTTGGGCTTCTTTCAGTGCTGACCGTCTTACGGGCCTTCCCTTGTCGAACGAGGCTGGCGGACAGAGACACCGCCTCCGCTGTCGAGGAGGAGGTATCGCGTGCATGCGTGCGCGCAATTTCTTTCCCCCCGGTCCAAGTTCACCAAAGACATTTTTCTTTCTTTTTCTGTGAACCCTATTGCGTCCAGATCTGCCAGAACTTGTTCATGCGCGGCTTGTCGTTGGTGGGCTGGTACCACAGTCACCCTCGAGGTCCGGCCCTGCCGTCGCTGCAGGACATCGATTCGCAGATGGACCACCAGCTGCGGCTGCAAGGCTCCAACAACGGCTTCCAGCCGTGCCTGGGCGTCATCTGCGGTACCTGCGTCTTTGGATTCTCTCACATTACAACTTGCATCGTGTTTAAAAATAATGCAAATAATGAAACTTTTCCAGGACCGTACTATCACGGCAACCAAGGCGTGGCCTCCACTATAACGCCGTTCTGGGTCGTACCTCCGCCAGAGGTGCGCACGAAGATGTTAAGGCAGAGCTTGGAAAAAAACGGACCAGCAAGAATTGACATTATCAAGAGTGCTGAAATAGTTGTTGCATGAATTTAGACCCCCCCACACCTAAAATGTCTTTGCTAAAAGTCATTTATTCATTTATCTTATTGAATAATTGCCTAATGGATTTGTTGTAAATCATATAAGATTAGAACTGTTTCACCAAAGTTTTAACATTTAACTAATCAAATAATTGTTTGATTATATTACATTTGAGAATGATTTGATGAAAAGAACATTAACTAGCGTAAAATTCAAGAATAAAATGACAAATGTGAATGCTATTAAATTGGATGCATATTTTTTAATTCAATTAATTTGTTCCTAAATAACAGCGCAATTAAATTACGTTAAGTAACTTTAAATAAGAATTTGGACCTTTTAGGATACAGTAAATTTACCATTAGAACGAATTAAATCATTGGTTCACAAGTAACAGGAACTATAACAATTATTGATTAACTATTTGAGATGTACAGTCCATGTAACATTTTAATTTCAGGAATTAAACGGTTAATAACAGACTGAATTATTTTAGTTTTAAAATGAGAAGAAAAGCACATTTAATGTTTTCTCTACAATGGCTTTAAAAGAATTGTGAACCATTAAGTAACATGAAAAACTTGAATTGAATCATTCAAATAAACCATTTTACATGAGTATTATTATTTTAAATGGCATCTCCAACTGAGCTGGCTCATCTGTCCACAAAACATGCCAACCCCCGCGTTGACACAAAAGGCACTGTTTTTGGGTATTTTGTTGCAGCAAAGGCCCAACGACTACGGCATCCCGGTGGCTGTGGAGGTTACGTACGTTCAGGATAACTTCCTCACCAGCGACGTCCTCAACGAGATGGTATGACGAGAGGCAGAGGGGGAAAAATGCAAAGAAATACAAAGGGCAAGTGTGTGCCGTGATGAGTGGTGCAAAACAGTCCTGAATATGAACGTGTTGGCAGGTGCTGCTGGTGGACTTCTACAAGGCCGCCCCCGACCTCGTCCACTTCAACCAGTACTGGTGCCCCGACACCACCATGTTGGATAAGATCAAGGTGAGAGAGTCACTTTGCAATTTGTATAGAACGATCAAATGCAGGGGTGCAGTTTTATATACAAAACTGGGGGAAATGACTTCAATCCGTTTCTCTAATTTAGCCATACATTTGAGTAAAATGAACATTTGGAAAAAAAAAGAAAACTAATAATAATCGAATTAAAAAAAAATTGAAAACCTGTTTTTCACGGAAATCACCACTTATTGGCGATAATTTCCCCCCCCCCCAGTTTTTATTCTTTTCCCCACCACAATTATAATGAGCAACAGTTATTGGCGGTCCGGCCCGATCCATATCCCCCGCAAAAACACACTGTAATAACAATGAAATAAATCGAAAATAACTAAACAATTTTGGCCACGATTGACATTGTGCTACTCCTTCTGCAATATAATATAGACACGCATATACGTGGCGCTGGTCAAAACTCTTAAAGTAAGCCGCAGTATTAGTAGTTGTTCTTCGCAAAAGATAAAGAATATGCCTGTGCGTATTGTTATTGTCTGTCTACATGCTCCACTGTGTGTTCAAATGTCCATTGCTTAAAGCCTTATTACACCGCCGCAAAGATGCTATTCGTTAGCCCATCTGTTAGTTTGCGTCATTTGGTAGCATGAAGCTAAAATGACATGGCTGTTTTAACTGCACATTTAATTGTTTGACGCTAAACTTCAACTGGCTGTGTAAATAAACAGCTTCAGGCCTCTGACGAATTGTTGGAAGTTGAGCTGAGTTCACTACCGCCACACGGCGCTCGCATCTCAAGTGATTGCGCGTACAATGAAAACCTCAAAAGTCTGGTCACGTGTATCTCGAGGCGGCGCTGTATCTGTAAAGGTGTTCGGAACTCCCCGGGGGTCAAGCGTGAGTACGCCTTTTGATACTTTTGTCTTCCTCGCTCCCACCCCTTCAAGGGCTCGCTGAGCTGCCACGCCCCCAAGGACCAAGCCTACTCGCAGATCCTGGAGCACGTCTACAGCCAGCTGAGTGGCGTGCAGTGAGACGTGCCACATTTCATTTGCCTTCTTCATCAATACGATGAGGCACAAAGTTTGATGGTAATGTTAGTTTTGTTCTTTTATTTTGGAGTGAATGTTCAAGTTTCGAGGTTACACGGAGGTGATTTCTTTGCATCTATTACTAGGGTTCTCAAACTTTTTGGGTCCAGGGGGAGAAATTATGAGGACTCCCTCCATGCAACCATTTCGAACTGAGAGGAACAGCTTCATTTAGGCAGGCCATAGCCTTGTCTAATAGAGAAAAGTGCTTTGCTGCCATCTTGTGGCATCTGTAGCCAATTATGAAACTTTTTTTTGGCAGGTGTCATTTCATTGTGGATTTTTGCTATTCGTGGCAGGGCTTGGTCCCTCTATCCCAATATCATAAGAAAGGGAAAAAAAATAATTGATATTTTTAAGAAAAGGAAAAAAAAATAATAATAATTCAATAACAAAAATACGTTTAGTTTTAGGAAAAAAAGTATCAGGATAGTCATTTATTTTGTAGAAATAAAGGTATCTTACCACAACAAAGACATTACTTTCACAAGGTGAAGTCATACTACGTCCAAGTTTAACAAGGGAAGAAAGTCATATTACAAGGAGCCCCTCTTCATCCCAACACCAACTAAACATTACCACACTTAACCCTTAATGCCATAGGAATTCTAAAGATGAAAAATTAATTGTAACGTGATGATAAAGGCAGATTGTTTGAGAACAAAAGTTGTGCTAGCTTTTAATTGGCCCAAAGCTACAGGTAGGGAGTTGTAAATAGGACATTTATGACACATTATTTTGAAGACTCCCGAACTTTGGCTTGCGGACCCCACCCAGTTTGAGAACCACTGTATTCGCCTAATAAATTGTACGAGTTTCTTGTTACCTTTTTATTTATTACTGCACATGCAGAGCAATGCCTTAAGCCTGCTGATTGCTGATCCACAAAGCATTTCAACCAATACACACTGGAAATATTTAAAACACAACTGGCTCTTTGTATTTTTGTCCAACACAGTAACAGAAAATAAATTCACTTGTTTTGTCTTTTGTTTATTGTAAGTGGGGAGAGGGTCAGGAAAGAAGCACATACAAATATTGATCATAAAGGACAAAGGTATTGTTCAGTTTTCATACCAAAAGTACAAGGGTGACATATCTAACATTTACAGGGTACAACAATAATTAATATAATAAAGGACTAAATGCATTTTTTAAATGGGTTTGGATATAAAAATAATACTACTGCGAGGCTGAATATGTTTAATACGATTCAGTGGAATATTTAAGACATACTAAACAAAACATAGCACTTTACATTCAGGAAATGAATGGGACTTTTTGAAACCTATCTTAAAAAAAAAAAAGAAAAAAAAAAGTTTGCCACATGTGCATGTATGCGTGCGTGCGTGTGTGTGAGGAAACGGCCTGTAGTGTTGTAAATGTGCTGCAAAAGTGCCACGGGTTAAAATTGAAAATAAATTGTGGCTCATTTGTTAAGTAGCGACCAAGCGACCATGATAAGTTTCCCACCTTCCCTGTTCCAAAACAAGTCTGTTTTTTTTTTTCTTTCTTTTTTTTTTAAACAACTAAAACTCCATCCACAGTGCTAGGATACCTACCACGTGTAAACATATTAGACAAGGTCCAAAACACAGGCAGAATGGTTCTGGGGGCGATAAACGGACAAACACTGATTTCAAAAAAAGAGAGAGAGACAAATGTTAACGAAACATTGCATATCAAAGCATTCCCTTGAGGTTTTCCCTTTGACCGTTGTTGGAGTCCTCAACTATACGCAAATGGATTCGTGTACAGTGGAACACAATCTGTTCTGCCTATAAGAAATCATGTTATTTATGTGAACCATGCCTATTTGTGGCTCAGTATTGGCGAATTTGCCTATTTGCAGATGGCATCCCAGTAAAATACTGACAGCGGAAACTGTTTTGTCATCTGACCTTTACACTGAAAATGCTTCAAGCATTGCCGTGCATAAGGTATATTATTGCAACGTCAATGCTAACTTTTGTTCGAACGTCTACGGCCCTTCGCATCATAATTTAGCATTCAGCTAATGGACTTTCCTAAAACAAAATGACATGGTTTGGTTGAAGATTTTGCTGTTTAAATACGTTACGTTTAAATATATACGAGTGGTCAAATTATGAAAAAGGATTTCTTTTTTGACATGGTCTACGGCCGCTATAACGCAAATTTTTACCGACCGTAAGTAGGTCTGGAACGATACGTATCCCCCGCACGAGGGGAATTTGAACTGCTGATGTACTGAGCACACCCTTTCCGACGGGGCAGAAAGTTCCATTTCATGTACTGTGGTTCTCGTCACACTTTTTTCCCCACCACACAAACAAAATATTTTGGGGGCGTGGTTGAACTCCAACTTTGCACCACTTTTGGGTCGTTCCACTTGTATTAAGTCAAAATGCACCAAAAACAGTCAAAAAGCCGATAGGTAGCAGAGTGAAGGACACCAGGGGGACCTTTCGACTTTCCCCAATAACTATAGTGGGACGCGGGAGTTTCACATTCCGAACAGAAAGACGAAAGCGCTGCCTGCAGCGTCGTCGTCGTCGTCCTTTCAGGCACTGCGTGGGTTACGCGGGCTCTACAACGGGTCAGGACGCACAGTGAAACAAAATGGACAACGTGCACGTGTCGAGTGAAACCGGCACCACTCAGATACTTTTAAAAAACACTGGAGACTAAAGCTTTAAAAGACAACACACTGAAGGCAAAGTGGCTGTGGAAAGTCCTTGGAGCATTTAATCCCGTATCCTTTGATTGGTCCATGTACTAGTAACGCCCTTTCTCTTGACTACAATTCAGCACACGAATAAAGACCATCTTGCTAGTAAGAGTTTTTTCCACAACTGTATGATTATTCTACACACTGTCATACTAGTAGGACAAATACTTGTTCTAGTGAGGTAACGCAACTAGTGGGCATTTTGGTGCTGCTAGTAGCGTCCAGGAGACTAGTGCATCCTAGTCCTAGTGTCACAAGTGCAACATAGTGGTTTAGTAGTAGGGTTTAACTGCATAGTATTGGGCCAAAAGTGGCAGAAAGAATGGAAACTAAATTCCTAGTAAGATAGTCATTCTACTAGTGAGCTGAATTGTTGAGTTGAAATGGTTTGAAGTAGAGGGACAGAGGGTAGAGAGAGAGAGAGAGAGAGAAAACAGGACAGAGGGTTTGAGCAATGGGCACAACAACAGCCGGATCAAAAAAAGGCCCGTGATGACAGCAACACAGCGCACCCTACTAACTAGTGTGTGTCTTACTAATGAGGACGAAGAGCCTACGAGGTCATGGCCCTTAACATGGATATCAAGAAAGCCTTTCTAGAAGGGCATCTATTTGATATATCCTTGATAAGGAGTGCACAAAAGTATGTTAATATGTTTTTTAAACATTTTGTATTATTTGACTCTTAAGTGGGTCCTGCTTGTGACGGTCGAGGGAGGGTAAGAGATGCGGAGTTTTTTGCGACGCTGGCTTTTCGGCTCCTTCGCCGTTTGTGGAGGGAGTCTCACAGACCACGCCCACAGACGCAGCCATACGTTTGGAGAGAACGTATCTGCCGCCTCTTTACTCACCACCTGCCTTATTAATTCCCGCTTCCTCGGCGACACAAAGTTGTGAGAGGTGGCAATCTGGACTGCCCTTTACAGTCAATTATTCACACATACAGTTCTCTACAAAGCCTCCACAGCGACGAGGCTACTTGTGCGTGAAACATGCCTACTAGTTGGGCCTAGTAGTTACGAGTGCAGCGGAGTAGTAAGGCTTAAATGTGTACTAGTAGGCCAAAAGTGGAACTTGTAGTGGAAAAGGTATTCTTTCTACAAGTATGCTTAATTGTCTGACGAGTGAGGAGAAAGAGTGTACTCGCATATGGACCTTAAGCTGGATATCAAGGTTATCGAATAAATGCACAAACGGCTTGGCATTTATTTGATATCCTTGATATTCAAAGACAGTCGTGGAAAAAACCAGCGCACTTGTCTTACTGGTAAGGGAAAAGGCTGTACTAGATCCTGGATGTTAAGTCAGATATCAGGCATACGGAATAAATGCTCAAGCAGCTTTCCACAGGTGTCATTGGTTGTGAACTAAAAAGCGGCGGGCTGCGATGGTGTGGTTACATACCTCAGTCAGATAAAAAGGCAATTGTCAGAGTGGCCAGCAGGGGTCATCACTGAGGCACTCAGATTTGAATCGGGGGGGGGGGGAGCACTGAGTCAACCTGAGCTTTGTCACGGTCTAAAAATCGAGGGAGGTTTCAAGAGTCCATCGTCCTAGTGTTGACCACGTCTGTCCGAGGCCTCGCTCGCTACCCGCCCTCCCGCTCGCCCTCCTGCCTTAGCGGGGCAAAGGAACCAGCACCTCCACGTAGTTGAGGGGGAAAAATCCCGAATGGCCGTTGAGCATCCCCTCGTACCAGTTCTCGTCGATCTGATTGGTCAGCGTGATGATGTCGCCCTCTCGGAAGCCCAGTTCGCCCTCGTTCTCCGGCTCGAAGTCGTACAGCGCCTTGCAGCTGGGCTGCTCCGGGGCTGCGGGCGAGGGGAGGGAAACGCGGGACTTTTCAGAGCTTTTACTCAAACATTACCGGCAATAACGCAACATCCTGCATCACCAGGTTTCTCGTGGTGGTGGGAAGTAACTAAGTACAAATCCTCCCTTCGTGTATTTATAACCTTTGGCGACTGTTCATTTTCCATGCATACAATATCATCTATTGGTAAACGGATGATTCATCTTTAATTACTTTGTTGGGTGTTTTACTCTTAATAAACTCATGGTGAAAGAATGCCTTTTTTGGCTGTCAAATATTTACTAAACTGAAAACAGAATTTTTGGGAAAACCTGTCCTCTTATTTTCTGAAAAAACTCCAACTGGCTGTTTTTGTGCTCAGGCCAATATAAAAGTGTTGCTTTGGTGCCACCTTGAAGCATCTTGGTGACAAGTAACTATGTTGAAGGGAGGCGCTTCATTTATGCAGGCAAAAAGTAGTGCTTTGCTGCCCTAATTGACAGGAAATGATACATTTTTTGCTATTCGCAGCAAGGCTCAGTCCCTAACCCTCCACAAATACGGGTGAACACTGTCTACCTGTACTTACCTACCTACGTCACTTAGCTTTACGACCGAATCAGTACATCTACACTTGATTTTTGTCTGTACTTGGACTTACTTAAGTACAGAATGTGAGTACTCGTGCCTCCTCCGCCGCTTGTACCATATTTCCCCCATGCACTCAGCCGCCACCCGCGTCACTGATCTGGTCTGGGACCAGGACCGCACACACAGGAGCTCCATGCACAAACAAACTACACGATTGTCTTTAACAATTCACTCTCTGTGTGGCGTCGTCACTGTCGAGCTGGAGAAGCGCAAAGAGCTGATCGCTCCTTCTGCCCGTAACAATGTGCTACGTCTCTCAAGGTATTTTACACTGACTCGAATGGAACTGCTGCGTTAAGCAATCTTTATCTTGAGCACATTTGTCGCCAGATATTTTGAGTGGCATTTGGCAACCTGAATTTATCGTTTATCCATTGTATTGTGTTTATTTTGTAAATAAATGGAGAAGCGATGAGTAAAATTGCCATTCATTTCATGTAATTTTGAGGGAAAAAAACAATATTGGGATTTATATCGTTACCATGATCCAGGGTATAAAATGTTGTCCGTATCAAACAGCACTACAAACGTGTGGGTTTTTTTTTGGGAACATGAAAACACACACATTTATTCCTAGCAAAAATAAATAAAGTCCCAAACGAACGGAACTCAACGAATGTAGTCTTTGATGTAAAGATATTTATTTGGACTACGCGGGGTCCTCGGTGCATGACTGACTTCTGTTGCTAAGGCAGCGACTTAACCCAAATTTGTACATCATAATCTAGCGCTAATGTACACTGAAGCAGTAGTAAAGTCATCATTACAGTAAATATTTGTATGAAAAAGTAGATACAACGGTAATCGAGCATGCCTTCCTGTCCACCAGATGGCACTAATTCGGAGCAAGCAGCAACATGTCACACCATTTGCAGTTCTCTGCAAGGGTGCCTCGCCACTAAAATGACAAGCACGTCACTATTAATGTTGATATTGAGTGTTAAAAGGGTTCAATTCCCCCCTCCCCGATTAACCAATTTTTTAGGTGTACATTTGAGGGTGTAGTTGTTTTCTAAGACCGAGTCATATGTAGGGGGAAAAAAAAAAAGTTTTGTTTTGTTTATCAGCTTTTTGGGAACGTGACAAATTTTGTTGGGAACAACTGGGGGGGGGGGGATGATCTATAAAGAACCATTAATGGTTTATCATAGTGACTTTTGCAACGTGAGCTCAAACTCTTATGAAAAAAATATAGTTACATTATACTGATAAACAAGTAGCAGGCTCTTATTACAAGCTTCAAAACCTCAAACAGAACCTCAGTAATTTCATATTTGTTAATAAGGCTATTAACACCCAAACGTCATGCAGGTTAATAACAAACCATGTTAAAAGCATGTTTGTTGAAAGTCTAAAATCATTGACAGGATGTACCGATGCAAAGCAGTTATATTTCAACATATACGCCGCATGATATATTTTGTAGCTACTTGAGTTCCTTTAAAAAAAAAAAAAAAAAAAAGATTCAGCTGTTCAAAACACAGGATGTGGATTTGTTTCACCACGTGCAACGTTAGCAAGGAAAACATGAAGCGCACATGTTGAAATTTGCAACGATTGACTTTGTACTCTGCTTCCTTCTTCAGCAAAAAAAAAAAAAAAAAAAAAACGAAACCCAAAACAAACACATAAGACCACAAGAGAGACTCATGCTCTGCCCATTGTGACTCACACAATGTTTTCTTCCGAAAAGACAATCTGGCCCAGTGAATTGACGGCTCTGGTGATGTCACGGGAAAGAGGAACAAGGTCAGTCGGACAACAGCCAGCCAAAAGACACACGCGCGGACATGCATGTAAACACTCTGGATGTGTCTGAAATGTTCGTGCTGGGTTGCGCTGACTGACGCACGTCTTGTGCAATCATGTCAGAAATGGCTGGAATGTTTGTCAGCTCAGTTTCAGAACCAGATGTTTCAATGTGTCCTCAAATTAATGGCCCGGTTTTCCCGGAATTGCCGGACATTTTGTGTGTCCTCTTCCGAGTAAGAGAAAGAAAATCCATGAACAACTTTTTGCGAGTGCCTCACCTGAGTTGCGAGAAGGCGGCGGGGCCATTGAGGTGGAGTAGCCCCCGTTGGAGTGGTTGTCTTCTCCGAAGTCAAACAAAGGTTTGGGCTTGGGCGTGTATTCGCGTCTTGGTCGGGACTGGGCTTCATTCATCCTGTTGAAAAAGATGCGAAAGTGAATCACAGTCTGTCTCATTCGGACCGATGCGTGCAAGGCGGTGTGTATTTTGAAGTGCTGCGCGGTCGGTACCCAAGACAAGTACAGTAAATCCGAGCCAAGGCGAACCGGGTCCTCAGAACTATAAGGCCGATGTGCTAACCGGTCGCCCACCGTGCCGCGCGACCGCAAAATGGATGATGAACTGATGAGTTCAAATGAGTTTTTGGTGAAACATGCCATGGTCAAGAAAAGTTTGTTTTTCAACAATATTTGATTCAAAGTCTAACTATTTTCATTGTAATTGCAAGCTGTGATGGCATTAGCGAGTATCGGTACTCTGTGTTGGCAAGTACTTCAATGTGAGTATTTGTACTCGGTCTGAAAAATGTGGTGTCAGTACATCTCGAGTTCACACACAATAAATATACTGTAGCGGGTCATCATTCAGGCCTCAGCTATATTGCACATTTTTTAGCACCTTTCTTTTTACACGATAGAGGCTAGTCTGAATTTTGAGCCGTGTGCCTTTGTAGTACCACTGCGGTCTACTGGAAAAGGAGGCAGAGAATGTCCCAAAATAAGCGGCAGTCATAGTTGTTCCCACAGAGCAGCAATATGCCTCCAAGTATTGTTGTACGCTCCGTTTGTATGTTCTGCCGCTGTGTGTGTTCAAGTTCCACCTGTTTGAACATTTATCGTTAGCAGAACATCAATGCTCATTTCCGTTATCCCGTATATGGCGTTTCACATGATGTTAACGTTAATCTAATGGAATTGTTCGGCAAAATGAAATGGTATTGATGAACATTTTGGTGTTGAAACCGGCAACGTTGAATTCTCTTTAGTTTTAGGTGTCAGTTTCGCAGTCAACAAACTGGGAGTGACGCTTTGACTCATTTGGAAAACTGTGATTCAGCGAGAGAAGAGGCACTATGGAATCCTTTAAAAAGTGTGTTTTATGTATGAATGTGTTTCAAGCATGTTGGCGGGGAAAACTATTTTCAAAAATGATATAGTCTCTTTCTATTTCACTCATGTTGTGTATGCCAGGTTAATGTTGCTGCACCGTTCTCCAAGCTTCTCGGACAGCTCATCCAGGACCTGAACTGCCTGCCGGTGGTACTGCAGCTGGGACTCCACCAGAGACGAAAGCTGGCTCACCTGCTCAATCTATTCACAAAACACATAAGGAACAACACAGTGTCAACGCAGCCAAACCAAACTCTCGTTTGCGCAGCAGTCGGGCTGCACAGAGCACGGATCAAAGTCGCACTTCACAGTAAAACTCATAACGAAGTTCTCACGTCGGTCTCTAGCAGGTTGTACATGCTCGTCTCTGCAACTTCCTTCGATTCGTGAAACTTCTCCAGGGCCTGTCGGATGTCGTCATCCGGAATTTTGCCCTGACGCTTTTTTTTGTAGTCGTAGTCCAAACGGCGACCTTCCAGCTTTTTGAGGTGGTGCTGCGACAGAAGGGAGTTACGTCTCCTCAGGGCATCCTCATGAAATAAAATGTGTCACGCGGTGTAAAAACCTGAATCTCTCTGAGGTCCTTGTCGCAGAGGCCTTGCAATGGATCGATGAAGTTCTGTTTGACGTCAATGTCTAGTGAGTCTTTGACTTCTGCCATTCTCTTCATGGCTTCCCCGACTTCCACGAGCGCTCCGCCTGGAGATGGAGACGAACAGCTCAGAGACCCAATAAAGCAGGGACATTTTAGCCACAATCTGCTCATGTATTTGATGCTCGCTCAACTAAACTATATCATGTCATCGACAACCCTCATTAAACCCGAGCGCCAAACCCCGGAACGTGTCCACAAGCCCAACACGCATCTTACCAAAGTTAGTCTCCTCTCCAAGTTCCCTTCCATACTTGGTCATGCATTCTCCCAGAAGCCCCTCGGCCTGGGGGTAGCCGGGGTTCTTCACCTGACCGCGGATTTTAGACATGGTGTTCAACATGGATAGTTTAGCCCTCGAAGCTGTGGGAGGAGGAGTAGTTGATGAAACGCGTCCAAATTCTCGTGATATGGTACGGTACCTATACAAGTATTCCCACCCATCTCACCAGGGTTGGGCTGGAGATATTCTGATGTTTTGGAGATCACCTCTGCGACAGCTTTACTGGTCACGTCCACTTTCTACACGCACACAGCAAGAGCTCCGACATCCAATTGTGTACAAAAATATTATCACTGAATACTATAGTCATTATTACTGGCTAGGGTTGGAAACCTTTCAAGGGAATTAACAGAAATGAACCAGAAATTTACAAAACTGAAGGTTAGCTGGTAATAGGGAGCTAAATTAAGTAGTGTAATGCCCTCACTCATGTGGGAAGGAAAGAAAAAATATGATATTTTATTTATAGGTATGCTCGAATACGATACCTTTCTATCAATTTGTATATTACTCTCAATTTCCCAGGAAAGTTTCCAATTTGAAATATTTCAAAAAATTCCCTTTCATCAAATCCCCATGAAAATGTACTGTAAACTTCCACCCCTTGGCAAGCCATTATTGCCTGGTGATTTTTCATTTCCCAATTTACACTTCTCTTACCCGCTCCAGATCTCTGAAGTCATCATCAAGTTTGGTTCCTTCAGCACCGCCAACTTTCTCACTCACCATCTAGCGGCAGAGAGGAAGACAAAGAGCCATGGAGGTGGGGGGGAGGAAGGGGAGTATAAAAGGGTGAGGTCATTTAATGAGGCCCATAAGGTTTTAATAGACCTATCCACACGCCTGCTCTACAGCCGAGCGCAGCCATTTGCTTTACTGTATTGTTTTGGTGTGTGTTACACTCACAATCAAACACTGCTAACATTTGTCACAGTAGCAAGGAGTAATTGTTTTGACCTCATTTGCTTCAGGGCTCCCACGACAGCGATTATATCTTAATTAATAATCGGGCCACTGCGTTAAACGCCCAAAACATGCATTTGCGCTGATGCCAGCAGGTCCTGTGGGCTAATGACAACAAGCTAAAATACCAAAGAAAGAAACGGAACCCTGTTTAATACAACATGGCACATCTCATACTCGCATCTCCGAAATGACTACTTTTCAGGAAATCGAAAAAGTGCCATCTTGCTTGAGTTAACAAACACCGCATCATTTCTCGTGTATAATGCGCATTTTTTACCCGCAAAAATTGTCAAAAGTCAATAGTGCGCATTATACATCGGTACAGGAGAAAATAAAGACTTTCAAATTGTACAAATGTATGGCGCCATCTAGAGGTTATGAAAAAGCTGTACACTTTCATTCCACTATTCCACCGCCCCCTAGAGGTTATGAAAAAGTTGTACACTTTCATTCTAGTATGCCACCTAGAGTTTATGAAAAAGGTGTAGACTACACTTTCATTCCAATGACAGGGGTACGTACATATGACTGCATATATGTACAATTGTGCTCATAAGTTTGCATACCCAGGCAGAATTTGTCAAATATTTTATTTATTTATTTTAAATATGACTGATGACTTAACAACAACCATCATGAATTTCTTTATAGTTATGTTTTGTTTAATGATAATGCTTTTCTGAAATGCTTGACAGTTTAATTTGAATCCCATTAAAATAAAATTTAATGTTTTTCGCCTGGTCCTTCATGTTTTCTTAAAAGAACTGTACACATCTTACAAATTCTGCCTGGGTAATCAAACAAATGAGCACAACTGTGTTTTCTTATTTACAAAATAAAAGCAGGGCTGTGAATGTCAAAATAAGAGCAAGTAAAGTAAATAAAAATAAAGTATTACGTGTTGAAATAAAGTGCTTAACTTCAGATACAGATACTTGTTTTGTTCATATGGGTAGAATCAAAATCATGCATTGTAAAAATGCATTACACATAGGTAGAAGGGTTTTCCAGGATTTTGAGGGGTGCGCATGATACGCGAGAAATTACGGTACCTTATATTGCTACCATATAATGTTGCACACCAACATCAACACAACCTCCAAATCACATTCAATTGCTTAGTAAATGGCTAGAACAACGTGTCAGTCCACATCAAAGTCTGCTCTCACGCCTACCTCCCAACAAAAAGCCTTTAATACTTCACAAAAGCAAAAAACTCTGTTACATCATTTCCTCCCAAACTCCTCAAAGGTCGTACACCATGAGTCATGCAATAAATAAAGGATGAGCAGGCCCAGCAGTTTAATCGGTGGAAATTAATCTGAACGCACTTATATTTGGGGCTGACCAGTTCATTCTGCAGCAGAGAATTGCAGCGATCCATTTTGACCGTAAGAGGCTTATTGAATTGTATTCAACCTAACTATTTTCACTCATTAGTAAAAACAACATTTTAAAAAAGGCAAAGGAAACAAAATGCCACACGGCTCCCACAGCATGAGGGCAGAGGCGGAGTTTCACGACCCTCTCAGACACTTCAAGTGGCCGAGAGCGTTAACACATTTGTTCTCAAGCTCTTTGCAACACTTTAAATTAGTTAAAATGCGTCAAATAACAGACGACTTGGGAACAGACTAACTAGTACGGATTTGCCAAAAAATAGGAAAATCAGAAAAATCCCCAAATACAGTGAACCCTCCGTCTATTGTTTTTACATTTTAGAGCCAATTAAGAATGTATATAAACAAATTTGCTGTTTTGTTTTTATGTAATATAAGTGATTTACTTACTCTTACAGTTAACAGTTATAATGTTCAAATGTTACAGTTTATAGCGACAGTTGAACCGTTGGAATGGATTCTTTCCATTTCCATTCTTTCCTGTAGGATTTTTTCATTTTAATCCAAACAAATTGGAATACTGTTTGCCTTTTAGGTTTAGCTGTAGCACGTAAATATGTATAGTATATTCAACGTCACACCCTGGTCACGGCTTCTTGTTAGCCCCTTACACAAAATGCGGTATTCTGCCTCTGATACTACATTGTAGCTTGCCAAATTAGCAGTCTACTTCTGCTTCCCATTCCGTATCGCTACCTTAACACACTTTGCTGGCTTTGTATGAAAAGGGCTAACGACACATCATTGATTCCTTGATTTATCTCACGTTAATACCACACCCATCCCAAAGAAGTCACATAGTTCCGATCCTAGAGTATGCTGCTGAACGATGACGCTAACATGGCGTGCGGCACAATATAATTCCGAGCCGCAAGAAAGAACATCAAACTAAACCTTTAAGTGAGCAATTATCAGATCCGGCAAATCTAACATCAGGAGAGTGACTGAACTAAAAATCGTTTGAAATATCGGTAAGACTTGAACTCCTTTTGTCCTGACTAGAATTGGAGCGCTCATGCATATTTGTGAGAAGGCTAAAGTTGAAATGCAGCGTTGAGGCATTCACGTCACAAGATACTGATTTCCACCCTCGCAGAAAAAGATTCTTATCGACAGTCCTCCAGGTCCAAGTTCACTTATCTGCTATGAATGGAAGTTAACCAACCTTAAATGTCTTTGTGAAGCGGAAAATGCTGTTTTATTTATTTAAACCTCTGGGGCTGGATTTATACAACATGGTTCAAGTAGTGGCACATTTGTTTAAGTGTCATGGAATCTGCTTTCCTCTGATAGGATGCAGGCCTCTTCGAAAGGCGGTTAAAAATTACGATTCAAATTGGATATCCCCCAATGTGAGTGCGGTGTAAACGGATAGATCCGATATATCCACTCAAGTGTCTGGTGTTGATGTTATTTACGTGCAAAATGGGTGTCTGTGCATGCAGGTTGCTACACATGTTCTGTCAGGATAGACACAAGCATAGACATGTCTGCTATGAGTCACTAGAATTGTACATGGAAATTGACAGTCCCCCAAAAAAATCGGATATAGGCATTAAGTCGGAATGAGGCACTTGGTTCTGCTGTGTAAATCCAGCCGATGAAACTGTCTATGCCCTCACATACACGCAAGATTTGTGAGGGCGACCACGAAATGTCGCAAAAAGTGTGTGTGGGTCATCGCAAAGCCTGTTTAAAGCCCACAAAGAAGGAACATAACACAAAAATCAACTGATTTTCATTTAAACGGCTGAAAGAAAATACTAATTTGTCTAAATCTGCTTTCCCACAATTTGAGGTTGAGATGAGAAAACTATGAAAGACAATTTTTTCCTGGCAGATTCTAATTTATTTTATGCCATAATCTGATTCCCCCCACCCCACCCCACCCCACCCCCGATCAAAATAGGAAAATGTTGCGCTTGTCAGGGATCGAACACTGACAAATCAACAATATTCAAATTGGCTGGCAGATCTTAGAGTTAAGGGCGCTCCAAACGTCTTAAAAATGATATCTGGACGCATTTGGGATTTTACGATCATACAGGGAAGCACAAACTGGACAAGTCACACAGTGTGTAAAGCCTGTCATGGACAAATTGGGAAAAACTGCAATTTTTAGCCATATCCACCCTGACTTGCTCACCACACCGGCCAAGAAACAGACTTGAATCTGTAAAAACTCCCGCCTAACTTAGACAAAGAGAAAAAAAATCACCAGGCTGTGGGTGTCTTTATTGCGAAGGATTTACAGCCGTATTCCATAACTACCAGTGTGTATTTCTGTTGTTGTTTTTTTCTGTTTAACCTCACCTGATTAACAGTGTTTTATATTTTCAGGAAGGGCGCTGTCCCAGTGCTCTTATTTTCTGGCTTTTATTTCATAATGTTAGTACTGCACTTGGTTTTGTTTTTGAAACTTGAGTTCACACTACAAGTAGTCAGTCCGCCTTATTCATGGTGAACTTTTTTGTTTAATGTATTTTAAATTAAAAAAGGAAGCTCGTACCTCACGGCTTGTAATCATCGCTGACAAGTCAACAAAACCATAGTAATACAGAACGAGGTATTACAGACAATTGATGTGATGCATGTTGATACTGAATCTAATCGCTGACATGACAATCGAATCGACTCGTTCACATCGCTACGGCTCCGTACAATTTGGCTGAGTGAACAATTATAATATACAAAGAAAGACAGAATATTCTGTGTAAAGTGAGCTATGTTTACTTCCAAGACTCCCGGACCTCCCGCTACATGTTAGTCATTGAGCTATGCGTCATCATAGGCTGAGTACTTGGGGTTGAACATTTTGGTCAAAAACCACAGTTCAAGTAAATTCCCTTGCTTTTAAGGTCACTGTTCAGTTCACAATAAGTACGGTGGGGGGAACGACAGGTCTCGTTATCGTCAACAACTGTACAGAAATCATCTGTAAATCATTTATTTTTAAGGGAAATTTGTTGTAAGATGCATATAAAATGAGAAAGTGTTTTGGGATCATAGTTTGCAGCATTTACTGTAATGTATATGGTATAAGCTACTACATTAATTGCCTATAGGGAATTGTTAAAAAAATTATTCAAATAAGGCGACAATAATGACTTGCATTTTTTCACTATTGCGTCCCTATCCCCTTCAAATAGTAGTGGTTTAGCGTATCGGCAAAAGTATATTGCTATGCATGCCATCCAAAGGTGAAAGGCTAAGCTGCACTGTATTTGTTTACTGAATAGGCATGCGGTGAGAGCACAGCTACACTTCCTGTCCTTTACCCAATATATTCCAGGCTGGAACTCGCCACACCTCTGTGCTGTACTGAAAACTCCACATACATGTACAGGTACACCTCTCGTGAGTACACACTTTATCGGTTGACCCTACACCTTTCCATTATGTTTGTAAACAACAGGCGCCATCTTATTACCGCAATGCAGAAAAGTGATTGACTACGGCTAACCTGAAGTGAAAACAAAACTTTGAGGTTGTTCGGCCAGATATATCCAAAAAGGTTCAGTTTTTGTGATTTTGCTTCTCTGTCCTTTTAGGCTCCATGTATTTGGTGTCAACGATAATGTCAAAAAAAGAGGGAGATAAACAAGGATGTGCGCACTGTTGCGCACTGATATTCAGTCCCACTTCCTGTATGCTTCCAGTGAGGAAAATCTGAGCTGTGTCAATTGTTACTGAGAAGGGGGAAAACAAAGGAGGTGCAGTCAAAATAAAAAAATTAAATAAAAAAGGTGGTGCTTATTTCTGTGTTTACTAGAGGTGGGCCTTAACCCGACTTAATCTACCTATTAATCACTGCCAGCCTTCCCAGTTAACATGGATATTTGACTCCTAAAGTCGTCAATGGCAGTGAATGTGTTAATGCCACCACTATTATGTCACAATTATAGCAACCATCAATACTATACAAAATCACAATCTAATAGCACACAACTGTCACATACATCATCTGGAGTAGTTCAATATTTCAATATTTATCTAATAACATGACAAAAATGTGATTAACAAACAGCATACTCACTAGAGATGCTGATTATTAAATATATTATGTGCGCTGTGCAGATCGCTACAGTTTTGCTGGTCCAACTTGGCTTACTCTGACCAACCAATCAGAGGACAGAAAAATTCTGACATTCTTGTGGGAAAATTTGTTTCAAGAAACAGTCTCATTGCTAATATAGTTATGTGTTACATGGGCCAACACTAGTGATTCTGAAGGCCCTGGGCAGATTAGATTGACATGGTAATGCATCGAGTCTGAAATATGATTGGACAAACAAACAAAACAAAAAAAGTACTGGAAGCACTTCAGCCAAGCGAAACCCTTCTAAAGAAAGACAATACACTGTCGGGAATATATTTTAGGATCAATGAATCCACCAATCATCCCATCGATTAATTAACACATTCACTGCCTTAGAAGCCAAACATCCATGTTAACTGGGAAGGCTGGCAGTGAATGAGATTAGAATAGATTTTGCATTAGCAAATAGCACCACCTACCAACACAATACAATAAGAAATGTCCACAAGGTGCAGGTATTATTGTTGTCCACTTGTGGTCAAAACCCTCACATTCTACACTCTAGTATCTGTGACTTTGAATGCGTGTGGTTTTTAAAATCAGGCCCTGGCCTGGTGAGTGACATGGCGTCATCAAGTGAGAGTAAAGTTGGCTGTTGTGAGCTCAGGTTAGCAACTGGCTGTTAACCGCCTAACCGTCAGCCAGTGGCAGCTTGTGTATGAAAGTGTCATTTTGTTCAATGAAGCCATGTAAACTGTACCGGTGGCTGTGTTTATCCTTCACCACTTTTGGGGGCATTACAACACATTCTAACTAGCGGCGGTAGGCTATATAAATTTGCTAACATCGATGTGTTGTGATGGGAGATGGTTTTAAGTAAACATTGCACTATATCTTCATTTTAAGTGCAAGATGAGCCAAAGTGGACAGTTTGTCTTTTATGGACTGTTTACGCCTGGCTCACTGTCATCATGCCAATTTATTTGTACACACAACGGGTCGTGTGTTGACAGTAACATTAGTCAATGTGAAAAAAAATGATCCCCTCTGACTTCAAGGCAAAGACTTCACTTCCACGATCCAGCCCTACTTCTGACAGTGTCCGCCATTGGTGTTTACACACGAGCTACCCAGATATTGCAACATATTCTAACGGTCAGGGATCTGTGCATGTTCCTGACAGGAAGCCCGAGGCCGAAACCAAATGTCTTTCCTGCTTAGATCAGCAGGGGTGGTGAGGGAAAAAAAAAAAAAAAAAAAAAAAAAAGAAGACATTCTTTTACAGCATCCCCACCCAGGTTGGGTGGTAGTAGTAGTAGTAGAAGACGACCCACGTTTGAAATTAACAAACAGCACTCAAACTCATCAATTGTGTGGAAGAAAACAGTGAGGGTCCATAATTGACCTCATGGATTTAAAAAAAAAAAAACAACAAAAAAAAAAAAAAAAAAAAAAAAGAAAAAGGGGGGGGGACTAACACAACACAGCTGGAGTGGGAAAGGAGGTCATCAGGTCTTCCAGAAAGCTGACACATTTACACTAACACTCAAAAGTTGTTTGCTTCTCATAACACCGCCACCGCCCCCCCCCCTCCAAAAAAAAAAAAGTTTGACCTTTGATATATAAAGTCAAAGGTAACTTACCGAACCAAACAAAATAACGCTACCATGACCGGAATATTCACCTCCACTTTAATTAGCTTGGGAGTGGGAAGGAGGGATGGCATAAAAACACTACAAAATATAACGTTTGTTTTTTTACTGTAACCGCACATAAAGGAAAAGAGAAGCTATCAGTGAATTAGCATTAGCACAAACTAAATTGCGTTAGCTTCGATGCTAAGTGAAGCTAGTAGCTACTAGAGTTGCTTAGCTAGCCCAACCCGAACCGGGGAAAGGAAAAAGTTGTAACAAACCTGGCTCGCTTTATAAAACTGCTTCTTCAAGCCTGCCACGGACATGTTGGCGGTGTCTTCAACTTCCCAGCGACTTAGTGGCGTGAACGTGTCAAAAGTTGGCCGCGCGGCGTTGTTGTGAGGAGAAAACGGGTGAAAATGTTGCGGAGGTATCATAGGACTGCTCAGCCGTCCGTCAACTGGGTCGGGACACGCCGACTGACCACGTCCACGTCCGCGGGGGTGTCGTCCCACTGTCACCGGACATACACGCACTAGGCTGTCCCGTAAGTGGAATTCGGTGAGTTTCTGTAGTGGAGGTGCCTTGTGGCTAGTTTCCACGTATTCACACAAACAAATCTGCAGAGGAATGAGATGATTCTGAGCGAGCTTCAGTCTCTTGACGTCTACCGCCCCCTGTATGGTTGCGACTGGAAGTGCAGGTCAGGTCACCAGGCCAGATGTTTTTCTTTGGGCTTACATAACATAAAAGAACAAACACCTTTTAGTAGGTTGTCAGATGCAAACAATCAGTTGTTGACGTAAAAGTACAAAAATAAATAAAACATTTACCTCTCAAACACACGCAAAAAAAAAAACATCACACAAAAAACTCTCACTTGAAACGCTCAGGCTCATAAAAAAAACTTGCACAAAAAACCGCTCACTCTCACCCAAAAAAAAAACTTTCACAAAAAACCCCCACATACTTCACTTTTTTCTTGGTGTGCTTTAAAAAGATGGCTAAGAAATATCACATCCAGGACAAAACTGCCACATGTAACAAAGACCAAAGATTGTATACAATCATAAACCAGTTTTGGAACAATATTACTATTGACCAGAAAGTGTCAGGAAGGCACTACACTACTTGTGTACAAATTCAATCGTATAATTTGGCCCTGAGTTACTGCTCAAAGTGCAGTCTACAAATACATTCTCTAAAAAAACAATTATGGAATATGGGAGTAATGCTGTTAGTGGTTTATAGAATATAACAAATGTTAATTTTACTGTATGCCTACAAATATAAAAATCAGCGAGACCGATCATTTTGCAGGGGTCTCATTTTTCCAGAGCTATATAATTTAACCAAGTAAACTGCATTATCAGATATGCAAAGCATATATAATAATCTCCCGCTATATCGCAACTCACGCTTCACAGTCTTGCCATATTGTGGATGATTATTATTATTTGTTCAAGTGTTATTACAGTTGTTACTTTAGTTCTTCGACTGCGTGTACAATAGTTTTGTGTTATCCATTGCTCTTGCTCACGCTCAATATATTATGTTTTTGTTTGAGTCAAACAGATTAATGGCATTTCCATTCATTCAATTGGGAAATATGTTTCTTTTTTTTTTTTTTGCGATATGAGTGTGTGGAGTCACGTGTGACTCGTATCTCAGGGCACAACTTTATAATTATTATTATTTTTTTTAATAAAAACATGAAACTTGAATCACTGCCACGTGTTTTTAATTGTAAAAAGAATTTCATTACATTCTTAAATCCACAAAGTATATCACCATTGTGCAACAACACTTTCTCGTGTTAATAACCGCTCTGGCTTGTATATTCATGACATGACATAAATTAGTTTTCATTTAAATCTATCATGATTCAATAATAATAATAATAACAATCTTAAAATAGAGTGACAATATCATAAACAGACAGATCATGACAAAAAAAAAAAAAAAAAAAAAAACTTGCTGGGAGACATTTAAAAATGCTCTTTAAGAAAAAATAGAATTACATCTCTCCAAAAGACGAAAAGGACAAACTGATGAGGAAAATATGATACATATCAGGAAAAAATTGAAGATCACATCAAAACCAAGACAAGGATCAGAGATTATAATTAATATTTTATATGCATTTTACTTTTTTCTTTATTTTTTACTTGTATCAATATCCTATTTCATCTATAACGTCAACTCAACGTATCTCGCAATAACAACGATCAAAAGGGTTAAAATCTTTGATACTTTCTGTAATTTAACATTCACAAGAACATTTACTGTACACAGTGATCAAGGTTCAAAGGTCGTCAACAGTTTGTCGGTGCGTGGTGCTTTGTAGACACCGCAGGACAGGACAGAGAGCCGAGCTATCACCCTGAGGAACTTCAACCGGGAACTTTTTGTCCCACTAAAATTGGGTTGGGCAGGATTGCAACGATTGGAGAAAAAAAGAAGAAGAAGAATCAGCGTGATTAAACATTCTACGACAAAGTATTGCACCTTGTTACAATCCGGCCAACCCTGCGCAGGTGTCAGCTGTGAATTTGTCATATTAGAATCATATTAGAACATTTTAAAATAAAAAAATAATAATAATTCAAAATGATGCTACTTTAAAAAGTTAAATGCATGGCAACAAAGGCCCAATTGCACAATCCCACTGTGCCGCCAAGTACCGGCTAGGGCGGCATCTTGTTTTTTGTTGTTGTTGTTGGGTTTTTTTTTTTAACGCTACTTGAGATCATTCGCTGTACGGCCAACAGCACTGTCCCAGCAGTGCCACGCAAATCTGACTGAAATATTTCAAATCCGATGTATATGATTGTCTCAATATGCTACAAAGAACACAGCAAAGCTAGCACAAGCTACTGTGGAATACTGGCAGCAGTTTGTGGTTTTGCCTTTTCCAAAAACAATTGTGATTTCAAACGAGCGGAGTTGTGACTTGTCCTCAGATTTCACCTCCACGCGACTTGCAAAACAATGTAGGATATTGGGCTTTGGGGTTACATTTGAAGAAGAAAACTAAATGCAACATAACATTAATAGGTGAACTAGTTTGACCTTGTCTAAACTTGTAAATGTCCAACTGTTCAACGTTTTAGTACTTGTTTGCCCAAGTTTCTGTTCTCTAACAGGAGCTGAACAGCAAAATTCACAAACTGGCGTTTGAATCATAGCGATTATCCAAAAGGATGAATTGGAAAATAATTGATTTTTGCATGATTAAACAATACGAATACAAAATATGCATGTGAGGTGCAAGTATTATTTTTGTCCACATGGGGTCACCATCATGTTCTACACTGTAGCATCTGTGACTGTGAATGTGTGTGGCTTTAAAAGTCGGGGCCTGGCCTGGTGAGTGACGTGCGCGTCAGCGAACAAGTGTACTGTTCAGGCCGTCGTTAGCTCAGGTTAGCCAGTCTTGCGTCGTAATAGTTTGTGTTGGCGATCGTGCTGTTGCGGTCCATTAGTTAGTTCTGCTTTACAACCTTTGCACTTCATCTTATTTTGAAGTGTGAAATCATCCCAAACTTTGGACCTTTTCTGTCTTTGATGCACTCTTTCCTCACGAGTTTGCAGTAACATTCGACTTTGCCGTTCAGCTCCTTGTTAAAGAACAGTAAGTTGTGCAAGCAGTGCACAACTGCGTTGAACAAGTGGACGTTCAAAAGTAAAGATTACTTGTAAAGATTCAAGTGCATTTTCAGTTGATCCTGAAATTGTACCCAAAAGCCCAATATCCCTAACTTTTTGGTGAGTACTGTACATCGTGCAGACGCTTTTCAGTATCAATGTTTGAGAGAGGATGAGGTAGTAAAGGCTAAGCAGGTAAGCGGGACGAGCGGGTTGGGACGTCGAGGCCAAATTCGAGTTCAACCAAAATGTTTCCTCAAAATGCAAACAAAATTTAGCGTAAATCGCACGAGATGTCATATAGTCAATACACACAGAGTGAACCTCCACCTATTCATAAATTCATTTTGTGCGTGTGGAATCTACCCCCACCTCGTCACACTTTTTGTAATTTGTTTACAAACAAATGAATTCAGCTTATATGTCACGGGGGCGAACGAAATCAATTGAGAATGGAAGTCAGCCAGCATCGCAGAACGGATTGCGTTCGACACTGGAGGAAGGCTCCACTGCAGTGAGAGTCGGTGCGGATAATAAATCCGCTCTAAGGAGCTTAAATAAATCGACGGCCCATCTGTTCGCGCTTTATCTTTTGCCTCCACCCCCTCCACTCAAAACACGCTGCGGCCATGTAGCCCATAATGGCGAGTACTGCTCCGGTCATTGCTTCAACTGTCGGGGTTAACGAGATGCAACGGAACCTTGTTCATACTAGGGTTGCAAAGAGGTGGAAAATTGCCGGCGACTTTTGGAAATATCCCAAATCGGAAACTTTCCAAGGGAATTAATTGGGAATTGTCGGTTACTCCAATTTTGGCTCACAACACACAGTAAAAACAAAACAATAAACGACCAAGTGACTGCTAGTAACTGTCAAAACTCTTGAGTCAAAGTACCACTGTCCTCGCATGAAATCTGTTGTTTTCGTCAGGATTATGCGAAAATAGAAACTATATTTAAGTTCCTGAATCAGGACCCGACTTCAATTTTGCGAATTGTTCCTGTTTATTTTTAAACTTTCCAAGTTTGCAACCCTAGTTCACACAGGTCATCTACAATACGCAGGGGCGTGACTCCACAGATACGGGTCACAAAGGGCTTCCACCCCCCCAAAAAAGTAGTTGTTTCGAAGCCCAACACGGACTCACTCATAAATTGTAATGAACCACTGTATTGTCTCAACAGCTACAACAATCCTTTCGTCCCGGAACGCCAACGTACGGCCAGGCAGTATGTGTGCGCATTTGTCTCCTACTAACGGCTATATAAGTGCTGAAAATATGTTCACAATCTCTTTTTGTGATTCTTCTCTAAGTGGCATATGCAAAAGGGAAAGGGCACACGGGACTGAGGTAAAGATTGCATCAAAAAGAGCCCATTTACATCAGTGTTTGAGGGTGTGCTTGTAAAATAAAAAAAAAGAAAAAGAATAAATACCTGCATAAACGCTCCTAAGAGGAAAAAAGACGGATGTGAGTTTGATCATGGTCCCTTCGAACGCTTTGTTCGCACGGCAAAAAGCCTGCGACAAGGCGATAACCGATGCTGTGCGAAAAGTGGTTAACGGTCACCAGAATGACGACTGAAACGGATTAAAAAAAAAAAAAAGAATCATAAATTGAAAACAAATCTGTGCAAGGTAAGTGAGGATTTCAAGTCTGTACTGTACATTCGGGATGAGGCCTTGAGGCTGTGCTGCACGCTTTAAGGGGGGCACAGGGCGGGGTTACATTCAACCGTAGCTGTGAGAACTGTAGTAGAAACGGCGTCTGCCTTAAGGACTTAGAAAAATAATTTGGAGAATACAAATTGTCGAGGCCACTCTTTAATCCTTTCTCTGAGCTCTCTTCAAAAGAGCGGTACCGACGAGCAGCCTTCGGCGCGCTGCGAGGAGGGGCAGCGTGGGTCGGTCGGTCGGTCGGGAGTTTCCGAGGTGAGAGGAGTGCGTCCTAAAGTGTAGCGTGCGGGATTGTCATTGAGCGGCCGCTTTGCCTTTCGCCTCAGCTTGGTGCCACATCGTTTAGTCTCGCTCGCTCCCTCACACAAGTCTCTGTTGCGGAATCGCGGTGGGATTTGCGACGCCGCTTAGCCCTCTGTGGAGTCTGGGAAAGTGATTTCACTGCCAAACACCTCGCGGTACAGCGGGGGGAAAGTGTACGCCGTTTCGGGGTGGACCAGACGGAAAAACTCCAGTTTGTCGATGTGGAGCTTGCAAATGGACTTCATGATGGGGAGTTTGGACACCATCTGGAGGAAAAGGAAATGAATCAGAAAAGATTCGGACGGCGGAGGCCGTGCAGCCTTCACGTTGGCCAAAGTGCAGCCTTACCTTGGCAAGTTTCTCTTCTGATGCGCCGCCTTTTTGTAAGCAGCGCTGAAGGGCTACATAGACCTTCTCCTGAAGTTTCTGAATCTGTTGCACATCTGTCAGCCAGGGTCGGTCTAAGTGGAAGAGGATGAAAATGAAAAATTCCACTTCATACTCTACTCTTTTGCTCTAATTAAGCCATCATCTTAAAATGAACAAATCAACCGGTTGTAAACGTTTCAACTTATTAAAACACTTCAAACGACTGCGAGCTTATTTGATTGGGTTTTTTTCCGTGGTCAACTATGACTGTGATGAAAGTCGAGTTCAAGTCGAATCATCGATGACGTCACAAATATTTTTTTCCAGCACTGAACATCACAGGTCCGCCATCATTTTTGCGCCACAAACGTAATATTTTGGGGACGAAGATGGAGCTTTACTTGGCGCTGCTGCCCTCGTTCCTCGCCGCGAGTCCCGCGGTCCCCGCTCGCATGAAGATTTTAAGACTAGCGGCAATCGGAATAGCCGAAGCTAGCGAGGCCGACTGCTATACTCGTCCACCACAATGTTATATTCGTAGTCTGGGACCCGCGCAGATGTATGAAGACTATGTCACCTCACTTCAACATAATTCCTTGGCGCCAAAGCAATCATTTAGACAACAACAAAAAATCTGCCAATAGGCCAATTTGCCAATGTCCAGGACTGCTGCGTGTTCTTCTTGCACCGGATGTTACGAAACTAATAAGTCATCCGCTGAGTGTATTTGTCACCTGGTGAAAGCAGCACAGCGGCGGCGAAGAGGGCCATCTCCTCCTCGGACATCTGGATACGACTCAGGCTTTTGGCCAAGTCGAACACGGCCGTCACGAGGTCATCGCAGCCTGGAGGAAGGGCAAATATGGAGTCGTCATGGATACATAAGAGAAAGCGCGTGACCAATGAGGGAGACGGGGTGAGAAGATGGCACGCGAGGGCGGAACTCACCAAGTGCTTTAAAGAAGTGAGCGGGGGCGAACCTTCCATCAAAGAGGAATGTGTTATTGATGGGATTATAGGCTCGACACATTCGGATCAGAAGGACGTCCATGCAGCCTGTGGACAAAAGGATCAAGAAATAAGCAATGTAACCCTATACAGGCCTGCTGTTCTGATTGTATACCTCGAGTGACAATACAGTCACGTATTCACTCGGTTTAACAGTGAATAGCTGGGTTGAAGTTCCACAGAATAGGTGAATTGTGAATATGCAGGGGATTACTGTAACGACTGTAGTTTTATTTTAAGACCGACTGAGCGGCAGCTAAGCTGTCACTGGTGAATCTGGTTTGCGAAGAGGTGCGCTGGGCGTCGTTGCTTACATTCCTTTTATACGTCCAATTGCCTAAACATGTTCATTGTACTGTAAAAGCCTAAAAAAAAAAAAACAGTCGCAAAAACAATAAAAAGACAATATAGCGGGGGTGCAAACGATGAACCGCAATATAGCGGGGAAGCCCCGCTCATTTTGCACTTCACAGCGTGACAGTTGGCACAAATAACTGCGGCGTGGTGCAAACAAGGGCTGCCCATTCTTCCGCCGGACGACAGACACGAGATTTTCAAGTCACACTTTATGCTTGTGAATGTCGAGCTGCGTGAAGCCGGCGGCCCCTCGAGGCGAAGGTACCGCGTGCGCCGTTCCACGTGACCAGAAGGATGGCTATGACAAATAAGAGGCGGCAAAGTCACAAACGCACACGGCAGCGGAGGCGTATTCCCAGAGTCCCATTTCCTGGTGACAACAGCCCCCAGCTGCATTGTGGCTTTTTGATTGCATTTTATTTACAGTGGGTCCCAGTTATATCGCGATTCATTGTTCATGACCCCGCTATATTGTCGTCGTTCCCACAGAGCAATATATATGCCTGCGAGTTATGTTGCACGCTCTGTTTGTATGCGGTGCCGCTCTGTATGTTCAAGTAGCAGTTGTCTGAATGTTTAGAATTACCGTAACATTCATGCTAATTTCCATTAGCCCTTCTACGGCTTTTCCTGTTACATGTTAGCATTAAGCTAGCACACATAATGTACAATGATTAATGTTATTAAATAAATTGTGTTTTGTTGTATGTGCTGCTGCTCAGTGTGTGTTAAAAGTAGCAGCTGTTTGAAGGTTTATAGTTACCATAACATCGATAGTAATTTTCATTCGCGCATCTATGGTGTTTTACATTATATGTTAGCTTTAAACTAGTGGACATTCCATAGACGAAATGATATGGTTTGGTTGAATGTTTTGGGGTTTCAAAGCACAATGTTTAATTCCCATTTTTTATGTTTTATAGCAATCTTCAACTGAGAGTAAGAAATAAACAGCTTGAAGCCAGCACACTTATTTGGAGAACTATCTGAGCGAGAGAGCAGAGCTGCTGAAAAATCCTTGAAAAAGTAATCAGTTTAAATGCATTTAAAGCGTGTGGGAGGAATAAAATCACCCACCAAAAAAAGTTTGTGTTTTTGGGTCTGGAAGATATCTCCCGCGGTAAACGGGCGTTCGCTGTATTTATTTGTCTTTGAAGGATTACTGACCTGCTTTGAGGAGGATAATCTGGTCATTCTGACACAGGTCCATGAAGCCAGAGATGCGCTTAGCAAACTCCACCACGTACTGGATGGCGTTGGTGATGTGGATGGCACATTGTTGCCACATCACCTCAGCTGACTGATACGAGAGAGAGAGAGAAAAAAAAAGACAGAAAAGCGCTCATGAGCTGATTCTACCGTTCGATTTTTACCGCCAAAGACATACTGACCTAAATCCCGTCGGCTTCCTCAAGCCACAACTATTTGGGTATTTTTGTTTGCGTTTCGGAGTAATTATTTAAGAACAGTACACGTGTCCTGAACAAGACGCATGTTTGGCTCTCGGATTTTGTTTGGATTCTTTCATTAGAAACGGTCTCATGTTTATCTTGTGAGTTTTGCTTTACATTTGGATTTTGTGGCTTTTTTGTGACAGGGAGCAGCCTCAACACAAGCTGTTAAGAATAGAAACTGGAAGATACAGCATGTGAAAGGGGACTCGCATTCAAAGCAATGCGAGTATTATTTTGAAAATTGTACTATAAACAGTGGTTAATGGATTATACGTGTACAACTGTGAAAATTGGAACACATTATTTCTACTTTTACGCAGTCTTTCCTTCTGTCTCACCGCCATCACGCCAATTTCGTACATTTCTGGCGCGTGAGTTTGAAGTAACGGTGCGTGTGCAAACAGGATCGCTGAGAGGTTTTAGCAGAGATTTTGCTTTGACTTCCCGTCGTAGTTATGAGATGAATGCTTTCCGTCCTATATCGTACCTTCGTCTGATACATTCGGGTCTCTTCCGTGCTATATGTGGACCACGCCATTCTCTTCAGCTCCTCTGCAGTGTACTGGCTCGTTTCGATATGGGACTTCACCACACATTGAGTGACGTGCTCTGAGAGGAGAGAACGCTGGCGTTAAGGTTGCGGTCGCGGTCACGCTCAGGCAGGATTGATTCACCACATTCACGAGTGATAAAAGTCGTGCGTACCGAGCTCAAGCAGGGAGCACCCTTCGGGCAGCGGGTTGAGGATGGCGTGCGAGAAGAGCCCAGAGTCGTGCAACAACTGGTATTCGTGCTTGATGCCGTGGTTGCCCTCCGCAAAGTCCAAGTTGGTCTGTTCCGGGGAACTTTGAGAGGACGAGCTGCTGCCCGTGCTGCCGGCGAGCATGTCCAGGTTTCCGTACTCGCCGCCCCCGTCCTCGGGGGTCAGCGGCAGGTCGAAGAGCAGGCCGTCGGGCAGCGTGGTAAAGTCGTCCAGATCGCCGAGTGCGGCGCTGGACACTCGTCTGTAGGTACGGCCGTGGTCGGCCATGTCGCCGTTCTTTTCCCGGGCTGCCGCGTTGGCGCATTCCTGGGACTGCTGGTGCTTCTGGACCTCCGCATACAGGCTGTCGCGCTGCTTCTTGGACATGCGGCCAAACTTCACCGCTGCAGCGACAACAAATGTACATTTAATGATAATCATTATGGTATGATATGCTGGTATAATCAAGCACAACATGAACAATGCATGGAGGAAACTTCAATGGAGCAAAATGTGGGACCTGAACTTACTCCAATAGATCATGTATTGATATTAAAAAAAAAAAAAAAAAATGGACATGTACACTTGGCCCTTTGACAGGAAAAATGTGGACCTACCGTGCGTGGTACCTGGAGAAACACAATGCAGAAATGTTGCAAGTCGGACATGTTTCGGCACCTGACACTCAAAACAGAGTATATACTCTACGTGTATTGTATGTGTCACAGTGCTTGGTAGGAAGTGTGTGTTGCGCTCATGAGTAAAGACGATGGAGTAGTGGATGAGCAACGCAACTGGCGTCAGCGTCGCGTTTCTTAGTTTTTAATATCTGTAAATAAAGGAGTATTTTGCCATCAAAAGCCCTTTCTCAGGCACATTTTTGTTGTTTGATAGTTCGAGATGTCACAAAAACAAAAAATACTGACGTCAAAGTCATTGTTCTGCTTGACATGTATTTTGCCGCTTTTTGGCAGAAACCAACCCATGTTCTACAGCTGACGTATTGTACAGAAGACGCTACTCATTTGTTTAGTCGGTTGAGTGCGTCTACTGTCACAGAACGCAATATTCTCTGGGTCAGTAAAAGGCTGTAAAATGGCTCCACTTTGAAAACGGCAGGCAGTTGAATGAGTTAAGTACATTTCACAGTCTTTACTTTTTATACTTTTACCTTCTACTCTCACCAGTCTTTTTCTTCAAAAGCATCTGTACTTTTACTTAAGTGTCGAGTCCAAAGTACTTTTGGACTGTACGGCTTTGTCTAACCGGGCGGTTGAACTCACCGTCACGGCTCATGCCCAGAGCGAGACACTTTTGCAGCCGGCAGTGCTGGCAGCGGTTGCGATTGGTCCGATCGATCAGGCAGTTTCTCTGTCGGGAGCAGGAGTACATGGCATTGTTCTGCTGGCTGCGTCGGAAGAAACCCTTCGCAAAAAGAACACGCGTGTCACACGGGTTCACATTTCAAATAGGAGTTGGGGTGGTGGCTTAAAAAATAAAATAAAATAATGGTTGCGACTCAGCTGTATTGAATGGCATGACGGTTATGAGTTTAACCTCTTTTGGCACAAGCGAGGACTCACCTTGCAGCCTTCACAGGTGATGACACCGTAGTGGATCCCTGACGATTTGTCCCCGCAGATTTTGCAGGGTATCACTTCTATTTGAGCTGGAAAGAGAAAACAATGGAGAAGGAAAGATACGTGAAACAGACGTGAAAGGGGCAACATTATCGGTCAATTGTGTGGAATTGATTGTCGATGAATTGCATCTTAAAACGACTGATTGCAATCAGCAGAGGCGCTGTTGGATGACAACATGACGTCATCTATGTGCAGTGAATCCCGGCCGCTGCCTAAGAGATCATCAGGCACACTGTGAGAATTTCATCGGTCGGTCCAAAAATGATTTATTGACTACAAAGAAAGTATCTTTGTTCATCTATCTAGGCTAGTGACATTTACTGACAGCCGCAATTCATTACATCTTACAAAATCTAAAACAAACGCATAGCTTTGCCTTAGAAAAGTGCGCTCAGTTTAATGCTAACAAACAATGCAAAATGCCATAGGCAGGCTAACATCAGGCTAAATAAGTACACTATTATAATTTTCTTTATTAAAAAAAACACATTAGTCAAATTTGTTTTGTAACGGAAGGCTGGAACGGATTAATGGCGTTTCCATTCATTTCAATGGGGAAAGACGATTTGAGATACAAGTGTTTTGCGTTACGAGCGTGGTCACGGAACAAATGAAACTATTTTCTCAAGGCGACACTATTCTTTTTTGGGAATGCTTGCAACGGTCACACAATACAATTCTAATTAACTGGAATGATCAGCGTAACAGTGAAAGCGAGAAATGCTGCGCCTCTTCGTGGAGTTTGCTTTTTTTAGTTCGTCCTTATTGGAAGTCCTCATTTTCATATAGACTTCCTTCTACCTTCCAATAACTCAATATTTAGACTGCACTAACTGCATATTAAATGACTTCATGTCAGGCTACATGCTGCAGGTAACGGGTGGAGTCACTTTATTTTCAGGCAAAAAAACGAGGTTATTTAATCTCACGTGAGTGAACAAACTCAATTCAAAGAACCGAGGCTCCTCCTGTGATTGACATAAGAGACAGTGTGTACATTATGCACCTTGGGTCCATTGTGGAAGCTTGAGTCTTCTTACCAAGGAACAGCATGTTCTTTTCATTATGTTGTTTATCTAAGTAGCTGGGCCTCCTCAAGCCCAGAATAGCAGGTCAATTACATTAGCTGAAGCCCGAGGTTATAAAGTTTCATGGCTCGCGCTGCTGTGTGTCCCCCCCCGCCCCCCACCCCCACTGTGTTGACTGCTCACAGCCATGTTTCTTTTGGGACAGTGCTAATAGCGGTTTCCCCACTTCGTTTTCTAGTAAAGGCTCTTTTGTCAAATACTCGGAATTGAGCGCCCACACATGACATCCCGCTCGGGGAGAGATGAGACCTGCGTCACACACACACGAGCAGAAAATGAGAACTATCCTAAAAAACCTGACTTGGAGATTTCTTTATCCACACTTCCTGCACAGGGGCAACAGGTGACATATTTGAGTGTCTGAGGCTGGCTTGAATTCACGGTGACTGGCATCGGAAAGATATGAATAAATAAAAAGATGAAGGCAAATGGAAACAAAAAAGGGGGGGGGGGGGGAGAGAGAAAAAAAAAAAAAAACAGGCACTGCTCCCTCTATCGCTCCTCTCAAGGCCTCCCGCCCCTCCCGCCAGCCTGTTATATAACTGCAGTCTGGTCGCATTCCACGAACGCACGCATTCAAAAGTGGTTGTCCCGGCAACCGTGTGACGTTCCTCCCTCGCCCGCCTCCGTTCCCATTGGCCGCCTGACGGGTGACTTTAGCGTTTTGACTCGCCGACTCACCTGCCAGTCAGCTGAGCGGCAAAGTCGGGCCCGCCGAGGCCAAGCTGCTCCACTGTCACACTTTCCCATTCAAGCAGGAGGAAGCGCCGCCTTCTTTTTTTTCCCCTCGCAGGTTTTAAAGCGGATTTGGACTGACGGCAGCAGGGCGTGGAGTGCAACTTTTGCAAAAGTAACTGACAGCTTTAAGATTTAGAGTCGGCGGTTGTTTCGAGACGTGTTTGACATCTGGATTTATTCAAAAGGTCCAAGTACAGTAGAGTGAGAGCCCAGCGGCAATAACAGCTGTAGCTAATAGCGGCTCCTAACTTGTTGCAGCATGTCAAGTATTGGGAGTGAAATTTCAGCTGCGCCCATAAATCTATTTTTTGCTGCGGATGCAACTGGCCATCCACGGGTCCCCCGGGCAAATAAATGTCTCTGTAATTACAACATACAAGCAATAAAAGCACACGCATTTCGTATGAATAAGTGCAATTTGTGGCAATGGTCTCACACGGACGAAACATTAAAAGTGAGCACGTGTTAGCTCCGCCAAGGAGGCTTAGCGGCCACTGAAGTTTGTCGTGTGGTCACGCACGGGTTAGGATTAGTTTACCCTTGTTTTATGTTTTTCAAGTAGCAAGTTGTCGTTTGGTCGATTTTTTTTTTTATTTTATTTGTAACTTTATGAAAACAGTTTATTTGTTTATATTCTTTTATGATGTGTGTACAGTGCTTTTTCTTTTATTTAAAAAAAAAAAAAAAAAGGTTCAACATTTTTTTGGGGCGGGTGGCTGCAACCGATGAAGGGCATCTCAATTCATTTGAGTGTGAAAAATGTATTTGTTATTGAATTGGGTTTATTTATTGCTTTTTGCCTGGGAGGTGACAACAGCAGCACCTCTGCGCCAGTCAGTCGGTTTTCCCTCAGCGGGGAAACGGCGCTGTGAAGGCTTGTCAGTGCAAACTTTGCTCTCTCGTCCCAGCTAATCAAACAGTCCAAAGTCCTATTTGCCCGCTCCTTACTTGGCATACTGTACTTAACCTACGGTACTTTTTGACAGGAATGGCATCTATGACTTATTGCTGTATCGTTATTATATATTACAGTCGACGTAAAGGCATATGATTTTTTCCCCTGTGAGCTGTTCCATTGATTGACACCTTCTGTCCAAGAAGCTACTCAGCGTTTTAACCTTTCTGACCTACCTTGAAAACAGTATCGTATTCCGTGACACTCACCCTGTTAAAAAATGAACAGCCTGTGAAAGTAATTACTGCGCAGAAACAAACGTCACCGAGTGAGTGGTCAAAGCACAAACGGGCCCATCGCAGCGTCCTGCAACATACCTCGAGTGCGGCCAGACACTGCGGGGAGAATTCTGACATTTACGGGCATGTTTTTTTGGACCGACAGGAGCCGCGCGACGGCCGCAGGCCTATGCATCATTTACAACGAGGCCAAATCACACACAAGATCAGCTTGCACTTGTGGCGCAGAATGTTTCCAGCAGACCGGGAGAGTCCAATTTGAAGCATAATGCGGTCGCAACGCACTGCTGACGGTCACAAAACAGCCCAAAAACAGATTTCCGTCAGCACACATCCTAAAAAGGACTTTGGATGATTTGTCGTTCTGCCTTGATTTATATGGCGAGGAATCTTTTAACACAACAGTCATGGTATTTGAATGCATTTACATAACATGCACAATGTCATGTGAAAAGTCATCAAATCTTGCGACACTTCAGCTCGTCGAGCGTTCAGTGTCACTTTTGCCACAGAGCGCTGCATAGAGAAAAATGGAAGATGCTCTTTCCCCCTTTTGTTTATGAAACATGCGAACACCACTGTGACCTAAGAGATCATCAGGTGTGCCACGAGAAATCACCCAATTTCAGGAAATTGGGCCAAAAATGAGTCAGTCAGAGCGTTGCTAAGGTATCGAATCGGAACTTGGTATTGGTAGTGACTCAAAATCAAGTGACTCGGACTAGGGTGCAAAAAAAGTTACAAACAAATTAAAATGCGATCGGGACGTCTTTAATGCGAAGGGCTGCCGGTATGATACACACTTCTGGAATGACAAATCTTCTCAAATTATTCGGGGCTAAATCATCTCCTCATCACCGTTGTGCCTGTTAACTTGTCGCCACGAATGTAATGTAATGAATGTAATTAAATGTAATTACCGGTGTATCCACCTGTGGACATTCAGACAGCAGATGAAGGCAAACATGGCTCGCACGCCCTGAGTAAGTAAATTTGTGAGCTCGTCATTGTTTAAGTATGTAGATTTTTGTGACTTTTCTGGTGGTGTGCCATGAGTGTTTTCTGAAACACTTTACTTTTTACTGCTAAAAGTAAAACCAATCCAATGTCGGTCAAGATGAAATCATTGTCTCTTTGCAACGCAGCTGTTGAGTAATGTCGAAAGCTGTAAACACGTTTGTGTCCCGGCTGCGCAGGACAAACGGGATGAAGGAATAGTTACGGAGTAACTCGCAATGTTCCCGTATTCATCACGTGTCATCAAAGGATGAGTACACATTTTGTCATATTGTTTTTTTATGAGTTAGGTTTAACTTGTATTTTACATTTGACTTGATAACATGATACTTGCCTGTCAATTTGATAAAGGTTTTACGATGGCAATAGTGCGCGCGTGACCCAGACACTGAGTCGATCGACCTTCTTTCCTATTGGGAAAATGGGAAAAGAAGTTCCACTGCTGCATTATGTCAGTGTTTCCCAACCTTTGAGCCAAGACGCCTATTTTACATTGGAAAAATCTTATGGCACACCACCAAACAAAAATGCCACATTAACTACATACTGTATACTGAAATAATGATGATCTCGTCTCAATTTACTCTGAAATATACTGGCTCAGTGTGACATCTGGTCTTGTTTAGTGGAGCACAAAACTGATCTAGGTGGAATTTATTACATAATTTAAGATAGACAAAGGCACGGATCTTATAGCATAATTTTCAGACCAAATTGAACTCCTGTGGTTGGGAGTCGTTGCATCGTACAGGGTGTCCCAAAAGTCACTACACACTTCCTTTCATTTCAGGTATGATCCGGACAGACGCAAGACCATCAACATTTGGCAACTTAGGCTTTGCAGTTTATGTAAGCATGTCATTCCGCGGCCCACGGCTCGCCAATTGGCAGTGGAGGAGCGTAGCCACGAGCCAAATTGCTTCCTGGCAAGAAGTTTTTCTGTCTCTGAAATGAGTTTAGCCCTCCAGATAGACTTTCCCTGGCTTTTCGCGAGCACCTGCTCTAAGAGTTCGGCGTTTTGGATCAACGGTGGTCCTCGCAGGCCTTCTGCTGCGTGGTTTGTCAAGAACAGATCCTGTTTCGAGAAACTTGAAGTGGACAGCGTAAATCGCACTACACGTTGGACGGCCATAAAGCTTCTCAAACTGGCGCTGAACTTCTTGCCAACGCTGCTCGGATGTCAATTGTCGAGCCGTGGGCAATGGGAACATGCTTACACAAACTGCAACGCGTACGCTGTCAAATCCCGATGGCCTCACATCTATCCAAATGATACCTTAAACAAAATGGACAAAAATGAAGTGTACTGTATAGTGACTTTTGGGACATCCTATATTAGGATTGTACATATTGAGATGTTACTCATGAACATTCCCCAAATGAACGGCAACACTAAAACACTACAATGGCTCAAATCCAGAGAGCCTTCTGCAACACCAGCAGAGCCAGGCTGAGGAATTCAGTGCACAGCATGTGATTTGCCATTGCACGCCAATCGCAGTCACCTTGAGTTTTAACAGCCTGTTTTCAAGTCTGTTTAAATGTCACTTATCCAGAAGTTGAACAAGCAGATATTGCTTATCACAATGACT
Source organism: Phyllopteryx taeniolatus (assembly GCF_024500385.1). Taxonomy (NCBI): domain Eukaryota; kingdom Metazoa; phylum Chordata; class Actinopteri; order Syngnathiformes; family Syngnathidae; genus Phyllopteryx; species Phyllopteryx taeniolatus. Next base: position 6,859,103 of record NC_084508.1, read on the forward strand.
TTGCGTCAAGATACCACCGAGTCCAAATAAATATTTATGAGCAAAATATATTTTTCTTTTGTTGCTCTCTTTGCACGCTTGCAAACATGAATGTAGTCTCTGCGGACGCTCTCAGTTGAAGCCGTGGATAATTGTAGAACGGAATCTTAGCGTGGAGTCGACAGCGAGAGGAGAGGGCACGTTGACGCATACCGAGTTTCGCTGCGAACCCCTGCAAGGTTGCGCACTGAACAGATAGTGACTGCGAGTTCACTGGGCTGTGCGCCCCAGCGTTCTTGGAGAGCGCGGAGGGACCTTTCGCCTTCAAGACACCCCCCCCCCGGGCATTTCGATCCTCGGTGAACTCAGCATCGGCGTGGGACGCAGTCAGAGATTCCATTATAACAGCGGTTCTCAATCTTTGTACGCCAGGTATCAACTTTAAAAAAAATGCCTATTTTATTCCTAAAAAGAGGTATTTTTTAAAAAGCCACTGTGACATTATGCACAATACTTTCAACATTAACACTCCGCTTCAATACAGGAACATAATAACTTAAAGAATGATTCACTCAAACTATGTGTCACATAAAAGGTAAATAAAAATTGTACCTAAAAGAAAATGTTTGAACTAACAGTTCTGAAAGATGAAATACATATATGTTGTACTTAAAAGTCAAATACAACTGAACTGGATTTTAAAATTATATATATATATATATATATATATATATATATACACACACACACACACACACACAAAATAACAAAAATTCAGCATGACGCCATCCCAGATATTCCAAAATCTTCCGAGACCTCAGTTCAGTCAGGTCGAAAAGATGAACTCGGTACGTTTGTCTTTTTCTTTGGCTTTCATGGACACTTTGTACGCAACGTTCATGCTCAACGTCAGTATATTGCGTCGATTGTGCTTTTTGTTTTCTTTTTCCCCGCCTTTGCAACACAAAAAAAGGCCCGAAGAGGGTGAGAATATTTATCAGAAGTAAATTAATCAAACTTAAGTCAGAAGTTAGAGGTATGAGCCGTGCACCTTTGTAAATGACGTTTTTGTTTTATTGTTTCTATGCTTTACTACCAACAGTGATACCAAGCTAAAGCTATTGAATCTTTTTAGAAGCAGTTATTTTAACGATTATTCCATCGATTAATCGGATTCAAATTTATTTTGCACGATTAAACAACAAAATATGCATGTGAGGTGCAGGCATTATTGTTTTCAACTTGGGGTCGCCATCCTCACGATCCACATTATAAAATCTGTGACTGAGTGTGTGTGGAGCTTTAAAAGGTGGGGCCTGGCCTGGTGAGTGACGTGGGAGCCAGCAAAACGAGTTATTCGATCTGTCGGTACTTACTTACAATATTTTATACTTGTATTAATTAAGCCTGTTAAAATACATGTACAATAAAAATACAATACATACTTAATACATGGCCTGTACAGCTTCTAAAGGTTTTATGGTGGACTGTTAGAGCCCGGAACTGATTAATCCAATCTACACTATTTCTCATGCGAAAAATCATTTTGAAATATGAATAAATGCAAGGTATATCAGCATCTTAGAAAAGATTGCTGTCAACATTATTGGTAAACAACAGTATGCTACTGTGCTTATAATTTAGGCTGTTTATTTGCAATTTGGTTGCTTCTATTTGCACGAATCTTAATGAGGAAAAAATAAAAAAATAAAAAATTGTACTTAAATCAGGATTTTTTTGCTTTGGCAGAGGTCTGCGCTCCACTGTAGTCATGGATGTCGCTCGTGGCTGTACGTCCCTTCATTTTCTCAATTAGCCGCAAACGACAGCGGGTGGAGCGGCATATCTTATCGAGAAGGAGGGAGGAGTGTCAGAAAAATCGAAGCGTTCCCTCTGGTTGATGTCAGTAACCCAAGCTGACAGAGGAAACGGAGCTTAACTCAAGCCTGCTGTGCCTCAAGTTGAAATGTAGGCTTGCTGTGCCCATATCCGGCTTTGCCACAGCGGTGCTCGACACACATAACAACGGCAGGGGCACCTTTGGACAGTTACGTATCGCACGTTACGGTATACAGTAAACCGCCGTTGATAAGCCCTGCCGAAAAAAAAAAAAGTAACGGAAACATTTTTTGCCAAAAGCCCATACTGATATATAAATATACCACAGACCATGATCCCCAAACACTTTGTGACATTATTCTTAAAAACTATGGACTTTTAGATGTTTTGATTTTGAAAAGAATTGCACTATAAGTTCTTTTTTTGTTGTTGTTTAATCATCGACTCTAAATTGCCCGTAGGTGTGAATGTGAGTGCGAATGGTTGTTTGTTTGTTTGTATGTGTCCTGCGATTGGCTGGCAACCGGTTCAGGGTGTGCCCCGCCTCCTGCCCGATGACAGCTGGGATAGGCTCCAGCATGCCCGCGACCCTAGTGAGGAGAAGCGGCTCAGAAAATGGATGGATGGATGGATGGGTGGATGTTTAATCATCAATCATGGCCATTTTAAAGGAGCATCAATTATTCACAGGGGTCCACTTTACTTCCTTGACACCAATTACTACTTTCATATTAACCAGGGATTTGGGACCATCTTGTGGCATTTTTTGGTCATTACAGAAAGAGCACAAAAACGCAAATAGGTGAGTTTTCCAGGTTCCACCAAAAAAATTCAAAAAAATAAATGTGGACTTTTTTTTGGGTGTGTGTGTGTGGGGGGGGGGGTTGCGTTTTACATCAAAGAGGTGCACAGTAATCCTCAATGACAGGACTAGGTCAATGGAACACCTCCTAGCACCACCCCCACCCAATACATAACACACTGTCCACCATGCTGCTGAAAACAACACACTTGCTTAACACACATCTATGGAAACAATTAGAATACACTTATATATATATATATATATATATATTTTTTTTTTGTATCATGTCGGTGGTCAAGTGGGGTCCTCATTGATGACATATAGTGCCAGGAAATGAGATTGAACCCAAAGTAGCCGCGCAAGTGTCTTTTCGCGAGACTTGTATCAAGCAGGTCGCTCCCTCCCTTCGCCATTGTCGCTCCTGCTCTTACATAACCACAGTCAAGGCAACAACTCGAAAAATAACACTGGCCACCATACAAACTCGCTAAATGTACGTGAATTGACGTCAATGTCGATTATTTTATGCAAACGGTCTATCCATTTTCTTCATTTCCTGTATTTTTTTATTTTTTATTTTTTAGGGCGCGTTTAAGTGCTCCCCCCACCAAAAGTCCGAAAATGGGACACTTAGTTCGTTACAAGAGTCCCAAACTTTTGTTAGAACTGCGACGTTACTCACCTCTCATGTCGGCGGTTGAGTTTAGCCAAGGGTTCGAGTCATGCAACTCCTCGTGGTGGGGAAAAGGAAAAGGAAAAGAAAAAGAAAAAAAAGCCGGGACGAAAAGCGAGCTGTCAAAACAGCAACTTCCTCATATGGCTCGTGGAGCCTTTTTGGGTCAAAAAGCGCGTCCACGATACAAGTTTAAAAAAAAAAAAAAAAAGCGATAACGTTGTCGTTACTTTCTACGCGGTCCTCCTCCACCCATGGGGGCACCGTGTTACGGTTCGATAGAAGCCGTGGACTTGCAGCTCCTTCCTTCCGAGCCTGCGACTGGCGGACTGTCACTTACTTTCGACGACGCGTGGACTACACATGATCGTCACCTAGCCCGCCAGCGAGCGTGCGTGCGTGCCCGCTTGTCGACGCGGGCGCGCGCACGTTCGCACGTAAGGATGTGCTCTCTCTCTCGCTCGCTCTCTCTCGCGTGCGTGAGAAAGTGTGGCAGTGTGTCAGTTCACGCCGACGGCCACGCAGCGTGGGAACTATTACACGACGCGAGCAAAAAAGTGCATCCATCCATCCATCCATCCATCTATCTATCTATGGGAAGTAAAACTATCTGTATTCTCTGTACTTGAGTATTTGTTTTTCTCTTTTCTGACGACTTTTGACTTGCACTCAAGTAGAAGTGCAGCTACTCGGATATCACTGCAATAAAAATTCACTTTGACTTCTGTATTTCATCGTCTGATTTTTACTTTTACCTAAACAAAAGAGACGAATCAGTACTTCGACCGCAGTCTATTTTAAACACCAATGTCTATACTTGTGTTTAAGTACAGAGTGTGACTACTTTTGCCACCTCATCCATTTTAAACGATGCGACCTTATGTAACTTTTTTGCCATTGCAGTACAGTAAGTACAGGCCTACACAATGAGGTTTGCAGCCGTTAGGCCCATACAATAAAAAATGCACACATTGCATAAAGATCCATAGATTACAAATCAAAAAGTTCACTTAAATGAAGCAAATATTATGCGGACAGTATAAACGGTTCGACACATGAACACATCACTTTGGCATACAACATTGAAAACATATTTGTTCTAATGAATTTGGTTCGGATTCAATACAGCATTAAAACGATGCCAACATTCCACATTATCAACCTTATGTAACTTTATTGTCATCGCAATACAGCGCAGGGCCACAAATGTTGGTAAATGCAAGGATATTCTTCAGCATTACCACATTTCTATGTCGAACACACATCAGAGCAAACATCCATGGCATACATTTGAAATGCATGTGACTTGGCCAGTGGGGGCAGTCTAATACAGTCATGCAAACACACGAATATGAGTTTCACAAATAAGTGACTCAGGAAGGTGCGCTAATAAAAGTCTTTTTGCAAAGGATAAATAATATATGCCTGTGACTATTGTTATATTACCTGCGTGTGTTGCTGCACCGTTTATGTCAAATATCCGTTGCCACATAGACGCTATTTGTTAGCCACTCTATGGCGTTTCCATGTGTTAGCTTTAAGCTTGCAGATTTGACGGCAAAGTTATGTGGTTGTTTGAAATACATTTCATATTTAGTTTGACAGTAAACTCCAACTTGGATTTTTTTGGGGGGAAGATTTGTTCACTATTTGCCAAACTGCTGCCTAAGCGGGGTCACTCGTATCTCAAGGCGCCACTGTAACTTCCGCGAGAGCAATGACTGGCGTCCTCTTTTTACTTTTCGCTGGATGCAACGCAACCAAGGAAGTTGATTATATCACCGGATTAACAAACTCTAATCTCGTTTGAGGGAATTACATGAGTCAACAGGTTGTTTTGTTTCGCTTGCTACACTGTTACTTTCTTTTTTGGAAACGATAAAGCTATTCGAAGACTTAAAAGAATACATATTGTGATAAAACGGTACTGCGCGGATGACAATATGAGCAAAGGCCCTAGGCGCACAAAGCCAAACGATTACTAAAGATGGCTGAATAATTGATTGTCCGGTGTGGGTACGATAACGAGCGTATCATGTAACGTGGGCACAGTTATGAAATGAGGGGAGAGATTATGGTAAGTAGGTTAGTGGAGCAACCCGGAGCCTTCCCATCCCCCTACCCCCTCCCGCTCTCAATCGCTCTCGCTTGCTGGCTGCGACCATATTACTGTATCTCAATTGAACAGCACTCGCTTCCACTTGTTGTTCCTCTCAAAGCACGTAGACCCGTGTTTACTTTCTGCAAAGCGGATAAAAACATTGGCAAATAAACGCGGGACGTTCCCCATTCTTGGTTTAGCAGCACAATGATGGGAAATGTGCAGTCTTGATTGTTTGCTTCTTGTATTCTATTCTCCCTCCAGCCGTGTAAACTTCCACTTCCTCCCATTTAGGGTGCTCATGTTTCCTTCCCTGAGCTTCATCTGCCACGTCGCTCGGATTATATTGTCTCCCTCGGCGTGTCTACGAAGCAGCCACGCATCCATCCGCTCTTGACTGCCTGTCATGTCACTCACCCCCTGACCCTCCATGTTACGTAACCATGGCGATGCCCAAATTAGAGCACGGAGACAAGACAAGTCACGCAGATTAAGGGTCTTTGCGCCACTTCCACTTTTAACCCAGTGCCGGGAAGCACGGGTGACTCTCGATGCCCAGGGGCTCTATAGGCAAGAAGGCCCACCACTGAGGCCCTCCCCAAAACAAAAACCGGGACGATGGCTAGTATATTTTTATACGCATACGCAACCATTTTTTCATTCATCTACAAGACCTGGCACATTTGTCTTAATTAAAAGTGGCCGTTGAGCACAAACGTTTGCCCGCCCGTGGTCTAGGGGGTTTCCAGTTGTGTCATTGATGTGGGCCACGCTCAGCCGTCTCTCGGGACCCCCCTCGACCCGGGGCCTGAAGCGATTGCCTGTGTTGCCTAACATGTTATGCTATCTCTGGTGGGAAGTAACAAAGTACGTATACTTTGTTACTGTACTTAAGTAGATTTTCTTATCGGTATCGATACTGCACTTTACTTGAATATTAAATTTTATGGTGGCCTTTTACTTTTATGACCTACATTTAAAAACAGATACCTTATTGATTAATTGACAGTTACAATGACTGTCTTTTTAAATTGTGTTTATTTTTTTTAAAGGATCTGTATTTCTACTCAAGTGCAGCGTGTGAGTACTTTTGTCACCTGTGGCGATATCCAAATTAAAGCATGAGAAACAAGGCAGGTCAGGCAGAAAAAGGCCCTTTGTGCCATGTTCATGACCTCCACTTTTATCACACGTTATTGATCGTACGCGATGTGCTCCCGCATGCTCAATGCACATTTGACCAGGCGAAACCGGTGTATGGAAATCCTGCTATAGCGAGAGGATTATTTTGGGATCCAAGCACCTATAATCCTCTCTTCTCTCCCTCATCCCGCTGAAAGCTCTCTCCCCTTCTCCTCTTTCCGATGCCCGCTAAGATCCCTCTCTCACTCTTTCACTCGGATTTTTCCATATCCTGTAATCTGGTTTGTCCCTGAGCTTCACCTGACCAAAGGTTCACATCAATAGGTCAGTGTGTTACAGCCGCCGGGCGTTTCCTCCTGGCGGTTGTCATCGCAGCCATGTACACACACACAAACACAGAATTACCGTAATTTCTCATGTATAATGCGCAATTTCGCCCCCCAAAATGATCAAAAGTCAATAGTGTGCATTATACATAGGTATAGGGGCAAATGGAAAAAAACTTTCACATTTGAGAAATGTATGCCGCCATCTAATGGTTATGAAAAAGCTGTACACTTTCATTCCAAAATCCCACTGCCACCTAGAGGTTATAAGAAAGGTGTACACTTTCATTCTAATATGCCACCGCCACCTAGTGGATACAAAAAAGGTGTAGCCTACATTTTCATTCCAATATGACATGACATATGACTGCATATATGTACAGTTGTGCTCATAAGTGTAGCTTTTTTGTTTTCTAACCTTTTTTTTCTAACCTTTTATTCATCATGTGCTACGACGTAATGTAATGTATTACGTAACTACAGTAAACAGTTTACTGTCTATGTATTTCGTATTAGCTTTTTTTTTTGGGGGGGGGGGGGGGATTCTTTGACACTGCCTGTTCTCAATTGCCTTACCTGTACAGATTAAATAAAAACTTTATTAGACCACATTTGATGAGAACCACTGATCAAATGCATTTTACTTGCAGAATGAGCGATGTCTCGTAAAAAGACAGGACTTTGCCGGTTTATTGCCACGGGGGCTTCGCCACATCTACTCAGACCTTGGCCCTCATATACTATGTAAAGCGATCTGTTGCTATGTCACAGAGACACGCACACACTAGCGGCGGTTGTCAAGGTAAAACTGTCTCGCATGTCCCATATTTCGCATCTGCTCTCTCCTGCTGTTGACCCCCCCTCCACCACCCGTGAAGAGGACACATGCAGGGAAGGTGACTGTAAATGTGACACATCCTCTGAGCTAAACCAACTAACAAGCCCTTGAGCTCACTTGGACCTCAGCAACTGTTGCTACCGGAGAGAAACAAAAGTATGACCTTCCACATGCAGCCGTGTTGTTTATTTGCCATATTTAAATGACCGGGCATCCAATTAAAGCTGGCCCCGCCCCACCCAAATCGCTGTCTGTCCTGCTTAACCAAACAGCCCCTCCGCGTCCGTCTCATTCCTTCGTCGGTGCGGTGAATGAACATGAATCTACTCTGGGACTCAAAAGAGATTACGGCAGAGATTACGCTTGTGAGATAGGTAAACAAAAACAAAAAAAGAAAAGCGCCTTAGAGGAATATTAAATAAGAGTGGAAGGAGACATGCTGCCTCCTGTGACTCAAGTGTATCTCAGCAGAGTAGAATTACTCATATGAGCTCATGTTGTCCGAGCCACACAAAACGATGCCTTTTTCTGCTATTTTCCACGGCCGATAATTCATCCAAGTGACAAACTTGTGGTCAGCTGACTATAAGGACGCACAGGTGATTACCTTGTTTTATATGCGTCCCATCTGCCGTTTTCCCCCTCCATTGTTAATTAAGGATGTCCTTATGTCTATGACGCATGCTCTCATAACTGTCATCATTCCTTCGCCAAGTTCAGAGAGAGAGAAAGCGGCAGGCTCGGTCACGTAATAACAACACAAAGCAATGGAAGGATTTTCACATTAAGCCCTTACGTCAACGTTTCGACGTGACATTATCATCGCCCTTAAATCCGCACATGTTTCTGTGTAATAGCCTACTGCTTTTTTGTTCGGCTACGGGAGAGGAGACATGCCGAACAAAGACTCATGGAAATGTGTAAGCAATAACACCACTGGGTCACAAGGTGCGAGCATATCCACGGTGAATACGGTAATTCAATGCAGACTCTTGCGCGTACAAGCAGCGGCGTGACCAATTGACAGTGCCGAACGAGGAATACAAAAACAGCATGACAGCAGCGGTTTGTACTGTTTGTGTATCCGGTGCGAGCGTGTAGATGCAAGGCAGTGATAAAAGGGCCCTCACACCCCTTTTTTTTTTTTTTTTTAATCATAAGGATCCTGTAAAAGCAATACAGAGATGTGTTCCTGAATAATGTACATGTTTGAAGATAATTGCTGAAACGTGCAAAGACTGAGAACCATGTAGTACTCAACTGTGGAGATATACTCTTTTTCAGAATTTTAGAGTGCCTCGTTGTCAGCCATGAGTGCATGCACATCACCATGAGGGCGGAATTTTAGCACATTTAGCGGACACGCCCACAGCATCAGAGCGGAAACAAGGGCTTGACTTTTCACGATTTTCCGAGCCTCATTTGATATACTTGCCGATTTCAAATTTGGCAGTGTTGTTAACAACTCTTCTCTGTGATGTGTCAAATTCAGAAGACATATCTTTTCACTTTACAGGGGCTTTTAAATGATCATGCATTTCGTTCAAATTGAAGTTGAAATTGGTTAGTGTGGATGGGAACCAGTGGTCTCGGATTGCATCCGTGCATTTTCCGTAGGCCTTGTATTTATTCCTTAGGGCGACATGTGAGCGGAGCTAAACTCAGCAGACTTTAGGCCAAAACGGTGTGCGCCCTGGACCAGTTGCCTGCCAATCGCGGGATGATTGCAGATCATTTGTGTTCATTCTCTAGTCAGAGCATGTCAAAGTTCAAGAAGAAGGAAGAAATAACTAAATCACCCAAAATGGTTACTTCAACCTATAATGGCTGACTTCCCGTTCAACTTTAGGCATGGGTCCTTGAGACTTTTCCGTACACCCTGTTCTTCACGGCGACACATTCAACTTTGCTATCATGTCACGGTCGACTAACAAAACGAGGATGAACATTGAAATGTAGCCACTCCTATCCGTCTAATGTACATGGTTCCAATTTGGCAGCATTTGGAAAACTGTTCATTTTTTAAGGACTTTTGTCCTTATGACCTGAAAAAAGGCAGACATTCAGTGTCCTTTTTCTTTCATTATCCAAGGCTGCAAGTCTGATGTGGATGAACTGGTTTCAATCTAATTTATGGACCATCATGAGCAAAGTCATTAAGCATGCAGAAGTGATAAAAGTACATTAACGCAGAACAGGAAACTGTCTGGACGATCTGGCCAACTTAAATGAAGTCGGGAGCGCTTTGGCCTACTTGCACTTCACCACTGCTTGATTTATTGATTGTTTCAGTTCAACTAGTGTGCAGTGCAAACAAAGACGTCAACTATTGGATGTTGAGCTACTAACCTAGGCTAAAAAGCCCTCAGCCAGGCTTGAAGAACCAATTTGAAATTCGAACCTTTTCTTGAAACCCCGATCCTGCCTTGAAACCTTAACCTAGGCTTGAACCCATACTTGAAACCACACAAGCACGATGAGAAGATGCAAACCCCAAGCAGGAAGGCCAAAGCCCGGATGTGAACGCTAACCCGTGCTAACCATTAGTCCACAAGTTTTTCTGTCTCCTACTGCAGTTCAGCGCCAGTTTGAGAAGCTAAATGGCCATCACCGCTTCAACGGGTAGCTCAATTTGCGATACTCATGGCGAGGTTCTCGAGACAGAATCGAACAATGCAGCGGAAGGCCTGCTGATGAAAACGCCGGACTCTTAGTGCAGGCGTTCGCGCAAAGCCAGATAAAGTCTATCCGGACGGCGGCACTGGGACTCAGCATCACCACAAGCTTGATTTTGCGGATGCTTTGGAGCGTGCTAAAGGTTTAAAGACTTCAAGTGGAAGATAACACTCCACACCCTCAACCTGTTTGTCAAGAACAGATCTCGTCTCGAGAAACTTGCCGTGGGTAGAGCAAATTGTATGTAATGTGTTGGGGACAGAAAACGTCTTGCCAGGCAGCAATTATGCAACACTGCTCAGGTCGCGCTGTGTTTTTCCTTTCCTTCTAATATCTATTTTACATTTAATACAGAGCACTTACACAGGTGCAATATCAGCGGCGTAAACTTGTCTAAACTAAACTTGGGTCCTGTCACATATGAGGCAGTAATAATTGAGGTCTATGAAGTGAAACAACTTTTTTAGGATTATAATTTTTGGAATCATATGTAAAAACAATGTTCTTCTTTCAGACTGACACGCACAAAGAAGCAGACGCAATTTTAAAAAGGTTGCTATATGTTGAACACAAAACAAGCAGAAGGACAAAACGATGATCCTGAAAGCAGATCTGATCTTTGCAGCTCTCGCTTCCATGACAACGGCCGCGCAGGGTCCCTGACCCCGCGGCTCGTCTGCTATGAATCATCAGGTAACCTTCCACAAACGTACACTTTGCATTTGTGCGTCCAAACACATCAACAGGCACCAGTGGAGGGAAGCAACAGACACGTTGTTACTGTCGATTTTTCAAGTTGCTGTATCTGCGCTTTGCTTGAGTCTCTATTTTGTCCCCAATCTTTGTTTTACTTTTGCTCCCTGCGTGTGAAAAGCTTGAAAACCGATCTGTAGATATGTACTTTCGACTCCTTGCTTTATTTATCCAAGTAGGATCGTTACTGTTTTCATCCTCCACGGATGAAAACAGGTTTCCAAAAAAAAAAAGACATAAAAGACACCTTTTCACCATGATGTCACCACATTCTTCTGAGTGGCAATAGATCCGATTGCACCACCGGCAAACAAACCCTTCTCTGTCATTTGATCAAGGCAGAGGTAGATGATATTCACTGATGATTTTAGTCTTCTCTACGGCCCGAGTTGAAATGTGTGACATGTCAGCCAAAAAGAAGTTGTGACATGACCTAAATGACTTGGAACTCCAGTTGTAATTAGACTTCGCGCCGATTTTATCGGGCTGATCGGTATCGGCCCATATTGCGCATTTTATGCCGATCGGCTTTAATGTCATCATTCGCCGATCCGATCGGCTCCGCAAAGGACATTGACTCCGTGTCGCCATCGTGCACAGTATATTTGAATCCAAAAGCTAGTTTATTTTTAGCCTTTTGACGTACTACTGTAACTATCTGACGGCCAATGAAGTTATTAAAAAAACAACAAACAAACAAAAAAACATGTCGGCGCTGTGGGACAGACAACACGTAATGCCCGGATCAGACTACAAGACAAATGTGTCAGACTACTGCAATCAAATTATTGGTATTCCGATACCACCGCATCCTGTTTTTTACGATCATTGGGCTTTATCTTGTCAACTCAAATGCGACTGGGGAAAAATGTGTGTTGGTGGTCAGGACAGGAGAGGACGTTCGTTTAAGGCTCGCTTGAGGTATGTTCGCGTACTTTGACTACGATACGGCTCGCAAGCAGGCAACAAAAAGCTTATGTAGCCTAGCAAGCCAATGCTAGCACGGACGGTTGTACGTAAACATGCCGCCGTTCTGTCGAATCGTGCTCTAAAGTTTCGGTGTGGTTGAAGTCATTTAATTAAAAAGAAAGTCATTGAATGACAGTAAGTTAGCACCCATTATATCTGTCATGTTGTAACGTTGGTTTGACCTGACCGATTAGAATACACGATCTGACGAGAGCAGTGATTTCCAACCTTTATGGATACAATAGAAAAATCTCACGGGAACACCAACAAACAAAAATGTCACAAAAAGTGGATACATGAATGACTGTATGTTCTTCCTGCCATCTAATAGAAGAGCATTTCTCATTTGTTCTGTCTGTCACTATGCCTCACTCACTCGCATAAATAGAGCAACAAAGATACATTATTTATTGTAAATCCAATTTGTCACGAACAGGCGAAGCATTATGTTTTGCCGAATTACTCAAAGATTTGATTCTTATTACCTGCGAGAAAATGCCTTCCACAAACCCAATGATAGAGGTTTTGTGCGCAGTACGTCCCTTGAGAAGTGGCTACTACGCTAATAGGCGCTCTTGCGCACTATTTGCGATATCCGACTGACAAAACAATTTGGCATTGTTGCATTTTCTTGACAAAGATAAAAAGGTCCAGTAAAGTCACCCGTGGTTCAGAGCTTGATCGACTGAGATCTCGGGGACTTAACTGCAACAAAATGGAGGAACGCATTAACCATGATGACACATCAGATTGGGGAAATGGAGGAGTATTTCCTGAATGATATGTTTTCAGCGAGAAGAATGATTCATGGTGTCTTGTGCCAGCCTAAAAAGCACTAGCTTCTGACATTCACTCATTTTTACTTTTAGCACTGATTCAACTCCTTCACTTCATAAAGGAGATGAAACCGTGCTTCTATACTTTTACCATCCATCCATCCATCCATCCATCCATCCATTTTCTACCGCTTGGTCTATAGTAAAAGTCCAAAGAAGTCCAGAGAGTCAGAACTTTGTCCAGGATCACTGCAGTGGATCCGGGGAACGAGGCTGATTCATCACCTGTCCCAAACTCTCATTTAGCGCCACACCTGGAATCCGGATGTCAACATGTACATCTTTGAGTGCGCGCACACTCTACGCGAAAACAAAGGGCCAGCTAGCCATGTGATCCGGATGACAGAGTGTGTGCTAACCCTCATTTGAAACCCTAACCCTGCCTCAAAAGCCCAATTTCAGACCCAAAGGGGAGGCTTGAAACCTTACTTTGAAACCCCCACGCAAAGATCCTTATCTCCTGTTAGAAACCCTAACCCTGGTTTGAAACCCTAACTTGTAACCTAACCCTGACTTTAAGCCCTGACCCTGATTTGAAACCGAAAACCTGGCTCGAAACTTTCATTTGAAACCCTAACGTTTCTTAGAAACACCAACACGGTCTTGAGACCCTAACCCTTGCTCAGGTTTGAAACCTCCATTTGAAACCTTAACCTTTGTTAGAAAACTAACTTTGGCTTGTAACCTTGATTAGAAAACCTAACAGTGGATTAAAAACAAGACTTCAACGCCTAACTCTTGAAAACCCTAACCCTTGTTGGAAACCCTAATGCTCCAACCCTGGCTTGAAACCCTACTTTAAACCCTGACCCTTGTTTGTTTCAAACCCTTACCATGGCTTTGAACCCTACTTTGAAAGCCAAACAAAACTCATTTGATAAAGCAGTTCTACACTACAACAATAGCAATTCAAAAAAAAACATTTAAAAATCAAAACCAGCCTTACAATGAAATGCTGCAGTTACGGACGAGGCGCGTACACACACACGCACACGCACACACACACGCACACGGACGCTTGCGTATCGTCCACCGTCATGCTGTTGAGGATTTATCATCCGAGATGAATCAACATGATAGACTGCATCTGACCTAGTTAGCTCAGCAGGACCTACGCAATGTACGCGGGCAGCTAGCAGCTAGCCAACAAACGCCTTCATGACAGCATACTCGCTCGCATGCACGATGTCACGTTGCAAAAATACGCATGTGATCAAATCACAATTGTTTCGTTCTGTGGAATAAATGCACGGCTGGCTGAGTAGTACTTAAGTGCGCTCTGTACTTAAGTCAACGTACAAATGCTTGTGTGAAACAGAAATAGAAAGTACTGATTAAAATGGGCTAAAGTACAAAACTAAAAACAATGGTTCTTACTGTCAATTGTGTACAGTTGTGATAGCTTGGCACAATGACAAAAAAAATTGCACACAAAAAAATCCACAAGTTAGGTTTGTCATTGCTTATAGATGCAATAAGATGGCAGCAAAGAACTTGTTATATGTTGTTGAATATGTTCCCATGGCTTTGCTTGCATTGATGATTAGCTAATGATAACAACAGAAAAAGAACATAAACTCAGACGCATGATTTTGAAAAAGGTCCAGGCTATTTTGTCAAGGGTTAGGAGTACAAAGTACAGATAGCTTTTCAAATGTAGGGAGTCATAGTACAAAGTCGTCAGAAAACTAAATCCTCAGGTAAAGTACAGCGATCTGAAAAAAAACCTACTTAAGTGCAATAATGAAGTATTTGTGTTTCCTTAAATCCCACCACTGGATAAAAGCAAAAATGTTCTGTGCCGCTCCGGGCGTTAAGTGGTACTCTTGAGACCAGTGGATTCTTTTGCCATTATTTGGATTTGGAAACATTATGCCTCTTTTTGCTCGAGCGTCTGCTTCTTGCCTCTATTAGACCGGCGTGCTTTTGAGGAATTTTTGGAAACAGGGGAAACCGCGCACGTCGTGGCGAAAACAAGCTGACACACGGTGGAATGTCGGGATCCTGCTCGAGTGGCCTCGCGGCGATTGGGTCTGTCTCATTTTAGTTACATAGTCCAATTCATTCTGTGATCGCGCTCTCGCACCCAAAGCAAGTAATCATACCCGTAAGACCAACAAGCTCCATGGACCTTGGAAAACAATTGTTGACAAAGGCAATGATTTCTGGTCCAAACGTTTACAGCTGCCCAGTACAAAAAACAACAACAACAGCAAAAAACATTCTGGAGCTATCGCAACTGATTGCATAAAGTAAGCAACGCTGGAACAACAACCCTGTGGCGCTCCATTACTCTTCTGGGAAGTTGTTATTCAGATTCAGCCCGAAAACAACCAAGGAGTGATGCCCCCTAGTGAAAGCCACCGTAAACTACAGGGCTCGGCCGGGATTTGAAACTTTGACCTCTCGCACCCGAAGGACGCCGGAAGACAATTGTTGGCAAAAGGGAAAAGAATGTGGTACAAACTGATGTAGGTGCACAGAACAAACACAAAAACAAAACGCGTTATGGAATTATAACAACAACCCTGTAACTATTTGGGGGTTTCACAATCCAGAAAAGCCAAATTCCCCAACGGCAAGCCTTAACTTAAACTATAAGGCTTTGCACCCAGGGCCTCTCACACCTCAACTGAAAACCGTACATCTCGACCAACGACACACATGAGAATAATTGCAGACGAGAGGCTAAAACGTATCTGGTACAAATCGAAAACACACGCAACAGTATGGTGCCATCACAACCAAGACTATCAGCACTAACTGCAACCGTGTTGTGCGCAACTGTTGGACTTTTTGTTTTATGATCCAGAGAAGCCAAGTCCCCTATGGAAGGTCAACTTAAAGTACGCACCCAAAGCGGGAATCATGCCCCTGCTCGGTGTGTCAAACATTCCTTTTAGTCACGGTTTCCCTCAGAGGGCCGTTGACTGTGGAACCATCGAAATGTTTAGTCACCTCATAATATTATTACATACACAAGACAAATTGATGGATACCTAGTTTTCAAATCAGAAGTCAAGGATAATAGTTTGTTCAACTATTGTTCAAGTTACTGTAAACAGAAAATGCTTGCAATGTCTCAACGATACTATTGATTGTTATTCTTTTAGGAGAATTTGAGCAAGAATCATGGAGGTTGACAAAGGATTTGCTTTCACGGGCCACATGAAATGACTTGGTGGGCCAGATTTGGCCCCCGGGCCTTGACTTTGACACCCGTGCCCAAGACCAACGAGCTCGGCTGACGTCTGAGGACAAAAGGCAAAGATTTAAGGTGCAAACCAGTCATGCGACACCACGGACAAACCCAAAAGTGATTGTATGAGAAGCAACAACAAGGACTGTTCGGATGTTTCATGATCCAGATGAAACCTCAAAACAAGCAAGTAGCCATCCCCTCCAAAAAGCCCACCTTCAAGTTAGAGGGCTCGTCCGGGATTCCAACCCGGGACCTCTCGCACCCGAAGCGGGAATCATGCCCCTAGACCAACGAGCCTCCGAAGGGCGCCGTTCTGGGGTCACGTTTCCAGCAATAAGCTAATTCCGCCAAAGCAAACCAGTAAAAAATGGACACGAACATCACACTTTGAACAGCAATTACACTTTATAAAACCAGTGGATTTCTTTAGATTCAATTGTATCATGTTTTATGATGTACTCTTTTTCTTGATTAAAAAGACAAAAAAGGTGTGTGTGCTGGGGGGCTGGAATGAAAAGTTCATTTCAATGGGGAAAACCGATTTGATATCCACGTAAATTGAAGAATCAGCTCACTTCATTCAAGTTAAGGTAACACTGAATGACAAAACCGCATTTTGGAGCTCTTTTTGCAATTGTGGAGAAGGTTGCTAACACTGTAGCTGAATTCAAAACAAGAGGGAATGACTGTCATCTAATTTAGAGCTAAAACAAACGACATGAAAAATCGTATTTCATGAATTTTTTGTCATGAAATGATTCAATCGACTTTTGTTTATTTTGGGAACATTCGGGGAGCGGCAGCAGCTGTTTTCCGTTCCGTGTGTCTGGAGACAATGACTTCAAGTTGAAAGAATTCCAATCTGCAGTTAATCCCGGTTACGTTCCCTAAATGACGCATTCTTCCTGCCTCCTGCAGCCGCGGTTATGTACAAGCAGATGAAAAACCGCCATTGCAGAATAATTTCATCCAAAAATTGCAGCCGCGTTTATTACACACGCTGTTGATTTGTCAACTAAATTGGATTACGGGCAGAATGTTTGCGTGCATCCATTATTGCTGCTTGCCCCCACGCTCCTATTCAGACAGACACCCCTGGGCAATATTTAATATAGCAACATTACAAGAAATGAGATCATTACGGCAACTCTTAATGGTTCTTTTCCTCATCTGGGTTACGTGAGACCAACACTGATATTTGTGAATGTCGCACCCAAGCAGTGGAGGAAAAACAACTGCAGCCTGCGGGACTACTTTTCGACTGGACAATAGTGCTATTATTATGATTAGTATCGGATTTGATGAAGGCCCTTTTGGAAGAGCTTTAAGATTCTCCAGGAATTACATTTGCTCTTTTCCATATTAGCGCGCCGCCCATGAGAAAATTGAGTTGCATGCAGTGTAACTCCGCTTATCTGTTTTTACATCGGCAGACATCATTTACTGAGAGACACATGACGACGTCCGCTTCCTGGAAGTGTCACCGGACGGGTTCGGTTCAGAAGTGGGGCAAAAAATGTCATTTGTATACCTCAAAATGATGTCTTTAGGAAATAATAATGCTCAGATAATACAGTATTAATCAGAGGTGGGAGTGAGTCACAGGAAGCAGGTGGACCGCTGAGCATGGGCTTGAACACTATATAAAGTGTCATTACTGTATGTACCCTAGTATTAGTGTGTTGGATGTGTGCCTTTAAGGGGCGTGGCCAAGTGAGTGACATCAGGAGCTGGAATGGGGTCGGCCTTCATTTCGTTATTTTGTCTCGGTCACTCATCGCGATTGTGGCTCTCCTTGCCCAAAGGCGAGGGCATTACAGTACCTTTGTTGCTCCAACTCACACATTCGTCATGTTATATGTACATTACACATCTAACAGTGTTTTAAAAATCATTTCCATCCGCTCCTCTGTCATTTTTGGCAAAGTTGATCTATGGCCCAACACTGCGTCCATCTGCAGTAAATGTCCGTGAGAAACGTGGGTTCCGGCAGCGCAAACATAGTTCCAGGTGTAACTTTAACTCATCGCCAGTTTGAGAAGTATTATTACTTCATATTATTATTACTCAGTGAATCGTTTCAGCTCTAGTTGAAATTGTTTCGTTGCACATTGTGCAAATTTTAGCACGAGCATTTCTGTTCGGCGGAAGGAACAACTTTGAGCACCCGTAGAGAACTGGAGTTGTTTCAACCGAAAACATTTGCAGAGAAAAACACCGGAGGGAGGATTGAGTTTGCGCGATGCGGCGCAGTGTGTGGGAAAACGAACACAAACAAAACCTTCCTGTTATGTTGTGATTCTTCCACATCTCGTGTGGGCAACTCGTGATCAGTTGCGCAAGCTGCATATAAACGCAACGGATGGATTAAGAACGCTCACACAAATAGAAAAGCGCTGGTGCTTTGAGGTTCCTCATTATACACGCTGTCCAGAGAATCCAAGTCTGGACACGTGAAATGACCTTCTTGACCTTTTGGACATGTATTTGTTTTTTTTCTTCCCCCAATTGGAATAGTAATCCTTCAACTTTGTATCAAAGATGTTTGCTCATGGCTAACGCGCAATGATGGAAGAATAACAATCTTAGATCATCTTTGCGCCCACACACAAACACGAGCACACGTAGCTGCTAATCTATTGCCGTGGAGTTGTCATGCGGCGTGACAGGCTGCCGTGGTTGAGGCTTCTAGTATCCTATATCATATCAAATACAATACAAATCAGAAACTATTCGGATCCCTTTCTGAATGATGCACCACAATAGTAACATATAAATGGAATACTTGTAAACATGCATTAGTATAGAGGGACTAAATAAAAAATGATTGCTCAAATGAATATGATTATACCGTCATTTAATAAATCCATAAAATACAACAAAGATTTTGACTAACGTATTCATTTTCCAAGTCAAAGCGAAAAACATCCGAACGACACGACGGCTCGTATCTCCAAAAACTAATTGGGGTCACTCTGATCTCGAGGTCCCGCTGCATATCCCGAATAAGAGCAAATGAATGAAAGGCATTCTGCTCTGGAATCTACACTGCTCACATTTGGACTACCATGTTACATTTGACCTTTCTCTCCTTTGCTTTTGCTCTATAGTGAAGGGAAAAAAAAGAAGAAATAAGCGAGGGCACACCAAAAAGCAAAGTGTATTATAAAGAAAACGTGGGCTGGGGAGTTATTTTCCATCAAAAGGGCAAGAATATGCTTTCATATTCCTCTCTTTTGAGGGCACAATTCTTTTTCATCCCCGGTAATTGGGTCGCATATGGAAGAGTGATGAATGTAGCTGTGAATAGGACTGCGGTGACGCGTGACAACGGAGACAAAATCCATGAACGAGTGCAGAAGGAGACACGAAACACATTTACACCTTCGATTGGTACGCAAGCACAATTCAGTGCAATGCAAACGAGAGCTGTCGGGGAAATACAACCCCTTCAACCATTCTCAGTTTTAACAATAAAGTTCAGCTCTTCGTTATTTTACACCTCGCACGGTGGGAAGAGATAAATATCATTCCCCAAAAAACCTGTTTGGTTTGAATTTCGTGAATCTTGGCGTCAACTACAGTCGATGCCAGCGTGTCACCCCGTGCGCTGGTCAGCTGAGAGTGCAAAACAAGCGAATGACTGACCAGTGGGCGGCAGTGTTTGTGATGCCTGTAGCGACCGATGCACAACTTTTGACTTCAAAACGCATTCTTACGGAAGAAAACAGCTTTTAAATGGCTGCTGACTGTAGTAACTGATGCTCACCATTGACAACATTCATGGTTTAGACGAAAGCAGCTTTTGAATAGCTGTTCACAGTAGTGACTCTATATGATATACGTGATATACGTGACTACTGGTTGATATCGAAACTCCTTCCTATGAAAACAGCTTTCGAAAAACTGTTCACTGTAGTGACTGCTGATCAACTTTGACTTCAAAAGATAGTCCTATAAAAGAAAACATGTTTTTTTTTTATTGTTGTTCACAGCGGTGACTGATGTACAACTTGATATCAAAACTCCTTCCTAAGAAAAGAGCAATTTTGACTTCAAGACATATTCCTACAAAAGACAAAACAAAAAAAATCATTTTTATTGTTGTTCACAGTAGTGACTGATACGTATATCAAAACTCATTCCTAATTTCTCAGCTTTTGAAAAGCTGTTCACTGTAGTGACTGATGACCAACCTTGATTTCAAAATTCCTTCCTATAAAAAAAAAAAAAGCAGCTTTTGAATTGCTGTCCGCTGTAGTGACCAAGGTTCAACTTTGACGTCAAGCTTATCCTTAAAGAAGAAAACGGCTTTTGACTCTGTGGGAAATGCTGCATGCGAGGCATACAACATCAAACAAAAATGAAATGTTGACATGACTCAATATTGATGTTACATTTTTGTCTTTTTATGAACAACTGCAACTGGTTGACTGACTTGGCTTCTTTGCATGACAAACACACCGCGCTAAGTGCGCAGTTCCCATACATACAATTGTTCTGTCGCCTTTAAACAAACAGAACGAGTGCGGGTCACCGTCTCAATTTACACTCTCGTCTTGAACGGGCCAACCGCGGCGTATCGGCCAACGATCTCGAGTCGCTCCGCGTTGGTCTGATCCGTCCGTCGTATGGTGTTACAGCACAGCGCGGCGCCAGAGCTAATCAGCAAAGCCGGGCCTGACACACATTTACAAACCGCAACAAGCGGTCTCGGCGGCGGAGGACTTTTCGCCGCATGTTTGTGGAGTCGCAGAGCTCGAGCGCGGCCACGTCCTCTGCAACGCAACAAACGGGCAAAAATCAAACACGTTGGAAATACGGTCATCGTTCGTTTATCGAAGACGCTAGGGTCCGGATCACCCCCGCAATAGGCGAAATCCGTGAAGTGACGGCCACATACATTTTGGGGGATTATTTATACATATTTTAAAGGCGTGCTAACCTTCCCCACACTCCGATTAACATCTACCATACTCTTATAAACACTTTCTTTACAGTGGACCCCTGCTATTCACGGGGGATAGGGACAGGGCGAGACCGAGAATAGCGAAAATCTGTGGATAGTTGACCCCCGTTGTAATTGGATTGAAAAATAAAAACATTTTTATACACCCCCCCCCCCAAATTCTTGAAAAAGCAGGGAAAGATCCTTTGGATGCACGACAACAAAAGGTTCGACCCCCCCCCCCCCCCGGCCCCAAGAGACTGTGGGAGGAGGCTGGGGTACCTACGCAAACACGGGGAGAACACGTAAACGCCACACGGGAGGACCTCGACCGAGAGTCGACTGAACCAATACGTCGTCGCGCTGCCAATAATGTAATTAGAATGATGTTGGAGATGAATCATCGCCTTTCTCAAAACGGAACAATCCGATGTTTGCGGTTCATTCGAATGTCATTCCTTTCGATTGGAAAGATACAAATCTGCGGGCCTGCTCACAATGGAAGATGGTGAAAAGAAATCAGTTGCGCGTCTTTTGGGACACTTTTCTGACACACCCTGGATTTATTCACCAGAATCAGAGCCATGTCAATACGGTCCTCGCACTTCCGTGCTCAGGCATTAATAAGGACGATAAAGGACATATTGTAATGTTTGAGGTACCAAGGGGGCCTTTTTGTTATCATATAAGAATATCATATAGAGCTTAATAGAAAGAGGAAACAGCACAGCACAGACAGAACACAAGCGTTGTCACGTCGCCACAATTTACAGCACTTTTACTGAAATATAAATATAAAGCTGCGAACTGGGTTACCGTGGCAACGCCTAGTTTCCCCCACCTAAGTGCTCAGGTGGACAATAGCGGCGAGGCAATCATGTCCTCGCACAATGCCGACAAACACCTTTGTGCGCAGAGGGAACACACACAAAAAATGAGGACATTTAGCGGGGGAACGAGATTGAGGTGAAAAAAAAAAAGGGGGAGTCGCCATTGAGGACGGGACAAAAGGCCTCGATGATGGAATCGGGTTCTGCTCCACTGCCCCGATAAACTCTGACATCTCCAAGTGGAGCGGCCTTCTGCAGCTTTTCAAGCGTACAGAGCAACCGCCAAAATCCGGCATATTTGGTAAAACTCTCAATATTACCACCCCCCGCCAAAAAACTAAACAAATCAAAACAAAAGCCTGCCCTCTCTGGCTCCGACTTGTGCATCTAATTGAATTTTTAAGAAATCACTGCGCCTGAAGAAAAACAAACAATCAGAGACAGAAGGCGTGACCGACGAGGTGTCACTTCGTTAGTGGGTTGTCTCGCGCTGACCTGCTAGCATGGGCTTCAGGAGCTTTGGCGAAACTGTGGTAGAATGTCCGCCGATGGAAGATGGGAAGAAAAAAAAAAATCCCATCTCTTGTTTGCCAACTGGGCATAAAACTGGCAAACAGAAGCAGAGCGAAGGGGGCCTCAGGCAGTTGGCAGGTAAACAACGTGAGCCGATTGTGTTGTCAAGTTCGCTATATCAAAACAAAATGGAGCGAGTGACTTTAATCATAAAACACAAAACTGTGTCACAGCTCACAAAAACCGTGCACTTGGTTTTGTAATTTCACATTTGATAGGTCGAAGTAGCTTTTCCAAACCGTGTCTTCGTTAAAACATTTGCCTGCACACTTCGTGAAGGTGGACTTAGGACAGCGGCAGATTCTTTCTCCAGGAAAATTGTTCCAGCATCAAGCATAACGACAACAATGAGGAAAAGGGAATCTGTTATCTAACACCTTTCCGCTACCACATGACACGGCTCGTACCGTGTTGTAATTTCGACATTTATAAATCTGCAAATAAAGGCGGGAACACTTTGCGGGGGAGCGGCAGGAGGGAAGACATCATGTAAACGGGGAGGGAGACCTTCCGTATCGGAGTAAATGGCTGGCGGACGTCTTAGCAAATGGAATGTTCCGAATGACAATGAGAAGACAAAGGAGGAGTTCCCTCCAACATGGATTTTTCACAGATTTCTGAACAATATTGGAGAGAAAATGTGTGCAAAAACAAACGTGTTGCGCATGAAAACATGAAAGAAAGAAAGATACATCTTGAATAAGTGGGGATAAACCACCAATAAGCATTGTGTTCCTCCTCAAAAAGAAAACAAAAAGAAATACAAATAGTTAAAGAATCAAACAAAAAAAAAAGGAAAAGAATTTGAGTTGAAAAAAAGTAGGTGCCAAACCGCGAGTATGCGGGGGTAGGGCACTGTATATATTTTGATTATTTCTTTTTTTTCCCTGAAAAACATCTTTTGATGGTTGTTGTGCATTTCAGTCCGTACTTTTTTAAAAATAACTTCTGATTATTTGTGCTTCTACAGCGAGTGAGTACTTTTGCGAACTCTGCTTACGTGTGCCGTGTTCACCTCGAGCACACGTGAAGATTTTCAAGATAATTCCTTAACTCATTCACTGCCAGCCTTCCCAGTGAACGTGGATATTTGACTTCTAAAGCCGTCAATGGCAGTGAATGTCTTAAAACGGTCCAGTTCCTTTAAGACTTCATAAAAGCAAACAACCGTGTTTACATCATCTTCCCAAACTCTTTCTGAAATGTTCAAGAGCCGTGACTGGTGCAATAAATAAGATGATGAGCTGACTAAGTAAGCAGTGTAATCTGATCGCAAATTTACCGTCGCGGCTGACCAGTTCCTTCTGCACGGAAGTGTTACAGCTATCCATTTAAAAAAAGAATACAATTTAAAAAACCTACTTGCAAGTTTTCAGTTCTGAGCATCGCTCGGTCAATTTCTCTCTCTTTTTTTTTATGTTTACCACTATGCCCAGAATCCTTAATCTCACAATGCATTTTTCAAAATGATTAAAAAATAATCCAACTAATTTAACTGAATACATTTGAACCTTATTACATTTTGAACCTTTACACAATCTACCAATTTGTCCATTTGAAAAATCAAATATGGCTCATTTGAACAAAGGTTTGTCAATAAATATAATAATAAAATGGCAAGTAAAAAATTGAACTTAACAGAGGTACCCGAACCAAGGTGACAAAAATTGTCGGACCAAACAAAGTAACTTGAATAATTAGGTCTTAACTATGTAAAAATGTGCAAAAGCTTTAGTAAAAAAAAAAAAAAAAAAAGACTTTTTTTGTGTGACTGTGAGTTTGGGTTAAGACGCGAGGCGCTGCAGGAGTTGTTTGTAAATAAGTATATTTTAATGACATGAAGTAAAATGAATTTGATTGATATTATTTTGCTTCTTGTATTTCATCTTTTTTATGTTCTTTGTTCATCTTTACTATAATACAGCACTTTGCTACAGCTGAATATAGTTAATTTGTTTTGCAGCAAGGAACAGCTGCAAACAAGAATACAAGCAATCGTACATCATCATAAAATGAGATTAGTGCAGAAGAACACCTTGTCCTCCTGATCCATCAGTTTATGTTAACTTAATTGACTGAGAGACGAACGACTGCAGTTTGGGGCCCCCTAGTGGACGCGGGGCGCTAAGCAGGCTATCCAGTGAGGATGCATGGGGCAGCAGCTGGGCCTTTTCCCACACGATGACATCTTGACACCTCTTACACAATCCCGCAGCATGAATTCAAGTCAATCTGCAACTCAAAAAAGAAAAAGAATAATCATAAAAAAGTCCATTATAGTTCCATTCTCCGGCCGACGGCGCCTTGTGTTGAGATGAGTAAGAGCATTGTTCTTTAAGTATAAGGTTACACAATGTATCAGATGTATATGTATAAGAAGACCAGTCCAGATGGGAAAGTACACTAGAAGAAATTTTGAAAAGGACAGTTGAAGGAAATGATCGATTTTGCTTGCATATGCTGTCATCTGGTGTTTAAAATTGGTATTGCAACTCAAGTTTTTTCACTACAGGATAAAAAAAAAAAAAAAAAAGGCAAGTAGAGTGCTCTCTAGTGGATAATCATGGTGTTACAACTGCAAAGTAGCTAAATCTTTTTAACCCGAAATCTCTAAAAATGCCAGTTTGCATTATTAAATAATATGGTTCATCTAGTACCTCGCTTATCGTTTGCACTGATCGAGGAGGAAATAAAATCAAGGGAGACTGATGACAAGAAAAAAACAAAAAAAAAGAAAGAAAGAAAAAGAGCTCACTGTGCGAATGGTTTATTCAGATGAAGAAAATTGACAAGAGTCACTTTTAAAGTCTCCATGCGGAGTGACAGGCAAAGTTTGGGACAATGCGGGGCACAAATGTGCGTGTGATGCCATGTCAAGTTCGGTAAGGTCATGTTGTGTAGTTTGTTATTGCAGGGTCATTTCCTATAGTGCAGATGAGAGTTTTGCAATGTAATTGGATGGCATCGCAGTGCAGTGTCGTGTCACGTTTGGAAATATGGAATGCAAAATAGCGCAGCCTTATGTGATCAATTTATCAGTTCCGTTTTGGGATTTGTAATGTAACGTCTTTTGCAATATGTAATGCAGTGCTATAATGCAATTTAATATTGCGGACTGTCATTTGAAACAATGTAGTTGAAGCTGTTGTAATGTGATATAGTGTAAAGTTTGGTAACATAATGTCATGTAATAAATGTGTAGTGTAGTACATGTCAGTGTTTTGTAATGCAATTTTCTACGTTGCAATGTAGTTTCTTGTATTGCAGTGCAACGTTTTGTAATATCACGTAATATAGTGCAATGCAGTGCCGTGTTGTGTCATGAGAATATATTTCATCTCGTGTGTTGTCGTCCTGTAATGCACTGCTGTGTCGGAAGTCATTGTCATGTAATGCAGTGTCATGTTTTCAAATATTCCTAATGCTGCGTCAGGTCATCTTTTGTCATACGATGCCATGTAAATTGAATGTAGTGGTTTCTATAGTTTTTTTCGCAACGTAATGTGCGGTTCAGTGTTATTTTTCATGTCATGTAATTTAATAGAACGCAGCGTGGTGTAAAGTAATACAATGTGACGTCATCTGCATAGTGTACTACAATGTAATGCAATGTTTTGTAATCAAATGCAGTGTAGAGTAATAGAGTGTCGTGTGGAATGGATGTGAGGTTGTGAGACGGCGCATGCACGCACACACACACACACAGAGGCTGTGTGAACAGCTACTGCACTTTAAGTTACACAAAAAGAAGAAAGGTTAAGTACACGTGGTTGCTCGTCATGTGACCCCCCGGCCCCCACCCCGTGTTTGACCCCAGGACTGGTGTCTCCTTCCAGCTTCATTGTCGAACCCGAACATGATAGTCTTCACTTTCATTGTCCCGCCAAAAAGCGTATTTCGTCAGAATAATCATAGTTAAATTCCACGTCGTTTCCACGTAAGCATAGAAAAACAAACATGACCCCCCCCCCCCCCCCAAAAAAAAAACAATCATCAGTGCAGATTACAAGCAGCCACTTTACATAACAAAAACATATTTCTAAAAACAAAATGAATAATGCAAATGTTTATGAATTCCTCTTGTGCTTTTCATCCTCACCTGTAGACAATCTCATATTTCACACACACGCAGTTTGGATTGTTTCTTCCCTACTTTGAACCTAGTTTTCTGTGCGTTATTTTGGTGTTTGCTTCCCCATACCTTGCTGGTCTTTATTATTCTTTTTTAAAATGAATCCTTTTTAAGCAGATCCTGCACTGCGGTCTTCCTCCGAACGCTTGGGTCCACATTTGGCCTCCGCACCAACGCCACGAACCTCCAATCCGGACACAGTATATCTGTATGTCTGTATTACACTGCCCCCACGTGGCCAAGGTGTGCACAACAGAAGGTGCAGCACCGTCCATTGAATTGAAGAAAGAAGCACGGTAAAACTGTTTCATTTCTTGACATTCTACTCAATTATGTCATTCTTGTCGGTTTTCATGAAGAACAATATTACAGAGTGCTATTTTTCGTATTAAGAACCCATTCCAAACATTTTTGTTGTGTTTTTTGGGGAGGCTGGAACGGATCGATGACACTTCCATTCATTTCAATGGAGAAAGATGATTTGAGCGTTTCGATAACGAGTTGCGTCTCTTCTCACGGCTGCCCACCCATCAAGCGGCAAACTTCCAAAACTGGCACACTCTTCGCGTGCATATTTGTTATTTGCAACTTATCCTGGACCTGTTGGCTGCTTTTGTGCCCCGTTTAATATGAAGTTATTGCTTCGGTACATATCTTGTCGCCAGGGAGCTTTGTTGAAGTGAGGGGGAGGAGCTCCGTTTCAACAGGCAAAAGTCATTTCACACCATCTCGTGGCATCTTATTACAAACCTTTTAATGGTGGGCGTCAATTACTCGCAGATTTCCGCCGCTATTTGTGGCACAGCTTGGTCCCGCCCCCCCCCCCACAGTTGTTCCATTTTTTTAAAAGAAGGGGAACAAAAATATCTTTACATGACACCAAGGAAGTTTGGGCACTGCTGTACTGTCCTGAGAAAATTATGACGCCAGACATAACGTCGACTCCAATCATTCAAGCCCCAGTATATATATATATATATATATATATATATAAAACATTGTTTTCATGCACCAACTTCCTGACTTCCACTTGTGGGGGCCCTGATTTTGATTTTCTCTAAAAGGTTGTACACGTGGACAACCACACAAACCGATCAACAGCAACCGGCAGGGTCAACACCTTGATGTGCTTTTTTTTTTCCGGGTGCGTGCGCACAATACAAAGCAAAGCAATTTAGCGCACAAAAGCCTTTGAACAGGTCCTGTCAATTTGAGGAACACAATCAGGTTTTCGCGTGAACAAAAGCGTTTGCGGGGATACGACGCAAGCCGAGGGGACGGAGCCGGGCAGGTGGCGGCGGGCGGGGACGACGATAAAAAGAAAAGTCCGGTGGCAGCGGCGACTTTGGTAAGCATGGCCGATGCGTCACCTGACTTCCAAGTTAGTAACAAGTTCCAAGTTCCAAGTGCAGCGGTGCCTTGTAGATGCACAGCGGGTACGGAAGGTTTTCAGACCCCCTTCAATTGATCACTCGTTGTGATATGGCAGCCATTTGTTCAAATCATTTCAGTTCATTTTTCCCCCTCATTAATGGACGCACAGCACTCCATGTTGACAGAAAAAAAACACATTTGTTGACGTTTTTGCTGATTAATTCAAAAAGAAAACCAGACCCTTTGCTGTGACACTCATATATTGAAGTCGGGTGGCGTCCATTTCTTCTGATCATCCTTGAGATGGTTCCACATCTGATGATACTGATTGGACTTGATGAGGAAAGCCACACCCCTGTCTACAAAAGACCTGACAGCTCACAGTGCCATCTCAGAGCAAATGAGAATCATGAGGTCAAAGGAACTGCCTGAAGAGCTCAGAGACTGAACTGTGGCAAGGCACAGATCTGGCCAGGGTTACAAAAAAAACGTCTGCTGCACTTAAGGTTCCTAAGGCCTCCATAATCCTGAAATGGAAGACGTTTGGGACGAGCGGAACCCTTCCGAGAGCTGGCCGTCCGTCTCACCATCTTACTGAAATAAAGGTCCTTACTCCAAGATGGTGAGGAACAAGATTCTCTGGTCCGATGAGACCGAGATAGAAATTGTTGGCCTTAATTCTAAGCGGCAAGTGTGGAGAAAAGCAGGCACTGCTCATCACAGTCCCAAGAGTGAAGCATGGCGGTGGCAGCATCGTGCTGTGGGGGTGTTTTTCAGCTGCAGGGACAGCACGACCGGCCGCAATCCAAGGAAAGATGAATGCGGCCAAGTACGGGGATATCCTGGAACAAAACCTTCTCCAGAGCGCTCAGGACCTCAGACTGGCCCGAAGGTTCACCTTCCAACGAGACAATGACCATAAGCACGCAGCTAAAATACCCAAGGAGTGGCTTCAAAACAATTCCGTGACCGTTCTTGAACGGCCCGGCCAGCGCCCTGACCGAAACCCAATTGAGCATCTCCGGAAAGACCTGAAAATGGCTGCCCACCAACGTTCCCCATCCGACCTGACAGAACTGGAGAGGATCTGCAAGGAGGAATGGCAGAGGATCCCCAAATCCGGGCGGGAAAAAGACTCGTGGCTGGATGAGCTCAAAAGGGTGCGTCTGCTCAATACTGAATACTTATGGCTATGTGATATTTCACTTGTTCTTTTTTAATAAATCCGCAAAAATGTCAACAATTCTGTTTCTGTTTCTGTCAATATGGGGTGCTGTGTGTACATTCATGTGGAAAAAAATGACTTTTGAGCCCCCACATTTTTTTCCTCTTTTTGAACCTTATTAGCGGTGTATCACGGCTAATTCCAATTTTTGTTTCCCCCAGTGCAATTCTAATTCAATAATAATTCGTCAATTGTCCGCTATTTGCAGTGCAGTCCGGTCGCTATTCCCCGTGAATAGCAGGGGTACACTTTACTGCCCCCCAGTGGCGAAATCGCGCACGTCATTTCCCTTAATTGTATTTTCTTTTAGCGGACGCGCCTCAATGACCCGCTTCCAGCGCTAATGCGGCGACTTCAACATGCTCGCCCCGCCAGACCTCCTCCTCCCCCTCCTCCTCCTCCTCCTCCTCCTCCTCCTCCTCCCCCTCCTCCCCCTCCTCCTCCTCCTCCGTCTCCTCCTCCTCCTCCCCCTCTTCCTCCTCCCCCTCCTCCTCCTCCGTCCTTGCTTTGCTTTTCCATCTCAGACAGCGCCGGCGGCTATTTGCTGCTCCGCGACTCGAGGAGAATAGTCAGCTTGAAAATACATGGAAGAACTTTCAGAGCAAAATGCAAAGACAAAAAGGTTCTTTTAACTTCCATTTTCAAAGTTTGTTCAAAGGGTTGAGCCCTGTTGGAATTGGTCATCTTTGTTGCCGCGTTATTTTTTTAAAATGTTTTTTATTTTTTATGAAGGAAATTAAGTGTCCACTTTATGTTTCTGGCTAAAAGGATTTTTTCATTTTCATTTCGGCAGACAAGCTGTACTGAAATTAGACATCCCACTACTTGAGGAAAACAATCTGCATGAAGATAGATGGAAGAACGGTTTGAAATCTTTTTTTTTTCTTTTTAATAAAATCAATTGTCTACTTCATGTTTCTTGCAAAATTATAATATATTTTTTTTGGGGGGGGGGGGGGGGGGGGGCTAGGGGGCAGACAATCTGTACCCAAATGAGACATCCAGCAACTTGAAGATTTTTTTTTTTTTTGTGTGGTTTGTCAAAAAGGTTGACTATTTTTTTAATACTATTTTATTGTTGTAATTCTGAACCATTGCTGAATAAAGCAAATCAAGTGTTTCCATGCTAAATGGATTTGTTGTTTGCATTTTGGCAGACAAGCTTTCGAGCAAGGGCTTCTTTTCTTCTCAACCCTTTGGGCTCCAGGGAGCTTTTTACATGGCGATGGCCGCAACCCGTTGAAAAAGTGGAGAAAGGAAAAAAAAACCCATAAGAAATTCACATTTTGTACAAGTTGCAATGAAGGCAAAGTCGTATTTTTTATTTTTAAATTTCAAGATAAAGTCCTAATATAATGTTACTAAAGTCTAAGTTTAATCAGGAATTTAAAAAAATGACACCTTTTATTCTGGAAGATGCCTTTATTCTGTTAAAAAAAAGTCATTATATTCTCAAACAAATACACCTTTATTCTCAAATAAAATCGGACTTTATTATGGTCATAAGCCTTTTGTTCTTAAAAATCGACGCTATTCATGCAAGGATGTCCGATTTTTGTGATACGTCGTCATCGTCATCATCGTTTTTAGTCGGCCCAAACGTTGATTTTCTTAGTGCGCCGGTCCCCATCTGTACAGCAAGTATGCACTTATTTAAATGACACAACATAATATGTCGTGCTAATTGTTGACCACTGCTTTTCGGGATCCACGATGAGCGTATTTCTACAGATAGATTGCAAAGCACACCTTGGGCGTCAGCGCGATAATCGTTAGCGTGCCACGGAAATCCAATACATCAATGTACGAATGTGCGCCGATCGCCATCGGTCGAACACTTTTGCTCCGACCGACCGATCACGGGACGGGAAAATGCTGGCAAATTTGTTCGGCGAAACCTTCCCGACATCTGGCCACCCACCTTCCATTGACATCGGTTTCCTTTGCAGCGCAAGGACGATATCGGGCGGCGGCTCGACTTGCCAAGCGCCAATAAACACCACAGAAGAAGAACGAGGACGGACGATACGTGCGCGCGGGCTACGCGGACGGCAAATTTGTCTCATTGAAAATCAAACCGACAACATTGATTTGGGTGTTTGGATGAAGTGGAAAAAACATTTGGACTTGTATCGCAAGGCAGCACGTTAGTTGAAGTTGCACGGGCCAGCAAGTGCCGATCGTGACGGCCCTGGGCGGATTACAACAAATCCGATTGGACAAAAAAAGATATAGAACGCAACCAAACAGAGAACGGACCGTCGGGAGTCAATTCAATCCGTTTTATGGAGCAAATCTTTGAATTTCAGGCTGTAAATGTAGGTCATTGCATCGAGATAGCGTTTCGCGATGGTCTTAGTGCTCACGACGGACGGGGCGGCTTGCCCTTCCGCGAGGCTCGCAACGGCCATTTGTTAGCGCCGCGTCGGCAACGAGCGCTCCGAGTCGGACGGCACCGGGCGGCCGCGGCTCACGTTTCGCGAGGCTTGAGGTCGAGCCAGACGACACCCGAACGGGGGCGAAGGCCGGGGAGGAGGGGGGGGGGGGGTTGGTGGGTTAGGGTTTTGGGGGCTTTGTTCCTTTACCCATAGAAAGAAGAAAAAAGCCATTTGCTGAGAAAACGGCGAGACTGCAAAATCATGTTTTCCTTTGTATTGCTCCCCTCTTAAACAGGCACGCCGATGCTCCTGAGGAGGGGGCCGCCCGCCGGACTTCTTCCCAGCGCCGGGCACAATAATGATGCGTGCGTGTTTTGACATGAACTGATCATTAAGAATTCAGCGGGCCGGATTTTGATCGTTGATGAACGTTGCCTTGAAGCAAATAAGGCATCGTTCGTTCGGTTTCACCGAGTTTTCACCGAACAGGAAGTTGAGCAACGGTACACCCGCGCTGGCACGGAAGCGGGAGTTTAGAACATGCCGGACGGAAGTGTTCGTTTTCCCCCATTGCTAAATGTATTGAAATGCCCGTCCCGTCACAGTTAAGAGGGCACACCTATTGACGCCATTCACACACATACATGCCAGTGGTTAAAAGCGCCGACCAGTCATCCAATGGCATTCCGGCACCTTCACCGCCTCGCAGAAAGTCGGAATTTGTAAATTCTCACTGCAGGAATTTCACTCCAATGAAAACCAAAAAAATCACAGGCGGCGGGAAGCTTTTGCAATAACGTAGCAACCCCGCTGCCTACGGAGTTCTGTAAACTCCGACTCTCTGCGAGGCAGCGAAGGGGTCCGAGCGTGTTGGCGACCGGACGAGGGAGTCCATGAACGACCGCAGCCTGTCCTCATGCCGTCGGGATTGAGGCTGCCCGTCAGCGAGCGTTATTGTTTGCCTTCATGGAACTTGTGCTTTTGCTCTACATTTTGCAAGTCTCCTTTGTATTTGTAAGTCTCCTATTTCCAAACGTCGCGAGCGCCTTTTCCTTTCCGTGATGTGGAAGCCAAAACGGCTGAATGGTGATGAATCGAGTTCAACCTGTAAGCGCGTTGGCGCAGTGGCAAAGTTGACGTGTCGACTAGTCGATGAATTGGCTCAACCGCTAACACGTGTCAACACGCGCACGCGCACGCGCTCCGGTCTGGCACAGCTTCAAAAGTCCTAAGGGGCGAGTGGCAAGAAAAGCACAATAAGCACAAACTAAAATGTACACTTGAAGTAAATCCACGGCGGTGAAGAGGGGCCTCCCACTTTGTGCCTCGGCAAGTCCAAAATCGTCCGCCGTCGTCGTGTCGGCGCTGCCGTTTGGCCCCGAGATCCCGCGTCCCGAAGCACCCCGAGTCCTCGCCTGAACCGCGCCCGGCGCTCCGCGGCTCCGGCTGCGCCGAACGGCGGAGGAATGGTGCGCGTTTTGGCACAAGTGTCCCTTTGACTTCTCGTCCCTCCCTTCGGTCGGCCGAATGACGTCAGAAGGTTAAAAGACGGTGAGAGAGGACAGACGGGGAACGTTAAGAGTCTCGGCTTTCTTCCGGCCGCAGGAGCGACTGGCTTGGTCAGAGAGCTGTCCGTTACCTCACTGGACACTCGGGGTTCTCTCGCTCTTCGCCAGGAGGTGGCTATAGTCGGCCAGTTGTCCCAGCCCCCCTCGGTGCCCGTGCGTCTCCGGCCCGACGAGGCCCTGGCGCCGCGCGTGGTACGGCGCGCCGTTGTCGCCGTTGCAGTTGAGCGCCTCGTGGCTCCGGCGAGGCTCCCCGTAATCCGTGTGGGGAGCGGGCGCCGAGACCACCCGCCGCCGGTCCGGAGAGTCCCGCGGCGCGGACGGGTAGATGTAGTCCCCCGCCGAGCTCCTCGGGGCGCCCGCCGGACGGCCGCCGTTCCCGCCCCGCTGGGCGGATAGGATCAGGTAGCGTTGGCGCTCGGCGTGCGGGGGCAGCAGAACCTCGCCCGGCTCGTCGATCCGAACCATTCCTCCGCCGCCTCCGCCCGCCTGCAGGAATTTGGAGCTCAGGTAGATGACAGAGTTGTTGGGGCAAGGGGTCCCGACGGCCGCCAGGAAGGTCTGGCTCTGGTCCCAGTCGGCGTCGGGCAGACGCACCACTCGTTTCTGCTGCAGCGGGGTCTGCTCGGGGGTGGGCAGCAAGCCGGGGTCCACGTCGACTTTGGGCCATCCGTTGGTCGCGACGAACGGGTTGTCCACCTGCGAGTCGCGCCGGTCGCCGCCTCCGGTCCCCGTCACGCTCATCACCGAGGCGCCGGGGCCGGGGCCGGGGCCGGGGCCCGGCGCGCTCCGCTCCCTGTCGCTCTTGCGGCGGGCCCCCTTGGCGCCGGCCCTTCGGCCGTGCCGGTGGCGGTGACTCATGATCCGACAGACGGCCAGGCCGGAGAAGACGGCGCCCGTGGCGAAGGCCGAAACGGCCGACACCACCAGCAGGTTGACGGACACCAGGCCGTCCGGCTCCTTGATGAAGGTCTCTTTCAGTAATCCTGGTCAGGAAAATGGAGAGAAAAGCTCATGAGTCAACAGGCACAACCATCGCAGCTCAGTGGTGGGACGTCATCGTTCTCAGGTGGAGACCGCCGCTGGCGATGCTTTCGACTCCTTGCTTGCTTTGTCATAAAAGGGCTCGTTAACTCTCGGGAACCATTAAAGACGCGCGTTGAAGAAAGGCAAATTCAACCGCAGATGTTATTGATCGATTGATTGCGCAAACAAAAAAAATGGGGACAGCGGTGACATGGAGGAACGTCAAACAAGGACGATGGCAACACATTTTGGAAGAGCAAGAGAGTCCCCATCCATTTTGTCGTTGTCGTCGCCTACAACAATTATACTCGGTTACAACATTTGACATTTTTTGTCAACTGATTTAGGACAATTATTAATCTGAAAAGGAGTTTCTTTTTCTCTTGTTCCCGTTAGGTTTTTTTCAAAATTTGGATTTATTTATTTTGTATAAATAATGGGATTTTCTTACTAAATCAATTACATTTTGTGACATTATCGGTTGATTTTTGTTAATGTTTCTCCTCTGAGAAAAAAGAAAACAATTTATTTCACGGGCCTAGATAAAAAAACAAATAAAAAACAAATGCCTGATTGAGCAAAAGAAATTTGATAATTGGATTCAGCAAATCAAATTCAGCTAAAAAATAAAAATAATAATCGTAGACAATACGACAATTTGTTGTTGAGTGTTATGCGGTTTGTTTGTGGTGAATGCGTTGCCAGGCCACCACCAACTTCTTTTCTGAAAAAACAACCCGTTTTCATTTTTTATTTTTGTTTTTGTTTTGCTCAGGCAGGACCAGTTCAGTCCTGATGATCTTATCGGAATGTAGCCGTCTCCTGTGCCCCCCGCCCCCCGGCCCCCGCCCCCCTTGTCAGCATGCGCAACATGCAAGTGAATAAAAGAGAAATGACTTTGTGTGCAGTGTTTTTCTTATTAAAAGGGATATGGTATACAATTGACAGTAAACCCTCATTTCAGAGTCTGCACTTGAGAATGTTTAAGTACGTGAGTTGTTGAATCAACATTTAGCACTCTTTTTTTTTTTTTATAAACACAAGTATATCTGTACTCCCACTTAAGTCCAGAGTGCGAGTACTTCGGTCACTTGTGTCTCAAGCGCGTCTTGCATGAAGCGCACGGACGCGAGTTGACTGGCACTGGGACAAGACGGCCTATTTTGCGAGCGGGAACGTTGGCACGCCCTCCAGCCGAGGTTGCGCCGCTTGATGACTCGCATCCCATAAAGCGGAGAGTGATTCGAATAGCTCGTAAACACCGTCTCTCTTGATTGAGACTGGCTCTTTGCACGAGCATGTCTCGCAACATTAGCTTTATAGGGAAAGAAGCTATTGTGGCTTGAATTAGGAGCTTTTATGACTGCATGTTGTTTTGCATTAGAGCAAATCCTTTTCCAAGCATTTCTTGGGTTTTGTATGCATTCCCATCTTGAGAGAATCATTACGTGAACTGTTGCGGCCGTGAATAAAACGCCAACGCAAGACAGGATGTCGCCCATCAATTAGGGAAATGCCCGAAGATGAGCTGCTGAACTCATGGGACTCACAACAACAACAACAACAACACGCACACAAATTGCACCCCAGGATGCTGAAAGTCGATTTCCCAACACGAGGCCTTAGACAAACAGACTAATTGTTGTTGATTACCACACTGACGGATGCTAAAAAAAGATTGTTATAGAATTCTCCTAGACATGAATAATCTTAAGATCCATGTAGTTACTGTACGCCGCTGAAGAGAAGAAAGGCAAATAGCTGCTACCTTGACTTACAGTTTGTTTTGTTCTGTAACTGAGCTCATCACAAAATTGACTTGTATGTCAAATCGACGTTCCCTACGGAAATGAATTGAAATGCCATTAATCCGTTCCACACCGCCCCCTCCCCCAAAAAAACGCTACGTTAATAAAACACAATTAGCACTGTATAAAAACCTAATAGAGAATGTAAAAAATGAATTGGTTTTATAGTGTCATTACTGTATGTGTGCCTTTAAGGGGCGGAGCCTAGTGAGTGACGCCAGGAGCGGGTTCGTCTGCGTGCGAGCGTCTGGGTGAGAGTTGTGGTTTACAACAGCTCATTGAGAGCGTTTCATTTTTTGTGTGTATGTTTGACTGTTTCTGAAAATGATTGAAGTGTCATCTTTTCTGCTTTTTGGGGTTTGTAAAAACACAAAACAAGAAAATAAAACCGCAAGACCTCAGCCCAGCGAGCAGCGGGGTGTGTGTGTGTGTGTGTGTGTGTGCGTCGCTGTCTCCAGAAGTCTCAAAGCCGCTACGTTTGTTGCGAGTGGATTTTTCTTTGAGAGAAATAGTCACGAGGGTTGTCAGAAATGTTGTCGTGGCGACACAAGTGGTACTTAAAATTGGCATGAGGCAGAACCGCCCCTCCTTCCTCGAAAAACCAAGTGATTTAAAAGAATTAAGTCAGCACTGTGTGCACGACGATGCTTTTTCAAATATTATGTTGATGCGTGAAACTTTTCAGAAAGAATAAAAGCTCCTCCGTCCGTCTGCTTGAGTGACCTGCAAAATTAATTGTAATTGGTTGGTTATGGTAATTGAACTCATCACCCCAGTGATGAGTTCAACGAAAAGCACACCAACACAATCGTCTTTAAATAACACCAAAAAGCTTTCAAGGACTCTGCCGAGGTGAAACGACATATTTGGAAGTTGGTTTTTTTGAAACGGCTCTTTCCTGTCGTTTGCTGTTGGAAATGCCAGCGAACGAACGGCAAGGTGGGCAAATTCAAAATAATTGGCTATTGTCGGTGCAAGGGCACAAGTACCCTATTTCAAAACGCGTGAGATGACTGAAAATGGCCACCATACAATATGACATTAAAAGCCCGGCCTTCACAGCGGGATCGCTCAAATAGAAACGATGTTTCCGTCCATAACTTTGGGCGCATTCTATTTGACAGCCGTGTCGATTGCACTCGCCGCACCGCCGATAAGAGTTCACGCCCTCGCCGCAAAGCCGCGAGTCTTTATCGACGGAAACCCCAACGAATCCAGCGGCCTCGTCGGTCGGATTGAACGAAGCGCTTCATCGTGCGGACACGGGCCTCGCTTCACAGTTCCATCATGTGAATTTGCGCTATCGCAAATACATCGAAACGCAAGCTCACTTCAAAAAATAAGTATAGAAAATACAACATTTACTTTCAATACTTAAGTACATTGAATATCAGAAAATGACTTTTGATACTTATTCTCTGCCGTCTGTTTTCAAAGCATGTTGCCAGTTGTTCTAGAGCATTTTGAGAATAGTGCGCTCTGTGACAATATAAACACAGACTCTGGCAAAAGAAAGAGTCCCCCCCCGCAAAAAAAAAGGATGTTTCGAGCTGTTTCTATTCCTTCGTAATCAGCAGTTGTCTTCCAAAACGAGCGAGCGACATTAGCTTTTCGTGAAAAGAACCGTCAAGCCGAAAGGGACTTTGACGCAACCATGTGTTTTCTCGTGACGCACCTCCAACTATGAAACAAGAAACCGAGAAAGGGCTTTTGATGGCAAGATGACTTCTTTTCACATATCCAGCTAAGAAACATTGATTCACTGAACGGCTCGAGTTGAATGTCAGCGGCTTTGCGACATAGACGTAATATTCCCGATTCACTCCTTGAACTGTGTCGTCTTCTCCAACAAATCAAGACGCGCGGTTTCTACTACCTGCGACAACAAATAAAGTACTGTTTAGGTCATATGTATGCTGTACATGCTCTGTTCAAGTGCGAAGTGCCTAAACTTGTCCGACTTCTGACGTTGGCATTTTTCTCCCTCATAATCGACGTGACAAACCTAACTTTATCCTCCGCTCAAAAGCTGTGCTAACCTCATATGCGAAGCGATGCAACGCCACTCTTTTCAGGGATCCGTTAGCCATTGCAGTGGTTTTTACAAATGGGAATAGCATAAACAAGCTGGCTGAGAGACCCTCTTCCGTAGCCAACCGTTGAAAAATTGACTCGACGAACATATGCGTCCACGGCAGTAAACGGTTGGCTCGAACTTTCACTCGAAAGAACCTTCGTACAAAGCCGTCGAGAAGCCGTGTGGAGCAGATCAACGAAGAGAAGAAGGTGAAGGTGAGACGTGAGACGGCGAAGGCAACGGGCTCCGCTCTTACTCAAGCGAAATGGAAGCCCAACCACGCCGCTCTCCTTGTCCGACAATAATAAGCCGAGAGGAAAGTTTTGCCGCGGAAGGTAGTGAGGAAAAAGATCCTCCTTTTTGTTAGCCATTCATCGCCTCCATTAGCTAGCGCCGCGGCGGTAATGGCTTAGAAATTCCAAAGAAACTTGAACTAGTGTACAATTTCAAACCAAGGTCGCTGCTGCACGGTTTCTTTTCTCTCTCTCTCTCTCTTTTCCCCCCCGATTATTACTTTTACATAGCAAACGTGACAGCAGTGCTGGCTTTTTTTTTTTTTTTTTTTTTAAATAGAGATGGGATTTTCCGTAAATCCCGTTGAAATGCGCTCGCCATTGTCATTGCTGTGAATAAAATGAAGTGCTGGCAAAAAAACACAGAAAAACAAAACTCACGTGATGGTTTGCCCACAGGCTGTATTTTTAGAATGGAGTCCCCTACCGATTAAGCCAACAATGAATCGAGTCATTGGCTAAAAAGGAGTTCTGCATAATTAATCAATAACGTGAATGCAAGGTGCAGCTAGCTTTTACTTCAACCTTTTTTCTAAGCGACTCATTCGAGCGATTCGATGGATCGTTGTGGCCCTAGTTTGAACTATTTTCCCAGAACTTTTTCTTCCAATGACGATGAAAACTTTTCCTTTTCTTTTCACCATCTCTGGTACCATTCTGAAGTAGCAGCACAATGTCCATTGAATTGTTTCATTCACTCCATTCCATTTAATTGTTCTCATTGTATGTTTTGATCAAGTATATTATAGAGTGTGACGTATTTGATTAAAAACACATTACAGAGAGGCACCTCTTGGTATTTTGTTTATTTTTTTCTTGTTGGTTTCTTGTTGGTTTCTTGTTGGCACGGTGGCCGACCGGTTAGAGCGTCAGCCTCACGGTTCTGAGGACCCGGGTTCGATCCCCGGCCCCGCCTGTGTGGAGTTTGCATGTTGTCCCCGTGCCTGCGTGGCTTTTCTCCGGGCACTCCGCTTTCCTCCCACATCCCAAAAACATGCATTCATTGGAGACTCTAAATTGCCCGTAGGCGTGACTGTGAGCGCGAATGGTTGTTCGTTCCTATGTGCCCTGCGATTGGCTGGCGACCGGTTCAGGGTGCGCCCCGCCTCCTGCCCGATGACAGCTGGGATGGGCTCCGGCACGCCCGCAACCCGCGTGAGGAGAAGCGGCACAGAAAACGGATGGATGGTTGTCGTTGCTCCTTTTCCCTGTCGAAAAGCACTTGTCACCCTCGTTGCTGTGTGGAAATTCATTTCTCGCGCACCGTTCCCGAGATAAGCTCCTTCAAAGTATGCAAAGCACACGTGGTGGCTACGGCGCGTCGGTAATCATCTGCCTTTTGTAAAGCCGACCAGTACGACGGGTCCAAATGGACATTGGATGAATTCGTAACAGCAAAAAAAGTCTCAGCGGGGTTTCCCAACACGGCGGCGAGGGGCATCCAAGACCACTGGAAACCAATTTCCCGTGGACTGAAATGCTGCTCGACCACCTCCGGAGCGATCCATTTATAAGAGACGCCTTTGCTCCAAAGTCAAGCCCCCTTGGAGGAACACAAATATGAGCAATGGACTTAAGAGAAGGAGTTGTTTGACCAAAAACACAAAAGTAGCATTTAGTGACAAAAACGGCTTTGATGAAATTGCATTGTCGCCTTTCAAATTAACTGAATTCAAGGTTGATTGCGCAATAACAGTCATTGGCAGTAGCCTCGCCCCGTGCCCAAAAGTATTGAGATCTTTTTTTTGGGAGTAATGTCGATGTACATGCACGTGTCTTTAAGAGGCGGGGCCTGGTGGGATGGCCTGTGAGTGTCTGGCCGTGAGCTGTGGCTGACAGCAGCGCCTGTACTGATGGTGTTTGTATGCGTTTTATCGTTCTCACGGGGCTTCAATAAACAGATGGAAAGCACTTCGGAGACTGTGGCTCTCCTTTCCCACATTTGAGGGCATTACAGGGAGTAAATCGATTGTAAAAAGCCTTCAAAAAAACTAATTTCTGCGATATAGCACACAGGTTCCAGCAAAAAAATGAAATCTGTGATCTAGCGGCGTAAAAGTGTACTTCACAAATTATGGAAGAACCCAGTTGCTACGATCCACCTGCATCGGGGCCAAGTGAGGCAGCGACGAAAGAGATTCTTCTCTGCTCTCTGGAGCACGATTCACGTATTCGCTTATTGTTATACTGTGACGGGGCCACACTGGGTATTGCCTGCCCTGGAAATATTTGTGGAAAATCCGTCAAATATTGAGTTATCCCACTGTTCAAAGGCCGACAGTGTCATTTTTGACATTTGAATATATCGATACACGTGCAGAACAATGAAAGCAGGCTTTATGGATTTTTGTCCTCACGTATACTTCTTCCCGGTTAGACAGCAGCAGCTCGGGACATTTTGACGAGCAAACACACACTAACCCTAACCCATCGAAACAACTCGTTACTTGGCTTTCAAGCGGGGAAAGTGACTTTTTCATTGCTCGTAGACACATTTTGGGGTCTCTGGAGAGTCGGGCACAGCCATCATGTGTGAAATTACAAAACCAACTGAGCTGCATATCGTCAGAAAATGTATTTGTCGGCAGGCCGTCCAGCTTTTGGCCCATTCGTGTCACCCAATTACCTCCGATGTTTCGAGAAATCTTGAC
Organism: Phyllopteryx taeniolatus; assembly: GCF_024500385.1. Taxonomy (NCBI): domain Eukaryota; kingdom Metazoa; phylum Chordata; class Actinopteri; order Syngnathiformes; family Syngnathidae; genus Phyllopteryx; species Phyllopteryx taeniolatus. Next base: position 6,900,123 of record NC_084508.1, read on the forward strand.
AAGTCAAAATTGCCACTTTCCAAATAGAACTCTACAAGATTTACTTGAGAAAAAAAATATGTATTAGCAGCATAATGAAATCGAATGAATGAATTGTTGAACAGTTTGTGCATCCTGATGAATTCATTGCTGCTGCTTCTGGTGTGCGCAACCCGGCCACCGGGGGTCAGTATAACACAGTCGCGCAGACACAAACCAAGACTCGTTTCACAACTACCGTGACTCAGTAAGGTGCAGTAATAGTCGTCATTTTTCGCAGTGGATGAAGAAAGTTTGGTTACATTACAATTTGTCGACAGTGTTGTATGCTAAGGCGTCGTCAGTCATTAATATGCTGCTCGCTATGAAAAATGGGCCTATTTTTATGGTAAGGTTGAGCAAGAATAGTGCACAGCCATAACGACACAATTGCCGGTGGGCGATCGTGGCAAAATATGACAATAATATAGCATTGTATCGAGTGACTTCGCAATTCTTTTGGCACATTATTGAAACGGGGACGAGATATGTGGACACCTCAGCAGCTGAAAGATTCATCAAGAGCGCCTATGGAAGGAAGATTCACTGCGTCAACTGCGACATGAATATTTCAAAATCGGTCCTGATAACCAGACAGGACACAGGGAATTAACTTGGCGAGTACAACTGTATAATTTATGACAGAAGGCAACGCTCAGCCTGTAATAGTGTGATTGGAGAGAAGCAAGCCAAGAAATGTTTTCCTCGCCCTGCTCGTTTTTAATCACACTTCATAGCAGCGCCATCACTCAGCGGATTCACACTCATTTCAAAATCAAGAATTCAAAAAATAAGAAATGTTGGGAGAGCTATGACTTTTCAGAGCCCAAACACATCAGTTGTGACTTCAAAAAGCTCCGAGAAGCGCGGCATCCCATCCGGTGATGCCGACACCGTATATGTAGCGTGGCGCCCGGGGACTGCAATTTCAAGAGAATCGTTGTTCGTCATACGTGCTCCCGCTATGTCGCATTTCAGAAAGACCCGCAATAATTGGGGGGGGGGAAAGAGGCGGGGCCCGGTGGGTGTGTGAGTGTCTGGGCGTGAGCTGCGGCCGACAGCAGCTTCTGCGTAGAGCCTGAGCGATTTTGTGATTTTGGGGCCGATGCCAATAAAAAAGCAGATAGTCGATAAATCGGCTAAGATCCGATATATTGGCCAATGACAGATATATTGGCCGATATATGAAATAACAACATGCAATATATACTGAATATGAACAAACATTCTTATCACACCCAAAATATGATTCAAGACAAAGGAGCAGAACAGTACTGAATAAAATAGGGAACTTTAATTCGTAACCCTGACAACATGAGTGTAAACTGTAAGCTGGGAATGAACAGTTGCATATATCTTTGTTTCTTTTGCAAACATACAACTTAAACGACGATAAAAAGCTCTCAAAAACCTGCGTGTAAAAACTCGAATGCGCTCTTTAACATGCCCTAATCCGATTTTTCCGCAGGGACGTTATTGTCATGGGGCGCTTCTATTGCTTTACGAAGTCATAGCTCACCAGAGAATAAAACAAAGAAAAAGAAATACAACTGGTCTCACCGTTTGCTACCGAGTGAGTGTGAGAAGCGTTGCACTTTTGTGAGGGGGCGTGGCCAGCGCACCAGTGTCTCTGCGCAGCAAAAAAGTGATTGTATCGATCGATTTTTTTTGCGCTCAGTTTTGCTGTTCTCCCGGTGTTTAATAAACGACTGGAAAGTTCATCGCCATACTCAACTGACAACCTGACCGACAAGTATACTGGTTTCTATTGTTCTTTCTGTCATGCCCTAAGATGCCACAAGATGGCGCCAACAGTGAACCGCGTCATGGCAGCAGAACGCTGTAATCGTTTCCAGTTCATTCTTATAAAGCGCTGGCACGACACCGCTTGGGACTTTCTGTCTGGATTATGTTTGCAAGTTTAATGTCCGTTTGTGGCTGACTACAGTTTAAAAAAAAAAAAAAAAAAGATAGCCTTCGTTAAAGCGACTTCAAAACAAACCCAAAAAAAAAACCCAGCAACTTTTATTTGTGTTTCACGTACCGAGAGAAGCACGTGGACATCAAACCAGACCAAAGGAGGCTCGGAAGCCTCCCCGGAGGAGGATGTGCCCGTGATGGGTTAGGACTGTGTCAGCGCGCTGCCACTGATCTGAGAGGGCTTTCATCCCCACAACCCGCCGTTCCTCTGCATGCTAATGTGTTTACGAGCCAGAGATGCACGTGAGCGTCAGGCTGCTGCCCACGGCGCAGCGATTTTGCTCATTATCCTGCTTTCCTTATTTTGAGCCTTTGAGAGACTGTGGGCTCTATTTTGTGCTTGTCTTTTTTTATTACTGGAACGAATCACTGACACCAATCTAGTAAACTTCAAGTTCAGTTTTGTGTGTGTGTAATCCTCCCTGACTGTCTAAAGACAAGCACCATATATCAAATCATCTCAGGCGAAGGCGGTAATTCTCCTTACTTGGACTGAAACTTGGTTTTTAGTTCGGCCTCGTAAACCATGTTTACCCTCTGGATGGCTTTAAAATCTTTACGGTCCCTCCCCGACAGCCCTTTCGAGCGAGGAGGAGATCCGGATTACGCCGGGAGATAGCGCATACAGAACGAAAATAAACACAAGCTGCGCTGCGCGGCACCGGTCTGACATGGCGCTTTTTGCGGACCTGAAAGAGTGAACTGTTCAAACAAGCGTACAAACTGCTGTTGCAAAAAAAAGGCCATAAAAATCACCAGCAACCAAAATGCGGGCAAATTACAACTCTCACGCAGCCGATGCTTATTTCCCTTCCCGAATTTAACCATTAGCTACAGCATGTCCCACCTTTGAGTTTCTGCGGTCTTTTAGAAAAGTTTCAAGAGTGGACATTGAATTGTGATTGCGATTTTGAAAAAACAACAACGTTATAATCGAAGAAAAATGATGAACGTGTATGCAAGTTCCTGCGTTGTAAATGCACCCTGAACGCGCCGTGAGTTGCTTGTAGCATGCGTGTTAGCGCGCGTTCGTCTGTCTATTGATTCCCCATTTGGAGTTCACTGTAAAACCGAACGCACAACAACAACAAGAAAATGACACAAATTGAATACTTAAATAAAAGACACATCGTTGTAGGAATCGCCATCTTATGCTATGAGTCAATAGAAAACCCTATTGACGGACAAGCTAACATTAGCATTAGGTCATGAGAGGGCTTCGTCTTCAAGTATATTTATTATTTAATAATTCCACACAAATGCCACAGTAACACATACAGACAGACAATATAACACAACTCACAGACATATATTCTTCCTAATCTGAGAAAAACGAGTTTAATAAAGTTTTACTGCGACATTTTTCTTCTTTTTTTATGCATCGCACCACACTGCCCCCGAGAGGCCAAGGCGCATACAGCAGATACAGTCATGGCTTTGTATAAAAAGACACAAACACCCCCCCCCCCCCCCAGACTAAAATGTTCCTGCTTTAAGGTTAATTAGGACGCCAGTCACCCCAGGCATGCCAATGTTTTTAGCTATGACTATTTATTTGTAATAGTTTTTTATTTCAGTTTTTTTTTAAAACTATATTATTATTATACTTGTTACTAAGTTATTTTCTCGTTCTACTACATTATATTTAAAGCCGAGTTTTGATAGTTAAATAAATACTAAGTTTCGAAATCAATGAATAATTGCAATTTCAATTTCAACCAAAATAATGGTGAGCATTTTTTTCTTTCCAGAATTGCCCAGCCCGAGTTTAAGACGGTCTTGACATACTGAACACCATCACTTTGTTTGACAACAGTTTATATATATATATATATATATATATATATATATATATATATATATATATTAAAAAAAAAAAATCCCTTTTGAGATTTGTTTTCGTCCATTTGCATTTTTAATTAGTTGTGCGCACGTCTCCATAGAAAATTCTCATCTTGAAGGGTGAACGAGTCCAGATTTGCATTGGGGAAAAGCTGCGTGTTAAAATCATCAGCGGGGGTGTTGGGGAGTGTTGAGTCAGGCCCCCCACCCCACTTCCTGCCGCCATGTAATCAGAAGCTTTGTTTGGCTCTCCATGAATGGTTTATTCTCACAGCCTGTGCGCGTGTGGTGCAGTCAAGAATGCTCCCAATTTCTGTTTTTTTTTTTTTTTTTTTAAACGGATTCAATTATGACTGGAGACTTTGTTTTGCCCGAATCCCAGACTAACTGGAGTCAAAAGCAGATTAAGAAGTGCGGCATCCAGTCCAAACAAAGAAGCCCCACGCACTCGACGGCTCATATTTCATTGGGCCGGCTTTTCGTTTGGATTTGGAGCGTTACATCAACTTTCTGGTTTTTGGATAATCAGTGGTAGAATTGAACCATTGTGTGAAGACTATTTGTTCAAGCACGTTCCAAAGACTCTCCACGCTTAACTTCTGGAGTCTGCGGTGGCCGATCTGTGTGTGTGTGTGTGACAATCAAACAAATCAGTCTTTTCGAATTAAACCTGGCATTGTCATCAGGCAAGAAATACATAGATGTTTTTAAAAAGTACAATATTACAGAGTGCTATTTTTCATTTTTGTAGTGGAATTTCCGTTTATTTCAATGAGGAAAGATGAGCTCAATAGTTTATATAGATTTAATATATTTATATTTATATTTATATGATATTTGTCCACCAGATGGTGCTACTGCTCCCTATGTAAAGCATGCAGAAAAAAAACCACTGACTGCTGTCTGCAACCGAAATGATAAATGTGAGTCACCATCGATGAATTGGATCGTTCCGGTAGTCAGCTGAATGTCGTCGGAACCCCGAATAACTCTTGACCGCAGGTCAATCCGGGCTCCATCAGAGCGCATGACTCTTTTCCATTGCTCAGGATTCTAATCTTTATGCTCCCGAGCAAATTGAAGTCTTTTTTTTTTTTTTTGTCCCCAGTATTCGTCACACTGATATGTGATTTTCTTCAGGCCAGGCAGCTGTTTTTCTTTGTTTTGTTTCTTTTTTTAACTAACAAACAAAGTTCTACTGACGATTTATTTTCTTTCCCAAATATGGCCATTTAACCCAACTGTAGTCATTTTAACAGTCACCTTAGTTTGATTTGCTTAATGTTGATATTTTTTTTTTGGGGGGGGGGGGGGGGGGGGGGGTTTAACACTTTTGTCTGTAAAACCTTTAAAGATCATAAATAGCCTGTTGAATCAAAATCAATCACAGTAATTACCCAGCGACTTTTACATAATTGCTTCAAGTCAAATCTACGGAGGCGGGAGACTGTGCAGTCTTTGGAGCACAATTCATATTCTCATTTAAAAAAAAAAAAAAAAAAAAGGGGGGGGGGGGCAAACATTCACGGTGCAATGAATACAACTAAATAGGCTATAAACTAAAGAGCAGGCCCCTCGTTGCAACCAATCTGTCCAAAGGGTTCAAAATCAATCGACGCAATCTATCTAACAGGCCACATCCTTAAATCACATCGCCGCCGCGATGATGTAAGCCCTCCAGCTGAAAAGGCATGCCGCTTGTGATGTGAACACTCCCGCCATTCAAGTAGATATATGGCGATGGAAAACGAAATGATTAAAACAGCAGGATCGGCGTTCATCAATGTTTGTTCCTTCACGGAGCACCCTTAACTTTTACATACGGTTCATTTCCCCTGCACTGTATGTTCCAATCTGTTCAAAAATGTATGAGTAAGCCTGTTCCTTAATGTTTCAGAGAAAAGGGAAAATGATTTTTTTTTTTTTTTTTTATGATTGACACGGCCCAATTTTGGATCAAAACATCGACTATCAAACAATGCCATGTCCTATTTGACCTTTAAGATATGAAAAAATAACAAGCATGATGATTTTGATACTCTTTGTTTGGGGATTCCTCAGTGACCCTTCAAAGAACGGTCGCACGTTCCGGTGGGAAATTGGGCAAATGTGGCGGCGACACAGACAGTTCTCGGGACCGTTTCAGACTCCCCCGTGAAAACCGTCCCCCATCGTGCCATGAAAATACACATGTACACAACTTTTACGGTTTCGAGATTCGCCCGTGACAGAACCATCAGTCACAACCGCAGTAGAGCGAGCAACTCGATCGATGCGCAAGTGTCCAAGTGTGAAGAGCGAACGGACGGACAAGTCGGGAAAGCGAAAGACACAACGGAGGAATTGAATTGGAGACACAAGACGGCCCAAGTGTACGAAGAGCACCGTGTTATGGAAAAGTAGGCCAGCGCTTCCTGAGGAGTGCACCCGATGCGCGCAGTTGGAAGTCTGATGTCAGAGTCCTTGAATCTTATGTCACTACTCCTACCTTTAAAAACTAAGAAGAAGAAGAATAAATCATTTCTGCGGTAAAAAAAATGCACGTTGGATGGCAGTGCACTAAATTTTACACACACACAAAGAAAAAAAACAATGATGGGTTGTTTTCCCCCTATCTTTATGCATGTTATCATATAGCAGCCGTGTCAATTGTTGCTAGGCAGAGTTCATCCGGTTCAATCATTTATGAATGAAAAAGTTGACGTCTGCTGAAATCCAAGTACAGTGGCCCTCCGCTCTTTGCGAGGGATTGGGACCGCGAATAGCACAAATCTGCATATAATTAGAATCAAATACACATCCACATCTTGCCGGGCAACACGTTCCTCATTGGAACGTCGGCTTCAACCGGTCCCAAATGTCAATAGAAAGCCGCCGCCGCCGTCGCCGCCTTTGAGGGGCCCTGGCGCAGGGGAGGCCTGCCTCCAAAACCACATCCATTAGAGTCGAATTAGACCAGACCGCCGCCGTAAACGTGTCGACAAATTCCCTTTCCCGCAGCCGGCCAAGAAAACGACTCAACTGTGAACCTTAACGACACGCGGCAAACAAAGGAATCTCCCGTCGAAGGTGTCGGCGGACCTCAATTACTGAGCGATTGCCTCCTGCTGCTGCGCCATTTCAAATATCGCTCCGCTCCTTCAGGAAATATTTTTGCGCCGCCTTAATTGCTTCCTTCTGCAGCCGTGGCGTGACGGCTGAAAGGGTACGACGTGACGTGCCAGCGCTTTGGGAGGCCAGATGTTATAGAGAACGTGTTTGATAAAGCACACACACACACACACACATGCAGCTACGGTACACAAACACATCTTTAAGTGCCATAAACAATTCTTTTAATGAGTCAAAGGTCCATTTACTGAGGCACTTAAAAGTATACTTGTGCGCCGCTACGGACGTCGTCGTCGAGTTGAGGCGCACAGCCGAACGAAATCTAGCGAGCAAATTGCCAGCTGCCTCCGGCCGCGCTGCCGCGGCAACAACTGCATTCGAATAGCAAATATACAAATCAACACAAACGGGCGGCTGCTGGGCTTTGTATTACTTCTCCTCTGTGAAAAATAACTAACAACACTGCAGCTTACTGAGGAGTTGTTTCCTCCGCCTCCAAGTACATTCACATATTGTATTATACTGCCCCCTGGTGTCCGAGGCACGCACTCCAGAAGGAGCAGCACAATGTCCTTGTGGTTCAGAAAAATGTGGCAAAAATTGTTTAATTCTTCACATTCGAAACATGGCATTTACTGTATGTTTTATTTTGATCAAGCACAGCATAATTGTGTGTTATCTTTCGCAATAAAAGACCCCAAAAACAGAGGTTGTTTTTTTTGGGGGGGGGGGAAGGTGGAATGGATGAATTGGCATTTCTGTTCATTTCAATGGGGAGCGATGATTTGAGAGCGTTTTGTGTCACAGGGATGGTCACGGACGAATTCAACTGGAGTATCGCAAGGCACCACTATGTTGAAGTGAGGCGAGGAGCTTCATTAGTCAGCCTGGTCAAAAAAGTGCTTTGTCGCCGTCTTGTGGCATCTATCGCAGCTTAAAAACGTTTTGGGGAGGGCATCAATTAGTCACAGATTGCGGGCTTCACGCTACCCTGCTTTAGCCTGGACAGGTTGGAGCAAATTTCTCGCAGTAGGTCAAAGGGGAGGGCTGCCACATTGATGCCTGTCAGCCAGGGTCGTGAACTGGAATGATGATGATGATGATGATTATTATTTTTTTTTTTTCCCCAAATCAGGTCCAGGCGATGGTCACGTCACGTGGCGACAACACTGCCGTTAGTGGACGTGACATCTTGTAGCGTCTGTGCACGCCGGAATCAAATTGGAGTCATTACCGTGTTTGCGTTGGTGGTTTTCTATGACAAAAACAAAAACAGCAGTCGGGAAGTGAGCTGGCCGAATTCTGTTCAGCTCAAACATCATTAAAGTCAATTTTGTCGGAGTTTGGCTTGCTCACAGGCTCGTCAGCTCCTGGGAGCTGCGGCTAATGGAGGGCACGCGCACAAACGTATAATACAACGCATTCAGGGGGCAACCAAGTCATATCAAGGCAACATTCACAATCGAATGAGATCCAAAACAGGAGATGTGTCACCGATTCTGCCTTGACAGAGATAATCATGCTCAGTTTTGACTGAAAACTGAAAAGTCTTCATTGAACAATATTTTCATTGTGCTTGTAGTTTACAGTATTCAGAAAACATCACTGTAACACTAAGTCATATTCTATTGTTGTAAGCCACTGTAACATTATGCACAGTTTGAACAATAACAGCGATTCAATATGAAAAAAATAACAAAACAGTTCAATGTTCAACTGTTCAAAACATAACGCGCATAAAAGTCAAAAAAAAAAAAAAGCCTTACCCGAATAGTTATTTAAAAATAACCCATTCTTACATTAAATGTAAATGTGTTGAGCTTAAAGTTAAACAAGTGAACTGCACTAAGGAGTGATTCTTTCACAAGCCACCAGATGGCGCCAGTGTAACACTAGTTGTACCTGCACCACACCTTGCGAATCACTGACCGAGAGCATATGGAATGGAAACATTTGGACAGCCATGCTGGCGATTAAAAAACAAGAGACAAAAACTCACATTAAAACAACAAAACATTTTTGGGTGGGTGGGTGTCTGGAGCTTTGATTATTAGTGATTCTATTTTTTGCGCGCACACATTCACATCAATAAGCTGTTATAAATTGCTTTTTTTTTTTTTGAAAGAAAAAAAAAAAGACAAAGTGAACAGGATAATGCCGAGAACAGCTGTGTCACTTTAACCCGGTTGATGAGCTAATTTGTGACGATGAGGACCTCACCCGCGTACGCGCGCGCGCACGCACACACACACACGAACAGTAGATAGTTTGCCGGCCTGAAATCTTGCGTCCCTCCCACAATGCCGAGTTTTCACTCCGCTTTGATCAAGCAAGTTTAGTAGAACGCCGCAGCATGTCCCGCTACATACTAATATTTGAAGTGTGTGTGTGTGCGGATCCAATCTTTCTTTGAATAAACACTGAGAAAAGCCTCCCCTTCCGGAGGGGTTTGTGTGTCCCAATGATCCGAGGAGCTAAGTTGTCTGGGGCTTCACGCCCCTGGTAGGGTCACCCATGGCAAACGGGTCCTGGGTGGGTGAGGGACCAGACAAAGCACAGCTAAAAGGCACTGGTCCTGCCTGTGGTTTATGCTTATGCCTCCCCGGTGAGGTGTTCCGTGCACGTCCCGCCGGGAGGAGACCCCGGGGACGACCCGGGGCAGGCCGGAGAGACTACGTCATTCGGCCGGCCCGGGAACGCCTCGGGATCCCCCCGGAAGGGCTGGACGAAGCGGCCGGGGAGAGGGAAGTCTGGGCGTCCCTGCTAAAGCTACTGCCCCCGCGACCCGACCTCGGATAAGCGCTAGAAAATGGATGGATGGAGAAAAGCCTGCAGATCAACAAGGTAATAAATCCGGCTACACCCCGCCCGCTTCCCCTTGAAATTAAATTGGCCCTTTTTTTCCCCTCACTTTTTTTGCCAAGTGAGGAGAACGTCATGTTGGATTACTTGACATTTCTCCGACATGTCAGACGGAGGAGGAAATAAAATGAGATGATATATGAAAAGGAAGGACGACGGGGATAAGTGCACGCTCGCTCCCCACCTTCCCGCCACTTTTAAAAAAGAAAAAGAATTTTTTTTTTTTTTTACTCCACACTCGTGACTTCTCGCGTCAGATCTGCCGAACCCTTTCCACCGTTCACATCCTCCAAGTTGGCCCTCACCTTGCGGCCCTTCGCTCATTGCTCACTCTCTCCTTGGTGATGTGATTTACCAAGCAACCCATCCTCCTCGTCCTCCTCATCCTCCTCATCCTCCTCATCCTCCTCCCTCCCCGAGCGGAATCACCCCTTGATAATCAATTGAAGCGACATAGGCCAGGGGACGAGATGAAAATCGATTCTCCTCGCAGCCAATGCTTCTTCTCTGCGGAGCGAGGGGACGGGTAAGCTTTCGGTTCTCTAAGCGAGGTCATATCCATCTCGCTTTGAGCCCCCGCGACAAGGCAGAGCCCAAATCAGTCGAGCAGCGACTGGACCGAAGAGACATTCAAGAGAAGCAGTGCGGCTCCGCAGAGCAATCAAGCACTCCGCTAAATGACTTTGAAGCAAAGCATCGTTTCTTACTTGTAATGAGACGCTCTGCAACGTTGTTTGGGGGGGTGGTAGGATTTTGCTGTTAATGTCTTGGGCTTGATCCACATTGCAAGTGTTATGATTTTTCAAATTATGATTCAGAGCCTATATCAGATTTTTCAATTCCCATTTGCTCTGAATTTGAGACGCATACGATAATTGTTTTAGGAAACTTATCTGCTTTTTTTATCCCATGGTAAAAAAGCATTCATGTATTTCTTTGCAGGGGCGCGCTAACTCTTCGCTCGTTCACCGACGCCCACGTCACTCACCGGGTCAGGCCCCGCCTTTCAAAGTCCTACACCCTCAAAGTCATAGATACTACAGTAGAATGTGAAGATGGCAACCCCAAGTGGACAAAACCCATTCTTGGACCTCACTTGTTCTTGTTATTTAATAATTCAAAATAACAGTTCAGCCGATGACTTGATGAATCGATGGGAATAATCGACAGAACGCTGGATTGTCAAAATATTCGGTAGCTGCAGCTAGACTTTACTTCATTTATGAGGCACTGTAATAAGTTGTTGTATAGCGTACATGCAGATTTTATTTATTTATGTCATCTTTTATGAACCTGGAGTTTGAAATAAACGCCGGAACCGAAGTGAATATCCGACACGGCTGCGTTTCCACTGACGGGACACATGACGGACGGCAAAAAACTTCGCAAACAAGTTGTTTGTTTCGTCATTAAAACACGTAACGAGAAAATTATACTGGGCCAAGTTCTCCAAATCAAAACACTGCCTGTGACAGTTCGTCATTCTGATCTCGTCGATCTGATCGCCTACTTGGACTGAAACGACGTCAGTCTTACAGCGAGACACATTCCGAGCTAAAACAGGAAGCTGAGAAGAAAGAAGAAAACAAAGACAGGCGGCACTCCAAAAGTTGATCAGATCATCTGAGACGTAGCGCTGTCAACTTCCTGTCGCGCCAGGCCCGCCCGCTGACGAAAGCTCAGACGCAAGGACCAGCTCAGAGCGTCTCCATCAAACAAACGTTGGGGCCAAGCCGCGGGGGGTTACGACTTTCAGCCGAGCACTGCGACGGGCGCAAATGTGTCACTCGATGAGTCTCCATTTATATTGGCGGCTTCTCGGCGGACCTTAAAGTGTCAAAGTCAATTTGAAGAACGGCACGTCAGGTACGGGGCAACCTGTGAGATATTTCAATCATGTCCTCTGCTGCTCTCAACCGCGGAATCAAACAACGCAGGTGCAATCATGCAGAATGTACAACGCTACTCTGCGGGGAAAGGGCTGGCTTTTTCTACCTTTACTCCGCTTTCTTTAGTTCAACATTTCTTGCCTCGTCACATTTCGTGGTTTGCTCACTTTGCACCTTGAGTTCGATAAACGTCGTACTTTTGAATCCATTCCATGATTGTTGTCCTTCACCGTTTGAAAAGGAGACATTATCAGTCCCCCCCCCCCAACAACACTTCAAGCAAACCTTCAAAAGCACAAAACCAAAAGCGCTTTCGCCTGCTGCCCGGCGTTTTAGAGCATTTTGACTTGCCGTTATCAGCACCGAAACAATCAAAAGAAAGAGGAGCTACAACTCTTCTTTCACCCGCAAAAGTTTGGACCTTTTTCCATCCTTTAGTCAGCGGCACTAGAACATGAACAAAAAACACCAGTTTCTGACCAAAATGCAGAGAAAATGAGCTTTTTGTTCAATCAAACATCAAGCAGAAGTATCTTTTTGGGAGAAAGGACTTTTGATGGCAAAATAATAAGTTATTTACTGTTATACAACTAATAATATTAGCACAAGTGACACTGAGTCACCGCATGACTGAGTTGAACGTCAGTGGCTTTTTAACAGCAGGTGTCTTAGACACCTATAATATGCAATCAAAAATATGAACAGCTCGTTTGCTTCAAAAGCCTTTTGGAAATAAGCAGCACAAAAGAAATGGACTCGCATGTGTGATTTCACAGCTGACGGGCGGGCAGGCGCTCGCTGCACAGACGCAAAAATGTGCACACGAGCCCTCCAAAAGTTGGCAGCTAGTCCCTTCTTCTCGTCTTCTCGTTTATGGCAATAAGCGCACACTAAGCGGGAAAAATACTTCTGCATTTGAAAGGGATGAGTTCATGCAAATGAATTCACTTTGGACTCAAAGTCAGGATGAGATCAGAGTTTCTGCAAGCTTTAAAATGATCTCACGCGTGCAAAAATGAAATATGGAAGCACATTAATAAGGAATAGGTTTGAATAAGCCTGCTGGACTTATTCAAAGTTCATCGAGAACTGGTGTGAAAACAAAAAAGTGTGAACAGTGACAGGAATGATTGGCAGTTGAAATTTCTAATCACGTTAGCAGTACATAATACCTGCTGTGTTGGAATGGAACGAATGTACAGATAATACGAATATGTCACACTTTCATATCCAGTGGCTCAACTTCATGTTAATGTTGTTCCAATATTTCAGACATAAGGTTGGTATCGAGTCGTCCCTCGCAATATCGCGGTTAGCTTTTCGCAGGCCTCACGGTTTTTTTTCTCGACTTTGTTTACGTGGGGGGGACGGGGGGACGGGGGGGCCTCTGCCCTTTCACACAGGGCGGCAAAATGGCTTCAACTGCCCAAGTATGAATCCAGTTTAGCCCCATGTAGAATGCAATTCATCTGGTTTCCACTAGGGGTTTGGCCGCATATTGTTCCAAATGATTAGCGTTAATCCTTGGTAAGCACTGGCCATCTCGGCCATCTTGCGGAGGGCTCCCCGGCTCTTCCCCTCTGAGATTTGGAAGTGCGAGCGTAACATCAAACAGGGTTGCTGATTTCCAACAGGATTTGTGTGGTGATTATCCAATATTTATCTTCTCTTTTCACCGGGAGCACACGCCACATGAACTTGGGCAACTTTCAGAAGCAAAGGATTCATTTGCACGCTCTGGAATTAGTGCCAAGATGAAAGAGAAGAAAGTGGGGTGCGTGTGCGTGCGTGCGTGCGCGAGCGCGCGCGAGCGCGCGCGAGCGCGCGCGTGTTTGTCAGGGGAGCATCCAAAAAGCTCATCTCGAGTAGATGGCTTAATATATCATATGAGGTGAAGCCAGAGGAAAAAGTTAACACGAAGGGGGAATCAGCTGGAGGAGAACACAATTAGCCACATGTTTAGCGTGTACATGTAAAGACAGCGTAAGCAAGCGAGAAGAACAAAGTCAGTGAAAACACACAGCGCGGGAGCGCGCTTGCCGGCTCGCGCGCTAAATGAGGGCAGCGGCCCGTCTTTGTGTTGGATGGCGGCGATGACTCTTGAGGGGTTTGGAATGCCTCGCCGTTGTTTATTTCACGACCGTTGCCGTTTACCCATCGTGCTGGGAAGAAACGTACTACCAATGTTTTCTTACTGTATTTCGAAGTAGATTTTTCAGGTAGCTGCACTTTACTTGAACATTTTGTTTTTCTGATGACATTTCTTTTTTTCTTTTTTTTTTTTCATAACAAATGCACTGCGTATGTTAACAGCTAATTTAGGATTTGTTGTTGTTAGTCAGTTCATAATGTTAGCAAAGCTATGGGAACATGTTTTGATAGCATAAAGGTTGAGCCAAAGCTAGCTAGCTCTTTAACAACATGCGACATGTAACTTGATTGTTTTAAAGGTCCCATATTTTGGCTATTTAGACCTCCAACGAGTTACTCTCTAACATGGACTTAGTATAAAAGTGTCAATTTAATTTAAAAAGACACTGATTGTGTCATACGAGTGTCCAGAAACGGCCCCTCCGACCGCTACTTCTGTTTGACCCAGTTTTGTATCCGCTTTGTCCAAATTTGCCTAAGACTGCCCCCATTCCCTGTGATCGGTCGCCTCCTCGTAGAAGACAAACTTGCAAGAGCGCATTTGTTATGTCGCCAGCGCGAAAGGGAAGGCGGAGATCTTCGCGAGTGACGCAGATAAGCTCGAGTAATTCATTTTCATGGCAGAAAAACGTCTGCAACTCAGAAATGCGTGAACGATTTGAATTCATATTTCACGTTAACTGAGGCACCATAGATACAATATTACATCTCAATTACTAGAAAAAGTTGGTTTGGCAAAATACGGCACCTTTAAGTTAGTAAAGAGGGAAAACTTGTCTAAATGGGTATCGACCATAAAAATGAAATTTGTGCGACCAACGCGCAGCAACAACAACAACAACAACAACAAAAAACTACCACCCTGTGTCGGGTTTTGCGGTTCCACATACAACATACTGTACTGTTTTATTTCCGACTGAACCACAAAAACACTTTGCAATTGTCAAGGCCGAAAACTCTTTGCCCAACCACACACGCTTACGTGACAGTTCAGTCTGTTCCAACCGTGACGAGCCTTAGACTCGGTCCCTTTTTTGACTTTCATCTCAGTCCAGGAATTGAATCCGTACTTCTATTTTTACCAGGGTCTTTTTTTTTTTGGAACGGTACGAATGCAGTACAACAGCGAGGCAAGTGTGATATTCGCTTTGGCACCTGTG
This sequence comes from Phyllopteryx taeniolatus, assembly GCF_024500385.1. Lineage (NCBI taxonomy): Eukaryota > Metazoa > Chordata > Actinopteri > Syngnathiformes > Syngnathidae > Phyllopteryx > Phyllopteryx taeniolatus. The sequence continues at coordinate 6,915,136 of NC_084508.1, forward strand.
AGCTAACGCGGACAAACAAGCGCGCTTACCGTCGCAGTCGCCCAAGTGAGCCACGTTTCCCTGCGCCACGTCTTGTTCAAATGGCAACCTATCAAGGGAGAAAAGACACACACAAAAATTCACAATAAACTACCAAATGTTTGGAAGCTTGATTGTATTCATATATTCATAAATAACATTTGATACAATTTTATTTGTATATGTTTTTTCCATTCCAGTAATCCCCTTCTAATCATGGATTCAACAAATGTTTTACTGTATATTCAAAGCAGTAAGTGTTATTAAATTATATAATCACCCAAAGACATGATCTACTTATTACCATGAATTAAGTTTGCCTTTGAAATCCTACTTAATTTTACAAGACTCCTCAAATACAAGCTTCTTGAGCATTTACTGTAAATAGATCATTACAAAAAAAAAAAAAAGCAGCTGAGAAAATGAAGCTGCCCCAGAGGCTCTATTATCATACTAATAACCGAAATACAATTCTAAATTAAAGATCACGGGGTACCCATAGGGAGTTTAATTAAGCGGCTTAATGAGCTGAACTGCAAAAATGTCTTAGTCAGCATATTCACACGTTAGATATTGATGGTGTAAATATCAATTCCCGAGTGTTATGTAGAGTTAATAAGACCGTGGGATGAAAGTTTCACGGCAACGATTGTATGTTAAGGCGGCTCAATGTTTAGTAGACTTTTTTTTTTTTTTTTTTTTGGCTGGTGTTCTCCAACGGTTATTACAGTAATATTGAAAAATATCACTGCAACATTTATATTTCAGACCACATTTGTGTTGTGTTCAATTTCTCACCCACGGCAGCCTTTGGTTTCCAAATGATGTAATATTTATATCAAAATGAATTTTCTCCACCAGAAAACCAAACGTTCCACTTTTATTACTATCCGTTCCCTGACGATTTGTTCATATATCATTCATGTGTCCGATATTGTATTCACGGCTTGCTAAATAAAACATCGCGGAACCCCGCTCGCTCTACATGCTTTTGACGCTGCTACGTCAACAAAATAAAAACAAATATTAGCGTTTTGTGATTATTGTAGTGTAATTGGCCAGTAAAAAGTGACTTTTTTTTTTTTTCAGGGCCAACTGTGTAATAAAATAAATATGTACAAGTAGCTGTATCAAATATTGTGCTAAAAACAATGTTCAGTTTTGATTGACAGCGTCAGAGATACGTTTATACTGCTGACAGCTTTTTCTAATATTTTGCTGACCTTATTTAGTACGTATAGGACTACAAACTCGTGATTATCATCTTTGTAAAGGGATATTTTTCTGAGGCCGCTTCCACTGAGAAGGAAGCGCTCGAAGTGTGTCTTGAGTGACTCTCGCGCCGCCTGCGACATTTCAACAAACTTCTCGGGCGGGCGGAAGCGGCGATGAAACCAGAGCCAATGAAAAAGAAAAGAAAACACAGCTGCCAAAACAGAGCCGCCGCGTAGCACTCAGCGTGACGACTGAACACACAAAAAGGCCGGCAAATTAATTAGATGGAAACCCCCCCCCCCCCCCCCCCCCCCCCCCAAAAAAAATCTAATTATGCCTTCAATTCATGTATTACAAACATCAGATTTTTTCCCCCACTATGTGAACACAAGAAATAGAAGAACAAAAGTCGGAGCAAATTTCTGTCCGTCGAGGTACAATCGACACTAATTAAGCTATTTCGACTTCAATTCGTTATATAATGCTGTATTACGGCTACTTCCCTGACTTTTTCAATGACTTCTAGTCATTGTGTTTATTCCGTTTCTATTCTGCAAGGTGGCGGTGATCATGGAAAAACTGCTGGGGAACGATCAAATAACTGGCAAAAAAAAAAAAAAAAAGCTATTTTGTTGCATTATTGCTTTATGCTTTTATAAAATAAAATACTGTTGAGTGTTATTTTTTTCTTGGCAAAAAAAAAAACCATTGCAATTTTGTTTTAGTGGGTTTTTTTTGGGGGGGGGGGGCTTGGAATGGATTAAGGGCATTTCCATTCATTTTAATGGGTAAAGTTGAGTCAAGTTACAGGTGCTTTGAGTTGCAAGCATGGTCACGGTATGAATTAAACTCGTAAGACAAGGCAGCACTGTACTAAAAGTTTTTTTTTGTTTTGTTTTTTTAAATGACAACAAACTAGGCGTCGAACGACAAGATTTTTTTTAGTCGACTGTAATGTGATGAAAGTCGAGTCGATGAATCGATGAAGTCATTGATATTTTTTCAGCACAGTACATTGGCCCCCAACCTTTTTTTTTTGCATAACTTCTTACAGTATTCACACAGATTCTGCATAGGAACAAATAAAAACAAATGATGCAAAATACAAGTCCCTTTCATGAGATGCCAAAAACACCACGAGCGATTAGTCGACTTCAAGCGCTGAACATCAGCGTTGAGTAGTAAAGCCGACTCATCGGTCCAACTACTACGACAAGCAAGCACCTTATGACGTGAAAAGTCGCGAGATGACCGGAAGCGGAAGCCAAATCGATCGGCAAGCGGGGCGGCCTCGTTAAATCAAATCATGGCGGCCGACGCAAAGGCCTCTAACACCCTGCGGTGGTCTTTACAGGATCCGTGTTGTCTGTTTTCCTGGCTCGACATCCGTGTTCTTGGAGCTTCTAATTCAATGAGCCGTGTAATCTGAGCGCACGAGGGAGACGGCGGTGGAGGTGCGCACACACCCAAACACACACACACACTCACTCACTGCTAAGTGAAAGAAGATGCGCTATTGTGTGGCGGTAGCAACAGACATCTTGAACCAATAGCGAGACTGACAGGCCACTTAGACGGCACAGATGTTTCTCCCGAAGCGAGACTTCCAGACTCGACTAATAATAAATGCAATCGCAGGTGCGAGGGCAGGAAATTTGAAAGACAGGAACTTGACAGAGGAAGAGAAAGAAAAGACAGTGAACCACTACAATATCTATTCTTAAGCAATGGCTTTTTAGGGGTTTTCTCCAGGAAGCCAGTCCCAATTTAGAGTTATTCGGTGTAGTACCACGTCGTGCCACACCAACTGCCTGGCAGCACTGAGCTCCACGAGAAGACATGCAGAGTAATTAAGTGCACGAAGAAGAGGAGGCTTCGAAACTTTTACCACCGTGTACATCTCAATTGGAAAGTCAAATATTTTTCAGAGTGGAAGTATATCATAAATAATGGCCAAGTGTGCGTACCCTCTAATAATCGGGAAGGCCGCTGTGTTCAGAATGAACCAATCGCATTCAAACTCACGTTAAATGCGAGTCAAGACACTGACTACTTTTTGGAACTGTTCATAATTCCTTCCACCTTGTCTGTGGCCCCACTTCCAGCTGAAAAAGAATCTCCAAAGCGTGCTTCATTGTCGCTATGGTTTCCCTTTGGTGATGAACAGCGTTGTGTACCTTTTGGAATTATGGCAAAAAAGTTCAACCTTGGTTTCATCGTACCATAACACATTTACCCACGTTTGGGAACTTTTGTCATGATCAGATGAAAATGATCGAGATGACCTTTACTCTCATTGTTTTTTTATATCACAAAACGCTGACGTTTGAACAGGGGTGTGTAGACTTTTTCTATCCACGGCATATGCCTGTGAGCATTGCTGTATGCTCTGTTTTGTATGTGTTGCTGCTCCGTGTGTGTTAACATAGCAGTTATGCGAAGGTTTAGAATTACAGTGACATCCACGCTAATTTCCGTCAGCCTGTCTATGGCGTTTCCCATTATAACTTAGCATAAAGCTAGCGGAGGTTCACCGCGAAACGCAGCTTGGGGAGTTGTGTCACCTGGTTCCAGGGCGCAGGAAAGAGCAGGTGCTTCCTCTGGTCCAGCCGCAGTACGGGTCCCTGGAGGCAATGCAGTTTCTGCACAGCAAAACGTAACGTCACACTTGCGCCCCCAATAATAGACCTGTGCTTCTTTTAGGTTCATTATCCTTTTCCAAGCATGAAATGAAAGTTGGGATTGAGTTCCTGCTTGCATGCATGGGAATTTCCAGAGGATTTTACAGCTGCATGAAGTCAACCAATATCTAACGGTTAGAATGCAGAATAAAACAGTAAAAAAGCGATGTTTTTGTGTGTGTGTGTGTGTGTAGAAAATCAGCGGTCAACTCACTTGATGCAGCGCAAGTAAAGGTGGCAGCGTGCCACGGGCACTCGCACCACGCAGGACGGGAAGGCCAGGATGAGAGTGTGACTCGCGCCATCCAGAGTCAGCGACAACAGCTGCCTGGCCTGCGGAGAGTCGCCAGCGCACCTGCAACAACAACACACAGACGCACGAGGTCATCTTGAACCTTTCAAAACGTTGCCGGTGAGTCGAGAGGACCGACAAGGGCTCGTCTGCATTCTGCTGATTGTTGTAAAATACAAGCGCTCCGTGTCATTTCAAAGTGCAGACGGGAGATCCCCGAAGCGGTGCATCGGCATTTGATTTGTGTCCTTAGCTGCAACAAACTTGATTGTAATGCGTTTTGGGATTATTAGATCAGAAAATGATTAGCACCCTATAATATTGTATTTATAAAAAAAAAACGTAGGGTAATGACATCATGAAATAGACTTGAAAGAAATTCAACAATTTTTGCCACGTTCTTTGCTTCAATTCAATGGACTTTGTGCTGCTCCTTCTGCTACGCACGCCTTGGCCACCTGGGGACAGAAAATACAGACTAACCGATAAAACTATGTGGTTGTTGTAAATGCATAACGTGTAATACTCTTTGTTTTGCGGGGGGAAACAGGATCTCACCGGGTGCTCGGGAGATGACGTTTCGGGCTATCCATTGAAGGGTTGCTTGAAGTTCCCCAAGTTTTAATACGATACGGCTCGCAAGCAGGCGACAAAGCGTTATGTGGCCTAGCGAGCTAGTGCTAGCACTAAGGTTTTTATGTAAACGTGCCAGCATTCTGTCCAATCATGTTCTAAAGCTTTGGTAAATATTGGTTTGTGCGCGTCAATAAATGTTGACAACGGCGGCCAAGTATGTTGAATAACACGCAATCCTATTGGTCGACGCCAATGTGCGCTGTTGGAGAGTTGTCATTGATATCTCACACGACATTAGACTTTTCCTTTTGACGTCGTCGGGCTATCGTAGGGCTAAATCGCCGGTTGCGGATTATGTCACACTACGTTTTGTTGTTCCCGACAAAATATGTCGGGCCCGATTTGGGAAGCTACTCGGGGCCAATAACGGGGCGCAAATCCTGCAGTATGGGTCTAGGCATAAGAGTGTGCGAGGACTTTTTTCCACCTTTGAACAATTTGTATTCAATGCATAATAATAGGCCCAGCAGTCATTAGGAAGAATTTATTCAGAGTGGCGACTAATGAAAACATTAAGCGGCACCACTACTCCCTAATCATTCCCATCGCCGGAAATGTAAAGTGAGGTCATACGGTGTCCAGGCCAGTCGTGTTATGATGATTATATGCTGCAGCGACACAATCCCACCGGCATTTTCCGGCAGATAGTAAGAAAAGTTAAGACCCGAAGTGACTGCGCTTATTTCCCTCCAGCACGACCAATTCAAATGCATCCCGTGAGACGTGCTCGGCCTAATGCAACAATACTGTAGCACAAATAAATGCCTTTGTCTCTGCTTCAATAAGTTTAGTAATACGTTTAAATGCGTTTAAAGTGTGTGACAGGGCTTCAATTATTTTAAAATGGTGTTCATTTCATGTGGTGTCTGTATATCACGGATTTTCACACATCGGGTTCAATGGATGAGAAAAAGTGTGAATTGAAAAGTATGAATACAGTGCGTCATGACAGGTTTTGGTCATTTATAATCCAAAAAATGAATAGAACAGTTTTACTCAATTCAAAATGCTTCTTAAAACAGTGTCACTTTCTTGTTTAACTCGCAGCAAAAAGAAGGCCACCCCCCCCCCCCCCCCCCTAAAAAAAATGGAAAAAAAAATCACTTGCTCAAAATTGAGCTAAGGTAAAAATAAATGTAGGATGTCTCAAAATTCCACTTTTTTTGTTTTTTTTTAACCTTACATTCATGCACACTTTTCCTTGGACACCGATGAGGATGATGGTTTTGTGCATGTGTTTAAACCTATCCCACACGTTCGCGAGTGCATGTCCACAAAAAAAAAAAATCAATCAATCGATGAAAAGAAAAATCAATCAAGTAAATTTTGCCCTCTGGGGTGACAACTGAAGGCCTCGCTTCATCTTCGACTTCTTCATCATCATCTTCTTCCTCTGTAAACATCGTCTTATCTTCATTGATCTTTTTCTGGGCATGTACATCAAAACCAGACGGCGTTTGTTTAACTCGACAGAATTGACGTAATTCCGTCGGTGTGACGATATTCGGCCCGAGCGACTTAATCACGTTCGTTTTATATATATATATATATATATTTTTATTTTTTATTTTTTTTTGTATATATCGCCACATGCTACAACTACGTCAGCGTAACAAGACCGCCCGGTCGTTTGTTTGTAATTTCGGCTAACAACCCAGGATAGATTTGGCTTTTTTCCGACATACAAAAATCTCAAACGGTTGATTTGTATCACGCCAAGATACTTCCTTGACACCAATTTCTACTTATCCTACTAGCCAGGGCTTAGGCGCATCATCATAGGACAAAAAGTATGAATAGGTGAGGGTAGGTTCCAGAGCGAAAAAACAAAAGTGAAAAGGTGAATTGGTGAATGGCAAACCGCAAATAAGCAGGTTAAAAAAAAAAAAAGATGAATTTGTTTTTTTAATTTGATATTTTGTCTCGGCAGATCCCAACTGTTTTTATACTTGACATTAAAAAGTCAATCGTTGTCAATATGTCCGATTTAAAGTTGTATATCAAATTTCACTCCAGTAGTACATTGACTTGTGGTCGTGTGTTAATGTGTGCCTTTAAGGGGCGTGGCCTAGCGAGTTGGCCATTTCGCACGTGGCTCGTATGAGTCTAGTCTTCTGCATGCTCGTTGCAAGTGTTTTCATTTTGAATTTGAGCATTTGGCTGTTTTTCCCATTTGAATAAATGGTGGAAAGTGCTGTCCTTTTCCTTTCCCAACACTCATTCATTATTGGCTAGCGACACAAAGGAAAACAACAACAACAACAACAACAACAACCACCACCACCACCGAGCGACGGCTCAAAACTCAAAAGTTGGGGCACTCGCAAGTCGGACTACCGCGATGTCGGTGGAAACCAAAATGCCAGCGTGAGGGTCACCTCGCCAAAAGATTCCCGCCTTCAATCTTACTTTTCCGGGTTGAAGCCCTCCAGCTCCTCCAGGAAGACGTTGCTGCTGGTGACCGTGTTGTCCTGGTCGGGCATGACGAGGAACTTGAGGATGGTCCCGCGACTGGAGCCCAGGAACAGAACGGTGCGGTTCCTGTGCGGACCGGCCTCCGAGTCCACCACGATCTTATTCAGCTGGTACCTGCGAACAACGCGGCGGCGGAAGGGCGGGGTGAAAAGCTGCCGAATCATTTCTTTGCCGCAAAAATGACGCATTGTGCATTGAAAGGACAACATGCAATCGGAATGGAACGGAATGAATTAGAAATGCTGAGGAGATTTGCTTTGTACGCTAATTAGGTTAGACGCTCGCTCGTTCATTATACAAACGGGAACAACGGAGGAGCGTAACTGGAGTCCAGCGGCGATGTTGTGGCCAATTCTTCATTGCAGCCTTTTTATCGAGTCCCCATAATCCCCCCGGTGGATGAGTGACGGCGTGAATCCTCGCAGCAGATGATGGAAAGTTTGCCGGAATAAACGTAGTCCATTACGATTTCTACGGCTTAATCCTTTTCAATTGTGACAGAAACAGAATTGTTTACGCGATTAAGGATTGTGTTTAGCGGTAGATAAGCGGGAACGCAAAGTGGAGACGGCCGCCATTTATTCCATCCTCCGATTGTTCACGTACCATGAAAACAGATGCTTCACAGCGCACGAGGCAATCGGAAGTTGCACACGCAGCGAAGCTTCTGCGCCATTTCCTCTAATAACCCAGGCTAAACTAAGCTCCTCCGTGACGCGCAGAGCTTTTGACTACTTTTCTATTTCCGAAAGAGCAAAATGGGTTGTGATAAATTCCACAAAAAATAAATAAATAAATAAATAACTAATAATCATAATCAATACCAAAAATTTTAATGAAATAGATTCTGAATAGTAAACCATGACTATTTGGGGGATTACCGTCGTTTCATGCCCACGCCCTTTTATGTCGAAAGCAACGGTCACCATCGCAGAGGTCACCACGCGTCTTAATCATCTGAATGTTCAGAGCGATTGGATCCTGGATCCCAGCTCTACCGTACGGCAATTTTACGGTCAGCCAGTGTGAAAGGGGTTACGGACTTATGACACTGCCTACTTTTTGGCTTTGTCCTTACCTTGTTTTGAATCCTACATCCAGTGTTGCACCTCTAAGAAGAAAAGAGAACAAAGTTGTTTGTCGCATCCTACGTGATTTGCCCAAGACATCCTAAGTGCTTAGAGAGTCTCGGTATAAAAATGAAGGAGGCTGGAGTTGCTGAGCGTATTCATTACCCAAAAAAACCCTAAAAACTAAAAACAACAAATTCAGTGGTACCTGGACAAGCAGCCTAACACAAATACAAAACGAGAACATTTGCAAGGGGCTGCTGTGGGCCACAGCTCACACGCAAACTAACTGGCCAAAGCAACTCCAGCTCCTGATGACATCGCTCACTTGGCCACGCCCCTTAAAGGCACACAAGCCAACTCTTGACTACTACAGTATGTGCGGTAACTACACTTTTTTTTTTTTAAACCAGTTTATTTATTTACTTTCTCTGTTCAAAACCACAAACAAATTGTGGTAGGTCAAATCAAGGTAGCGCTTTTTTAGTATTGGCATAATCCCAAAGAGAGCGATCTCACCTGACCATGGTTTTAACTATCCACGGCCTTTGTCCGAGCGACGGGACGGCCTCGTCCATCAGCGGATGAGTCTTGACAAAGTTCAGCATCTCATCGGGGAAAGCGTTGGAGGAATTGAACCTTGAACCCTGAACGGCGCAGCCTCCGGGTCTGAAAAAGCAAGAGTCAGAGCACACGCGAGGCAAGAACTAAGGCTCGTCTTCAGCTCCATGAGTACAAAGTATTTGAACATGAATTGCCACAACTGCGTCACACCGTATGCCATTTCAAATCCTGTCGTTGGTTTGGCTGTTCAAAAGGCTATTGCATTCAATCTACAAAGCGCATGGATGACAACCTTAATCCGTGTCGTGGACTCATTTTGAGCCACGTTATGCATAAAACAAGACAAAACGTAACACCGTTGCTCATTTATGTTCGCCCGTCTATGGCCTTTTGCATGTTATGTCAGCATTAAGCTTGTGGACTTTTGCTGACACTTGTTAAGTCGCTGACACATGAAAACAAAAGAGACAGACATTGAATTTTCTTTTGTTTTCTTTTGTTTTATGTTTGATTGTAAATGCCAACTACGAGTGACAACCAGCTTGAAGCAAGCATGCTTTGCCTCTTTTTGGGAGAAATGTTGAAGTGAAAGTAAGTCAAATGTGTCTTTTAACAAGTTGAAGCGTGTTTTCCTATGTTTAGATGAGTATTGCGCACCTCGGCTTGGGGATGACTTCATCAGGAACCGGCGTCCAAATGGACTCGGACGACTTCTGCTCTTTGAAGCGACCGTCGAACACCGCGGCCAACTGCTCCATGTCGAAGGCGCACACCGCCGAGCCGGGGATGCTGCACAGACAGACAGACGGACGGACGGACGGCCGTCAGTCCTCGACCCGAGCGGACCTTTCCTTCTTTGGCAAGGCGTGATTGTGTGGCAAAAAGAAAAGGGAGATAAGTTCACTCCCAACCGGAGCAACAAAAGTAGCTCGAGAAGGCTTCCGAGCACAATACGGGGAGAAGACACCCCGAGCGAAAGACCACAAATTGGATTCGGCCTTTTCAGATTTTCACAGTCGGTGCTTGGAAACAAAGGGAATTGTTACAGCGAGCAAAACGAATGACAGGCAAAGATGCAACCCGTCGGGTCGGCGGCGTAGGGAAAAAAGACGAGAGAGAGATTAGAAGAGTCTTGGCATCAATTTCTGGGAAAAGAAAACAAAACGGGAAATGAGTCACCGATTATTCTTCCCTTCACCAAGCGGCGAAAGAATCCGCGTGAAGGAAATGAACCCGACCACAAGGCGCTCCGGTAAAAGGCCCGCTGAGTCACGGCGACGCCTTAACTGCCGGTCAAGCCAAGCGTGGGGGAGCGCCACGTCCGTCTGTACGCAGCCCACACGCAAACACTCTGGACCCCGTCCACTGAAACTTAGATCACCTCGTGCGATCCTCATGTCCCGCTTTGATACCGAGCTCCGACCTCGTTCTCACAGATGGCGAAGGGTGAGTCGGTGCCAAAAACACAACGCGGCTGAGTCATGTGCAACCTGCGGCGACATCAGGGGAGGCAAAACCTCTCGCATTCGCCACTTAAGCGCAAGTACAAACACTTGTGGCGGAAAGACTCCTGTACTGATTCCACTCCTTTAGGTTCAAAACAAATTTGAAAAGGTTGAATCGAGGCAACGGGACTCGTTCTTCTTTGTTGAAGATGCTGAAGCTTTAATCCAAAAGTTCTCCATTTGCAGGTGTGTGGTCTCCCTCTTTCGGTGCTCAACAAGATTTTCCTAACGGCGGTCGGCTGCGCGCTGTCCTTCTGGCGGAGCGGCCCCATTTGGAGCAAGGCGACATTTGGAGCGCTTTAACGCTCAAATCTTTTCACTTGCTCTCTACTGCATTCTCCTCGTCTGACACGTCAGACGAGCGTGCCAAGTATAATAGTTTCCGGCTTTTTAACGCTTGCCGCTGTCGGTTACGTGACCAAAAGGTACAAGCTTTGGTCGCTTGGATGAAAAATGGAAGAAAACGATTCATCTGTGTTTATGAGCTGTTAGTGGCAATTGCCCGCGTTTGCCCAACGGTCACTCTACTCGTGCGCCACGGCTTTACAATATAGCAGATGCGTGGCACGGCGCGCGCTCCTATCGAGCCATCGCCCTTCAAAGGCTGGCACGAGTCAGGCGCATCTGCGGATGACACAGCGCTCATCTCGGGACGTGAGCTGCGATACGCCGACTGGGGCCGGCTTGGCCTGTATTTTCCCCACATTTCTCCGACTGGCTGCCAGGTTTGCCCGTAGCCCCTAAACCCAGAGATACGGGTGCCAGTGCAAAACGTTGTCGGTTCAATGCCGAACACCGGTAGAGAGCTTGTCTAACCCTACGTGAAAACCCTCCCTTTCTTTGAAACCCGAATTACGAATCCTAATCCTGGCTCGAAAGTCTGACTTGGAAGCCAAACTGCTTCGGAATCCTCATTGAACAGCCCGGTTTCAAACTCGACTTGGAAAGCCCAACCCTGTGCTTCAAGCTCTCCTACGAAACCCCGATTTCAAACCCCGACATCGGCTCAAAACCCCGAGCCGAGCCCGAAACCGCAACGCTTGTGTGAAACTCTAACCGGACTCAAAAGCCCACCGAGATCGCCATCACCGTGCCACCAATATAACGGCCATGTGCCAAGTACGATAAAAATCCCCACAGGTTTCCCACCATTATTAAACCCACACACACACACATTCTTTTTTTTGTTTTGGTTTTGGTTTTTTTTAATGGAAAAACAAACCAAACCGTTTTCTTTGTGTTTCAGATCCAACGAAATAACGTGAGGATGCCTGCTTTTCGTCGGACAGCAAGAACTTCAGGAGTTGCAGAGATGAATTCCATAAGAAGCTTTTGGCCATTGAAATTGAACCCACCCCAAGTTGCAAGCGAAATATAACATTTGCAAAGAGCAAATGTTCAAACTGTGCTGGTGTAACTGCACCAACTCATATGAGCGTGTCAAAAATGAAGCTGCAAGGTGGGCGGCAGATAACGCGCCAGACAAACAACAATAAAGAATTGCCTCTCAATGGGAAACATGTCACATCTTGTAAAGGTGAATTATAAGAACAATATGTTGTGGCTTTGCTGAAGGGCGAGTGTGGGGGGGGGGGGGGGGGGGCTTTGGCTCTTTGCTACAATAAGTGACTTCCTGTGAAGTCCTCTCTGTGATGTTGCCAGGCAACTAGCGATGAGAAAATCAGCAACGTTATACGTGCAAAAATAAGGAAAGCGTTTCTTACACTGGGGGCTCCGATTCTTTTTATGAGAACCATCAAAAGAAAAATGTTTTCCGAGTCGTGAGCCGTCACTTAGTCGATTTATTGTGTTGTTGCGAGCCGAAATTGGAGGGTTCGGTCCGAGCGAGCTTCAGATACGCCATTTTTACCACAATCTAAATGGGCAGTGTTCGGAACAACGGCTTATTGGCATCGACTTGTACATTTTCCCCTTGGGGTGTACTCACTTTTGTTGCCAGTCTAGACATAAGTGTTATTTTGAGGGGCCAGTCAATTTACAATGTTAGACAAGCTGTACACGGGCTAACTCACATTGGAGCAAAGTGTCATTTCTTCAGTGTTGTAAAATGAAAAGATATAATTAATATTTCCAACAACGTGAGGAGTGTATTCACTTTTGTGAGATAATGTGTATAGATGGGCAACATTTATTCCTACCAAAAGACATGCTTGCTTAGATTACTATTATGCGTATTTATGGGCCAGGAAGTGTTTTTCCGACTAAGATTTGCTGTAAATATGACTTTATTGCTGGACTACCGTGTGCTCAGAATTAGGTAGAAATTTGAGTTCTGGTCAGCAACAAAATACTAAATAAGAGCAAATGATAAAATTGGAGAAAAGCTGACAAAAATGCTTACAGTATTTTTTAACAACACTAACAATTGCAAAAAGCTAGCAAAAAGTAGACACGAGATGACAAAAATGCAGCAAAAAAAGATTGGGCAAAAACACAAACGCTTACAAAAAAACGACAAATATTTTGTAAAAACTGAAAAGAATCGGAGAAAAATGGAGGGATTATTACTATGGTGAAAAACCAGGGAAGCTGCAAAAAATGGTGGTTGTTTTGTGGGGGCTGGAACAGATGAATGGAATTCCCATTCATTTCAATGGGGAAAGATGATTTGAGTTACAAGCTTTGACTTTGAGTCACATTGCTGCTTCACCATGTCTAATGAGCAAAAAACAAAACAAAAAAGTCCAACACTATTTAAAAGACATCCTTGCGGCATTTGTGTTTTTTGGACTCCGACTTGGTACATCTAGCGCTGGACCTGTTCTCCACCTGCTCCTTGCCCTCCTGCTTTGCTAATATTTTCACAGGTGGACATCATGCAGTCCCGGGATTCACCGTGGGACCACATTCAAACATGACCCGCCACTCTCAGGATGCAGCCGATTTTGCGTGTTTCTCACTGCGCAGCTCCATTCAAAGCCCAAACAAGCAAGCGCTAACATCGCTTTCGGCTGACCAAACATCAGTGGGGGGAAGTAACCAAGTACAAATACTTGGTTACTCCTCTTAAGTAGATCTTTCAGCTATCTGTAATTTACTTAAGTATTTAATTGTATGCAAAAAAAACAAAACAACAACAGACAAACTGGCAACCATAACTATGCTGAAAATGAGTTTGACACCCCCGCTAAATGTTTTTATCAGGGATCCAGAGAAAGTGTGCGTGCGAGTGCAACAGCTCTTCCAAAGCGGCGGATAAGACGCAGCTGATGAAACAACAAAACTGAGAAAAAAATACAAACGTACTAAAAACTGACAGCAAAAAACAACAACAAAAAACAAATAAGCAATACGCTAGTGATGACATTGAAAAAAGACCAAGTGGTATTCCATTGTATTGGGAAGTGTAAATGTTTCTATTTGACGCAGCAAGAGGCAAAAGTCTCATCTTTCATTCATGCGCACGACAATGTTATCAATTATTGTGCCTCTCATTTCGGATTTAGTGCTTTTCCTGTGACATAGCAAACACAAACACACAAGGGACGCGACTTCACTTGTGCTTGTTTTGCATTGTACACCAACAAAATGCAGTCAATCATCCCGCGGGTGCTTTCCACATCTTTTTTTTTGGTGGGGGGGACGCTAGACACTTTGTTGACTCACTTTGTGCAAATGCGTGTGATTGGAACTGTGGATTTTGTGCTTCAACAAGCCAAAGTTTGCTTCTATACAAATAAGAGCAGCGGCCACAACATTAGGTACACCTGCCAGAAGCAATGATTGTTTATGGGATGCTTTGCTTTTCGGACAGAAGGTCAAATTATTAGATGCACAGTGTAATGAGATCAAATACAAGTGCCTTATTTAAAAAAATGCAAATACAAAAAAGCTCAGTAGAAATGCTCACCTGTTGGCCGGCGTGGAGAAGACGCCCAGGATGATGTCGCGGCCGTGCATGTTGATGACGGGGCTGGTGGAGTGCAGCATGTTGAAGTAGAAGTGGGAATCGCCGGGGACGGAGCAGTTGAGGCGGGCCTTCAAGAAGGACGTCCACTGCTTCTCCAGGACGCGCTGAGATCCGCCCTGGTCGCGTTTACACACCCTCGCCACACGGGGCACCACAACCTGCATGCAGCCAGCGCAGTTAACGAAGCATTTGTTTAATTGCGGGCAGATTGCAGGAAGCATCCGTTGGTCAGATTTTTGTCAGGTTTGTATTTTTTTTGCCATCTTTTTTGCCAGTTTTGTCCATTTCTTCATTTATTTTTGTCATCTGTCTGTTCTTGGCCAGGTTTCTGTAGTTTTGTCGTCAACTTTTTTATATTTTGTTAGCCTAATATCATAATTGCCAGGTCAATAAAAAACACCAATGTACTCGCTAAAAGTTTTTTTTTTTTTCTCTTCTGAAAAATAAAAGAGGACTAAGGCAACTGTGCTATTGAGCTTTTAAAGATTTTTCTTTTTTGATCTGATTTTTAAAAAAATATTTGATTGTTTTTGTCAGATTTTATTTAAGGTTTTTTTAGGTCTATTTTTTGCTATTTTTTGTCAGTTCTTTTGTTATATTTTAAGTTTCTAACAGATTTTGTCACTTTTTTTTGGCCTGCTTTTTGTCATGTTTATGTCAGATTTGTCAGCTTTTGCGATATTTTTGTAAAAAAAAAAAAAAAAAATTGGGGGCAAAACATTTGTCACATTTTTTAAATCGGTTTTTGTCAGATTTCTTCTGCCCATTTTTTGTTAGATTAAGTCAAAATTTTCCTCTATTTTTCCCTGGTTTCATCAAGTTTTAAGTTATTTCGCCCAATTTATTTTTTTAGATTTGCCCATTTTTGTGTCGTATTTTTGTCAAGTTTCTGCCTGATTTTTGTCAGATTTGTGTCCACTTTGACAATTTTTGCCCTATTTTAGGAAAAGAACATAGAAAAAAAAATAGGGCACAATTTGTTTTTTTTTGTTTTTTGTTTTTTTTGTTTTTTTAAACGGATATAAATCTGGAAAAAACCCTGAAAAAAAACTGAAACAATACAAAAAGGTAAAATCGCTGATTAAAAAAATGGCCAAAATCTGGCAAAAAAAATAAAGACACAAAGCTGACAAAACGGCTAAAAACAGACAAACCAGGCAAAAAAAAAAAAAAATCAGAATCTTGAAGCAAGTGATACAAATTGGCGTGCACAACGTGCTGTTGATTAGGTTTCAACTCGTTTGCTGTCTAAAGAAGTCCAACAGGACGTCAGCTGCGGGTAGATGAGCTACTTTGGCACCATTATTGTGCTCAATACGATACCGGCAGCAAAGCAGGAGTAATAATGTTTTCAAAAATGTTGATGAATTTTTCATTCAACTTGCACTCGGTCATATAAAGCAAAGGGTCATCGCTAATGACGGCTCTCCCAGTTGAGGAACACACACTGTCCTGTATTTTCTTTACCTTTTCCAGGTAATTGAACTCCATGGCTATCTCTCGAAAGAAGAAGTAGATGTGAGGGCCCCACTCCACAGCGCTGACAAAAAAAGGCTCTACATTGGGGGGGGGGGGGGGGGGGGGGGAATGCAGAAGAAATGATTGGACACGTGAAAGCAATTACACATACTTAATTGCTGTAGTCACCGAAAAGTTGATTTTTCAGGTATCTCACAGTATTTTTCTTTTTTTTCCCTCTCATGATGCTACATTTGAAAACATAGCTGTGCTTTTTACTATGTTGTCCAAAATAGGATTGTTACTTTTTCAACCTGATGACGACACGATGTAAAAAAAAAAAAAAAAAAAAAAAAAAAAAAAAAAAGACAACTAGAGAGCGGGATAGTCAACTGTGGTTGAGCTGGTGATTGATTGCGATCGTAACAGGATTATCAGGCGGGGAAAAACAAAAACTGACAGCAGTGACGAGGAGGAACGTGAATCAGGGAGCATTAACGATTATGCCAACAGAAAGATTTTTTACTTTAGTACTTAAGTTCATGTCAGAGTCTTTCATTTAAGTCATTCACTGCCAGCACATTTTCAGAGCAGAGTTCCGCATATTGCCAGCAGTTTTAGATTGACCTTTCAAGACCCACAAAATATCGTGTTCTGTACCAATATAAGCACTGAACCTTCCAAAAGTACACTCTTCTTTAACCAGGGGGAAAAAAAAAAAAACTTGACGTGGGAAGCGGTGATTCCCCGCCTCATCTTTATCTTCTACTCAAAAGCTTTACTGATCTTCTATCCATCGCCCTCTACAGGGATATGTTAGTCATCACAGGGGTTTGCAAACCTGAATTGCACAAACAAGCTGGCCGAGACTAGTCGTCGACAAAGCTTCTTGACGAACACGCAGCACAGGACGGCGGCGAGTACTTTCGCCACCTCTGCGTACAACTAACGGCCGAGTGAACCTGGAGAAATCCTGTCAAAAGAAAAGTGCCTTTCCCTCCCCGAATGCAACATTCAGGTGTGGGCACAGAAAAGGAGAAGACACAGATCATGTGGATTTCACACCAGACAAAAGGCGTGGAACGACCCCCTGACGTTTTACTGGATTTATGCTAGCGCTGGGCACCTGGTAGGGACCTGATTGCGGGTCTTTTTACTGCCTCACCCCGGTGAAATAGTGAAGTATGAGAGGTCGGTCCCGGGCAGCTGCCAAGTCAACATAAAGTTGTCAAGGCCGTGGGGCACGCTCAACACGCCCACATCGACAATGCTCATGATTCTTTTCCAAAAATGACCCACTTCTCAAACGCACACAATCTCTGGGTACCTCGGAACCACTTGGAGTCGTGCTTGATGGTGCGAAGGGCCGGACTGTCGCCGAGGCTCCGGTAGATGACCGCGTCGATGGCCAGAAAGTCCGTCACGGTGGCCGTAAACAGATTTCCCTCTGTGCGTACACACACGCACAAGTTAGTAATCGATGTGTGCATGGGTGCCTTTAAGGGGCGTGGCCTAGTGCGTCACATAAGGAGAGCTTGGTTCAGTGCTAGCATCTGCGCTATGCCCCTTGCGAGTGTTTTTTTATTTTAGTTCAGTTTGTCCCGGTCCGGTCAATAAATGGCTGAAAGTGCATTAGCGACTCAAAAACTCAAAAACTCCTATGTTGGGGCACTCTTAAGTCAAGGTCAGACTCTCTGTCAGTTTTTTTGAAGTAACCCATTTACTCGCGAGGCCACGCCCCTTCAACGAAAAACATCCAACCCGCAAATATTACAATATGGCGCCGCCTCTTAAAGGCACATGCATGTACACAGACGCTACAATACATAGAATATTTGTTCAAATAAGATAAATAAGATGACATGGCATGGGAGGACAAAAGATAATATCATCCTTTTATGGTCCTTGGAGGGGAAATGACAGTGTCACAGGAGTACACAGCAGATTGCATTAAAATAAAATCAGATAAAATACAAAACTACATTGACATAGTCAGAAATTGCTACATTTGGCAACGCTTCTGAACGATAAAGCGGAATGCGATGCCGTTTTTGAGCCGCAGTTAAAAACAGTGGCAGATAACAAAAGTTTCAAAAGAAGTTTAAAATGCGTTTCAAAAGTGGCTTCTGACGTCCTTTTTAAAAAAAAAAATGGTCTCGCTATTGTGGTTGTGTCTGAAATGTATCCTCACAATAAGGCGAACAAAATACACAGCATATCGCAACACAATAAGAGGATTTAATACTGGCTCATATTACATACGGGTAGAGCGAAGCTGGTAAATGATACGGTGTCAAGTGTTAAATCAAGTCAAGTCGATAAACAAGGCGGCTAAGTAAAGCGAAGCGAGCCGCAGGCCGAGCATATTCAAACAGCGGCCCGTCCTAACGATACGCACTCGAGCCGTTATGGGGACGACAGAACCAAAATGTCACGTCGTCGCGATTACCTGCAAACAGAGCGACGTTGGCGTGTTTGGGGTCGTAAGGGCATCTGGCCATTCCGCTGACGGGGTCACTGGCCATTTCCAGAGTGTCCCCCTGTTAAAAACACACACACACACTGAGGCATCAATCAGCGGCAATGTGAAAGCAGCATTGTGATGAAAAACAAGTCACAGGAGAAGGACAATTAGGGCGAATTAGCCCAAGTGCACGCTAATGAGTCACTGGCGGCAATTAGGCGCAGTAACGACAACAAGGGAGTTGCGGGATTGCGCATGAATAACACGGCGCACACAGATACAGGTACCCGCAAATAAAGCACGAGGTTCCCACCCGTTTCCGACACCGACGTTCCGTGTACGTGTTCGGGATTGAGCCGACTGGTCAATGAGTCGACTTTGTTACAATGCAGCGGCGTTTAAAAGCTTAGAACTGACTCGTCGCTAATCAGGTGTTTCGGAGCAGCGAAATGTCCAGCCAACAAGGCGACATGGTCTTCATACGTCCGAAAATAAGCTAGTCGCTGATAAGAATAGCGATTGCTAGCTTCGGCTATTCTGTATACTGCATATGCTCGAATGGATGCTACTAGCATGTGGAAATAGTTTCCTAAAAATGACACCGGTAGCACAGATTCGATTGTCTTCCCATTAGCATCGGCTACAAAAAAAAACATACAAAAATCTCAGTTTGTTGTTTTACAAAACCACTTTATGATGACGATGTCATCAGCGCTAATGCTTTTTTCTGATTTTGTGAAGCAGCATGTGGATCATTAACCAAGGTTATTTTACTTCCTTGACACCGATTACCGTACTACCGTCTATTCAGCACGTTGTCGGCATCTTGGAGCACCTTAGTATTATGCAGTAGGTGTTGTTGCATTAAGGGACCGCTATAAATAAAGCAGTAGCTAGCTTTGCTAACTAGCCCCCAGGGAAGGAAACAGCGAGGCAATCAAGCGCGTCGCACACGGTTGTCATTAGCGGCTGACGTAACGGGCGGGCGCCTCGCCGCCGCTTGAAATGCGAGGCATGGAGAATCGTCTGCGAGAGAGCCTTTCACAATCAAAATATTGGGCTTTAATATTGGATCGTCAGCTGCGCCGGCGACTCGTATGTACGTGCCGTGTCTTTGCGGCGGTTTGAAGTTGCGGTTGAGTGCGGCAGAGGTGGAATCGGGAAGCGAATTCAGCGACACTTTGATGGATTGATTCGAGATGAAGAACGCCGGAGTGTTTGACTAATGGGAAGAGGAGGAAAATAATTAGAGGGTAAATTGGCAGGGTCAGGTCAGTCAACACTTGTTAGCAGAACCTTGTTGCCTTCACATTTCCTTTTACTTTTTATTTGTCTTAACCCAAAGCAGAGGAACAAATGAATCATATCTTCACACATGCTCGTTCTTTCGACGCCTCTTCGACATCTGCTGTCACACAACTGAAGATGGCACAAACATGGAGTGTCGCTTTCAGGACGGAGTTCCAAAACCTCTCTGGAAGGTTGCTTGTTTTTTTTTTTTTAAATGCCCTCGCTATTGGGCAAGGCGAGCCACAGGCGGCATTTAATGAACGGCAGAGACGGTCAAACACTCAAATACAAAATGGAGACACTTGCGAGGAGCATAGCGCAGATGCTAACACTTAACTAGCTGTGTGTCTTTAGCTACAGTTAGAACTAACAATAGCACAACAGTACCTTGACTTATGAGTGCCCCAGCTTACAAATGTTTATGAAACATTACTTTATTATTATTATTATTATTATTGAATGGGACAAACATTTAAAAACACAAATACAAAAAGAAAACAATGGAAAATGAGCTGCTGTAGGCCACAACTCACGCCCAGATGCTCACACAAAGACTAATTGGCCAACCCAACTCCAAATCCTGATGTTACTCCCTAGGCCACACCCCTTTAAAAAATACTGCTTTGGCACCATCTGGTAGTATCTCTGTGTCAAGCCCCTACTGTATGTTGAACTGAGGTGAGGAGCTTCATTCAGTCATCATCTACAGGCAAAAACCCTTTTGTGTGGGTGTCAATTACTCATGGATTTTCGCTAGCCGGGATTCACGGCACTTCTCAAAACAAGAGAAATAATGACGGGTATGTTTTCAGAAAACAAGCTACAGGGACGGCTTTGACTTG
This sequence comes from Phyllopteryx taeniolatus, assembly GCF_024500385.1. Taxonomy (NCBI): domain Eukaryota; kingdom Metazoa; phylum Chordata; class Actinopteri; order Syngnathiformes; family Syngnathidae; genus Phyllopteryx; species Phyllopteryx taeniolatus. The sequence goes on from NC_084508.1 coordinate 6,935,577, forward strand.
AGGATTAAAAAAAAAAAAAAATGGAGGCCGGACGATGTCAAACAAACAATGTGCATGTTCACCTGAGCGGGCGGACTAATTGCGGGTTGCAAGCAGGCATAAACGGACGTTTGTTGGCGACTTACGGTATAGTTGGCACAGAGCGGGTTGAAGGCGTTGGTGCCACACACAAACAGGCCGCCGCCGCTCCTACTGAGGAGCACCTTCATGAAATTCCGGCATTCATCCTGCGGAGTGACAAAAAACAAATAAGAGACGAGTGAGAAAGTGCTTCAATGGAAAAGCTAAGGCTGAACTAGGAAAACATGGTGCAATTGTCAAGGAAGGAGCGGATGGCCACAAAGGGAAAACACCCTTTTCACCGATTGCCCTTGTGCACTTTGCTGACAGAGACTGCCAGGTACAGATGACATTTTAAATAGAGTTAAGTCTTATTTTAAAAGACAATATACTCTACGTTTATATCCGTCCATCTTTTTGTTTCTTTTCTCTTTTTTGTGAAAGCACAAGTACAATTTTGGAGTCGCTGTTACATTCGCCACTTTGCAATACCCGGTCGACCATGAAAACTAGCGGCACATACTGCGGAACGGTTGAGTGACCAGGGCAGGGACGAGAGAACAATGGGCACAACAACCGCTGTAGCGAGCAACAATAATAGTCCAATGATGAACTGCAAAATATCACGTCAACTAACGCAGTCTAGACTCGAGAGAGAGAAAACGATACAACAGCTAGCACACGGTGGCGAAAAGCAGAAATGGTTTCTTCATAGGCACTGAACGTCCGTCAGCAGCAGCCTCTTTTATTATCTAAACAGCTCCGAGAAATGAAGCTTTTCACTCGCCTGATGTGTGGAATTATTTCAGCATTAATGCTGTCAATCACGCTGACGGAGTCTGAATGCGGCCTGTCGAGACCGGAAGCGTGATTGACAGACTGTAATCCGAACCGCCGTGGGGATCTTAAAACAAACGACGCATCCAGGGCTAATTTCTTCACCGTGACACTTCAAAGTAGATGGAGTCAGACGACAAAGAAAAAAAACTACAAATAAAAACACACTCTCTTGAAATGGAAAGTCGCGGACGAGCCGCGCCGCCGAACGGAAACGCAGCCAACCGGTGGCCAATGGAGACAAATGACTCCGACTTCATCTGCAGCCGTCGCTGCCCATCGGCTGACAAACAACGGCCCGTCACCGGCGCCGCGTTCGCATTTGAGCGTGCTGAGCCGACACAACCTCTGCCGTGTCATTTACATTGTTTTCCAGATGACGGTGGATCAACGACACAGGTTTATTGCTCTCTCTCTCTTTTTTTCCCTGAAAGTCTACATCATGGCCGATATGGCCCATTCAAGATGATTACCCAATCCATTCCCATTCAATATAAAGCAAAAGCAAATACCAATGACATTATTCAAAGTGGATAGTTTTGTCCCCTTGTGGACTTTTTTTTTTTTGACCCTAACCCGCAATAGGTGAAAACCTGCGAAATACAGAGGCCATATAAGATTGTTTTCCCCACAGATTTAAAACACACAAACTCATTTTTGAAAACATGTTTTAAGACAACAAAAAAGTACCTTCCTTTAAGAGGCGGGGCCTGGTGCGGCAGCGTGCGAGTGTGTGGATGCGAGCTGCGGCCATGAGTGCGCTCATTGCGTTTTACTCTTCTCCCGGCGTTCAGTAAATGGCTGAAAAGCGCAGCGACGACCTCGCACACGTGGCGCTTGAAAAGCACGAATGTACGCATTTCCATTCGTGCTTGAATACAACAATGTCACTATCAATCCCTCTCATTAATACCCATGGAAAGTTTCCAACCTCGCTTAACTTCCCATGGAAATGTACTGGAAACCTTCCGGAAATTTAGCCGTACATTTTCGACAACATTGAAATGCGATCATTTCACAATGCATGCTTCACGAGGTGGCCTCTGTCACTAGTAACACGTCCTTGTCCTACTAGTATGTCAAGCCGTTTGAGCAGGGGACTAGCACGCTCTTTTTCCTCACTTGGAAGACAATTCAGTGCACGAGTAGGACAACTGAATGTTACGAGTGAGTCAAAACGACGAGCGGCCATTCTGGTGCTACTAGTAGGGTCAAGGAAGGACACGCCGACTAGTCTAGTCATGGTACTAGTGCAGCATTGCAGTTTTTTTGTATGATTTAAAGCCGATTGTGTTATTAGCACTGAATTTAATGTTTTAGAAATGAGCGCAAGCGGGCTTTCGGTGGTCCATCATGCAGAAAATAAAAACATTTTTAAAAGGGGCGGGGTCCAATTTGAACTACTGGCTTTTGATTTCCATTTGCTCTTGATGAATACGGGTATGAAAATTCATCTGCTGCTGCACGAATTCATTTCATTAACGAGCATTCATCTATTCCAGGAAGCCATTTGGCACGTTTTATTCGGAGACAAATTATGCTTTTACTGTGATTTCTCCACACGCACGCAGATGATCACGCCATGAATGAGCGAATGAGAACATTGTGTAGAAATCCAAATGTTTAACGTCCTTATGCCTCCTTCTCCCCTCCGAGTGCGCTCTCTCCGCTCCTTCCTTTCCTTCCCTGGGAGCCGTCCCGACAAAACGCCACCTGTGCCGCGCTGGCAAGCCTCCGCCAAAAGCCAGACGACTGCAAACCCTCCTCCCCCTCCTCCTCCTCCTCCTCCTCCTCCTCCTCCCCCTCCTCCTCCTCCTCCGACGGACACAGGCAGAGCTGCGAGGCCTCTGGAAAATTCATCGCCTGCTCAGACCGAGCAGGCGGCCGGCCAGCATAAATATGGCCGCCTCGTTGGGAATGGAACGGGATGAAGACGGCGCGCTTGTTACTGAGCACGTATTAACAAGCTACGTTGGCCATGCCGAATGCTAACACGCCAGCACTTTTGTATTCTCCGCAACAAAACAGAGCATCGTGTATAATGTAGGGCCGCTGTGAGCACGTATTTTGGGATTCTTATCGGAGGTCCACGGCTTTAAGACTGGGGGAGGAAAAAACGGAAAATATGGGAAGCGGGAGTGAGTCACATGATTGGATTTTAAACCGAGGTGCCGATTTCAGGACTTGGAAGTCACTTGGCGAAAGTTTCCTAAAAGACTTCAAATACTTCTCAAACTTGATGAAAACTTTCCTCTTCTCCGCGCTTCCATTGAGTCACGTAAGAAACAAAACGGTTCCGTGTCGCTCGGCGCATAGAAACACCAAAATGTCATGACATTAATTATTCACAATTAAGAAGATCGAATCATAATTGTGCTAATCACTGCACATTACTTTCACTGTAAAATCCCACAAACAAGGCCTGGGCTTAAGTAGAAGTGCAGTAAAAGAGAAGATACTAATTCACCTCCTTCCCTTAAGTAAAAATCACAAGTTTTCAAATGTAGGGAATAAGTAAAAAAAAAAAAAAAAGAAATAGTCAAGTATGGTATAAAATGTGTACTGCAACTACCTAAAACAAAGTATTTGTATTGAATTACTTCTCACCACTGGTCACAAAGCAGCAATAGCAAGACAACTCCACCTTCTGCATCTGTTTTCCATCTTTTGTTCGGACCTAAAAAAAAGAATAAAGTCGATGCCAGCCGAAACGATGTTTTACCTCGGGCTACAATCGACGTTCCTTATCGGGATCGCAAAACAAAACAAAAAACCCTCGTAAAGTATTTCCCCAGCCTTAGCCTGATTCACGGGCTCGTAAAATATTAGTTATCGTCCGCCACGGCCTGCTGCGTTAGCGTGGCTACGATAGCTATGTAAGGCAGCGGTGCATCAGGGGGTCGTCTTTAGCGTGGCGGCTGCTCTAAATCTCCAAAGTTTCCATTACACGCCCGGCCGCCTCCCTGTTGTTAGCGACGGGAGACGAGAGCAGTCGAGAGCGGCCGTCGACGCAAACGCACGCACGCGCGGTGGTGGTGGTGGGAAGTAACCACGTACGGTCGTGCCTTGAGATGCGAATTTGCCGACGGGTTTCATAAAAGAAAAAGGGTACTCTATAATATTGGGCTTAAAAACATAATAAACAATGCTAACAATGAAACAGTTCTTGCCACATTTGTTTTTCTTCAGCTCAATGGATGTTGTGCTGTTCCTTCTGGTGTGCGTGCCTCGGCCACTTGGGGGCAGTAGACTATAGACATACGGGTATAACAAACATGGCTACGGTCTCAGCTCCTCAGTAATATCAGTTGTTCTTCGCAGAGGATAAAGAATATATGCCTGTGAGTATTTCTGTATTGTCTGTCTACGTGTTGCTCCGCCGTTCATGTTCGAACAGCCGTTGCTTAAAGGGCTATAATGCTCCAAAACAGATGCTAGGCGTTAGCCCATCTATGGCGTTTCCCATTATGTGTTAGCATTAAACTAGCAGAATTTAAGGCAATGTAACGTGTTTGTTTAAAATACACGCGTCATTCTCTGTTTTATGTTGAGTTTGAGAGTAAACTTTAACTGGGAGTTGCAATAAACAGTACGGTACAGTATAATACAATACTTTCTTCTCCATTCAAACAAGCTCTTTGTTGTTTTTATAATTCTCACGGTGTCAAAATAGGCTTGTTACATTTTTCTCTCTGTGGATGATGACACAAACTAAAAAAAGACCTTAAGCTCTTGGGGGCTTATCTTTTTCTTTTTTTTTTTTTTTTTACACACAATTATCTACACTTCTACTCAAGTACAGCGAGCAAGCACACCTCTGTCGCCACGTCGACATCCAAGGTTTGGCGAGCCCACTCGTCAACCGAAAGCCCCTGCGTCGCTTCCCGCAAAAAAAGAGAGAGAGTCCCTGGCGCACCATTTGGAGCGAGTGACGCTCCATGACAAGATGAAAGGGTGTGCATGCTAGTGCGCATGTGGGCGGGGGATTAATTAGCAGCAGCACCAAATTAGCAGCGCCGCACCGTGCTTTTTACGCCCCCCCCCACACACACACACACCCGCACCCTCCACCGCATGTTAAAAGTAATCCGCATCCCTCCGGCTTGTGAGCCTTCATCTCTGCTTGATGGTAATTGTGACTGAACACACCACAGGCCACAAACCTACATCGCACACCAGAGGGAGGCGGCTTGTCAGAAAAATAGCACGCCGGTCAGCTTTTGAACTGCGCCCGACGACTCCCAGGTGGAAAAACCTGCACACATACTCCAGACACACTTAACCCGTGTCACCCTTTCGCCACCCGAGTGCTCGACAGCTTGCGGAGAACGAGGTGGCGAATTGACATCGCCAAAACACAAATGACTCGCAGCTCCGAAATTTGCTTTCGCTAACCTCGCGTGAAGAACAGAAGGCCGCACACATGCCGAGCGTTTAGTCACCATCTGGACTAACTAAAACTGCCTACCTTCGTGTCCTTCTGCTGCACTTGTGCAATTCTGAAGAGACACAATCACGGCAGCCACGACCGTAAAGAGAGTCCCGCTCGCATTCACACCGACGGCCAATTAAGCCAAGGCCTGCGACGCACGGACCGATGCGGCCAAACACGACCGATTTCGAAAGTACAAAAACAATAACAATATGCAGTCGGCGACTCACAGCCGCACACCAGGAAATTGACCATCGCACGTATACCAACTTGCTGCACTGGAAAAACCTCGCCCCCTGGTGTTGTTATGGAGAAACAACGTTTTGCGGTGCCAAAACAATAGTCCTGTGTCATTTGTTTTGATTGAACCACAAATAACGTGGCACCACTGTCAAGAAAGAAGCGAACAGCGAAGCGCGACAGTCCAGTGACGTTCGGCAACGGCGCTTCTTTGACGTCGATTGCACCACATTTGAACAATAATTAGAAAAAGCCTTGAAAACCCCTTGGGGTGCAAATTCCCCATAAATACGCCATTCGGTTAATTTTCAAGATGTCAAGAGATGATGAATTCACGTAGCAGTTTTGGGGGGAAATGTGTGGCCGCACGTATCGCACATACCAAAAACTGTGACTGAAATTAGCATTGAATTGTATAAACGCCAATAAACTGCACAAGAGAAAGTCAAGAAATAAAATGTTTCAACAAGTGTAATTACTCTTAATACTGTACTATTCGTGTGTTGAATAAGTGCCTTTAAGGGGCGTGGCTTACTGAGGGACGTCACGAGCTGAAGTCGACTCGGCCGATTAGTCTGCGTGGGAGCATCTGGGCGCGAGTAGTGGCCTATAGCAGCTTTGTTTGCGAGTGTTTTCATTTTATATTTCGGTGTGTGTGACTGTTTGTCCCGATCAACAAACATCTGAAAGACTTTAAATGAGATTTTTCAAATGTGAAATAGGTGAGTCGGCTCAATATAGCTCGGGAAGTAGAGAATGACTTGAGTTTTTCACAAACGCTTGAAGAGCTGTGAAACCATATCTTACGTCCGCCACGTTTTTTGTTGTTTTTTTTTTTTTCTCGTGAAACCCAGCACTCCTTGGAGAGCTCAATCAACGCCATATTGAACAAACGACCACCATAATGGCGCCCGCCCACTGCTTCATGTGGAATGCTCTGTTGGCATGTTCATGTGACTCCTGATGACGTGCTGGCATGCCTCCTCCTCCTCCTCCTCCTCCTCCTTCAATAACAGGTGTTAAGGGGAGCGGAAAGAGTGACAGAACAACACAATAAAAAGGGCAGCGGAGAAAAAAAAAAAAAGAGAGAGAGAGCGAGATGGTGACAAGCAAAGGACAAAAGCAACCATGACGGGAATATGCAAATGAAACGTCGTCAGCAATCGTCCGGACAACATGAAGTTGGGGGGGGGGGGGGGGCTAAAACGTGGCAAGGTTCAGGATATTGAATTTTCAGTCTAATTAGGGAGAAAACTGTGTCCTTTGTGATCAGCCAGGCGGAAACATTTAATTACAAAACCAATTATAAGGTGGCAAATGCATCACATCTGACACACACACACACACACACACACACACACCCCAAGAAGGAGGGAACAACTTCAGCGGGTGAAGTGGCGGAGATGTGGGAGTGTTGTTGTGGAACGCGCTTGAGATTTTCTGCTTAATTGAGTGCCTTGTTAATGTATGTGTGGGTGCCAAACAAAGAGACGACGGGTTAAAAAAAAAAAAGAAAGCAGTCAAGTGTCATGAATATGTATGATGGCGTATATGCATATCTTGTTGATTCCACCTCCATTAGACCGTGTGTGTATTGAGTTATCAAAAAAAAAATTTTTTATATTGATTGTGCTCTAACAAGCCCAATCGCATGTGAGATTCATCTAATATTTAAAAAAAATCAGCTATAGAAATGCATTGTTTCCCGTTCAGGTGTAACTCACTTTTTTTTGGTGTTTTTTTTTTGATGACCTCCATCTTATCTTGCTGTCACTTGAGTTGCAAATTTGCATTTTTACAAGACCAACCCGCCTATCACAACATTAAAAGAAGGCCAAAGAATGAATATAAATGAGAGGTAAGTGCTAGAGCACTCAAGCGTCACTTCCCAGACCCCCGCCCACCCCCCCCAAAAATGGGAACAATATCTGGACGTTGGCAGGACATCAGCAAAAAAAAAGAAAAAAAAAAAAAGAAAATGGGAACAATATCTGCACATTGGCAGCACATCAGCAAGAGAGCGCTTGGATGGGCAAGTACACATAAAATCCACTTGCTTTTGATCATTGTGTTCTCATATAAGAACACATGGACAAACCAATTTTCAATCTGGAAAGCCGTCAAAGAGACCTTTCATCTGATATATGACTTGATGGGGTGGGGTACATTTACATTTTTTACTTTGTTCCTCGTGAATTTTGACCTTACATGATTTACTTCAGTTCAAAGACACCGAAGAATTGTCAGCTGATTGGCTGTTCACCTGCTTTTCGCCCACCAAGTTTGGAGATAATGGGATGGAACGAAGACGAAAGGATGCGCGTTTTTTTGTTTTGCACTTTTTTGACCTGGGCATTTGACCAAGACCTTTATGCTTTGATGTAAACAAACAAAAACAAAAACAAAAAAGGAGTAAACATTGTGCATGTATAATTTGTCTTGGGAAACTTTGCTATCTTGAAGCTAACATCCAAAATACCGTACATGCATATTGTCGATATTGTGGTAGTTATAAACCTTTAAACAACTCATATTTGAGTGCAACAATAATACATACATACCATGTAGCCATGTATTCTTTCTGCTCTGCGAAAAACAACTAATACTCGCTTATGTTTTCTTCATGTTTGATCATCGCCATGTATCGTAAATACGTCTATATTATACTGCCCCCTGGGGGCCAAGGCATGCACACCAGAAGGAGCAGTACAATGTCTATTGAATTAAAGCTAAAGATGCTGTGAAAAATGTTTTATTTAATTATGTTATTAAAATGTACAGTACAATACTATACAGTGTGATTTTTTCTTTTTCAAAACACCCAATAAAAATAGTTTTTTTGTTGTTTTTTTGTTTTTAGGGTGCTGGAATGAATTCATAGCATTTCCTTTCATTTCAATGGGGATACTAACATACTGTATTTGCGTTACCAGCACGGTCACACAACCAATTTAACTTGTAAGTCAAAGTACACCACAATATTTAGAAAGGGGTCATGAAAAGAACACATTTGCAAGGGACTGTTTATGGGTTAGCGCGCATTGGCTGCAATGCTAGCTACGACGAGGTTCCCGCCACGAGAGCCCAGTCGCCACTTCATTCATGAGTGGCCAGAAGGGAAAGTGGCGAGGTTCTTATCTGTCCTCCCATTGCCGCGCGACAAACGGCATTAGCGGCTGGCCGGGCCGGCGGCCTTGTCGCTAAGAGGTTAGCAGAGCTTTCATTAATTGCGTCGGCCTTTCAGGGACACGCACTCGCACGCGCACACACACGCACGCAATAGAAGTCAAATGTCACTCTCCTTACTGCTCCATTCAAATGGGGGGTGGGGGGGGGGGGGGGGGAACTCCTATTTTCTAGCGTAAAAGAATAAGCAAATGCTGACAAATTTAAAATTACACCGGTCAGCACTACTAATTAAAAAAGCCCTGGGCAGATTAGATTGACATGGCAACACACAGATGCTCAAATCTGATTGGACAAAAAAATAATAATAATAATAATAAAACATACACATAGTGAAAGTAGTGCTGCAAATAGAAATGCTCTGAAATGAAGAGAATAGACAAATGGGAGTAAATGAATACAATTTGCGTGTGTGTTTTGACAGCTTGTACCATCAGGAGTGGTACATACATATTTCCTTAACACGCTTTCATCAACTGCTGAGAAACAAATTAATTGACTGCTGTGTATCCCCAACATGTCTTCATTTAATCTGCTTTTGTTGCGTTTTTTAAATTTTTTTTTATTTTATCTTGTTTGCAGTTTGCTAGGACGTTGCTCAAAATCTGCGAAAACTTGCAGCCACTGGCAGAAAGGTGGCGCAAACAAAACCTTCCAATCAATACACCCTTCGAGGAAAAGTGTTTTTAGAGTTAATTGCAGACTTTACTTTCACTTGAAATTGAAAAGTGATGTTTTCTTCTGATTGCTGATGGGGTTATTTAATGTCATATTTGCATCTCATCGTATTTGAATCGAATATAACGGCAAACCGTTGCTCTGGTCCAACGACGATTCTCCTAAGATATTTACTGAGCTCTTTCCTCTAATCAATCATGATCACGAATAAATTAATAGGGCTTTGTCAAATTAAAAGACACTCTGGAACCTTCTGCACTACTTATTAAAATATTTACTGTAAGTATTGTCGCAGTCTGGCGGAAACCCTGTTTGTGCAAATACGGCCAATCTCATAGTTTTTTCAAATCAATAATATTGGTCTGTCCCCAACGTCATCTATCATTTGGATGCATTATTAACCAATTCATAATGGTTCAAAGAGCTTGAGAACAACTCCAATGACTCCTGAATGCTCGAAATGCCTGAGAAATGTTGGAAAACTCCGCAGGAGCCGTGGAGTATTACGGCACCTCAAGATTGAAAGTCTTAGACGATAACGAGTGCAAACGCGTAGGTTAGATACATTGGACTAATGTACGATATTCTGGTTTATTGAGACGCCTGATGGGCATATATAAACTTCTCACTGCAGTTACCGAACTGATCTGAGAAAGAGAAAATGTCGAGAACATCTCACCTCGTGTTTGCCCTTCATCCTGCAGATCCTGATGTCGTTCTTGTTGGACTCCCATGTTCTTTTCTAGACACGCAAGAAGGTCAGATTTGTATTTTTACGCATGCGTACAACACTGCGAGGCTGAAAAAAAAACAATTCCCGGAGGCTCGGCGCGTTCACGCGGCGCTCACCTTGCTGTAGAACATCTCGTCCGCGGCGGCGATGTCCAGTTCCACGCGGAAAAGGTCATCCCTGCGGAGAAGCGGCGTGGCAGTCAGCCAACAACAAAGTCAAAGATAAGGCACCGATGAGCTGAGTACAACTTGCGTTTTATTGCTGGCTCGTGACAGCGTGGGCCCGCGAAAGATTTGTTTAAGTTTAGTTTTGGATGATGTCCAAGCAGCTTACCCTGTCAACATTTCCAGAATCAATTTCATTTCATATCTGTGCTTGGACTCCGACATAAATTTCCACCCGGGGGCTACGTCATGCACGCATGCACATCAGAAACACTTGGAGACAGTGATTGGAAACAGCTTTTCTCTTTGTCCAAATACAGTAATCCCCCACTATTTGAAGGGGATGGGGGCCGAGCCCCGCAGAAAGGTTTCTCATTGCCTATATTCATACAAGTTGTCGATGAAACTTTAAATATAGCTCAAACTATGATCCAACGATCCACATATAGCCACTTAAAGCTTCCAGTGGCTGCAATATATCCCACCGGGTCATAGCGAGGTTTTTTCCACGCCGCAACAACGAAGCCACACCAGCACAAAGCCCCGGTCCATCTGCTGACTGTCCCAAAAAATAAAAGAAATAAAGAAAATTCTTCCCTCCTCTCAATCTTCAGTCTTTCTTTGTGTGACGTGCTAACAACGAGGCACTCTAAAGCGGCCATGCCAGTTGACTATCTAAAGGGGAGAAGGGTGTCTTATGGCAGATTCCGCAGCGCAGCACCGTTGTAGCCATGGCCAAAGAAATCAGGAGACCAGAGTTGCGTCGCGTAAGAAACTAATCTTTGAATTCACTTGACAAGGGCTTTCAGTGACAACTGCAGTGGGCTCGGGGGATTTATAGCTTGGCTGCGATTACTTCTCCTGGTTATATTGTGGTTTTCCTCAGCTTTGTATTGACTGCAAACATCTGTCAAATCCATTTCCTGAAATAGGATAACTTACTTCTAGTGTACTAATATGCAGACGCAGCGGCACCCGAGCGAAACGCACTACTTACTTTGTGAGTCCACTTTTATCAGGGTCTTTTATGATTATTATGATTATTATGACTTTTTTGTACTTGAAGCGCCTCCGGTTTTAGTCCCGTCTCGAATTGGATGTCCTCCGACTGCAGATGAGTGGGCATTTCAAACGAAAGCGCGTGGGCCTTCCCCTGCGCTCATTCAACTCGGCCAGCTGCTTTCAAATTCCGTCAATATTAAGCAAGTGAGTTTTATTCAATGTAATTGAATGAATGCTGCTTAAATCAAGTTGTTACGTTGCTAATTACGCACACGCCCACACACCGCCTGCACGCGGAATACGCGTTCATTTATGCAGCCCCCCCGAACCCCCAATGCGAATCTTCGGATAATTCTCAGTAACGCTGGATATTCCCGCGAAAAGGCCTTCCCAACGGCGAGCTGGCGTGCGCGTACAAGATCAAGGACCGAAGCGCTTCCGGGGCTCCGTCTCGGCGAGGGGTCGCGCTCCGCGTCGGCTAATCTGCGAATCAGCATGTTACCGGAGCGGTATTGATCCAATCTTTGATCCAGCTTTGCCGCACGGTCTCACTTGACAGAGGGGAGAGCTTGTTTTGGATTTTGCATGCCGTTTGTGTTCGCCGAGCGTGAAAGTGGGGGAGTCTAGTCCGGGGTGGTCCAAGAAACCCCAAGTGGTCTACGAGTAGGGTCGCAAAGAGGTGGAAAAGCGCTCCTAAAAAAACTCGAAAGTTGACAGTAAATTTCCATGGGAATTTAGGATGGGAAATGCTGTACAGTCGCACCTTGACAAATAATCGTCTCTCAAATCAGCTTGGCCTATTGAAGTGAATGGAAGGTTCCGGCACCACATTGTGCTCTTTCTGGGCTGTGTGCCTTGGCCACAAGAGGGCAGTAAAATACAGACAGAAGACACATGAAGAAAGCTTTCACAGGACAGAAATATTAAGGATAGTTTTTGTTATATTTTGTTTCTACATATTTTGTTTTCAGTTATCCGTTTCTTAAAGGGTTATAACACCGTGACTATCGAGGCTACTCGTTAGCCCGTCTGTGGCGTTTTGCACTTTGCGTTAGCAAAAGTCTAGAGGACGTAACAAAGGCAAATTTGTGAGGTCCTTTTAGGTACAAAAAGTTACATTCTTTTTGTTTTGTATTTAGTTTGACACTAAACCTCAACTGGTCGTGGGAAGAAACAGCTTGAATTAAATGCCAACTTGCTAAAGATGGGCAATGCTAAATAGCGGATCATTTCGGCCACTCGCCATTTGTCACCGCTTCAAATAACCGTGTTGTTGTTATCGCTGAACTATTTGTACTATCATCTACTTACGATTAGGACCTCGCGACCGAACCTTCCAGTCAAAATGTTTGCCAAGCACAAGTATTGAAATAAGATTCTGAGAGGTCAGCGAGAAGAGTAAATAATGAACGCCACTGCAGCTGCCGCTTCTTTTGACGACGCCAGGTTGTTTGAATGATACAAAGAGCGTGTGGCCCCGCATGTGGCGCAAGGTGAAGATTGAAGATGTGTGAAATGTGTCCACATTTTATTGCCATTTATGTTTCAGGGGGAGCGCGAAGCCTTGAATGGTCCCGCCGGCTCATAACTCTGCTCATGGGCGCCTCAACCTAAACAGTCTCAGTTCTTCAAAGCTACAAATCAACCGTCCTGTTTCGCCACCTTTGGTCTCGTGCATAAATTTGGATACGGCCAGTCGGATTAGCACACGCCTGAGCTATTATGTCGCAAATGCACCGAGAGAAACATCCATTTTCATCCGGTACCAGCTGGTGACCTCCCACCTTCTGGCTTTCCAAACAGGGTTACCTCATCTTGTTCCTTTTCTTCTTCTTGCCCCGACACTATCGAGATTTGGAACATCGCCGTGTCTCCCCGAGCCAAACTGGCAACATGTTTGTTAGGCGAATATATTTTGAAGGACCTTCAGGGAAGTTACCTAGCAGAGTTTTAAGGCACTCTCCACTGTACCGCATTTGAACGCCCTTGAGTTGTCAACATTTGGAATTTGCTGTGCTAAAACGACAGTCATAAAGACTTTTTAGTCTTTTTAGTTGAATACTTTAGGCAGAGATTGCAGTATGCAAAGGCTGCCGACGAACTCGAGCAGCTGCTGGCGCACATACTGGAAAAAAAGCCGCCTCCTGATCACAAGCGATACAACTACGGTGCAATTGTTTACAGTTATCTAGACCATATCGTACATTGGCAGAAGAATAGCCTGGGGCCAAAATTCAACTGCTGCTTCACCACCAACTAGACATTTTTATGTTTGTAAACAAGAGGTGCTGGGGTACATCTGGGTGGCACAAAGTGATTTACTACCATTGCCCTGACAAAAATGTTTCAGATAGAACCCAAAAGGTTTTGTTCGTTGGTTGGTTTTTTTACCCGAGCAAGTCCATTCATTAATCAGTCCCTCGATGACTGTGTTAACTATGTCTGATTTTCCACGATGTCTAATGTTAAAATCGAAAGGCAAATTACAGCCAGTGTTCCATCTTCCTTTACCTCACGTAGCATCTTTTCCGCTGACACTTCACACATTTAACGTACGGTGGTCGAGAAAAAGACTCAAAACATCGCTACTGACCTTGTTTTCTAAATGGCTCTACCTTGGTCAAATGACATGGATGTTTTTCCCCCACGAGTGGTGCCGTCGGAGCGAATGCCACGCAGACGTACGTGTGACTATACTGGCCCAAATAGAAATTCTGATCAGACCACCATATTGTGCGGAATCGCCTCAGAGTGGGTGTCCACCTGTGTCCAACTTTCTGCTCAAGCCGTGAAAGCACAACCGAGTGTGCGTCCGGCCGTCCGTCCGTCCGTCCGGCCGTCCGTCCGTCCGTCCGCCCGCCCGCCCGCCCGCCTGCCTTGAGGCATTCGACCAGCCCGCAACTTCTGGTGACCTCTAACGTGTGTGGGCTGATGAAGTCAGCCGGTCAGCTCCTTTACACACATTCACGCACACACCGCAAAGCTTAGTGTTTAAAAAATAAATCAATAAATAAAACTCTCGTATTTGTGGAAAAGTCTTCATCCAGTTGGTTTTTATTTATTCCGTGATAAAGCTCCTATTTACGCCCACCTCAAATCAATTTTCCATGTTGAAATTAATTGAAATGGCATTTGCATAAAAACAAAGAGAACGTAACCAAATTGTTTTTATTGTCTTCGGGTCTTGGATGTGTAGCTTTAAGGGGCGTGGCCTAGTGAGGGACATCAGGAGCCGGGTGCGGGTCGGCCGGTTCGTCTGCGCGCGAGTCGTTGCCTGCGGCAGCTCCTTGCCAGTGTTGTCATTTTGTCTTTGTGTGTTGAACTGCTGAAAGTGCATCGGCGGCCGTGGCTCTCCTTGCCCCACATGGCATGCCCGGCGGGCATTACAGTACTTCACTCGAGCGCGCCGTACAATTTGCAATTTGTCTTTTTTTTTGCCTCGCAACACAAAGTGACGAATCAACGAAGCATAATTCCACAAACGTGTAAGTTAGGGCCCGCCGTAAGTGGAGTTCGCATCTCCTCCTTGCCGGTCTTCTCATTTTGCATTTGTGTGTTTGACCGTTTTTCCTGTTCAGTGACAATAGCTCTCCTTTTCTTTCACTTCATTGGGGGGGGGAGGACAAAACTAAAACTAAGCGACGCCTCTTAACTTGAAAAATGTGTAAGTTGGTCCAATAATACAACGTTCTACTTTTGTATTTTTTTTCGCAGACTGACGAGTCATGTTCCACGGACCCCTGGTAGCCCCATTTTGAAAACCACTGGCTTAATGTGCATTTATTTAACAGATGATCAGCTCTGAGATTGAATCAACACTTTGCACGCTTATGGACCTATTAGTTCTTGAACGAGCCCAAATGAAACCTTCTAAAGGGAGTCCCGCCACTAGTTTCTATTCATGCAGTTGAGCCCTTCGGATCGACGTGAAGGCTGAAAAGGGACTCGGCAGCAGTGCCGCGGGGGCTTAACCCAGCGAGGTGCCGACTCCAACCCGCTTTAATACTTCCATTCGGAGAAGACGGGAAGCGTCTCGGGAGAGGTGTGCGCACTCGGCAGGTGCCCGGCGGGCAGGGATTTACGGCCGTTTGCGCTCCGAGAAGCGGGCGTGCCAATGGTGACAGGTTTTAGGGCTGCGCGGGGCGTCTTATCGAGGTGCGCGCTCGGCGACAGTCATAGCTGGCATCGCGCGAGGTCGTTATTTTCAAACTCTGTCAACCCCCCACCGCTACACCGGCTTGCGCCTTTACACACGGATCTGTTTCTTTCCAAACACCGTTAGCCTTATTAAACTTATACAGGCTTTCTGTCGGTGGCATAAATCCTCCCGGTCTCTCGGCCTCATGTAACGTTCTGCCGGTTAGCATTTTTACGAGCACCCGCTTGGCTGAGACATCTCATATCGTATAACCTCTCTTATTTCGAGAACATTTCTGTACATTGAACACCGCTATAATGCGGTCCATTGAAGCAGTATCACGAGAGGGGGTAATGTTGTGCTGTATATCATTACGGCTGTGATGTTGGAGTTCTACAAGCGACTTTGTTTGGCTGACGGTAAAAAGCGATAAGAAATGATGATTTCTTTGTTTATTTGATCCGTTATTTGGCTCTGCCAACACAAACGACAGCAAACAGTCGTGTTAGCCGCAGAGTTAGCTAGTTACTGTGACATGCTAACTCGCCAAAGTGTCGGAGTCAACAATGACCAAAAATAAATAAATAAAAAAAATGAAACGAATAAAGCTTGTTTTACCGTTTCACTTTTATGGAGCGAGTTGAACGATTCGTCCACTTCACAACACTAGGATGTAATTTAGTTCAATTATATAAAGCTGTCCGGAAATGCAAAACTGTTGCGGCAAAAGGCGAAGGGAATCTTCTCTGTGGCGCATCTGTCCAAAAGAGGAAAGAAAATATCAGGACCGAGAGGCGAGAAAGTCCGAGATTTTGTGAAGACTGTTGGGGTTCCGGCTACTGTTTGACTCTTCGGGATGTAGATGTATTCACGTCAACTTAGCTCAAATTCCAAGTTTCGGCTGTATTTTTAGCGACCCCAGGAAAAATACTTTTTATCATCAGGCGATGCGCACGTATGCGATTACACAGCCTCAGCGCAGACAGAACGGCTGGAACAAGCTCACAAAGTTTGATATATTTACTACTTCGCTTCTCAGTCGTGAGGTCGGACCAGCGATCGGGTCATTTCCCGGCCCGGAGTGGCTCGCCTTATTGGAAACTGCAACGACAGACTATAACCAGCACCACATGCGGGGATGACCGTTGACTGATTTTTAGCGCGTTCGCCGCAGTCAAATTAGAATTTGGAAAAGGTGCAGTAAATCTTGGTGGGTTTGAGGTCGGCTGCTGAACGCCTGCGGGGGAGCGACAAAAAGCAGTTGAAGAGTCCAAACCGAATGCAGCTGAGCGGGCTCTTTAGTCTGTCCGGAAGCAGCCAATTCGTCCGACTGGCAGACAAACGACGCTGATCAAGAGTCACCTTTTAATGGACATTTGACATCATTAGTCGGGATGACTTCACAGAAAAAGTATTCGTCATGACTGGGATTTTACGCTGCATAATCAATTTTCATCATGTCTCGACTACGATATTGGATTACACCGGCAAGCCTACGAGCGGTGTCCAGGGTCGTACGATATAGCTCGTGTTGACCTCGTCACCGTGGCGTGGCGATTCATCTTACACGTACCGGTGAGAAAATGCCTTCCGCAAACCCAACGATGGAGGTTTGCTGTTGCAAAGTTGGCATGTGCTGTAGCTAGCAACTTCTATGGTGATTACGGTTCTTGTTCACACAATCGTCGTTTGCACATTTTGAGACATGACACCTTGGCAACGAAGATGGAGTTTCACTTCGCACCGTTCCACGCCGCCACCACTGGTATGAATATTTGAAGACTGGAGGCAGAAATCGGAATAGCCGGCGCTAACCAAGCTAACCGCTATTGTCATCCACCGCCATCTTATTTGCAGACTCTCTGAGCCGCGCAGACGTATGAAGTTTGTTTCGCTATGTCGGCCAAAGATTCCGCTGCGCCATATCGTCCGGCGACAAAACTACAATCAGCAAAAATGCGAGTTGTACTTGTAACCATTTGTTTCCGTGCCTGCCTCTTTACATTCAAACGCAAACAAATGTTGGTGACCTCTGCACTGCATTGCAAAAATATCAACGATGCCATCGATTAGTCGACTTTGACTGGACAAAAAAATCTTGAGTTGTTCAACCCCTATTTATTACAAATGCTCAATTCATTCTCCTTACCCACGGGGTTCCGCTGAATTCATTTGGATTTTCCAAGTAAATCAAACAATAAATCTGGCGACACAACACCAAATTCACATTTTCAGTTCAAGTCGCCACAGGTTTTTTTTTAACCATTTACTGGATGCCAAGCGAATAGTAAAACACACAACCGGGGGACACCGGAGCTGCTGTCGACCCCGCCCCTTAAAGGCACACGCATGCATCTCACACAGACGCTACAATAGCGACAGTATTTTCTACACAATTCGTGCGTGGAATTAGTATGCGTCTAAATACTATAATAACCCTAAGCCTTGCACAATTGAAATAATGAATCAACAGAGTCGAGAAAGTTGCAGTCACGGCAGATTGAAATGGTTTCGTGCGCCGATGCCCTGAAAAAGTGGGGCGGAGTACCGTACCTGGCTCCGATGTAGAGTGTTCGGTTGACTTGGATGACCCTCTGGATATGTAAAGGATCTCGTCTCTGCCACGTGTGATGCGGCCGGCCCAGAAACACCGGATAGCGTCTTGACACTATTATGAGGCGCAAGACACACACACACACACACACACAGAGATCATTACAGATCCCAATCTGGCATTCATTCCTGGACATCCGATTTAGAGACACGGGAGTCATTTTGTAATGCGATCCGGCTCACTCCGACACACAATTTCCATCGGGGCCCAACAATCTCAATTGAGATCAACACCAAATTGTAAATTGTAAATTGTTCCACATACTCACCAACAGCAAATGCACAAATTGTCACAACTAAAACAACAATTACCCGACTGAATCCACCTCGCACTTCTTGAAACTATCAAAACTATACCATACGAAAACAAAATATAAAAGGCACGCAACTGTGCCACGCATATCATCTGGAACAGTTCCGAATAAACAACAAATACAAAAAACAAAAACAAAATCACCAGAGACGATGGTTACGAAATGCATGAATGTGTACAGATCTCTAGACACGCGTGTTTTGCTCCTTGAAGTTGAAGTTGACGTTTCATGGGACAAATATTGGAATCGATGTCGCTAATTTAGGCAAGTGCTTTTGATAAGTTGCCAAGTAGCGACCTGGCAGCTTTCATTTCTTTTCTAACGCGGTCCAGTTTTGCCCTCGTTGCGTGAACATACCCACGGACGCATGACCACGGCTGAGCGCATTTCCGACCTTCGCTCCCGACGACGAGGACGTTATGGTCTAATTTCCTCCCTTCATCTGGCTCCATCCGCGTCATCACTTTCATGTGATTTCCACTTCACGTCTATATTTAGTCTTGAGTGCGCTCCTCTCCTATCCTAATTATTTTGATTCACACGAATCCGTCCGATCCCGCGGAGACGACCGTCGAGAGGACTGCCGGCAGTGCAGCGATGTCAACTTTCAAACATGACACTCACTCCTTCTCCCGCCCTGTTGCGCTGAAAGCAATTTTCGCCATCTGACACGTATTCTAAAATACACATAACACCAGACATTGACGCTGATGTCATGTAATTCTAATTAATAATAGATCATTGTAGAACACCACTGTGTTCTGGGCAAAAAGCAAAGGCTGTTTTGGGGAATCGACGGTACTGCACTGTAGTGTGCAATTTCTCTTGTTTCATTTCAAACGGGAGAATGGATTGGAAAGAAGAGTGATTTAAGCGCGGTTACGAAACCAATTCAGCTCGTTAAGTCGAGGTAACAGCGGACTCGTTGTTCGCTAGCATCGTCGGACGGTGAAGTGTGGGAAAGGCTCCTCTCGTCCGACCGCGAGCGAGGGCCCGGCCCGGCCGACTCGACGCTCCGCCGCCTGCGACCGATACATTAAGAAGGCTGGGAAGCCGTCGGTCGATATCATTGAACTGCAATCGATCCAGGGATCCAGGTCCGGTCTTTGCCGGAGCCCGGCGAACCGACGCGGAGACTCCAAGTCTGAGTGCGGAAGGGGCCGCATCTCCAGAGACACCGAGAACGCGGGTGGGAAAGTCAGAAATGCGAGCGCCCGCCCTTCCGCACCGGTCAGGCGAGCCCGTGTGAGAACACGTCTGCCGTCCGCAGCCCGCCCATTGGCCCCCATTCGACATCGCGCGCGTTAGGCTGGGATCCCTGCACCTGGCACGTCTTGAGAGGAAGGGGAACAGTGGTGGGAAGTCCAACTTGACTTTGGAGTACCCGGATTTGCAAGCTTTTTTTCTTTTCTTTTTGTTTCGCTATTTTGAGTCAGATTACTTAACTTCTGAGCCAATCGCAGTATTGGGTATTTTTTTCACGGTTTTAAGCTCAATAGACTTAGGGTACATCAATTGTTTTGGGCCCAATAGAGACCCTTGCGGAACACCCCGTTCTATCAGTCACTCATTGGATTTAGTCATACTGTACTTATTTCCATTTATTGAGTCAGATTACGTCAATCATTTTGAATCCAATTGTTTGGTATTTCTCTGTTCCGTAATGGTTACATTTTTGGGGGAAATATGTTTACGGTATCAACCCCCTAAGTACAAATTCTACAGTACGTACAGTAATGACACATTCTAACAAACTAATTTGATTTCATTCTTTTATTGGTTTGTTTTAAATGTGGAGGCTGGAATGGATTTCAAGTGATTAAAAGTCAGTGAAGTTGAGTCCAAACTGTAGCTTGGTCACGGAACGAAGTCAAAATTGATATTTCAGGTACTCTACAGTACACACTGTACTGTAGAGGTATCTGTACTTGCGTATTCATCTTTCCGAAAAATGACAACTTACTTTCACTGCCTATATATATATAAAAAAAAAATAAAAAAAAAGGCATATCTATGCTTTCTACTCCTTATTTTGTCAAAATAAGCGTGTTACATTTCTTAACCTCGACCAACCGCGGCTTTGGGAACGGCATTGCATTGTGGGATGTGCCGACCATTTTAGGTGAGCGGTATCTACGGTGAACGTAAACGGTACTGTACGTAAAAAGGCTGAGACGTTGTACAGTGCCTCACTTTGCTTGCTTATTGTTATTTTATTTCTGTTGTAATCATTTGTAATCACACAACGATTAAAAAGAAGGTTAATAGAACTTGGGTCCGGGGCTGGAACGGATTCATTGCATTTATATTCATTTCAATGGGAAACATTACCTTGGTTTGCTAACATTTCGTTAGTTTGGTATTTGTACCTCTATTAAAGAACAGCGCACAAGTACTTTTGCCAGCTCAGGAGGGGAGCGAGTGAGAGAAAGTCCATACCTTCAGTCGGGATGAAGTTTAAAGGGCCGGGTTCCTCGGGGAACGCCGAGCAGGCTGTTCGGAGCAGCCAGCAGAGCATGAAGAGAGAGGGAGGGGCCGCCGTCGCCATGGCAACAGAATCGCGGCGCCTGTTCACAAAAGAAAAATAAGAGAGAGAGGAGTGAGTGTTTGCCAAAATAACTCGCCGAATGCGAAGAGCAAACACTTGAAGAGCATGAACTCAATCAAGATGGAGGATTTTCATATTTATTGCAAACTTCATCTTCATGGGCAGCACGGTGACCAACACTGGCTTTAAAGTTAACTCATTACAGCCCCCCCCCCCTCCAATAAAAGACCGACAAATTATGTTGTCAAACATTTATAAAAAATAGCACTTCACAGTATTGCACATTATCATAAACATACAGTAATAACCTAAATCAATAGAATTTAAAGACTTAAACAGATTGTGCGGCTCCTTGCGGTGTGCACGCCTTGGCCACCGGGGGGGGGGGGGAATATTGGTTGTTCGAAAGATAAAGAATATGCCTGTGAGGATTGTGATATTATCTGTCAACATGTGCGAGTCCACCGTTTGTTTACAAATACTGGTTACTGAAAAGGTTGTAGCACCGCGACATCGATGCCCGTTTCGTCTCATGGGCGTTTTTCCATTGTGTGTTCGCATGAAGCTAGCAGGCATTCAAAGTGTCGCGGTTGTTTTAAATACACAACGCGTCATTCTCTTTACTGCCAAGTTCCCTGCCGCCGTCGAGCGCTCGGAACAAAAATGTTCGCTCGCGACTCAGGACAAACACGTCGGCCGGCCGACGGCTCGTATCTCGAAAATCTCCCGAGTCACCAAAACACCATAGATGGGCTAATGGCAATTAGCAATGAGGTTGCAGTCATTATAAACCTTCAAACGACGACTATTTGAACACAACGAGCGAGCATACGACGAAAGCATACACAGGCATATACAGTATTCTATCTGCTGTGGGAACGACGACTATTGCCGAAGCTTAGTAGGGGACCTTCTCGGCCTCTTCTTGCCTTTTATTACGCTGCATCCCTTCCAGAGGAACTCAGCGCTGCCTGTTATGTTGCGACACGACGCCGTACTACAATGGAGCACGACTGTACATTCAGTCTTGCCTGTAGACTGTGAAAATAAATAAAAGTCCATAGCTTAAAAAGCTGTGAAAAAATGCCAATGACGAACCACGATATAGCAGAGGTGAACGCTCATTTTGGGTCAGAGGATACATGAGCGCTCAGGATATTGTACAGGATATGAAAGAGTCCAACAACTTAATGCAAGCAAGCCACAATATTCGCCTAAACTACATAAACTACCTTTTCCCCCCCCCCCCCTCCATCAGGCGCTAAGATCCGCATCAACGGAATCTTTATTACTTAAACCGCAAACCTCCAAAGGCTTTACGAGCGGCCGCTGCGTGCAAGGCGCTGGAATCTTATTGCCTCATTTGTAATCATCACTCGCCTCGTATTCCATGTTTGCACGTTACGGTAATAACCTCCTCCTTGGAAATTTCACCAACGTCATTTCCCAAAAATAATCCAACCCGACATCTTGTTCGAATGAGCGCTGGGGATGAGTCAGTGCGTAACGAGGCTTTCAACCCCACGCGCCGACATCAAACAATGGAGCTCGCTTTGTGGCCGTGCACCGTTGACGTTTGGATAGCAACGCTGACCAAAAAAAAAAAAAAAAAAAAAGCTCCACTGTGGCGGCTGTCGAAATATTACTCGAATAAAAGAAATTGGAAATTTACAAAAAATACAGTTGCAATAATAAATTCAAGAAAATAAATTGAGTGCAATCGCAAAATCACATGAAAAAATCCCTGAAGTTGACAAAATGAAGTCATTGTAGGAGCTTTTTTTGGTTTTTCATTTACAGTTATTACGTTGATAAAAATCTAAAGTGTAAGATCGGAATTTTAATAAGAAAGCCGTAGTATTAAAAACGGAAGTTGTGATATTAAAAGGAAAAAAATAAAATGCTGAATTTTACAAAAAAAAAAGTCACCATATATATATTACTAGATTTTTGTATTTTAAGTAAAAACATAGGATATGATAAGCAATAAAGTCATGTTACAAGAAAACATCTTAATTCTAAAGTCATATAAGAAAAAATAGAATTTTAATAAGAAAAAAAGTCAGGATTTCACTAAGTCAAAGTACAAGAACAAAAAAACCAAAAATAAAAGAATACGAAATTTACAATAATAAAGTTGCAATTTTACAAGAAAATATCAGAAATTTGCAAGAATGACGTCTTAAAATGCGGGTTTTTTTTTTTATTTGACAAGAATAAAGAATAAAGTCATGAAATTACAGGTACAGGATCTGAATTAATAGATGTAGTTTTGCTATGGTTAAAAATACAAGTCATAATATTCCAAGACAACAAAACAATTTTACAAATTACAATGAAAAAAAGATATTGTACACAAATTCATTTTATAAGAATAAATCACCCACCCTGCCTGACGACGAATAAGCAAACACCAGGTGGTAGGAAGTGAAAAAGTCAACATATTTTGCTATCGCACTGTATTTTATGTACTCCTATCGATTTCCGAATCGGTCCTTTTTAACTTACTGACTTAAGATCAGGAGTTGAATGACTTCTTCGCCTTTTTTTTTTTTGCACACGCATCAGTACTTTTGCCAGCACGTGGCATCGGATGCGCGCGCTGGTCCTCGTTTTGCTAAAGACTCTCCACATCTGTCGCCCATTCACGTTGATTGTAGCAGAGCCTAAGTGGCGCGCATTCAATTTCTGTGTCTAAGTGAATTAACTCTTAATCCAATTGGGCTATGTAACTAATTGATGCGGAACAAACAATGACAACATCCACAAAATGGAGAAAAATAGACAGCGGGTACATTAGTGCATGTTCTTTCCACTGAACAAAAAAATAAATCAAGTCTGTAAGCGATATGAACAAAATTCCATACGGGATCGGCCGTGGCCCGGGTTAACAACGTCCGCCACCGGCGCCGTCGACCGGCTACTGCGGGTCGAAGAAGAGGTGGAAAGCGGGTTCTTCGGCAGAAAGACGAGAGGAAAGCACGCAGCCTAGAACTGAATGCGGGGACTTGGAACGTTGGGACTATGACAGGAAAATCTCGGGAGTTGGTCGACATGATGAGTAGGAGATTGGTGCAGATTGGAATGTGGTGGCGAGGAAGATCAGGAAGACAAAGGCAGAGCAGAGAACCATGCGGTGGAAGCCGAGACAGGACGAGTGTTGTGCAGCTTTTCGGGAAGAGGCGAGACAGGAGGAGCTTCCGGAAGACTGGACCACTGAAGCCAAGGTGATCAGAGAGGCAGGCAAGGGGAGGGGGGGGGAGGACTTGCTGTATCTTCCGGCAGGAAAGGAGAGAAGGAGACTTGGCGGCGGAACCTCACAGTACAGGAAATCATCCGAGGAAGAAGAAGTGGGACAACGAGAGGACCGAGGAGAGGCGGAAGGAATACATTGAGATGCGACGCAGGGCAAAGGTCGAGGTGGCAAAGGCCAAACAAGAGGCGTATGGTGACATGTATGCCTAGGTGCCCTGGGATTGGGCTGGTAAAAAAAAAATTTGGGAATGTTGTGATAGCGTCAAGTCAAACTAGGAAATGAAAAAAATGGAAATTTACATTCCAAGAAGATTCCTGTGATTTTGACAAGAATAAAGTAAAATGATGATGAAATGAATAATGCGTAATATTACTGGAAAAAAAAGGAGAATTTCACAATAGTAATAGTAAAGAAATAAATCTGAACTTTCTAAAAAGGTAGCACAATTTCCCAGGAATAAGTCATCTGAATTTTAGGAGGATAAAGTCCGCAAATACAATCCTGAACATTTTTTCTTTTGATTTTGTAGAGTTCAAAAAGGTTTTATGATTACGAACGTTTGCCCTTTAAAAGGTTCCAGTATAGCCTCTAA
Source organism: Phyllopteryx taeniolatus (assembly GCF_024500385.1). Classification (NCBI taxonomy): domain Eukaryota; kingdom Metazoa; phylum Chordata; class Actinopteri; order Syngnathiformes; family Syngnathidae; genus Phyllopteryx; species Phyllopteryx taeniolatus. The sequence continues at coordinate 6,960,370 of NC_084508.1, forward strand.
AAAAGGAGCGAGAGGGTGCGTTGTACGCCACACAAAATCTTTTGTCATTTTCAGTCACACAATCTCTCCCAGTTCCCCCATGAACGTGCACAAAGCGGCATTGTCACATCTCGCTAACCTTATCGGGACTCGTCATCTTTATGGGCAATTTCTCAAATTCCACGCTGTGACATTAGCGTCGACGTGGGGCGAGCGGGGCGCTAATTGCTCAGCGGCCGCGGGCGTCGTCGGGGTTAGGTGAAGGCGAGCGAGTCGCGCGCGACGAGACGACAAGCCTCTCTTTGCGATCGCACGTTCCGCTGTTGTGCTTATTCATAATGGATGTAAAACTGGGTTAGGGGATAATTACACACTGGCAAAAGTGCTCCCACTCTGCACTTGAGTATAGTGCAGAGAGAGAAAATACCCATTTTGATAACCCAAAGATTCTTGACAAGACCCGTTTGGATGTTTTGGCACGACGGAAAAACGTTACAAAGTATTTGTACTTAACGTCCCAACGCTGCCGGCGGCCCTTTTGTGTTTGTTGGCACTACAGAACAAAAAGTTAAACATTTATTTCTACAAAAAAAGAAACCAAGAAAGAAAGTCAAGTGTGTGTACTTTGTGTGTCCGTGCGCACAAAGCCTTCCTATAATGATGACAAATGGCTCCAGCTGTACGACAGTGTGCCGTTACCCTAAAATGAGGCACATACATAAATTCGGCAATTTGCAGGGAGACGCTGATTAAAAATTGTTTTTAAAAAGCGAGCAATCGGAATCATGCCTTGGCTAAAACGCTTTCCAGGGTTGTGACCGACATATTCCGAGATTGATCGACGGCGATCGGGCTGCCTCGTAGTCGAGCGCCAACTTCATCCAGATGGCGAGCGATGATAGCGGAGGGAAACATGCAAAAACCACGTCCCGCTAATGAAATTGGACTTATAAAGTCAGCAACACGCTCAGCTCGGCTTCCGCCGGGGATTTGACGCGGCAATTTGTCCGACTCTTGGCAAAGTCCTTGAGGAAACATTGAGCCGTCACCACCATAATAAAGTTGGCTCGCAAAGGCATCAAATGGCCAAGCAATCAATGGTGTCTTTCGTCCTGAGCCTGCTTTTTAATTCAAGGTGATTCCGTGGTGGCCCAAGAGGTTGAGAAGAAGAAGAAGAAGAAAAAAAAAAGCGGAAAAATGCCCGCAAATTGAAATGGAGTGAACCTCCGCTCGCAGCGCTTTTGACGCTTTGCATGCCGTCAGCCAACAAGGCCGCTAATGCTCTCTGAAAGGTTTTGCTCACGTTTGACGGTTGCCATGGCGCTCATTTGCTCCTTTACCCGTTTGTGTACCATTCAGCCTGTCGTCAGGCTTGGTGTTTTTATATCCACTTCCTTTCGGGTATCATTCAGACCGACCTCAGGGCCATCAGTATTTACGCATTCCATTCCCTTGCCATTGACATCGGAGCAGCTTTGCAAAATTTGCGTCTCCCCGTGCAGGTTTCAATCCGGCCCACAACACCAATACAGTATGTCGTGGGTAAATAGACGGAGGGAAAATTGGGGGTGCCAATCTGATCTTTTTACTGATACAGAGCCCATGGAGGCATGGCCACATATTTCTTAGAAGCCACTCCCATTCTTGGAACTGTCTGGACAATCCAAACAATGAGAGGATCATTTAAAAAGATATACATTCACAGACAGGTCGATCTGATATGGCTCTATCAAAATGTTCTTTTTCTCTATTGGTTCAAATTACAGTAGTCCATTCTAGCGTGTGTTCCTTCTACCGTACCACCTGGCAAGACCTTTTTCTGTCCCCGACGAGTTCAGCTCCAGATTTAGAAGGCTTTATGGCCGTCCATCCACGGCAAGTATCTCAAAACAGGATCTTTTCTGGACAAACCGTGGAGCGGAAGGCCAGCTACTACCACCGCTGACCAGATCACAGAACTCCTAAAACAGGCATTGGCGCAAACCGGAGATATTTGTGCTCAAAACGAGAAGAACAAATTTGACTCCTGTACTAAAGTAAGTCGAAAAATTTAATAAAAAAGCCACAGCTGGCAAGCGTACTTATACTCACTCTTTTCTTAAGTAAAAGTACAGACACCGTACTTGTGTCAAAGAAAAAAAGAGCGCAAGATTGGTAAACGTAGAAGTACCGATTCCAATCCGTTCGTTAAGTGAACAAAGTACCAGAGGTGTGGCAATGTTGTCCTGGCACAACTCTCACCCCGTCCGCCTTCTTGAGAAAACCCATAGTTTGTCATTTGGGTTTGGAAATATTTAGTTGGAAATTAAATGGAGTCATACAGGCACACTCCACACAGTAAAGTTGATTTGCTGTTGAGGTTGAGGCCGGTTCCAGATCCATTAGCAGTTTTCTAATATTGATTTTTTTTTTTTTTTTAAGCAGTGTTGTATATGAAAAGGCCACAGCAGAAAACTTGCTAAAAGGATCACGTGTGTCAGCCTTGAAAGTGCGAAAGGGGATGATCAATTGTGACAACCGTGTTGTATTAATACAGACACGCGTGTGGAATGCATCACTTTAATGTACTGGTGAAGCAGCATGTGGCTTTCTGTAGGATTTGTCATAAAATTATAACTTGAGTCTTTCAAAATATCAACTGGAGTCTGCCACACTTTAATTCGACCAAAGGGATTTTTATATGATGGCGGTCGGTGCTGCTGGTTTGGTTAGCGACCGGGTTAAAATGGGTCTGTGATCTGAGATAATTAGTTGCATGTTTTGGGGTTTTTTTTTTCCCCCGGAGCGGGGGAAATGAGATGTAAGAAGATGACACACATTGAAGAAAATATTTGAAAACCCCAGCTATGATTTGATGGTCAGGTTAAAGTCCTCCAAATGATGACAAACCACTCTCAAAAAACACCTCGTTTTCATATTACCACCTCCCACCTCAATCTGCTTCCTTTGTGTGCTTCTGGTCACACACACACACACACGAAGCAGAATTCAACAGCTAGACCGCACACATCCATGACATAAGATGCCAGACGTGTTGTTATTTGACGTCGCGGAATGCACTGGAAATCACGAACAAGCCAACATGGGCAAAGCTTTCCACTTCAAAGCATTTTCACTCGCTGTTTTAGCAACAATAGCAGCAGGAAATTGTCTCCTAACAGCCATAACAGAACTCATCTACAAAAAGGTAATTATTATTTTTAACTATTGCTAAATGGGATGAATATTAAAAAAAAAAAAAAAAAAAAAGAACATTCTCTCTTGATTAAAATGTGAAATTCTAGTTATTTATTCGGCAAGTCGGTTCTCATGGTTGATTAACTCCTGACGTCCACAGTTAATCAAGCAAAACAGCACCGTATTGGCTAAAGAAAAACAGTGGAGCGGGTCTCTGAGCTGAAGTTCCAAGTCGATGACGTCACACGCAAGCGCCAAATAGTGATTTAGCATCAGACCCGCAGTGACGTCCTTCAGACTTTTACACAGTTCAGAATTATGGCCGTACGTGTAATAGGATACAAAGTACGCCACGGATGCTCGTTCCATTGACGTAAAAGATTTCGCGGGGCTCGGCTTAATTGTCACGTTAGTGAGCGCGGAGACGTTGCTTTATGGAGAGTGCGCAATCACGGCCAGATGATAGCTAGATGCCACTCGGACGCGACGCGATGAGCGGCGGGAACGTGCCGAGCAGGGAATGAAATGAGAAGGCGAGGAGGGAGGATTTCAGACGTTAAGGTTGGAGAGTAGGGGAGAGGGCGAGCGAGGAAAATGGAAATGACAAAAACAATGCAGCACGGGGAGTGCTGAAGAGAAAGAGAGTGAGGGATACAATTGAGGCATTCACACGGCGAGGGGGGGGTCGCATCGGTTATTTAGCGAGCCAGGCCAAAGAATGTATGGAATGAGCGAAGCAGAAAGAAAGAAAGAAAGAAAGAAACAGCCAGTTGCACAGTGAGAGGAGAAGACTTCTGTGATAGTTGCATTTAAAGTCACAACACTGTTCCTTTTGACGTAGAAGGTGTACCTCAGGGTTCAATACTTTGTCCGTTTGTGTTCTGTTCAAACAGGCACACAGATAATTGACACTGGTTTCGCACATTATAATGGTCGAAAACAACAATAGGAAGATCGGAAAATTATTCAGACGGCTAAATAAATTTGTGCTAGTCGCCTCTATTGTTTACGATATGTAAACCGCTGCTTGTAAAATGAGTCGAGCGCAGTGCCGCCGTACGGCACTTGCGCCTCGAAGTTTTGCCCACAGGTCAAAGCGATAAAGAAATAAAAGCCTAAATGAAGGCCGGGATCTTGAAAAATGTACAAGTCTTGATAAAATAAAGAAATATGTCTTATATGTCCACACCTAATCCTTTGGGGAAAAATAAATGATGGTCAACTGTTCACCATTTCATCCAGAGTTGGGACCGTACCAATTTTGATTCTGGGGTGGGAGTAAGAGTCTACGGGAAAATAAAAGAAATAGTGAAATGGGGGGGGAGAAAAAAAAAAAAAAAAACACTATTTAAGTTCATCACAAAATGTTACTTGTTGTCGAAAAACGTCCACAGTCACTATCAGTCGAGTTTGCTTATCTACTGGACATCCTCAGTCATCTGGTGCTGCCATTTTGATTAGTCCCGGGTGCTCAC